>NW_027361902.1:1305000-1905000 GCF_039654945.1 Dendrobates tinctorius | reverse complement strand
TGCGGTGGTGGCAGCGGGCTGTGCTCCGGCTCTCTGTGCTCCATGGAGGGCTCCGCCGGCATTTCCTTGAAGCCCGGAGGCCCCCGCATATCCGTTGCTGGCTGCTGCCATGTTGCGGTGGCCTCCGGGAACATGGACGCCAGGAAGATAGCCACCGGTCCGGGGACGGCGCATGCACAGGTTCAGATCTCATGACCACTGAATGACCCTTGTGACCACTCCTCCACCTGTGCCAGATCCCTTCCCAGGTAAGCTGAATTCGGACTTGATCTTTATCTCTCAACGGGAGATCTTTAGATATACCGGATGGTAGCCAGATTGATAGCTTGTTGCCCGTGCAAGGTGACAGATCAACACAGAGACAGGTCATGTATCTGCAGAATGCCACACGTGGTTTAATCAGATTAAGTTTATATACTCTTTTGAGTAGGCGGTTACATTACATCATCATATTCCATTGGACAGTTGATTATTCAACAGTAAGCATAAATGGTTTCAACCATATTCATATTTGGCAACCAATCAGATTGTCTTTGGCTGCTAATTGTTAGATACATTCGGGAATTTCCAGAAAAAGGTGAAAACAGGTATTGGTTATACAATACCTTAACATTAGCCTCATTAACCTGTCTTAATAAGGGTTCATAGCCTCTTTATCTATAGTGATTCATCTATTTCTAAGACTATGTACCCATTATCTACCTTAGGCCTATGTGGAACTCGTGATGTTTTCTTTAGTTACATGAATCATAAAATTTATAGAGGTGAGAGGCAAGAATAACAGGATTAGGTGAGAGTTCATTTCTTCTCTGTCAGCTAATATCATAGAAGCATGGAGAATCATAGAATCGTAGAGTTGGAAGGGACCTCCTGGGCCATCTGGTCCAACCCCCTGCTCAAAGCAGGATTCGCTAAATCATCCCAGTCAGATGTCTGTCCAGCCTCTGTTTGAAGACTTCCATTGAAGGAGAACTCACCACTTCTCGTGGCAGCCTGTTCCACTCATTGATCACTCTAACTGTCAAAAAGTTTTTTCTAATATCTAATCTGTGTCTCCTCCCATTCAGTTTCATCCCATTGCTTCTAGTCTTTCCTTGTGCAAATGAGAATAAAGTTGATCCTTCTACAATGTGACAGCCCTTTAGATATTTGTAGACAGCTATTAAGTCTCCTCTCAGTCTTCTCTTTTGCAAACTAAACATTCCCAAATCCTGCAACCTTTCCTCATAAGACAGGGTTTGCAGACCGGTCACCATTCTGGTCGCTCTTTTCTGAACTTGCTCCAGTTTGTTGATGTCTTTTTTAAAATGTGGTGCCCAAAACTGGACACAATATTCCAGATGAGGTCTGACCAAAGAGGAGTAGAGGGAAATAATGACTTCACGTGATCTAGACTGTATGCTTCTGTTAATACATCCTAGAATTGCATTTGCCTTTTTTGCTGCTGCATCACACTGTTGACTCATATTCAGTCTGTGATCTATTAGTATACCCAAGTCTTTTTCACATGTGCTGTCACTTAGCCCTATTCCTCCCATTCTATATATGCTTTTTCCATTTTTATTGCCCAGATGTAGTACTTTGCATTTCTCCCTGTTAAAAACCATTCTGTTAGTTGCTGCCCACTTCTCCAGTTTATTTAAATCTTTTTGAATCCTCCCTCTCTCTTCTCTAGTATTAGCTATCCCTCCTAGCTTTGTGTCATCAGCAAATTTAATCAGTTTACCCTCAATTCCTTCATCTAAATCGTTGATAAAGATGTTGAACAATACAGGGCCCAGGACAGAGCCCTGTGGTACCCCACTTGAGACATTCTTCCAACTGGATGTGCAGCCATTTACGACCACTCTTTGGGTCCGATCACTAAGCCAGTTATGAATCCACCTAACAGTTGCCTTGTCCATTCCATACTTAGTCATTTTTTCAATAAGGATTGTATGAGAGACTTTGTCAAATGCTTTGCTGAAGTCAAGATATACTATATCTACAGCATTTCCTTGATCCACCCAATCAGTGATACCGTCATAGAAGGAAATTAAGTTAGTCTGACATGACTTATTAGTTACAAACCCATGCTGACTCTGTTTAATCACTTCATTCTTATCCAGGTATTGACATACATGTTGTTTAATAATTTGTTCAAAGATCTTTCCTGGTATAGAAGTCAGACTCACCGGCCTATAGTTGCCTGGGTCCACCTTCTTCCCCTTTTTGAAGATAGGAACAACATTTGCTCTTCTCCAGTCTTCTGGCACTTCTCCTGTTCTCCAAGAATTTTCAAAGATTATAGAGAGGGGTTCAAAAATTTCTTCTGCTATCTCCTTCAGTACTCTGGGGTGTAATTCATCTGGACCTGGAGACTTGAATTCATTTAGGCTAGCTAAGTGTTTCCTCACTATCTTTCTGTTTATAGATATCCTGGATTCTTCTATTCCCTTAATAGGACAGTGAATAACAGTTGATGTTACATTTCGTTTCTGAGAGAAAACAGATGCAAAATAGGAATTTAAAAGTTCAGCCTTCTCAACATCCTGTCTTACCATTTCATCATTTTCATCCTGTAAAAATCCTATAGCATCTTTGACTTTTCTTTTACTTTTGACATATCCCCAAAATCCTTTATTATTGCTTTTGACATCTCTTGCAAGCCTCAATTCATTTTCAGCTTTAGCTAATCTGATTTGTGCCCTGCAGATTCTGCAGATAGCATTATATTCTTCTTTAGCTATGCCTCCCTCTTTCCATTTTATAAACATTTTTTTCTTCCTTTTTAGCATGTGCTTAAGTTCTGTGTTCATCCATCCTGGTTTCCTTAACTGCTTCCTATTCTTCCCTCTTTTCGGAATTGTTAACAACTGTGCTTTGAGAATTTCATTTTTCAAGATTTCCCATCCTTCCTGGACATTTTTGTCTTTAAGGATATCCAGCCATTGGATCCCTCCAATTCTCTTTCTGAATCCCTTAAAATCTGCCTTTCTGAAATCTAACCTTGACGTCTGAGTCTTCACAGGTCTTCCTCCTCTAGTTATCCAAAATTCTAAAATAGCATGGTCGCTACCGCCTAAGGTCCCAGCCACTTTTACCTCCTCAACCATTTCCTCCCTGTTTATAAGGATTAGATCCAAGGTAGCAGTTCCCCTTGTTTTCTCCCTTACCTTTTGGAAGATAAAGTTGTCAGCAAGAGAGGATAAGAATTTCCTTGAACTGTTAGTTTTGCCTGAGAGAGATTCCCAACAAATGTCTGGATAGTTGAAATCTCCCATGACAACTATGTCATATTTTTTGGAGAACTTGGCCATTTGATGCATAAAGAGTTCATCCATAGCTTCAGCTTGCACAGGCGGCCTGTAGTAAATGCCTACAATGGTGTCCTTTCCATTGTTCTGTCCTTGTATTCTTACCCAAACAGTTTCCACAGAACTCCCAGTCTCTGAAGCTTCAATCTCTGTGCAGATATACGCGTTTCTAACATACAATGTGACACCCCCTCCTCGTTTATCAAGTCTGTTTCTTGCAAATAAGTTGTATCCTTCTAGTCTTGTATTCCAATCATGTGTATTGTCCCACCAAGTTTCAGTGACTCCAATGACATAATATTTCTTTTCCTGTGTTAGTAGTTCCAATTCTCCTTGTTTGTTGCCCATGCTTTGTGCATTAGTATAGAAACATTTTAGTTTGTGATTGGTTTCTCTTTCTCCAATATTTTTATTAATTAGATTCTTTCGTCTTTGTTCTTCCTTTCCACTTCTAATAGCAGAGTTCTCAATAGCATTTGTCAGGTGTATGGCTTTTTCTGGTCTTTTGCTTCCCTTCCCATGTTGTTCTAGTTTAAAGCTCTCCTTACAAGTGTAGCAAGGCGACTTCCAAATACATGCTTACCAGTCTTCGTAAGGTGCACCCCATCTCTAGCAAGTAGTCCATTGTATAAGTAGTTCACTCCGTGATCCAGAAATCCAAATCGTTGCTGACGGCACCATCGACGTAGCCAGTTGTTCACCTGCAGAATCTTATTCCACCTCCTTGTTCCATGGCCATCCACTGGGAGGATGGAAGAGAAGACCACCTGCGCTCCCAGTTCTTTCACTTTCTTGCCTAAGTCTTCAAAGTCTCTGCAGATGGTTTCCAGGTCGTTTCTTGCAGTGTCATTTGTCCCCACATGTAGTAGCAGGAATGGGTAGTCATCTGTAGGTCTGAAGAGTCCTGATATCCTGTCAGACACATCTTTAATTTTTGCACCTGGAAGACAGCACATTTCTCTTGAAGTTATATCCGGTCTGCAGATAGCGGCCTCAGTTCCTCTCAACAGGGAATCCCCCATGACCACCACTCTCCGTTTCTTCTTCACAACATTTTTCTTTCTCCATCCAGGAGGACTCTGAAGGCGTACAAGGTTGCTGCTTGTTGGCAAAGTCTTATCCTGATGTATTTCTTCATTGTTTTCCTGCGTGAGAGCCTGGTACTGGTTTCTGAGCAGTATGGGTGCTGACTGCCTCCTGCTTCTCTGGGTCACATGTCTCCATTCCTCTGTTTCTTCAGGTGCACTTCGAATTTCTTCTCTTTCTGTAACATGAAGAGATAATTCTGCTCTGTCCAAGAACTCTTCACCTTCCTTAATGATCTTCAACGTAGCTAACCTCTCTTCGAGATTTTGCAACTTTTCCTCCAGCAGGGACACAAGCTTGCATTTGTGGCATGTGAAGTTTGGCTTTTCCACTGGTAAGTCTGTGAACATGTAGCAAGAAATGCAGCTCACCAAATGGCTCCTGGCCTCTTCCATCTTGAGATTTCTTAAAAACGATGAAAGATGAGCCCAAATTCGCGCGCCGATAGGCACGCGGTTTTTCCAATTTCCTCTTTTCAGCTGCAACGGCCAAAACCCAGTGATCGTTGAGCTCGCGGAGACTCTTCACTTATCCCAGAAGGCACTGGGAATATGCAAATGATCTCCTCAAGACTCTTCCCCTGGTTTTGGAGAGGGAGACCCTAAGAGTGTATGAAGGGACCCCAAAGAATCAGGGTTTCCCTATCAGACTGTAAGACGGACCCCCATTTGACACATTATTATTTATTTCCCTATTTTCCATTGGGGTACGTCTTATGGTCCGGTGCGTCTTATAATCTGAAAAATACGGTACCTCCGCGAACAACCCAAAGCCGGGCCGGATATATTATTGAATACATAATGTTTCTGTCCCTGAGCTGTATCTTGACTTCGATGAATTGTGCCCGCTGCTTCTGAAGTTCCATGGAAAAATCTGGGAAGATGGAGATCACAGCATTGTCGAACTTGATGGAACTTTTTAGCCGTGCAAGACGCAGAATGGTATCTCTGTCCTTACAGTTGAGGAGGCGTGCCAGGAGAGGCCGAGGCGGGGCCCCCAGAGGAAGGAGTTTTGTAGGGACCCAATGTGCCCTTTCAATAGCAAACACTGAAGAGAATTCATCTCCCAGTGAGGCCTTTAGCCAGTCTTCCAGAAACTGCTCAGGATGCTGACCTTCCAAGCGATCTGGCAGACCAATGATGCGGATATTATTCCAATGCATTCTGTTCTTCAAGTTGTCCACCTTCTGCTTCCAAGCATTCATAGAGCCTGACACTTTCATTAATTTGGCCTCCATAGGTGTAATGGTATCCTTTACCTGGGACACCCTCACCTCCACCTCCGAAATGCATCCCTTCATGGCCTGCATATCTTGACGAAGTCTCCCCACCTCCATGTAGACATCCTCTATTTTCTCAGTCAGGAATGTCCTAGTTAGGGAGATAGCCTGCATCAATTGCTCAGACGCCTGTTAAAGGGTCAATTCTTCCTGCTCAGTCTCCTCCCCACCCCCAGAAGGACAATTTTTACACTGAACTTGAGAGGAATTATTTCTAAGAGGCCGTGCACTTTCAGAGGGATCGGGTCTTGCAAACTCTTTTAGCTTTTCTGCCACTCTTGATCCCTTCAATCGACTCATGGTTAACTGCAGTGTGATCCAGTAAGACAGCTAGAGGTATATGCTTCGGATGTTTCCCCACCACAGATGGTGAACACAGCAGGGCTTTTAATAGATGATTGTAGCTCAGGACACAGAAAGGAGGCCACGTGAAATTGTGAGGACGGTGATCGGCATTATGCCTCTAGAGATCCTTGCGGCCAAGGGAGAGAGAGAAGGAGAGGGGGCCCCACAGAGACAGCAGCAGTGGGGGGGTATTCAGAGCCTCCCACAGTGATGGCGCCAGCCGGTGTGGTGATTAATCAACGGAGGGGAGAGAGCACGCAGGGCCCAATCTTCCAGGGCACTCATCGCGTATCCCCTCTAGTCTGCCAGCATAAATCTTCACTGCCCGGGTAGCGTTGCAGCGGTATGGGCTGACGTCGCAGCTCTCACTGACAGAGCGTGTGCCCAAAATGGCCGCCGCCTCATGCAGGATCAGCCGCCCGCCCCAGTCTCCCGCTCACCAAAGCCGCTCCACGTCCTCCTGCGGGAGTCAAGGGGAATCTCAATATCCAGGGGGGTCCAGGCAACTCCAAATAAACCGCTGGTGATGTGAGGGCTCTATTTCACTGTTCTCAGTCTGGGGTCTACTCCGGTGATGTGAGAGGTCTCTATTTCACTGTTCTCCTCAGTCTGGGGTCTCCTCCTACTCCCGGTGATGTGAGAGGGCTCTATTTCACCGTTCTCCACAGTCTGGGATCTCCTCCTCCGGTGATGTGTGAGGGCTCTAATTCACTGTTCTCAGTCTGGGGTCTCCTTCGGTGATGTGAGAGGGCTCTATTTATTTCACTGTTGTCCTCAGTCTGGGTCTTCTCCGGTGATGTGAGAGGTCTCTATTTCACTGTTCTCAGTCTGGGGTCTCCTCCTCCGGTGATGTGAGAGGGCTCTATTTCACTGTTCTCAGTCTGGGGTCTCCACCACCTCCTCCTGGTGATGTGAGAGGGCTTTATTTCACTGGTCTCCTCAGTCTGGGGTCTCCTCCTGGTGATGTGAGAGGTCTCTATTTCACTGTTCTCCTCAGTCTGGGGTCTCCTCCTCCTCCGGTGATGTGAGAGGTCTCTATTTCACTGTTCTCCTCAGTCTGGGGTCTCCTCCGGTGATGTGAGAGGGGTCACAGCTCTCACTGACAGAGCGTGTGTCCAAAATGGCCGCCGCCTCATGCAGGATCAGCCGCCCGCCCCAGTCTCCCGCTCACCAAAGCCGCTCCACGTCCTCCTGCGGGAGTCAAGGGGAATCCCAATATCCAGGGGGGTCCAGGCAACTACAAATAAACCGCTGGTGATGTGAGAGGGCTCTATTTCACTGTTCTCAGTCTGGGGTCTCCTCCGGTGATGTGAGGTCTCTATTTCACTGTTCTCCTCAGTCTGGGGTCTTCTCCTACTCCCTGTGATGTGAGAGGGCTCTATTTCACCGTTCTCCACAGTCTGGGGTCTCCTCCTGTGATGTGTGAGGGCTCTAATTCACTGTTCTCAGTCTGGGGTCTCCTTCGGTGATGTGAGAGGGCTCTATTTATTACACTGTTGTCCTCAGTCTGGGTCTCCTCCGGTGATGTGAGAGGTCTCTATTTCACTGTTCTCCTCAGTCTGGGGTCTCCTCCTCCGGTGATGTGAGAGGGCTCTATTTCACTGTTCTCGGTCGGGGGTCTCCTCCTCCTCCTGGTGATGTGAGAGGGCTTTATTTCACTAATCTCCTCAGTCTGGTGTCTCCTCCTGGTGATGTGAGAGGTCTCTATTTCACTGTTCTCCTCAGTCTCGGGTCTCCTCCTCCAGTGATGTGAAAGGGCTCTATTTCACTGTTCTCCTCAGTCTGGGGTCTCCTCTGGTGATGTGAGAGGGCTCTATTTCACTGTTCTCCTCAGTCTGCGGTCTCCTCTTCCTCTGGTGATGTGAGAGGTCTGTATTTCACTGTTCTCCTCAGTCTGCGGTCTCCTCCTCTGGTGATGTGAGAGGTCTCTATTCCACTGTTCTCCTCAGTCTAGGGTCTCCTCCTCCTCTGGTGATGTGAGAGGTCTCTATTTCACTGTTCTCTTCAGTCTGGGGTCTCCTCCTCTGGTGATGTGAGAGGTCTCTATTCCATTGTTCTCCTCAGTCTGGAGTCTCCTCCTCCTCCGGTGATGTGAGAGGTCTCTATTTCACTGTTCTCCTCAGTCTGCGGTCTCCTCCTCTGGAGATGTGAGAGGACTCTATTTCACTGTTCTCCTCAGTCTGGGGTCTCCTCCTCCTCTGGTGATCTGAGAGGTCTCTATTTCACTCTTCTCCTCAGTCTGCGGTCTCCTCCTCCTCCTGGTGATGTGAGAGGTCTCTATTTCACTGTTCTCCTCAGTCTGGGGTCTCCTCCTCTGGTGATGTGAGAGGTCTCTATTCCACTGTTCTCCTCAGTCTGGGGTCTCCTCCTCTGGTGATGTGAGGTCTCTATTTCACTGTTCTCCTCAGTCTGTGGTCTCCTCCTCCTCTGGTGATGTGAGAGGTCTCTATTTCACTGTTCTCCTCAGTCTGGGGTCTCCTCCTCCTCCGGTGATGTGAGAGGTCTCTATTTCACTGTTCTCAGTCTGCGGTCTCCTCCTCTGGTGATGTGAGAGGTCTCTATTTCACTGTTCTCCTCAGTCTGCAGTCTCCTCCTCCTCTGGTGATGTGAGAGGTCTCTATTTCACTGTTCTCCTCAGTCTGCGATCTCCTCCTCCTCCGGTGATGTGAGAGGTCTCTATTTCACTGTTCTCCTCAGTCTGTGGTCTCCTCCTCCGGTGATGTGAGAGGTCTCTATTTCACTGTTCTCCTCAGTCTGCGGTCTCCTCCTCTGGTGATGTGCGAGGTCTCTATTTCACTGTTCTCCTCAGTCTGGGGTCTCTTCCTCCGGTGATGTGAGAGGGCTCCATTTCACTGTTCTCCTCAGTCTGCAGTCTCCTCCGGTGATGTGAGAGGTCTCTATTTCACTGTTCTCCTCAGTCTGGGGTCTCCTCCTCCGGTGATGTGAGAGGTCTCTATTTCACTGTTCTCCTCAGTCTGGGGTCTCCTCCTCTGGTGATGTGAGAGGGCTCTATTTCACTGTTCTCCTCAGTCTGGGGTCTCCTCTTCTGGTGATGTGAGAGGACTCTATTTCACTGTTCTCAGTCGGGGGTCTCCTCCTCCTCTGGTGATGTGAGAGGTCTCTATTTCACTGGTCTCCTCAGTCTGGGGTCTGATCCTCCGGTGATGTGAGAGGTCTCTATTTCACTGTTCTCCTCAGTCTGCAGTCTCCTCCTCCTCTGGTGATGTGAGAGGGCTCTATTTCACTGTTCTCCTCAGTCTGGGGTCTCCTCCGGTGATGTGAGAGGTCTCTATTTCACTGTTCTCAGTCTGCGGTCTCCTCCTCCTCTGGTGATGTGAGAGGGCTCTATTTCACTGTTCTCCTCAGTCTGCGGTCTCCTCCTCTGGTGATGTGAGAGGGCTCTATTTCACTGTTCTCCTCAGTCTGGGGTCTCCTCCTCTGGTGATGTGAGAGGTCTCTATTTCACTGTTCTCCTCAGTCTGCGGTCTCCTCCTCCTCCGGTGATGTGAGAGGTCTCTATTTCACTGTTCTCCTCAGTCTGGGGTCTCCTCCTCTGGTGATGTGAGAGGGCTCTATTTCACTGTTCTCCTCAGTCTGCGGTCTCCTCCTCCTCTGGTGATGTGAGAGGTCTCTATTTCACTGTTCTCCTCAGTCTGTGGTCTCCTCCTCCTCTGGTGATGTGAGAGGTCTCTATTTCACTGTTCTCCTCAGTCTGCGGTCTCCTCCTCTGGTGATGTGAGAGGTCTCTATTTCACTATTCTCCTCAGTCTGGGGTCTCCTCCGGTGATGTGAGAGGTCTCTATTTCACTGTTCTCAGTCTGCGGTCTCCTCCTCCTCTGGTGATGTGAGAGGGCTCTATTTCACTCTTCTCCTCAGTCTGCGGTCTCCTCCTCTGGTGATGTGAGAGGTCTCTATTTCACTGTTCTCCTAAGTCTGCGGTCTCCTCCTCTGGTGATGTGAGAGGTCTCTATTTCACTGTTCTCCTCAGTCTGGGGTCTCCTCCTCCTCTGGTGATGTGAGAGGTCTCTATTTCACTGTTCTCCTCAGTCTGCAGTCTCCTCCTCCTCTGGTGATGTGAGAGGTCTCTATTTCACTGTTCTCCTCAGTCTGGGGTCTCCTCCTCTGGTGATGTGAGAGGTCTCTATTTCACTGTTCTCCTCAGTCTGCGGTCTCCTCCTCCTCTAGTGATGTGAGAGGTCTCTATTTCACTGTTCTCCTCAGTCTGGGGTCTCCTCCTCCTCCGGTGATATGAGAGGTCTCTATTTCACTGTTCTCCTCAGTCTGCGGTCTCCTCCTCTGGTGATGTGAGAGGTCTCTATTTCACTGTTCTCCTCAGTCTGGGGTCTCCTCCTCTGGTGATGTGAGAGGTCTCTATTTCACTGTTCTCCTCAGTCTGCGGTCTCATCCTCCTCTAGTGATGTGAGAGGTCTCTATTTCACTGTTCTCCTCAGTCTGGGGTCTCCTCCTCCTCCGGTGATATGAGAGGTCTCTATTTCACTGTTCTCCTCAGTCTGGGGTCTCCTCCTCTGGTGATGTGAGAGGTCTCTATTTCACTGTTCTCCTCAGTCTGGGGTCTCCTCTTCTGGTGATGTGAGAGGTCTCTATTTCACTGTTCTCCTCAGTCTGCGGTCTCCTCCTCTGGTGATGTGAGAGGGCTCTATTTCACTGTTCTCCTCAGTCTGCGGTCTCCTCCTCTGGTGATGTGAGAGGTCTCTATTTCACTGTTCTCAGTCTGCGGTCTCCTCCTCCTCTGGTGATGTGAGAGGTCTCTATTTCACTGTTCTCCTCAGTCTGGGGTCTCCTCCTCCGGTGATGTGAGAGGTCTCAATTTCACTGTTCTCCTCAGCCTGGGGTCTGATCCTCCGGTGATGTGAGAGGGCTCTATTTCACTGTTCTCCTCAGTCTGCAGTCTCCTCCTCCTCCGGTGTTGTGAGAGGTCTCTATTTCACTGTTCTCCTCAGTCTGCGGTCTCCTCCTCTGGTGATGATAGAGGTCTCTATTTCACTGTTCTCCTCAGTCTGCGGTCTCCTCCTCCTCCGGTGATGTGAGAGGTCTCTATTTCACTCTTCTCCTCAGTCTGGGGTCTCCTCCTCTGGTGATGTGAGAGATCTCTATTTCACTCTTCTCCTCAGTCTGGGGTCTCCTCCTCTGGTGATGTGAGAGGTCTCTATTTCATTGTTCTCCTCAGTCTGCGGTCTCCTCCTCATTTGGTGATGTGAGAGGTCTCTATTTCACTGTTCTCAGTCTGCGGTCTCCTCCTCTGGTGATGTGAGAGGTCTCTATTTCACTGTTCTCCTCAGTCTGCAGTCTCCTCCTCCTCTGGTGATGTGAGAGGTCTCTATTTCACTGTTCTCCTCAGTCTGCGGTCTCCTCCTCCTCCGGTGATGTGAGAAGTCTCTATTTCACTGTTCTCCTCAGTCTGGGGTCTTCTCCTCCTCTGGTGATGTGAGAGGTCTCTATTTCATTGTTCTCCTCAGTCTGCGGTCTCCTCCTCATCTGGTGATGTGAGAGGTCTCTATTTCACTGTTCTCCTCAGTCTGCGGTCTCCTCCTCCTCCGGTGATGTGAGAGGTCTCTATTTCATTGTTCTCCTCAGTCTGGGGTCTCCTCCTTTGGTGATGTGAGAGGGCTCTATTTCACTGGTCTCCTCAGTCTGGGGTCTCCTCCTCCTCTGGTGATGTGAGAGGTCTCTATTTCACTGTTCTCCTCAGTCTGGGGTCTCCTCCTTCTCTGGTGATGTGAGAGGTCTCTTTTTCACTGGTCTCCTCAGTCTGGGGTCTCCTCCTCTGGTGATGTGAGAGGTCTCTATTTCACTGGTCTCCTCAGTCTGCGGTCTCCTCCTCCTCTGGTGATGTGAGAGGTCTCTATTTCACTGTTCTCCTCAGTCTGGGGTCTCCTTCTCCTCTGGTGATGTGAGAGGTCTCTATTTCACTGTTCTCCTCAGTCTGGGGTCTCCTCCTCTGGTGATGTGAGAGGTCTCTATTTCATTGGTCTCCTCAGTCTGGGGTCTCCTCCTCCTCTGGTGATGTGAGAGGTCTCTATTTCACTGTTCTCCTCAGTCTGGGGTCTCCTCCTCCTCTGGTGATGTGAGAGGTCTCTATTTCACTGTTCTCCTCAGTCTGGGGTCTCCTCCTCTGGTGATGTGAGAGGTCTCTATTTCACTGGTCTCCTCAGTCTGCGGTCTCCTCCTCATCTGGTGATGTGAGAGGTCTCTATTTCACCTCAGTCTGGGGTCTCCTCCTCTGGTGATGTGAGAGGTCTCTATTTCACTGGTCTCCTCCTCCTCTGGTGATGTGAGAGGTCTCTATTTCACTGTTCTCCTCAGTCTGGGGTCTCCTCCTCTGGTGATGTGAGAGGTTTCTATTTCACTGTTCTCCTCAGTCTGCAGTCTCCTCCTCTGGTGATGTGAGAGGGCTCTATTTCACTGTTCTCCTCAGTCTGGTGTCTGCTCCTCTGGTGATGTGAGAGGGCTCTATTTCACTGGTCTCCTCAGTCTGGGGTCTCCTCCTCTGGTGATGTGAGAGGTCTCTATTTCACTGGTCTCCTCAGTCTGCGGTCTCCTCCTCCTCTGGTGATGTGAGAGGAGCCCCCGTGTACGTACGAAGAACTACTGTCCACTGACTGTCTTCGACCACACAGGTTCCCGGATACCTCTTATCCTTAGAGGCAATCTACAAACACTTCTCGTGGACCCCGGACAGAATCACTCACGGTTCCCAAGCCGTCCTCTCCGGAGGTATATCACAGGCCTCCTCACTCTGGCTCAGACTAGCCAGCACTGCCACCCGTGCCAAAACACAGGCTCCATCTTGTGTGTTGAAAACACACCCCTTGGGTGGGGTGTGTAAGTGACTGGACCCACCCGTCTACTCCAAGTCACCTGGAAGCCTGCCCAACATATAATCAACCCTGAGCAGTAGACCTGCTGACCCAAACAAGCTCAGGCTTCCATCCCAGAGGCCATTCACCTATGTGATACATACCGTCCATTAACCACATGACCAGTCACCATACCACACTACGCTACATCAACAAGTCGCAGACAACATCACCCATTCCTTGAAAAATTCGATGTCTGCCAGGATGCATTTCAACGACACCTAGAAGAGCAAGCATGGACAGGGCAGTTACATTTCGCTGACTGGACACTGGGTGACTCTGGTGGCTGTAGGGGCAGTCGAGGAAAGGGCTGCCACACAAGCCCTGCAATCCCCAAGGCTTGCAGGGCGCTTGAGGATGGAGGACTAAACGACTACACACCACACGATGGATAACTACTAAATAGCTTGGGTTATAGAACTAAACTAGTACACACCAAGGGATGGAGAACTAAAGCAGTAGACACCAAGGAGTCACTCGACACCAAATTTTGGAATCCCCAGGGTTTGCAGGACAAACCTCTGTATGTAACAGTTCCTCCACTGTGTCTGCCTCCTCCACCTCCTCTAGGGACTCCACCTGTGCCCTCAATATCTGTGTTCCAACAGTGCAGAGCAAATCCTCCCCACCTCTGCACTGCGCAGCCAGGGGTCACTACAATCAGGCAGTTTTTAAATTAATATACCTTGGGGATCTCAGTCATACAGATAAAGAGTTGTGAACAGCTATCCATGCCGAGTTAGCGTAAAGGCTGTCTCCACTGAACCTGGATCCAGAGAAGGTCGTGTACGATAACGGTGCAAAACTGGTGGCGGCCCTACTCCGGACCCAACTCACACACGTGCCTTACATAGCTCGCATCCTCAACCTGATGGTACAGCAAATCCTCCGCCACTGACCCAGCCTGAATGCGCTGCTGCAGAAACCACTGTCGTGTGCTTAATCCCACTATCCCTCTTCAATTGGTATAGAGATTGTCACGCTGCAGCATTGCAGGTAAACGCATACTCCACTAGATGGGAGCAGAGTGGAGTTTGCTAGAATCCTGCTCTGAGCAAACCATCAGCACTGGAGCGAGGCTACCACCATGTGTCAGCAGAACCAGCCGGGTCAATACCAGAGAGCAGCGTAGTACCAAGGGGAATTCCTCACACAGAGTCAGAGGAGAGCAAAAAGGTCAGGACCGGTCTGAAGCAGAAGTACCAGAAGGAAGGGACAAAATCAGGTCATAGCAAAGGAGCAGAGTTGAGTATCGGGGAGTCCAAACACACAGGGACACACAGAGATGGGACGGGTAGGAAAGGGGTACACAGAAACAGGCAAAGTCAGCTAAACGCAGCAGGACAAATCAGGGTCTCACTAGCGCCAGCTACACACGCCATAGGCAGGAAATATAACTTGCACTGCCTGCAATATGCAGAGCAGAGAAATAGCAGACCTGAAACTAGAACAAGGCAGAAAGTTAACCCCTGAATAACCAGACCGGGAAAGGAGAGACAAGACCCAAAACCCGATCTAGATCATGACAGAGATCTTTAGGACTACCGGTTAATCGATTGATATGCGATGTGACGACACCGTGGAATTCATCTCTGCACATGTTGCAATGGCTGTGGCAGCAGCGCCGAGACCTGGTGCAGTATGACATTTTTGCATAACCTGGCACAATGCAGTACGAACATGGTGCAATTCACACTTGTGGAGTGGACACAGATGAAGGACCTCTGCACTCTTGTACACATTTTCAAATTTGCTACTAAGATGGTTAGTGCCATCATCGGCATCACTATTACTGTCATCTACATGCTGGGGCACACTTTGAATAGCCTGCGGCAGGAGGTGGTGGTCCCAGAGGAAGAGGCGAAAGCAGAAGAGGATGCGGAAGGGTTAGCAATCGCTATAAGTTCCAGTCTGTCGTCTCACAGGCGGTTGCCATGGGAGGAACAAATGGAAAAAGATGAGGAAGAAGAGGAGATGGACGCGCAACAGTCAGGAGATGAAGACGATAATGATTCCCTCTCTGTTGTCCATGCTTGCCAGAAAGGGATGGAAGAAGAAAGTTTGAGTGTTATCCACCGACACACTGTGGACTTAGACCTCATGAAAGAGATCGACCCATGAGCGCCTTCGTGCAGCACTATCTGCAACATGATTGTTGCTGGTATTGATAGGATTTGACATAGTGCTGACTACTGTGTGCCAGTGTATAACGACTCCTGGAGTGGACCCTCTGGGTTGTGATACCAACCCACCCTGGGTGAGCTGACCTAGTGAGGACCACCCACGACTGATGGATCCAGGTGGTCTCCATTTCACTATTCTCCTCAGTCTGCGGTCTCCTCCTCCTCTGGTGATGTGAGAGGTCTCTATTTCACTGTTCTCAGTCTGCGGTCTCTTTCTCTGGTGATGTGAGAGGTCTCTATTTCACTGGTCTCCTCAGTCTGCGGTCTCCTCCTCCTCTGGTGATGTGAGAGGTCTCTATTTCACTGTTCTCCTCAGTCTGCGGTCTCCTCCTTCTCTGGTGATGTGAGAGGTCTCTATTTCACTGTTCTCCTCAGTCTGCGGTCTCCTCCTCCTCTGGTGATGTGAGAGGTCTCTATTTCACTGTTCTCCTCAGTCTGGGGTCTCCTCCTCCTCTGGTGATGTGAGAGGTCTCTATTTCACTGTTCTCCTCAGTCTGCGGTCTCCTCCTCCTCTGGTGATGTGAGAGGTCTCTATTTCACTGGTCTCCTCAGTCTGCAGTCTCCTCCTCCTCTGGTGATGTGAGAGGTCTCTATTTCACTGTTCTCCTCAGTCTGCGGTCTCCTCCTCCTCTGGTGATGTGAGAGGTCTCTATTTCACTGTTCTCCTCAGTCTGGGGTCTCCTCCTCCTCCGTTGATGTGAGAGGTCTCTATTTCACTGTTCTCCTCAGTCTGCGGTCTCCTCCTCCTCTGGTGATGTGAGAGGTCTCTATTTCACTGTTCTCAGTCTGGGGTCTCCTCCTCTGGTGATGTGAGAGGTCTCTATTTCACTGTTCTCCTCAGTCTGGGGTCTCCTCCTCCTCTGGTGATGTGAGAGGTCTCTATTTCACTGTTCTCCTCAGTCTGCGGTCTCCTCCTCTGGTGATGTGAGAGGTCTCTATTTCACTGTTCTCCTCAGTCTGGGGTCTCCTCCTCTGGTGATGAGAGGTCTCTATTTCAATGTTCTCCTCCTCTCGTGATGTGAGAGGTCTCTATTTCACTGTTCTCCTCAGTCTGGGGTCTCCTCCTCCTCTGGTGATGTGAGAGGTCTCTATTTCACTGTTCTCCCCAGTCTGCGGTCTCCTCCTCCTCTGGTGATGTGAGAGGTCTCTATTTCACTGTTCTCCTCAGTCTGTGGTCTACTCCTCCGGTGATGTGAGAGGTCTCTATTTCACTGGTCTCCTCAGTCTGGGGTCTCCTCCTCCTCTGGTGATGTGAGAGGTCTCTATTTCACTGTTCTCCTCAGTCTGGGGTCTCCTCCTCCTCTGGTGATGTGAGAGGTCTCTATTTCACTGTTCTCAGTCTGGGGTCTCCTCCTCCTCTGGTGATGTGAGAGGTCTCTATTTCACTTTTCTCCTCAGTCTGGGGTCTCCTCCTCCTCTGGTGATGTGAGAGGTCTCTATTTCACTGTTCTCCTCAGTCTGTGGTCTCCTCCTCCTCTGGTAATGTGAGAGGTCTCTATTTCACTTTTCTCCTCAGTCTGCGGTCTCCTCCTCCTCTGGTAATGTGAGAGGTCTCTATTTCACTGTTCTCCTCAGTCTGGGGTCTCCTCCTCCTCTGGTGATGTGAGAGGTCTCTATTTCACTGTTCTCAGTCTGGGGTCTCCTCCTCCTCTGGTGATGTGAGAGGTCTCTATTTCACTGGTCTCCTCAGTCTGGGGTCTCCTTCTCCTCTGGTGTTGTGAGAGGTCTCTATTTCACTGTTCTCCTCAGTCTGGGGTCTCCTTCTCCTCTGGTGATGTGAGGTCTCTATTTCACTGTTCTCCTCAGTCTGGGGTCTCCTTCTCCTCTGGTGATGTGAGAGGTCTCTATTTCACTGTTCTCCTCAGTCTGGGGTCTCCTCCTCTGGTGATGTGAGAGGTCTCTATTTCACTGTTCTCCTCAGTCTGGGGTCTCCTTCTCCTCTGGTGATGTGAGAGGTCTCTATTTCACTGTTCTCCTCAGTCTGGGGTCTCCTTCTCCTCTGGTGATGTGAGAGGTCTCTATTTCACTGGTCTCCTCAGTCTGGGGTCTCCTCCTCTGGTGTTGTGAAAGGTCTCTATTTCACTGGTCTACTCAGTCTGGGGTCTCCTCCTCTGGTGATGTGAGAGGTCTCTATTTCACTGTTCTCCTCAGTCTGGGGTCTCCTCCTCTGGTGATGTGAGAGGTCTCTATTTCACTGGTCTCCTCAGTTTGGGGTCTCCTTCTCCTCTGGTGATGTGAGAGGTCTCTATTTCACTGTTCTCCTCAGTCTGGGGTCTCCTCCTCTGGTGATGTGAGAGGTCTCTATTTCACTGTTCTCCTCAGTCTGGGGTCTCCTCCTCCGGTGATGTGAGAGGTCTCTATTTCACTGTTCTCCTCAGTCTGGGGTCTCCTCCACTGGTGATGTGAGAGGTCTCTATTTCACTCTTCTCCTCAGTCTGCGGTCTCCTCCTCCTCTGGTGATGTGAGAGGTCTCTATTTCACTGTTCTCCTCAGTCTGCGGTCTCCTCCTCCTCTGGTGATGTGAGAGGTCTCTATTTCACTGTTCTCCTCAGTCTGCGGTCTCCTCCTCCTCTGGTGATGTGAGAGGTCTCTATTTCACTGTTCTCCTCAGTCTGCGGTCTCCTCCTCCTCTGGTGATGTGAGAGGTCTCTATTTCACTGTTCTCCTCAGTCTGCGGTCTCCTCCTCCTCTGGTGATGTGAGAGGTCTCTATTTCACTGTTCTCCTCAGTCTGCGGTCTCCTCCTCCTCTGGTGATGTGAGAGGTCTCTATTTCACTGTTCTCTTCAGTCTGCGGTCTCCTCCTCCTCTGGTGATGTGAGAGGTCTCTATTTCACTGTTCTCCTCAGTCTGCGGTCTCCTCCTCCTCTGGTGATGTGAGAGGTCTCTATTTCACTGTTCTCCTCAGTCTGGGGTCTCCTCCTCCTCTGGTGATATGAGAGGTCTCTATTTCACTGTTCTCCTCAGTCTGCGGTCTCCTCCTCCTCTGGTGATGTGAGAGGTCTCTATTTCACTGTTCTCCTCAGTCTGGGGTCTCCTCCTCCTCCGGTGATGTGAGAGGTCTCTATTTCACTGTTCTCCTCAGTCTGCGGTCTCCTCCTCCTCCGGTGATGTGAGAGGTCTCTATTTCACTGTTCTCCTCAGTCTGCGGTCTCCTCCTCCTCTGGTGATGTGAGAGGTCTCTATTTCACTGTTCTCCTCAGTCTGGGGTCTCCTCCTCTGGTGATGTGAGAGGTCTCTATTTCACTGTTCTCCTCAGTCTGCGGTCTCCTCCTCCGGTGATGTGAGAGGTCTCTATTTCACTGTTCTCCTCAGTCTGCGGTCTCCTCCTCCTCTGGTGATGTGAGTGGTCTCTATTTCACTGTTCTCCTCAGTCTGGAGTCTCCTCCTCCGGTGATGTGAGAGGTCTCTATTTCACTGTTCTCCTCAGTCTGCGGTCTCCTCCTCCTCTGGTGATGTGAGTGGTCTCTATTTCACTGTTCTCCTCAGTCTGGAGTCTCCTCCTCCGGGGATGTGAGAGGTCTCTATTTCACTCTTCTCCTCAGTCTGCGGTCTCCTCCTCCTCTGGTGATGTGAGAGGTCTCTATTTCACTGTTCTCCTCAGTCTGCGGTCTCCTCCTCCTCTGGTGATGTGAGAGGTCTCTATTTCACTGTTCTCCTCAGTCTGGGGTCTCCTCCTCCTCCGGTGATGTGAGAGGTCTCTATTTCACTGTTCTCCTCAGTCTGGAGTCTCCTCCTCCGGGGATGTGAGAGGTCTCTATTTCACTGTTCTCCTCAGTCTGCGGTCTCCTCCTCCTCTGGTGATGTGAGAGGTCTCTATTTCACTGTTCTCCTCAGTCTGCGGTCTCCTCCTCCTCTGGTGATGTGAGAGGTCTCTATTTCACTGTTCTCCTCAGTCTGCGGTCTCCTCCTCCTCTGGTGATGTGAGAGGTCTCTATTTCACTGTTCTCCTCAGTCTGCGGTCTCCTCCTCCTCCGGTGATGTGAGAGGTCTCTATTTCACTGTTCTCCTCAGTCTGCGGTCTCCTTCTCCTCTGGTGATGTGAGAGGTCTCTATTTCACTGTTCTCCTCAGTCTGGGGTCTCCTCCTCTGGTGATGTGAGAGGTCTCTATTTCACTGTTCTCCTCAGTCTGGGGTCTCCTCCTCTGGTGATGTGAGAGGTCTCTATTTCACTGTTCTCCTCAGTCTGGGGTCTCCTCTGGTGATGTGAGAGGTCTCTATTTCACTGTTCTCCTCAGTCTGCGGTCTCCTTCTCCTCTGGTGATGTGAGAGGTCTCTATTTCACTGTTCTCCTCAGTCTGCGGTCTCCTCCTCCTCTGGTGATGTGAGAGGTCTCTATTTCACTGTTCTCCTCAGTCTGCGGTCTCCTCCTCCTCTGGTGATGTGAGAGGTCTCTATTTCACTGTTCTCCTCAGTCTGCGGTCTCCTCCTCCTCCGGTGATGTGAGAGGTCTCTATTTCACTGTTCTCCTCAGTCTGCGGTCTCCTTCTCCTCTGGTGATGTGAGAGGTCTCTATTTCACTGTTCTCCTCAGTCTGCGGTCTCCTCCTCCTCTGGTGATGTGAGAGGTCTCTATTTCACTGTTCTCCTCAGTCTGGGGTCTCCTCTGGTGATGTGAGAGGTCTCTATTTCACTGTTCTCCTCAGTCTGCGGTCTCCTTCTCCTCTGGTGATGTGAGAGGTCTCTATTTCACTGTTCTCCTCAGTCTGCGGTCTCCTCCTCCTCTGGTGATGTGAGAGGGCTCTATTTCACTGTTCTCCTCAGTCTGGGGTCTCCTCCTCTGGTGATGTGAGAGGTCTCTATTTCACTGTTCTCCTCAGTCTGGGGTCTCCTCCTCTGGTGATGTGAGAGGTCTCTATTTCACTGTTCTCCTCAGTCTGCGGTCTCCTCCTCCTCTGGTGATGTGAGAGGTCTCTATTTCACTGTTCTCCTCAGTCTGCGGTCTCCTCCTCCTCTGGTGATGTGAGAGGTCTCTATTTCACTGTTCTCCTCAGTCTGCGGTCTCCTCCTCCTCCGGTGATGTGAGAGGTCTCTATTTCACTGTTCTCCTCAGTCTGCGGTCTCCTCCTCCTCTGGTGATGTGAGAGGTCTCTATTTCACTGTTCTCCTCAGTCTGCGGTCTCCTCCTCCTCTGGTGATGTGAGAGGTCTCTATTTCACTGTTCTCCTCAGTCTGGGGTCTCCTCCTCTGGTGATGTGAGAGGTCTCTATTTCACTGTTCTCCTCAGTCTGCGGTCTCCTCCTCCTCTGGTGATGTGAGTGGTCTCTATTTCACTGTTCTCCTCAGTCTGGAGTCTCCTCCTCCGGTGATGTGAGAGGTCTCTATTTCACTGTTCTCCTCAGTCTGCGGTCTCCTCCTGCTCCGGTGATGTGAGAGGTCTCTATTTCACTGTTCTCCTCAGTCTGCGGTCTCCTCCTCCTCTGGTGATGTGAGAGGTCTCTATTTCACTGTTCTCCTCAGTCTGCGGTCTCCTCCTCCTCTGGTGATGTGAGAGGTCTCTATTTCACTGTTCTCCTCAGTCTGCGGTCTCCTCCTCCTCTGGTGATGTGAGTGGTCTCTATTTCACTGTTCTCCTCAGTCTGGGGTCTCCTCCTCCGGTGATGTGAGAGGTCTCTATTTCACTGTTCTCAGTCTGCGGTCTCCTCCTGCTCCGGTGATGTGAGAGGTCTCTATTTCACTGTTCTCCTCAGTCTGGGGTCTCCTCCTCCTCTGGTGATGTGAGAGGTCTCTATTTCACTGTTCTCCTCAGTCTGCGGTCTCCTCCTCCTCTGGTGATGTGAGTGGTCTCTATTTCACTGTTCTCCTCAGTCTGCGGTCTCCTCCTCCTCTGGTGATGTGAGAGGTCTCTATTTCACTGTTCTCCTCAGTCTGCGGTCTCCTCCTCCTCTGGTGATGTGAGAGGTCTCTATTTCACTGTTCTCCTCAGTCTGGGGTCTCCTCCTCCTCTGGTGATGTGAGAGGTCTCTATTTCACTGTTCTCCTCAGTCTGCGGTCTCCTCCTCCTCTGGTGATGTGAGAGGTCTCTATTTCACTGTTCTCCTCAGTCTGCGGTCTCCTCCTCCTCTGGTGATGTGAGAGGTCTCTATTTCACTGTTCT
Source organism: Dendrobates tinctorius (assembly GCF_039654945.1). Lineage (NCBI taxonomy): Eukaryota > Metazoa > Chordata > Amphibia > Anura > Dendrobatidae > Dendrobates > Dendrobates tinctorius. The sequence continues at coordinate 1,883,839 of NW_027361902.1, read as the reverse complement.
CCTCAGTCTGCGGTCTCCTCCTCCTCTGGTGATGTGAGAGGTCTCTATTTTACTGTTCTCCTCAGTCTGCGGTCTCCTCCTCCTCTGGTGATGTGAGAGGTCTCTATTTCACTGTTCTCCTCAGTCTGCGGTCTCCTCCTCCTCTGGTGATGTGAGAGGTCTCTATTTCACTGTTCTCCTCAGTCTGCGGTCTCCTCCTCCTCTGGTGATGTGAGAGGTCTCTATTTCACTGTTCTCCTCAGTCTGCGGTCTCCTCCTCCTCTGGTGATGTGAGAGGTCTCTATTTCACTGTTCTCCTCAGTCTGCGGTCTCCTCCTCCTCTGGTGATGTGAGAGGTCTCTATTTCACTGTTCTCAGTCTGCGGTCTCCTCCTGCTCCGGTGATGTGAGAGGTCTCTATTTCACTGTTCTCCTCAGTCTGGGGTCTCCTCCTCCTCCGGTGATGTGAGAGGTCTCTATTTCACTGTTCTCCTCAGTCTGGGGTCTCCTCCTCCTCTGGTGATGTGAGAGGTCTCTATTTCACTGTTCTCCTCAGTCTGCGGTCTCCTCCTCCTCTGGTGATGTGAGAGGTCTCTATTTCACTGTTCTCCTCAGTCTGCGGTCTCCTCCTCCTCTGGTGATGTGAGTGGTCTCTATTTCACTGTTCTCCTCAGTCTGGGGTCTCCTCCTCCGGTGATGTGAGAGGTCTCTATTTCACTGTTCTCAGTCTGCGGTCTCCTCCTGCTCCGGTGATGTGAGAGGTCTCTATTTCACTGTTCTCCTCAGTCTGGGGTCTCCTCCTCCTCTGGTGATGTGAGAGGTCTCTATTTCACTGTTCTCCTCAGTCTGCGGTCTCCTCCTCCTCTGGTGATGTGAGAGGTCTCTATTTCACTGTTCTCCTCAGTCTGGGGTCTCCTCCTCCTCTGGTCACATGATTTGCTTTCGTTTCTTCTCGTGTTTTCTCTTCCGGGTTTTCTCATCACTGTAGATATTAACCCTTCCATCAGCGAAATTACCGGTCAGGAGGTGAGTGATCTGTGTGTTATATTACCGGTCAGGAGGGGAGTGATCTGTGTGTTATATTACCGGTCAGGAGGGGAGTGATCTGTGTGTTATATTACCGGTCAGGAGGGGAGTGATCTGTGTGTTATATTACCGGTCAGGAGGGGAGTGATCTGTGTGTTATATTACCGGTCAGGAGGTGAGTGATCTGTGTGTTATATTACCGGTCAGGAGGGGAGTGATCTGTGTGTTATATTACCGGTCAGGGGGGGAGTGATCTGTGTGTTATATTACCGGTCAGGAGGTGAGTGATCTGTGTGTTATATTACCGGTCAGGAGGTGAGTGATCTGTGTGTTATATTACCGGTCAGGAGGTGAGTGATCTGTGTGTTATATTACCGGTCAGGAGGTGAGTGATCTGTACGTTATATTACCGGTCAGGAGGGGAGTGATCTGTGTGTTATATTACCGGTCAGGAGGGGAGTGATCTGTGTGTTATATTACCGGTCAGGAGGGGAGTGATCTGTGTGTTATATTACCGGTCAGGAGGGGAGTGATCTGTGTGTTATATTACCGGTCAGGAGGTGAGTGATCTGTGTGTTATATTACCGGTCAGGAGGTGAGTGATCTGTGTGTTATATTACCGGTCAGGAGGTGAGTGATCTGTGTGTTATATTACCGGTCAGGAGGTGAGTGATCTGTACGTTATATTACCGGTCAGGAGGGGAGTGATCTGTGTGTTATATTACCGGTCAGGAGGGGAGTGATCTGTGTGTTATATTACCGGTCAGGAGGGGAGTGATCTGTGTGTTATATTACCGGTCAGGAGGGGAGTGATCTGTGTGTTATATTACCGGTCAGGAGGTGAGTGATCTGTGTGTTATATTACCGGTCAGGAGGTGAGTGATCTGTGTGTTATATTACCGGTCAGGAGGTGAGTGATCTGTGTGTTATATTACCGGTCAGGAGGGGAGTGATCTGTGTGTTATATTACCGGTCAGGAGGGGAGTGATCTGTGTATTATATTACCGGTCAGGAGGGGAGTGATCTGTGTGTTATATTACCGGTCAGGAGGGGAGTGATCTGTGTGTTATATTACCGGTCAGGAGGGGAGTGATCTGTGTGTTATATTACCGGTCAGGGGGTGAGTGATCTGTGTGTTATATTACCGGTCAGGAGGGGAGTGATCTGTGTGTTATATTACCGGTCAGGGGGTGAGTGATCTGTGTGTTATATTACCGGTCAGGAGGGGAGTGATCTGTGTGTTATATTACCGGTCAGGAGGAGAGTGATCTGTGTGTTATATTACCGGTCAGGAGGGGAGTGATCTGTGTGTTATATTACCGGTCAGGAGGGGAGTGATCTGTGTGTTATATTACCGGTCAGGAGGGGAGTGATCTGTGTGTTATATTACCGGTCAGGAGGGGAGTGATCTGTGTGTTATATTACCGGTCAGGAGGGGAGTGATCTGTGTGTTATATTACCGGTCAGGAGGGGAGTGATCTGTGTGTTATATTACCGGTCAGGAGGGGAGTGATCTGTGTGTTATATTACCGGTCAGGGGGTGAGTGATCTGTGTGTTATATTACCGGTCAGGAGGGGAGTGATCTGTGTGTTATATTACCGGTCAGGAGGGGAGTGATCTGTGTGTTATATTACCGGTCAGGAGGGGAGTGATCTGTGTGTTATATTACCGGTCAGGAGGGGAGTGATCTGTGTGTTATATTACCGGTCAGGAGGGGAGTGATCTGTGTGTTATATTACCGGTCAGGAGGGGAGTGATCTGTGTGTTATATTACCGGTCAGGAGGGGAGTGATCTCTGTGTTATATTACCGGTCAGGAGGGGAGTGATCTGTGTGTTATATTACCGGTCAGGAGGGGAGTGATCTGTGTGTTATATTACCGGTCAGGAGGGGAGTGATCTGTGTGTTATATTACCGGTCAGGAGGGGAGTGATCTGTGTGTTATATTACCGGTCAGGGGGGGAGTGATCTGTGTGTTATATTACCGGTCAGGAGGGGAGTGATCTGTGTGTTATATTACCTGTCAGGAGGGGAGTGATCTGTGTGTTATATTACCGGTGAGGAGGTGAGTGATCTGTGTGTTATATTACCGGTCAGGAGGGGAGTGATCTGTGTGTTATATTACCGGTCAGGAGGGGAGTGATCTGTGTGTTATATTACCGGTCAGGGGGGGAGTGATCTGTGTGTTATATTACCGGTCAGGAGGGGAGTGATCTGTGTGTTATATTACCTGTCAGGAGGGGAGTGATCTGTGTGTTATATTACCGGTGAGGAGGTGAGTGATCTGTGTGTTATATTACCGGTCAGGAGGGGAGTGATCTGTGTGTTATATTACCGGTCAGGAGGGGAGTGATCTGTGTGTTATATTACCGGTCAGGGGGGGAGTGATCTGTGTGTTATATTACCGGTCAGGAGGGGAGTGATGTGTGGGTTATATTACCGGTCAGGAGGTGAGTGATCTGTACGTTATATTACCGGTCAGGAGGGGAGTGATCTGTGTGTTATATTACCGGTCAGGAGGGGAGTGATCTGTGTGTTATATTACCGGTCAGGAGGGGAGTGATCTGTGTGTTATATTACCGGTCAGGAGGGGAGTGATCTGTGTGTTATATTACCGGTCAGGAGGGGAGTGATCTGTGTGTTATATTACCGGTCAGGGGGGGAGTGATCTGTGTGTTATATTACCGGTCAGGAGGGGAGTGATCTGTGTGTTATATTACCGGTCAGGAGGGGAGTGATCTGTGTGTTATATTACCGGTGAGGGGGGGTAGTGATCTGTGTGTTATATTACCGGTCAGGAGGGGAGTGATGTGTGGGTTATATTACCGGTCAGGAGGTGAGTGATCTGTACGTTATATTACCGGTCAGGAGGGGAGTGATCTGTGTGTTATATTACCGGTCAGGAGGGGAGTGATCTGTGTGTTATATTACCGGTCAGGAGGGGAGTGATCTGTGTGTTATATTACCGGTCAGGAGGGGAGTGATCTGTGTGTTATATTACCGGTCAGGAGGGGAGTGATCTGTGTGTTATATTACCGGTCAGGGGGGGAGTGATCTGTGTGTTATATTACCGGTCAGGAGGTGAGTGATCTGTGTGTTATATTACCGGTCAGGAGGGGAGTGATCTGTGTGTTATATTACCGGTCAGGAGGGGAGTGATCTGTGTGTTATATTACCGGTCAGGAGGTGAGTGATCTGTGTGTTATATTACCGGTCAGGAGGTGAGTGATCTGTGTGTTATATTACCGGTCAGGAGGTGAGTGATCTGTACGTTATATTACCGGTCAGGAGGGGAGTGATCTGTGTGTTATATTACCGGTCAGGGGGTGAGTGATCTGTGTGTTATATTACCGGTCAGGGGGGGAGTGATCTGTGTGTTATATTACCGGTCAGGAGGGGAGTGATCTGTGTGTTATATTACCGGTCAGGGGGGGAGTGATCTGTGTGTTATATTACCTGTCAGGAGGTGAGTGATCTGTGTGTTATATTACCTGTCAGGAGGGGAGTGATCTGTGTGTTATATTACCGGTCAGGGGGGGAGTGATCTGTGTGTTATATTACCGGTCAGGAGGAGAGTGATCTGTGTGTTATATTACCGGTCAGGGGGGGAGTGATCTGTGTGTTATATTACCTGTCAGGAGGTGAGTGATCTGTGTGTTATATTACCTGTCAGGAGGTGAGTGATCTGTGTGTTATATTACCTGTCAGGAGGGGAGTGATCTGTGTGTTATATTACCGGTCAGGAGGGGAGTGATCTGTGTGTTATATTACCGGTCAGGAGGGGAGTGATCTGTGTGTTATATTACCGGTCAGGAGGGGAGTGATCTGTGTGTTATATTACCGGTCAGGGGGGGAGTGATCTGTGTGTTATATTACCGGTCAGGAGGGGAGTGATCTGTGAGTTATATTACCGGTCAGGAGGGGAGTGATCTGTGTGTTATATTACCGGTCAGGAGGTGAGTGATCTGTGTGTTATATTACCGGTCAGGAGGGGAGTGATCTGTGCGTTATATTACCGGTCAGGGGGGGAGTGATCTGTGTGTTATATTACCGGTCAGGAGGGGAGTGATCTGTGTGTTATATTACCGGTCAGGAGGTGAGTGATCTGTGAGTTATATTACCGGTCAGGAGGGGAGTGATGTGTGTTATATTACCGGTCAGGAGGGGAGTGATGTGTGTTATATTACCGGTCAGGAGGGGAGTGATGTGTGTGTTATATTACCGGTCAGGAGGGGAGTGATCTGTACGTTATATTACCGGTCAGGAGGGGAGTGATCTGTGTGTTATATTACCGGTCAGGAGGGGAGTGATCTGTGTGTTATATTACCGGTCAGGGGGGGAGTGATCTGTGTGTTATATTACCGGTCAGGGGGGGAGTGATCTGTGTGTTATATTACCGGTCAGGAGGTGAGTGATCTGTGTGTTATATTACCGGTCAGGAGGGGAGTGATCTGTGTGTTATATTACCGGTCAGGAGGGGAGTGATCTGTGTGTTATATTACCGGTCAGGAGGGGAGTGATCTGTGTGTTATATTACCGGTCAGGAGGGGAGTGATCTGTGTGTTATATTACCGGTCAGGAGGTGAGTGATCTGTACGTTATATTACCGGTCAGGAGGGGAGTGATCTGTGTGTTATATTACCGGTCAGGAGGGGAGTGATCTGTGTGTTATATTACCGGTCAGGAGGGGAGTGATCTGTGTGTTATATTACCGGTCAGGAGGGGAGTGATCTGTGTGTTATATTACCGGTCAGGAGGGGAGTGATCTGTGTGTTATATTACCGGTCAGGAGGGGAGTGATCTGTGTGTTATATTACCGGTCAGGAGGGGAGTGATCTGTGTGTTATATTACCGGTCAGGAGGTGAGTGATCTGTGTGTTATATTACCGGTCAGGAGGGGAGTGATCTGTGTGTTATATTACCGGTCAGGAGGGGAGTGATCTGTGTGTTATATTACCGGTCAGGAGGTGAGTGATCTGTGTGTTATATTACCGGTCAGGAGGGGAGTGATCTGTGTGTTATATTACCGGTCAGGAGGGGAGTGATCTGTGTGTTATATTACCGGTCAGGAGGGGAGTGATCTGTGTGTTATATTACCGGTCAGGAGGTGAGTGATCTGTGTGTTATATTACCGGTCAGGGGGGGAGTGATCTGTGTGTTATATTACCGGTCAGGAGGGGAGTGATCTGTGTGTTATATTACCTGTCAGGAGGGGAGTGATCTGTGTGTTATATTACCTGTCAGGAGGGGAGTGATCTGTGTGTTATATTACCGGTCAGGAGGGGAGTGATCTGTGTGTTATATTACCGGTCAGGAGGGGAGTGATCTCTGTGTTATATTACCGGTCAGGAGGGGAGTGATCTGTGTGTTATATTACCGGTCAGGAGGTGAGTGATCTGTACGTTATATTACCGGTGAGGGGGGGTAGTGATCTGTGTGTTATATTACCGGTCAGGAGGGGAGTGATCTGTGTGTTATATTACCGGTCAGGAGGTGAGTGATCTGTACGTTATATTACCGGTCAGGAGGGGAGTGATCTGTGTGTTATATTACCGGTCAGGAGGTGAGTGATCTGTACGTTATATTACCGGTCAGGGGGTGAGTGATCTGTGTGTTATATTACCGGTCAGGAGGGGAGTGATCTGTGTGTTATATTACCGGTCAGGAGGGGAGTGATCTGTGTGTTATATTACCGGTCAGGAGGGGAGTGATCTGTACGTTATATTACCGGTCAGGAGGGGAGTGATCTGTACGTTATATTACCGGTCAGGAGGGGAGTGATCTGTGTGTTATATTACCGGTCAGGAGGGGAGTGATCTGTGTGTTATATTACCGGTCAGGAGGGGAGTGATCTGTACGTTATATTACCGGTCAGGAGGGGAGTGATCTGTGTGTTATATTACCGGTCAGGAGGGGAGTGATCTGTGCGTTATATTACCGGTCAGGAGGGGAGTGATCTGTGTGTTATATTACCGGTCAGGAGGTGAGTGATCTGTACGTTATATTACCGGTCAGGAGGTGAGTGATCTGTACGTTATATTACCGGTCAGGAGGGGAGTGATCTGTGTGTTATATTACCGGTCAGGGGGTGAGTGATCTGTGTGTTATATTACCGGTCAGGGGGGGAGTGATCTGTACGTTATATTACCGGTCAGGAGGGGAGTGATCTGTACGTTATATTACCGGTCAGGAGGGGAGTGATCTGTGTGTTATATTACCGGTCAGGAGGTGAGTGATCTGTGTGTTATATTACCGGTCAGGAGGTGAGTGATCTGTGTGTTATATTACCGGTCAGGAGGTGAGTGATCTGTACGTTATATTACCGGTCAGGAGGTGAGTGATCTGTACGTTATATTACCGGTCAGGAGGTGAGTGATCTGTGTGTTATATTACCGGTCAGGAGGGGAGTGATCTGTGTGTTATATTACCGGTCAGGAGGTGAGTGATCTGTGCGTTATATTACCGGTCAGGAGGTGAGTGATCTGTACGTCATATTACCGGTCAGGAGGGGAGTGATCTGTGTGTTATATTACCGGTCAGGAGGGGAGTGATTTGTACGTTATATTACCGGTCAGGAGGGGAGTGATCTGTACGTTATATTACCGGTCAGGAGGGGAGTGATCTGTGTGTTATATTACCGGTCAGGAGGGGAGTGATCTGTGTGTTATATTACCGGTCAGGAGGGGAGTGATCTGTACGTTATATTACCGGTCAGGAGGGGAGTGATCTGTGTGTTATATTACCGGTCAGGAGGTGAGTGATCTGTGTGTTATATTACCGGTCAGGAGGTGAGTGATCTGTGTGTTATATTACCGGTCAGGAGGTGAGTGATCTGTGTGTTATATTACCGGTCAGGAGGTGAGTGATCTGTGCGTTATATTACCGGTCAGGAGGGGAGTGATCTGTACGTTATATTACCGGTCAGGAGGTGAGTGATCTGTGCGTTATATTACCGGTCAGGAGGGGAGTGATCTGTGTGTTATATTACCGGTCAGGAGGGGAGTGATCTGTGTGTTATATTACCGGTCAGGAGGGGAGTGATCTGTGTGTTATATTACCGGTCAGGAGGGGAGTGATCTGTGTGTTATATTACCGGTCAGGAGGGGAGTGATCTGTGTGTTATATTACCGGTCAGGAGGGGAGTGATCTGTGTGTTATATTACCGGTCAGGAGGGGAGTGATCTGTGTGTTATATTACCTGTTAGGGGGTGAGTGAACTGTGCGTTATATTACCGGTCAGGAGGGGAGTGATCTGTGTGTTAATATTACCGGTCAGGAGGGGAGTGATCTGTGTGTTATATTACCGGTCAGGGGGGGAGTGATCTGTGTGTTATATTACCGGTCAGGAGGGGAGTGATCTGTGTGTTATATTACCGGTCAGGGGGTGAGTGATCTGTGCGTTATATTACCGGTCAGGAGGGGAGTAATCTGTACGTTATATTACCGGTCAGGAGGTGAGTGATCTGTACCTTATATTATAGGTATGGAGTAATTGTACATTATATTGTCTCTTCCAGAATGGAGGTGGAAGTTCGGGGTCTGACTGATGACGTTGACACAGACTTTCTAATTCTCTACTTGGAGAGTAAGCGGCGCTCTGGTGGCGGTCCAGTGTCTTCATTCACCCGCACTGAGTCACAAGCACTGATCACATTTCAGAACATTTCTGGTAGGTGGGAGATGGTTTCCCTGACTTGGCGGTCTAGTGGATGGTGGTTGAGGGAGGGATTCCCAGTCTTGGCGGTTTGGTGAATGGTGGTTGGGGGAGGGATTCCCAGTCTTGGTGGTCTGGTGATTGATGGTTGGGGGAGGGATTCCCAGTCTTGGCGGTCTGGTGGATGGTGGCTGAGGGATGGTTTCCCAGACTTGGTGGTCTCATGGATGGTGATTGGGGGAGGGATTCCCAGTCTTGGCGGTCTGGTGGTTGGGAATGGATCCCCAGTGTTGGCTGTCAGGTGGATGGTGGTTGGGGGAGGGATTCCCAGTCTTGGTGGTCTGGTGATTGATGGTTGGGGGAGGGATTCCCAGTCTTGGTGGTCTGGTGATTGATGGTTGGGGGAGGGATTCCCAGTCTTGGCAGTCTGGTGAATGGTGGTTGGGTTTATGGCTGGTCCATACAATCAGGGCGACTGTTACCACCCACCTTTCGTGTCTCCCTTTTTTCCTCATAGACTGTAAACTTGCGAGCAGGGCCCTCATTCCTCTTGGTATCTGTTATGATCTATTTAATTAATTATTTTTATGCTGTAATGTCTATTGTCTGTACAAGTCCCCTCTGAAATGTAAAGTGCTGCGGATTATGTCGGCGCTATAGAAATAAAATTTATTATTATTCCCAGTCTTGGTGGTCTGGTGAATGGTGGTTGGGGTAGGGATTCCCAGTCTTGGTGGTCTGGTGGATGGTGTTTGGGGGAGGGATTCCCTGTCTTGGCGGTCAGGTGGTTGGGGGACCGTGATGGTATGATATGCTATGTGCATATCATTTTGTGTATATTTCTATTTCACTTATTTTCATAGTGTTTTTCTTGATGCTTTAAGTGTACAGCCTGACTGTATCTGTCTCTTGATGACCCCCTGTAGTGCATTAATCCCCAAGGCTCCTTTGTTCTCCTCTGGGAGGCCTGGAAACCGCCCCAACCTGTTTGACTACCCCTGAACACAAGGAAGGGGGTGGGGAGAACAGGAGCTGGTCAAGTCAGTTCCTGTTTGGAGAGGATCGTGTGTAGACTGCACTTCAGAGAGAAGGACCCATTTTTATCCTCTGGTGCTAGAGTTTTGGAATCTCGTCTCTCTGGACATTTTATCCTGTTACTGGACTACATTCTTGTTCTGGACTATTGTATCCTCAGTGCGGTGGATTGTTTATGGACCTTCTAATTTTGCCTGTAATAAAGGTCTTGGGATTGTTCACCCTTCCCTCGCTCAGTTGATTGTGTGGTATCAGAGAAGGACCCTGTGACAACTGGTGGCAGCAGTGGGATCAACAGAGTGTAACCCAATGGAGAACCACCCACAGAGTGAGTACAGAAATTGGACTGTATCCAGTTTACAGGAGAGAGCCAGAGACCTGGGCCTGAACTACCAGGGACTGACTAAAGAGGCCTTAATGGATCTACTGGTGGGCGCTAGCCTGGCCACCTCCTCCCAGATGTCTGAAGGACGAGCACTGGAGATAGGGATCCCCATCCAGAAATGCCAGTGCTTGGTGTGGTACGATGAAGAGTTGGCGGTTCTGGGCCCCGGCGTCTCTCAGGAGTACAAGGAGGAGGCTGCCCGCCGGGCACAGCGGAGACAGGAAGCAATGGAGCTTTAAAGAGGGAGTAATGTAATGTGGAGTGTAACCCCAACGATTCGGGAGCCTGTACGGATCACCCGGACAGAGTTTAAGCCATTTGATGAGGCTTCCGGAGATGTGGAGGGGTTCTTCAAAGACTTTGAGCAGCAGTGCGCTGTGATGGAGGTGCCCCACTCTAGCTGGATGCGTTTGTTAGTGGGGCTCCTGAACGGAAGCATGGCGGAGGCTTACCGAACCATTGACGCACCTCGGAATCGGGATTATAACATTGTAAAGCTGACTATCCTGGATTACCATGCTATCACCCCAGACTCGTATAGGGCCAAGTTTCGAGACCTCCCATGCACCACGGGGGGATCGTTTAGGATGTATGCACATAAGATGTCCCAGGCATGTCGGAGATGGCTGGAAGCAGAAAACTCCTTTACTGTGGAAGATGTTATACAGGCGTTCCTTATAGAACAATTTCTTGCCAAGTGCCCCGCAGAGGTACGGGAATGGGTCCGGGAGCGCACGCCGTGTACTGTGGATAGAGCTGCAGCCCTGGCCGATGAAGCCCTTACTATCCGGCCGCAATGGAGGAGATTTCTGGACAATGAACCACGGCCTGCTCCCGCGCCCCGTCCCCCTCCAATTATATCTGCCCTTCCACCTAGTCACAAGCCGATGACAATTACGCCTCACAATCCTAGACCCCAACAGTTCCAACCACGACCTGGGGGTATCACAGAGAGGAGGTGTTATGGGTGTGGGCAACTTAGACATTTGCAGTCTGGCTGTCCCTCCAGGATTCGGAGGGAGCCCCACACAGCCCCACCTCGTCCAGTGCATCTTGTGCACTCCACCACGCCTGAGGAAGAGCTACCACCACCCCCACCAGAGTGGACCACCGACCACGGCACCATAGATACTCCTCCTGGAGTTGACGGACTCTGGCCTCTGTCCTTTAGCTACTCAGAGCAACCACCATGAACCGCATCAGAGGTGGTAAGCAATACGTTCGCTGCTACTACATTGGGAGAGTATTGGGACAGAGAGGAGTTTAGGAGAGAAATAGAGGGTGACACTAGCTTAACAGCCCTTAGGCTGAAGGCAGAAACTGGGCACATGGGAGATAATGGGGATGGCTTCACTCGAGAAAACGGACTGTATTTTCGTGTAACAAAGGGAAATGTCCAGGGCAACCCTGGCGCAACGACCAGGCAACTCATTGTCCCTCAGAAGTACAGGGCACAGCTACTCCAACTGGCCCATGACGTACCCTTGGCTGGGCATCAAGGGAGAAAAAGGACTGAAAAGAGACTCACCCAAAGTTTTTACAGGCCGGGCGTCTCGCAGTCGGTAGCCCATTATTGCCGCACCTGCGATGTGTGGCAGCGAATGCGGCATCCAGGAGCTCGACATAAGGTACCCCTGCAATCCCTGCCCATAACTGAGGAACCATTTCAACGTGTAGCTGTCGACATCATAGGTCCTCTGGCCCACAGCAGCCGGTCGGGGAAAAAATTATCCTGACTGGTGGACTATGCCACTAGGTATCCTGAAGCTGTGGCCCTGTCCAGTATTACAACAGTAAAGGTAGCCGAGGCCCTTGTTACCATCTTTGCCCGGGTAGGGTTTCCTAGTGAAATATTATCGGATCAAGGCACTCAGTTCATGTCAGATCTGGTCAAGTCCTTATGGCATACCTGTGGTGTTCGAGCCATTCGCACCACCCCTTACCACCCGCAGACCAAAGGACTATGTGAGCGCTTTAATGGAACCCTAAAAAATATGCTGAGGGCTTTTGTTGACGTTGAAAAAGACTGGGAAAAGCACCTGACACATCTCCTTTTCGCCTATCGGGAGGTTCCCCAAGAGTCCACCGGGTTCTCTCCCTTCGAACTACTGTTTAGCCGGAAGGTCCGTGGGCCTCTCACGCTTCTGTAAGAACATTTGGAGTGAGACATCTCAGATACCGGAATGCCCATCGTTCCCTATGTTCTAGAGCTCCGAGACGGTCTCGCCCAGCTACCTTCGCTAAAGAACATCAGCGAATGGCCCAGTAAAGACAAAAAACCTGGTATGATCGTAATGCCAGGACCCAGGAAATTGTGGAAGGACAGCAAGTGCTCATGATTACTTCATATATAGAATGGGAGGAATAGGGCTAAGTGACAGCACATGTGAAAAAGACTTGGGTATACTAATAGATCACAGACTGATTATGAGTCAACAGTGTGATGCAGCAGCAAAAAAGGCAAATGCAATTCTAGGATGTATTAACAGAAGCATACAGTCTAGATCACGTGAAGTCATTATTTCCCTCTACTCCTCTTTGGTCAGACCTCATCTGGAATATTGTGTCCAGTTTTGGGCACCACATTTTAAAAAAGACATCAACAAACTGGAGCAAGTTCAGAAAAGAGCGACCAGAATGGTGACCGGTCTGCAAACCCTGTCTTATGAGGAAAGGTTGCAGGATTTGGGAATGTTTAGTTTGCAAAAGAGAAGACTGAGAGGAGACTTAATAGCTGTCTACAAATATCTAAAGGGCTGTCACATTGTAGAAGGATCAACTTTATTCTCATTTGCACAAGGAAAGACTAGAAGCAATGGGATGAAACTGAATGGGAGGAGACACAGATTAGATATTAGAAAAAACTTTTTGACAGTTAGAGTGGTCAATGAGTGGAACAGGCTGCCACGAGAAGTGGTGAGTTCTCCTTCAATGGAAGTCTTCAAACAGAGGCTGGACAGACATCTGACTGGGATGATTTAGCGAATCCTACTTTGAGCAGGGGGTTGGACCAGATGGCCCAGGAGGTCCCTTCCAACTCTACGATTCTATGATTCTATGATTCCCCTGCCAACAAGCTTCAAGCAGTGTGGGAAGGCCCTTATCAGGTTGTCAAGAAAATTAATGACACTAACTATGTTATTGCCCTGGACTCTAGTGGTCGACGACAGAAAACCGTCCACATTAACTTGCTGAAAGACTACCACGACCGATCTCTGCCTGTTCTAGCTGTCTGCCACCCCCCCTTAGTGATACCGCCGCCGACTAGTATCTCCCCGATCTCCTGGTTGCCCAAGCGGGAGGATCATTGGAACAAGTGCCCCTGGGCTCCCATTTATCGGATATAAAAAAGGACGATATTGTCGCCGTACTAAGGCCGAGGGCTGCTGCTTTCTCCTCAAAGCCGGGGAAGACTACTCTCACCAGCCACCATGTGGAAACCCCCGGACAACGCCCCATCCAGCAGGCTGCCTACCGGGTTCCAGAGGCTGTTCAAGGCATGATAAAGAACGAACTGAAGGAGATGAAGCAACTGGGGGCTATTCAGCTATCTCACAGTTCTTGGGCCTCTCCTGTCGTCCTGGTCCCCAAGAAGGATGGTACAACACGATTCTGCGTTGATTACAGACGATGAAATGATGCCACCAAGAGTGATGCTTATCCCATGCCCAGGATTGATGATCTATTGGATCGTCTGGCCAGTGCCCAATTTGTGGCCACGTTAGACTTGAGCAAGGGGTACTGGCAGATACCCCTAACGGAGGACGCTCGGGAGCGCTCGGCCTTCATTACTCCATTTGGGCTTTTTGAGTTCCTGGGAATGCCCTTCGGGATTAAAACTGCCCCCGCTACTTTCCAGAGACTGGTGGATCGACTGTTACAACAATGTCAGGACTTTAATAAAAAACTAATCTGAACTGAGAAAAGTTAATGTGTCTGCACAATCTAAGTGCATATTAACACATGACCATTAACCAGAGAAAACAGAAATCATAAAACACAAATATCCTGAACTAAAAAGTAAAAAATAAACTGCAAATAATGCATAAAGGTAATAATAATAATAAGGGTATTTAATAAACATAATTTTGATCAAAATAATGTACAAGCCATCCCGCCACGTCACGGCCACCCCTGTGGGACAGTCCCTACTCTAGGATTTAAAACCTTTTCACTTGCCAAGTGACGTGAATGTGAACAAGGATCGAGCGGCTGAACCACTAGTAACAGCTTAGGCCAGACAGGATAGCTTTCCCAGCTCAGAAAGAGGGCGGTCACACCCATATATGCACTGAATGCACAATGAAATGAATTAAAAACAAATCTGAACTGAGAAAAGTAAGTTAATGTGTCTGCAGAATGTAAGTGCATATTAACACATGACCATTAATCAGAGAAAACAGAAAGCAAATAACACAAACAATGTCACGACTTTGCCTGTGCTTACTTAGACGACATTGCCATTTTTAGCACAACCTGGGAGGAACATCTTAAACACTTGGGCATAGTGCTAGACGGTATTCTTACAGCAGGACTGACCATTCGCCCTGATAAGTGCCAAATGGCTGAGGCATAGAGTAGGGGGTGGGACCCTAAGGCCTGAGCCTGCCAAGGTGGAAGCCATTAGCAACTGGTGTACACCCCAGACTAAAAAGCAGGTACTTGCATTTTTAGGAACTGCTGGATACTATCGCAAATTTGTTTCTAACTTCAGCACCTTGGCCAAGCCCCTAAGCTCCTGTTTTGGCTGCCCCGGATTATAAACGCAGGTTCCTCGTACAGACAGATGCATCCACCTTTGGGATTGGGGCAGTACTTAGCCAAGTGAACGCCGCCGGAGAAGAACATCCTGTTGCTTTTGCCAGTCGGAAACTACTGGATCGGGAAGTTGCCTATGCCACTATTGAAAAGGAGTGCCTTGACATCGTATGGGCGCTAAAAAAATTGCAGCCATACTTGTATGGCAGAGACTTTACAATTGTTACAGACCACAACCCCCTCACATGGCTGAACCGCGTATCAGGGGACAATGGAAGATTGCTGCGGTGGAGCTTGTCCTTACAACCCTACAACTTCTCCATCCAATACAAGCGGGGAAGCCAACACCAGAACGCCGATGGTCTGTCTCGACAAGAAGAACCATAGGCTCCCCAGGCCGACCTACCCCTGCCACTGTACAATGAACTATAAATAACTGAGCAATGTGGACTTAAGTGAGCAGGCCAGAGGTCTGTGTAGATCTCATAGCGTGCTCACTTATTATGGGGGGGGGGAGAGGTTGTGATGGTATGATATGCTATGTGGATATCATTTTGTGTATATTTCTATTTCACTTATTTTCATAGTGTTTTTCTTGATGCTGTAAGTCTACTGCCTGACTGTATCTGTTTCTTGATGACCCCCTGTAGTGCATTAATCCCCAAGGCTCCTTTGTTCTCCTATGGGAGGCCTGGAAACCGACCCAACCTGTTTGACTACCCCTGGACACAAGGAAGGGGGTGGGGAGAACAGGAGCTGGTCAAGTCAGTTCCTATTTGGAGAGGATCGTGTATAGACTGCACTTCAGCGAGAAGGACCCATTTTTATCCTCTGGTGCTAGAGTTTTGGAATCTCGTCTCCCTGGACATTTTATCCTGTTACTGGAATACATTCTTGTTCTGGACTATTGTATCCTCAGTGTGGTGGATTGTTTATGGACATACTAATTTTGCCTGTAATAAAGGTCTTGGGATTGTTTACCCTTCCCTCGCTCTGTTGATTGTGTGGTATCGGAGAAGGACCCCGTGACAGAGGGATTCCCAGTTTTGGCGGTCTGGTGGATGGTGGTTGAGGGATGGTTTCCCAGACTTGGTGGTCTCGTGGATGGTGATTGGGGGAGGGATTCCCAGTCTTGGCGGTCTGGTGGATTCCCAGTCTTGGCTGTCTCGTGGTTGGGGGAGGGATTCCCAGTCTTGGCGGTCTGGTGGATGGTGGTTGGGTTTATGGCTGGTCCATACAATCAGGGCAACTGTTACCACCCACCTTTCGTGTCTCCCTTTTTTCCTCATAGATTGTAAGCTTGCGAGCAGGGCCCTCACTCCTCTTGGTATCTGTTATGATCTATGTGATTATTGTTATGCTGTAATGTCTATTGTCTGTACAAGTCCCCTCTGAAATGTAAAGTGCTGCGGAATATGTCGGCGCTATGGAAATAAAATGTATTATTATTATTATTATTATTATTATTATTCCCAGTCTTGGCAGTCTGGTGAATGGTGGTTGGGCGAGAGATTCCAAGTCTTGGCGGTCTGGTGAATGGTGGTTGGGTGAGGGATTCCAAGTCTTGGCGGTCTGGTGAATGGTGATTGGGGGAGAGATTCCAAGTCTTGGCGGTCTGTTGGATGGTGGTTGGGGGAGAGATTCCAAGTCTTGGCGGTCTGTTGGATGGTGGTTGGGTGAGGGATTCCCAGTCTTGGCGGTCTGTTGGATGGTGGTTGGGTGAGGGATTCCCAGTCTTGGCGGTCTGGTGGATGGTGTTTGGGGGAGGGATTCCCAGTCTTGGCGGTCTGGTGAATGGTGGTTGGGGGAGGGATTCCAAGTCTTGGCAGTCTGGTGGATGGTGGTTGGGTTTGGTGTACATTTTGACTGAGGCTAATTATTATTTTTCGGCTACTTTGTCAGCCTGCCTGTCTGGAGCAAATCTTCATCCCTCGTATTTATCTCCTCTGGTTATTCTCCATTTCTTGGTTCTCTGTGTGGCCTCTGGCTTCCTCCATGATATTTGGGGAAACATTGCTGTGATAGAGCAGATCTTGTCTTCAGCTCCTTAGCTGACCAGTGATAGTGTTGAGGGGTGTCAATTCATTCAGGAGGACTTTCTGATCATGACATTTTTTCCTAAGCATGAGTTGCCCTTTTGATCATAAGATGTCCTTCTGATATTGAGGTGTCCTCAACCGGAGGTACCATACTGATCTGAAGGTACCTTACTGATCTGTAGGTGCCTTCCTGATGGTGAGGTGTCCTTTTGATCCCCAGGTGTCCTCCTACTCTTGAGGTTTCCTCCTAAGGCTGCTTTTACACTTACCATGTTTTTACAGGCCGATTTTGTGGCCCCAAGAGATTCCTATGGGGCCTCAAAATCGGCCCGCAAAAGTTCCTCGGTGCGCTGTGTGCCGTACGACTGTGGGGACTGTATTTGCGGCCGTGATAAAAGACCTAGCTTGCTCGATATTTTATACGGCGTACGGACACAGCTCCCATTGAAAAACAATGGGGCTGCAAATTTAAATGGAAGTTTGTTTTTGTGGTGCACCGTGACTTCCGGTTTTGCAGAACTCCGTTTTTTTCCAATACTATATCCTTAGTATAGGAAAAATAAAAAACGGCGATCCGCAAGCTTTTTTGCTGCCCGTTATTGTGGCGGCCCGTAAAAATTGTGTCGATACGGCCTGCAATAATGGGTCACAAAAAATGCGGTAAGTGTAAAAGTAGCCTAATTGTGAGATTTTCCCCTTGCCTTGTGATGTCCTCCTGGCCATGAGGTATGCACCTGCTCCTGAGGTTTCATCCTGATCATGAGACGAACTCTTGATTTTGAGATGTCCTCCCATTCGAGAGATGTTCCTTCTGGCCTTGCGATGTCGTTCTAAAGTGGAAATTATCCTCCAGGCGTGAAATGTCCTCCTGACTTTGAGGTGTCCTCCTGATCATGAGATGTTTTCCTGTCCTTGATATGTTCCCAGGCCTGAAGATGCCCTGATTGTAAAATGTCCTCCTCATTGTGAAATGTTCTCCTGATTGTAAAATGTGCTCCTCATCATGAAATGTTCTCCTGATTGTAAAATGTCCTCCTTCTCCTGAAATGTTCTCCTGATTGTGAGATGTCCTCCTGATCAGAGGGAGTTAATTGGGGGGGGTGTCTGGGACTTTTATAGTACCACCTGTCCCATCAGCTTGCAGTACAGAGAGATTCCCGATCTGTTGTTCGGCTGAAGGGGACATAAGGGAAAGATTATAATGTGGTGTGATTATTTTGTTATTAGTATGTGCAGTGTCACGTGCGTGGTTTGTGGAACCACTGTGCCACGTACCGCGGAGAGCCTGGAGTGGCGTGACTAAGCGAGGTTAGACTTGGTTCCCGATGAACGCTAGGTGCCACTCCAGGACAGATCAACGGTCACGCAGCAGCTGGAGCCAGGACGACAGGCTGGGTGGAGCAGCATGCTGAGCTTGCATCAGAGTGCAGCAAGCGGGCTTTGCATCAGAGTGCAGCAAGCGGGCTTTGCATCAGAGTGCAGCAAGCGGGCTTTGCATCAGAGTGCAGCAAGCGGGCTTTGCATCAGAGTGCAGCAAGCGGGCTTTGCATCAGAGTGCAGCAAGCGGGCTTTGCATCAGAGTGCAGCAAGCGGGCTTTGCATCAGAGTGCAGCAAGCGGGCTTTGCATCAGAGTGCAGCAAGCGGGCTTTGCATCAGAGTGCAGCAAGCGGGCTTTGCATCAGAGTGCAGCAAGCGGGCTTTGCATCAGAGTGCAGCAAGCGGGCTTTGCATCCTGAGTACAGCAGGTGGGATTTGCTTAAGAGTGCAGCAGGCGGGATTTTCACTTGGAGCACAGCGGGAGGGATTTTCACTTGGAGCACAGCGGGCGGGATTTGTACTTGGAGCACAGCGGGCGGGATTTGTATTTGGAGCACAGCGGGCGGGATTTGTACTTGGAGCACAGCGGGCGGGATTTGTACTTGGAGCACAGCGGGCGGGATTTGTACTTGGAGCACAGCGGGCGGGATTTGTACTTGGAGCACAGCGGGCGGGATTTGTATTTGGAGCACAGCGGGCAGGATTTGTACTTGGAGCACAGCGGGCAGGATTTGTACTTGGAGCACAGCGGGCGGGATTTGTACTTGGAGCACAGCGGGCAGGATTTGTATTTGGAGCACAGCGGGCGGGATTTGTATTTGGAGCACAGCGGGCGGGATTTGTATTTGGAGCACAGCGGGCGGGATTTGTATTTGGAGCACAGCGGGCAGGATTTGTATTTGGAGCACAGCGGGCGGGATTTGTACTTGGAGCACAGCGGGCAGGATTTTCACTTGGAGCACAGCGGGCGGGATTTGTAATTGGAGCACAGCGGGCAGGATTTGTATTTGGAGCACAGCGGGCAGGATTTGTATTTGGAGCACAGCGGGCGGGATTTGTACTTGGAGCACAGCGGGCGGGATTTGTACTTGGAGCACAGCGGGCGGGATTTGTACTTGGAGCACAGCGGGCAGGATTTGTATTTGGAGCACAGCGGGCGGGATTTGTATTTGGAGCACAGCGGGCGGGATTTGCACTTGGAGCACAGCGGGCGGGATTTGCACTTGGAGCACAGCGGGCGGGATTTGTACTTGGAGCACAGCGGGCGGGATTTGCACTTGGAGCACAGCGGGCGGGATTTGCACTTGGAGCACAGCGGGCGGGATTTGCATTTGGAGCACAGCGGGCGGGATTTGCATTTGGAGCACAGCAGGCGGGATTTGTACTTGGAGCACAGCGGGCGGGATTTGTACTTGGAGCACAGCGGGCGGGATTTGTACTTGGAGCACAGCGGGCGGGATTTGCACTTGGAGCACAGCGGGCGGGATTTGCACTTGGAGCACAGCGGGCGGGATTTGCACTTGGAGCACAGCGGGCGGGATTTGCACTTGGAGCACAGCGGGCGGGATTTGTACTTGGAGCACAGCGGGCGGGATTTGCACTTGGAGCACAGCGGGCGGGATTTGTATTTGGAGCACAGCGGGCGGGATTTGTACTTGGAGCACAGCGGGCGGGATTTGTACTTGGAGCACAGCGGGCGGGATTTGTACTTGGAGCACAGCGGGCGGGATTTGTATTTGGAGCACAGCGGGCGGGATTTGTACTTGGAGCACAGCGGGCGGGATTTGCACTTGGAGCACAGCGGGCGGGATTTGCACTTGGAGCACAGCGGGCGGGATTTGCACTTGGAGCACAGCGGGCGGGATTTGCACTTGGAGCACAGCGGGCGGGATTTGCACTTGGAGCACAGCGGGCGGGATTTGCACTTGGAGCACAGCGGGCGGGATTTGCACTTGGAGCACAGCGGGCGGGATTTGTACTTGGAGCACAGCGGGCGGGATTTGCACTTGGAGCACAGCGGGCGGGATTTGCACTTGGAGCACAGCGGGCGGGATTTGCACTTGGAGCACAGCGGGCGGGATTTGTACTTGGAGCACAGCGGGCGGGATTTGTACTTGGAGCACAGCGGGCGGGATTTGTACTTGGAGCACAGCGGGCGGGATTTGCACTTGGAGCACAGCGGGCGGGATTTGCACTTGGAGCACAGCGGGCGGGATTTGCACTTGGAGCACAGCGGGCGGGATTTGCACTTGGAGCACAGCGGGCGGGATTTGCACTTGGAGCACAGCGGGCGGGATTTGCACTTGGAGCACAGCGGGCGGGATTTGCACTTGGAGCACAGCGGGCGGGATTTGCACTTGGAGCACAGCGGGCGGGATTTGCACTTGGAGCACAGCGGGCGGGATTTGCACTTGGAGCACAGCGGGCGGGATTTGCACTTGGAGCACAGCGGGCGGGATTTGCACTTGGAGCACAGCGGGCGGGATTTGCACTTGGAGCACAGCGGGCGGGATTTGCACTTGGAGCACAGCGGGCGGGATTTGCACTTGGAGCACAGCGGGCGGGATTTGCACTTGGAGCACAGCGGGCGGGATTTGTACTTGTTTGTGACCTTACACAACCTAGTCTGAAACAGGAAGGTTACTCAAGTGGAGAGGAAGTAATATATACATAATGCCTCCAAACCATTGGCTGTGGAGAAAATAGCAAGTGCACACGCTGGCCCTTTAAGAGCCATCAGACAAAGACGCACTGCTTACATGTGTGTACCAGGAGTGGCATAAGGTCACCCAGAAGCAGAGTGAGAGACTGGAGGAAAGCAGCCAAGACGCAGGAAAGCTGGGGTTAACAATCATGGGGATTCCACAGAATATCTGAACTCTTCCTGAGGTAAAACAGTAGTATTGTTGTGTCTAAATGATTATGAACTGGTTTTCTTTGCATTATTTGAGGTCTGAAAGCACGGTTTCTTTTTCATTATTTTGTCGATTTCTCATTTGCTGCAAATAAATATAAAATTTTTAGCTTGAAATTTCGGAGACGTTGTCAGGAGTTTATAGAATAAAAGAGCAATTTACATTTCACTCAAAAATATAAAGAGAAAAATCAGACAAACTGACAACAGTGTGCAGCGGGCTCTTCATTTTTGCCAAAGCTGTATATCACACATACATTACACATCTATCACACATACATTACACATCTATCACACATACATTACACATCTATCACACATACATTACATACATTACACATACACACATACTGTACATTACACATATATCACACATACAAACATGACACCTGTATCATACACATACATTACACATACATACAGTATATTAAATATATTGCACATTACACATACATTACTGTACGTTACACATACACACATACTGTACGTTACACATACACACATACTGTACGTTACACACATACTGTACATTACACATATATCACACATACTGTACATTACACATACATTACACATACATACAGTATATTAAATATATTGCACATTACACATACATTACTGTACGTTACACATACACACATACTGTACGTTACACATACACACATACTGTACGTT
Source organism: Dendrobates tinctorius (assembly GCF_039654945.1). Lineage (NCBI taxonomy): Eukaryota > Metazoa > Chordata > Amphibia > Anura > Dendrobatidae > Dendrobates > Dendrobates tinctorius. The sequence continues at coordinate 1,862,057 of NW_027361902.1, read as the reverse complement.
ACACACATACTGTACATTACACATATATCACACATACTGTACATTACACATACATACAGTATATTAAATATATTGCACATTACACATACATTACTGTACGTTACACATACACACATACTGTACGTTACACACATACTGTACATTACACATATATCACACATACTGTACGTTACACATTCACACATACTGTACGTTACACATTCACACATACTGTACGTTACACATATATCGCACATATTATACGTTACACATATATCGCACATACTGTACGTTACACATATATCGCACATACTGTACGTTACACATATATCGCACATACTGTACGTTACACATATATCGCACATACTGTACGTTACACATATATCACACATACTGTACGTTACACATTCGCACATACTGTACGTTACACATTCGCACATACTGTACGTTACACATATATCGCACATACTGTACGTTACACATATATCGCACATACTGTACGTTACACATATATCGCACATACTGTACGTTACACATATATCGCACATACTGTACGTTACACATATATCGCACATACTGTACGTTACACATAGACACTGTACATTACACATCTATCGCACATTACACATACACACATACTGTACATTACACATACATACTGTACGTTACACATATATCACACATACAAACATGACACCTGTATCATACACATACACTACACATACAGTATATTAAATATATTGCACATTACACATACACACATTACACATCTATCACACATACATTACACATACACACAGATATACAGTATTACACATACACACATACTGTACATTACGGATACACACACATTACACATATCACACATTACATACACACATACTGTACATTACGGATACACACACATTACACATATCACACATACATTACATACACACATACTGTACATTACGGATACACACACATTACACATATCACACATACATTACATACACACATACTGTACATTGCACATACATTACACATATATCACACATACATTACACACACATGTATTACACATACACACATTGTGAGGAACGGCCGGACCGCTGACGCCAAATTGTGACGGACAGCGGACCCTGTGCCACCAATATGTCACGATCCCACCACCGACACGGGTTTGTCAGTGGACGGAGGGACGCGACGCACTACCGGCACATGGCTATCACGGGCACAGTGGGGGCTTATCTTAGTTATCCCACCACCGGCACCACGTGACAAAAATATCCAGCAAGCTAATCTTGCTCTAACAATTTACTGCAAGGGGGTATTTTGGATGTCCCACCACTGCTAACAACCTTCCAAGAACTGCAGGGATTTATGTACATCCCACTTTCTCAGTTCCACTTTGGAACTCGCAGCTTTCCGGCGCCCCCCCTTACCTTCAGGTCAGTCAGGGAACTGCACCTAGGCTAATTAGTCGCCGGATGGGCTGCTTGTTGTGCACGGGCAAGTAGACTACTGCAGTAAGGGAATTATCAATGTTGTGGCCGCAGCCCCTCATTCAGCAATATAAGACCCTTCTGTACTGCCAGCTAGCCTCGCCAGCCGCGCACACCACGCTGCCACCAGCTCCTGGTTTCTCCACTTAAGTTATAGACTTAATGGAGGGGTTCAAAGCCAACCCGAACAGCAGCGTAATTATCTAAAAAAGGCGCATCGTTCGTTTCCTAGAGCATGAAGGCAGACTAAATAATTTTATCATTTATTCCCCAAAAAAGTCGGGCAGTGGTTACAAATATAAAAAGTTGTTACAAAGTTGAGACATTACATATATGTACAATACAAATATAACATAAAGGGGATTAAAAAGACAGAAAGTAACACTCACATGTGCTTAGTCGGTATCAGGTAGACCATGTGGCTGGGGAGAGAAGGCGGAGCCACACGTCTCCACTCATCTGGGTTCTGGTCGGCACGGACGCTGTAGCTCCCACTGACTCATTGTAAGGGAGGGGTGCCTTATAGCCCAGGGTCTGTGACATCACAAAAGGGGCAGTCTGCAGAAGTTCATCCCCCCTTTCTCCAAGTTGCCAATTAACTAAAAAACATCATAACCATATCTCAACGAGGGAAGCTCGTATCAACACACTGAGGACCTCATAGGTTGTAGTTCATCAAATGTAATAAAGCAACAGCAGACATGCCATACTTAGGACACTCTGTTTGGAAGCAATCCATATCTCATGTTCTGGCAGTGATAGAACTTTGCAAGAGCCACCGTAGGGAAGCCGGGTCCGCGCAGATCACAGAAATATCCGTTTCGTTTTTCTGTTGCGCGGAGATCATGCTAGCCTATTTTAATATCTCTCATAGTTTTATTTCAGACACATGTCCCAGAAAACAAAGGACTTACTTTAGCTTAACTAATTAACATTCCTTTCTGTGGAGATGGGCCAAATGCTATAGGGGAAGTGGCCTATTACCAGTGCAGACACAGGCTGTTAAGGAGGGGGAAGGAGAGAAGCTGTAGGAGCTGACAGGCAGAATTCCTCATCAGAGTGAAGTGGGAGATTTTTAGAAGGTTCTAGAAACATCATACTTTATAGACATTTTACATTACACCTTTCCCTTTTAGAGGGCGCTACGGAGGCATTACCTCTCGGTAATCGGCCATGCGCACCTCAGCGGGTTCGCCCCGGCGGGACAACCCATCGGCATTTCCATGTTCGCTGCCCTTTTTGTGTTGTACTGTAAAGTCATACTGTTGAAGGGCAAAGCTCCAGCAGAGCAACCTTCCATTGGTTCCGGAAACTGTGCAACCAGCTCAGAGGGTTGTGATCGGTAACCACCGTGAAGGTGCGCCCGTACAGGTAGGGCTGCAAACGTTGCAATGCCCACACCATGGCCAGACACTCCTTCTCGATGGTCGAGTATGCCACTTCCCTCGGCAAAAGTTTCCGGCTCATGTACAACACGGGGTGCTCCTGGTTCCCCGAGTCGACCTGGCTGAGCACCGCACCAAGGCCAAACTCGCTGGCGTCGTTCTGTACCAGAAACAGGCGACTGCTGTCGACTGCTCTCAACACTGGAGAGTTGCACAGGGCTGCTTTCAAAGCTTGGAAGGCCGCCTCACAGTCATCTGTCCAGTTGACTGTTTGGGGTAGCCTCTGCTTGGTGAGGTCAGTCAAGGGTTTTGCAAGGGCACTATAGTCCTGCATGAACCGCCTATAGTACCCTGCAGTGCCCAAGAAGGACTTCACCTGTTTCTTGGTCCTGGGGGTGGGCCAGGACCCAATTGCGTCCACCTTTTCTGGCTCAGGACTCATGGAACCCCCGCCTACCCGGTGCCCCAGGTAGTGGACCTCGCTCATGCCCATCTGGCACTTTTCCGGCTTGATAGTCAGGCCTGCCTGGTGAAGACGCTTGAGGACCTCCTGGAGGTGCTGAAGGTGTTCCTCCCAGGTGGAACTGAAGATGGCGATGTCGTCCAAGTATGCCACCGTGTACTCCTCCAATCCCCGAAGAAGGTGGTTGACCATCCGCTGGAAAGTGGCAGGGGCATCTTTCATGCCGAAGGGCATGACTGTGGACTCGTACAGTCCAAAGGGGGTGATAAAGGCGGATTTCTCCTGCGCCCCAAGGCTCAGGGGAATCTGCCAGTATCCCCGACTCAGATCCATGATGGATATGTACCTTGCTTTTGCCAACCGCTCAAGCAGATCCTCGATGCGCGCCTTCGGGTGGGCATCAGAGGTTGTGATGGCGTTGAGCCCCCTGTAGTCCACGCAGAACCGGGTGGTTCGATCCTTTTTTAGGCACGAGGACTACAGGTGAGGCCCACGCGCTTTTTGACCGTCGAATCACCCCCAGCCTTAACATCTCATTGATCTCTTGGCGCATGACTTGTTGCACCTCCTCAGAGATCCGATAAGGTGTTCGCCGTAGTGGGGCGTGATTCCCGGTGTCCACCTCATGAACCGCTAACTCCGTCCTCCCAGGTTGGTTGGTGAACACGGCCCGGAAGGGTTCCAGGGTTTCCACCAACTGCGACCGCTGGGATAGGGTTAGCAAACCACTTATCTCCATGTCCTCAATGCACCCATTGGCCTTGGCTTAGAATCATAGAATCATAGAATCGTAGAGTTGGAAGGGACCTCCTGGGCCATCTGGTCCAACCCCCTGCTCAAAGCAGGATTCGCTAAATCATCCCAGTCAGATGTCTGTCCAGCCTCTGTTTGAAGACATCCATTGAAGGAGAGCTCACCACTTCTCGTGGCAGCTTGTTCCACTCATTGATCACTCTAACTGTCAAAAAGTTTTTTTTTGGGGCCAGCATGTCCAGGCGGGGATCTTCCTCCCCATCCTCGGGCAGGTTGCAGACCGGTAGGACGCAAGCTTCACGTTCGTGGTGCGCCTTCAGCATATTGGCGTGAAAGCGTGACCATGTAGGTGACCGGGTTGAGCTGTTGGTGGACGACGTATGGGCCTTCCCAGGCTGCCTGAAGCTTATCCGTTGGTACGGGCACCAGCACCCACACCTTTTGACCCACCTGGTAGGTCCGCTCCTGGGCGTTCTGGTCGTACCAGTGCTTCTGGTCAGCCTGAGCCTGCGTCATGTCATGCACCAACTGCGTCAAGGTCTGCATCTTGTCACGGAAGCGCATGACATAATCCACGATGGGCACTTCTGTGGGGTTTGGCTCATCTTCCCAGGATTCTCTTATCAACCCAAGGGGTCCCCGGACTCGCCTGCCATACAGAAGCTCGAAGGGGGAGAACCCGGTCGAGGCCTGCGGAACTTCTCTGTAAGCGAACAGCAGGTGTGGGAGGTACCGCTCCCAGTCGCGCCCTTGGGTCTCAACCAGCATGCGGAGCATTTGTTTGAGGGTACCGTTGAAGCGTTCACACAAACCATTAGTCTGTGAGTGATACGCACTCGATACCAGGTGCTTCACCTGAATTCTCTTACAGAGAGCCTCCATTAGGCGAGACATGAATTGGGTCCCTTGATCGGTAAGCATCTCCCTGGGAAATCCTACCCTTGAAAAGATGGTCACCAGTGCGTCAGCCACCTTATCTGCCTTGGTTGAAGACAGAGCTACTGCCTCTGGGTACCGGGTAGCGTAGTCTACCACGGTGAGAATGTATTGCTTTCCGGAGCTGCTGGGGACGGCCAGCGGGCCTACAATGTCCACCGCGATTCTCTGGAAAGGCTCTTCTATCACCGGCAAAGGAATAATGGGAGCCTTAAGAGCAGGCCCCGCCTTACCCGCTTTTTGACAGGTGTTACAGGTGCGGCAGTATTGTGTTACCTCTGTCCCCATCTTGGGCCAATAGAAGTGTTTAGACAGCTGTGCCTTTGTTTTGGTGATCCCCAAGTGTCCAGCGAGTGGAATCTCATGGGCAATCCGCAACAACTCAGTTCTGAACTGTAGGGGGACGGCTAGCTGTCTTTCCCTCAACCACTCCTTTTGGGAATCTCTGAGTACTGTCTCCCGGTACAACCTTCCTCGTTCCCAGAACACCCTCTCCTTATCAGGCTCTGAGGTGGTCGTCTTGGCGAGGTGTCTCAATTTCTCCAGGCTTGCATCTGAGTGCAGAGCAGCCAGGAACTCCTTGCTGGAGGCTGCCAGAAGTGACGTCAGGGACCCTTCCTTACTGGGACCCTCTGGAACCAGTTCTGGGTTCACCTCTGGTTCCGTCTCTCCTGTAGCAGAAGAGGGTCCAGAAGACAGTGCGTTACCTGCGATCTGGGCACTCTGACTGCATATGACAGCGGCTATGTATGCTGTCTCCCTGGGGTTTTTTACAGACCCACCAATCGGTGCTGCCATGGGCTCTACCTCCCCATCCACCCCCAACACTCCATGAGCAGTGCTACTTATGGGCCAGTTACCTTCCTCTGTGGCACTGGTCAGTTGCATGGCATTACCTTCCTCATGATCCCCATGCACTTCCCCATTTCCCTGAGCACCGTTGCTTGCTCCTGCCAGGGGTTCCTCAGCCGTCTCACTCTGCATAGTGACGGGGCTGAGCACTTAGGTACCTGTGGACACATCTACCGTTTCAAAGAAATGGTTAACAGGTTCAGTCGGCACACATACATCATCATCATTCCTAGGGAAAGAATGGTTGTTAGTTGCATCATTACTCATCAAGTCATTAACAGGTAACACATTCAGTTTCCCATCATCATCATCATCACCAGGGTTAACGTTACCCTTATTATCAGACTGGGGAGGGGTGTCAGGGACGTAGTATGCAACCATCCTCCCCAAGTCAGTCCCCAATAAAATATCAGTAGGCAGGTTTTCACACACTCCCACTTCCCTCAACCCGCTCCCAGCACCCCAATCAAGGAATACCCGGGCCACTGGCAAGGGACAGTTGGTATCCCCAATCCCGGTGACAGTCAGGGTTTTCCCCTCAACAAACTCTTCAGGGGTCGCCAGTCCAGGACGGATGAGGGTTCGTTCAGCCCCGGTGTCCTTGAGGCCTGTAGCAAGACGGGCCCCCACCTGGACTGGTTGAACGTTGTCGTCAATCCTCCCAACCACACCTCCCACCAAAGAACAGAGGCGTTGGGCCCAGAGGCCTTGGCTGGGGGGTTCTTCGGCTTTTCCGCACAGGGGTAACTGAGGTGACCAGGCCGCTTACAGTGGAAACACAGGCGACTGTCAGTAGTAGGCCTGGTGTTGGCAATAGGGACAGGGCCTCCGGAGAGACGGCTAGCTGGGGCACTGGGGTTGGTTGCAGGCTTACCCCCTCTCCAGCTGGTGGTGACTGGCTTCCGCGTCTCTGGCTTCCAGTTGGCCTCGTAGTTGTCGGCGATCTGCGCCGCTTTGTCCGCGTTCATTGGTTCGCGGTCCAGGATGAACTGTCGGACCTCAGCTGGGCAAAGATGCAGGAACTGGTCTTTGATCATCAGGTCCCGTAGCTGCTCAAAGGATTAAACGGACAGTCCATGGATCCACTTGTCAAAGTGGGTCCTGAGTCCTTGCACCACATCACTATAGCTATCGTGTGGGCCACGTTGGAGGTTCTGGAACTTCTTTCTATATACCTCAGGTGTCATCCGTTATTTGGCGATCAGAGCCTGCTTGATGGCATCATAGTCGTCATCGTCTTCTGACGGCAGAGAAGCAAACGCCTCCAGAGCTTTGCCTTTTAGCCCTTGGGTCAAGTACCTGGCTGTTATGAATGGGAAACCGAGGAGGAAAAACAAGACAACAAACTACGTCTCAGAAAACCAGAGAAGTTGGTAACTATGCAGATTGCAGATCCCTAATCTTAACCGCACAACTAGAAACAGTCGTGGAGCGTTCCTACGTTGGTCCTAGACGCCTCGTCACAACCGGAGAACTACATAAGCCTAAAGCAGGAAAAGAGGAAAACTAACTGCCCCAGAGTAGACCCCAAAGGAAAGACAGCCCCCCATATGTATTGACGGTGAAGCAAGATGAAAATACAAACACAGGCAGGAAAATAGGCTGAGCAAACGATGGGGCCCGGCTAACTAGAAAGGACAGAAAAGGAAAGACACTGTCTGCAATCTGCCAAAAACAACCTACAAAAATATTGTCCAACACTTCTGATAGCAAAATTAACCCTGAAGTCACTAGACTTCTAAACCCATGTCAGCACTCTGAAATATTCCGAGACAGAGCAAAAAAGAGGCCAATCTAAAAAGGGACAAAAAGCAGATTGGCAAATACTGATTAATTGGAGTGGAATTTCAGCATAGCCCCAGCAGGGGCAGGCTGATTACACAACAAACTGAATTGACCAACAAGCGCAAGTGTGAACATTAGCAAAAAACAAACTTAACTTGAGGAGACTGGAAGAGAGCTGAAGTCAGGACCTGAGAAGCAGACTGAATCACCAGCACCCGGATAGGGCGTCGGCTGTCTTATATCCAGTCTGATACTCCAGAGATCCAATCGTTATATTCCTCATCAGGTGGCAGATCACTACCACTTAAACCAACCGCACTACCTCCTGTCACCACCAGAGGGAGAACGGAAGGGGAACTCTCAACTGGTGGAGCAGAAAATGAGTTCATGACAGTACCCCCCCTTGAGGATGGGTCAACGAACCCTCATCCATGCCACCAGGCCAATCAGGATAGGCCCGGTGAAAAGCACGAACCAATTTATTGGCATGAATATCAGAGGCAGAAACCCAAGAAGTATCCTCCTGGCCATAACCCTTCCATTTGACCAAATACTGGAGTCTCCGTCTAACCAAACGAGAATCCAATATTTTCCCTACCTCATATTCCACATTGCCGTTAACCAACACAGGATCAGGAGGTGCCGCCACAGGAACTACTGGTTCAACAAACCTCTTCAACAGTGACTTGTGAAATGCGTTATGGATTTTGAACGTAACTGGAAGAGCCAATTGAAAAGAAACAGGATTTAGAATCTCCAAAATCTTAAAAGGTCCAATAAATCTTGGCTTAAATTTTGGAGATGCAATCTTCATAGGAATATTCTTAGACGACAGCCAAACCATATCACCCACTTTAAACCGGGGACCAATGGTCCTATGCCAGTTGGAAAAACGCTGGGCATTTTCCTGAGAGAGTGACAACTTATCCACCACTTGGTCCCATATCTGCTGCATTCTCACAACCACAGTGTCCACACCTGGGCAGGACGAAGATTCCACTTGCCCTGAAGAGAATCGAGGATGAAACCCTAAATTACAGAAAAAGGGTGACATCAAAGTGGCAGAACTAGCTCTATTGTTCAGCGCAAATTCGGCCAAGGGCAAAAATGAGACCCAATCATCTTGATCAGCAGATCTAAAACATCTTAAATAAGACTTCAGGGTCTGGTTTGTTCTCTCAGTTTGCCCATTGGTCTGGGGATGAAACGCGGAGGAGAAGGATAACTGAATTCCCAGATTGGAACAAAAGGCTTTCCAAAATCTGGAAACAAACTGGACCCCTCTATCGGACACAATGTTCTCAGGAATTCCGTGTAACCGAACCACCTGTTGTAAAAACAAGGGCACGAACTCAGCGGAAGATGGCAACTTTGGGAGTGGTACAAGATGGACCATCTTAGAGAATCTATCACAAATCACCCAGATAAGTCATTCTCTGAGAGACAGGAAGATCAGAAATAAAATCCATTGAGATATGGGTCCATGGCCTCTTGGGCGCCGGCAGGGGCATCAGCAACCCACTAGAACGAGAACAGGGTTTAGACCGAGAACAAGTCCCACAGGACTGTACAAAATTCCTGACATCACGAGATAAGGCAGGCCACCAAAACGACCGACTCACCAAATCTCTGGTGCCAAAAATACCCGGATGACCAGCCAGTGCGGAGCAATGGACTTCAGACATCACTCTCTTTCTCCACTGGTCAGGAACATACAATCTTCCCATAGGGCAACGCTCAGGTTTATCCTCCTGAAATTCCTCCAGGGCGCGTCTCAAATTGGGCGAAATGGCAGAAAGAACTACCCCCTCACCTAGGATAGTAGTAGGCTCGGTCACATTAAGAGAATCAGCAAAGAAACTCCTAGAAAGGGCGTCTGCCTTAACATTCTTAGTGCCCGGAAGAAAAGAGACCACAAAATTAAAACTCTTGAAAAACAAGGCCCATCTAGCCTGTCTAGGATTCAAGCGTTTGGCCGACTCCAGATAAATCAAATTCTTGTGATCGCTGAGGACCACAAATTGATGTCTAGCTCCCTCCAACCAATGTCTCCACTCCTCAAATGCCCATTTCATGGCCGACAATTCCCGATTCCCCACGTCATAATTGCGTTCAGATGGGGAAAACTTTCGAGAAAAAAAGGCACATGGATTCATCTTAGAAGTCACAGGGTCTTTTTGGGACAACACAGCTCCTGCACCAATCTCAGAAGCGTCCACCTCCACTTGAAATGGAAGTGAGACATCAGGTGGCCATAAAACTGGAGCTGAAGTAAATCTCCGCTTAAGCTCCTGAAATGCTGAGAGAGCCTCAGGAGACCAATTCAGCACATCAGCGCCCTTCTTGGTCAGATCAGTCAGTGGTTTGACAATACTAGAAAAATTACCTATAAATTTACGATAGAAATTAGAAAAACCCAAAAACTTCTGGAGAGCCTTCAAAGAAGTAGGCTGAACCCAATCATAAATGGCCTGTACCTTGGCCGGGTCCATTTCAATAGTCGATGGAGATAAGATAAATCCCAAAAATGAAATCCTCTGTACACCAAAGAGGCATTTCGATCCCTTAACAAACAGGGAATTCTCCCTCAGAATATCATCCAAATAGATGATCAAAAACTTATCCAAAAAGTCCCGGAAAATATCATTCATAAAGGACTGGAAGACAGAAGGGGCATTAGTGAGCCCAAAAGGCATCACCAGGTACTCAAAATGTCCCTCCGGAGTATTAAACGCCGTCTTCCATTCATGCCCGTTCTTGATGCGAATAAGATTATACGCCCCCTGAGGTCAAGCTTAGTAAACCAGCAGGCATTCTTAACTCTGGAGAATAAATCAGACATCAGAGGTAACGGGTACTGATATTTAACCCCTTCATGACCCAGCCTATTTTGACCTTAATGACCTGGCCATTTTTTGCAATTCTGACCAATGTCCCTTTATGAGGTAATAACTCAGGAATGCATCCTAGCGATTCCGAGACTGTTTATTCGTGACATATTGGGCTTCATGTTAGTGTTAAATTTAGGTCGATAATTTTTGCGTTTATTTGTGAAAAAAATGGAAATTTTGGCAAAAATTTTGAAAATTTTGCAATTTTCAAATTTTGAATTTTTATTCTGTTAAACCAGAGAGTTATGTGACACAAAATAGTTAATAAATAACATTTTCCACATGTCTACTTTACATCAGCACAATTTTGGAAACAACATTTTTTTTCGTTAGGAAGTTATAAGGGTTAAAAGTTGACCAGCAATTTCTCATTTTTACAACAAAATTTACAAAACCATTTTTTTTAGGGACCACCTCACATTTGAAGTCACTTTGAGGGGTCTATATGGCAGAAAATACCCAAAAGTGACACCATTCTAAAAACTGCACCCCTCAAGCTACTCAAAACTACATTCTAGAAGATTATTAACCCTTCAGGTGCTTCACAGGAACTAAAGCAACGTGGAAGGAAAAATGGACATTTTAATTTTTCCTACCAAAATTTTCTTTTAGCATCAGTTTTTTCATTTTCACATGGGTAACAGGATATCCTAAAATTTGTTGGGCAATTTCTCCTGAGTACACCGATACCTCATATGTGGTCATAAACCACTGTTTGGGCGCACGGCTCAGAAGGCAAGGAGCGCCATTTTACTTTTTGAATGGAAAATATGCTTGAATATTTAGCGGTTGCCATGTCGCGTTTGAAGAGAACCTGTGTGCCTAAACATTGGAGCTCCCCCACAAGTGACCCCATTTTGGAAACTAGACCCTCCAAGGAACTTATCTCGATGCATAGTGAGCACTTTGAACCCCCAGGTGCTTCACAAATTGATCCGTAAAAAAAAAAAGTACTTTTTTTTCACAAAATTTTTATTTAGCCTCAGTTTTTTCATTTTCACATGGGCAACAGGATAAAATGGATCCTAAAATTTGTTGGGCAATTTCTCCTGAGTACACCGATACCTCATATGTGGTCATAAACCACTGTTTGGGCGCACGGCAGGGCCCGGAAGGGAAGAAGCGCCATGTGACTTTTTGATTGGAAAATTAGCTCCAATCGTTAGCGGACACCATGTCGCATTTGGAGAGCTCCTGTGTGCCTAAACATTGGAGCTCCCCCACAAGTGACCCCATTTTGGAAACTAGACCCCCGAAGAAACTTATCTAGATGTGTGGTGAGGACTTTGAACCCCCAAGTGCTTCACAGAAGTTTATATCGCAGAGCAGTGAAAATAAAAAATAATTTTTTTTTGCTCAAAAATGATTTTTTAGCCTGCTTATTTTTTATTTTCACAAGGCTAACAGGAGAAATTGAACCACAAAAGTTGTTGTGCAATTTGTCCTGAGTACACTGATACCCCATATGTGGGGGGGAACCACTGTTTGGGAGCACGGGAGAGCTCCGAAGGGAAGGAGCGCCATTTTGGAATGCAGACTGTTATGATTGAGTCACCGTAGGAGGCAAAAACAGAAATGCTGGCTAAGTCCTGAAAACCTGAGAAGTTGGCAACTATCAGATTGCAGACCCCTGAACTTATCAACACAACTAGCAGTAGGCGTGGGAGGTTCCTACGATGACCTAGACCCCTCGATCACAGTCGGAGAGATACATAGGCCTAAAGAAGGAAAGGGAAAATCTAACTGCCCCAGAGCAGACCCCAAAGCAATAGGCAGCCCCCAACATATAATGACGGTGAAGCAAGATGAAAACACTTACACAGACAGAAAGACAGGCTGAGCAAAGACGGGGCCCAAAAACTACCTAGATAGGAACGGATAGGAAAGCTGCTGTCTGCAATCTGCCAAAACCCTATCAGAGACAAAAGCCAACAAGCTGATATAAAAATGGCCCTGAAGCAACTAAGTTTCAAAAACTAAATCAGCACTCAGGTACTTTCAGAAGACAGAGCTCACGGAACACTGCACACTCCAGCAGGGAGTGGCAGAATCCAAAAAGCAAGAAAAACAAAAACAAATCTTAAATGCAAAAGGCAAAACAGAAAACTTAGCTTTAGGAGAGCAGGAATCAGACTGGTGTCCAAGAGTCCACAGAGCAGAAAGGGCGTAGGCTGCCTTAAATCCAGTCAGTGACTCCACTCAGCCAATCGTCTTCATTAGTCCCAGGTGTCTGATAATCAGGCTCACTACCTTCACTAGAATAGGGAGTTCACCAGGCCTCAGTGACGGAGGGGAAAATGAACTCACAACAGTACCCCCCTTGAGGAGGGGTCACCGAACCCTCAACAACGCTACCAGGGCGATCAGGGTGAGCCCGATGAAAGGCACGCACCAATCTTTTGGCATGAATATCAGAGGCAGAGACCCAGGAATTATCCTCCTGACCATAACCCTTCCACTTAACCAAATACTGGAGTCTCCGTCTAGCCAGACGGGAATCCAGAATTTTCTCTACCTCATATTCCAAGTTACCTTCAACCAATACAGGGTCTGGAGGTGCCACCTCAGGCACAACTGGCTCAACAAACCTCTTCAACAAGGACTTATGGAACACATTATGGATCTTAAATGTGGCAGGAAGAGCCAAACGAAAAGAGACCGGATTAATAATCTCCAAAATCTTGTAAGGTCCAATAAATCTAGGCTTAAACTTAGGAGAAGCCACCTTCATAGCAATATTTTTTGATGATAACCACACCATATCACCAATCTTAAACTGGGGACCAATGGTCCTATGTCGATTGGAAAACCGCTGGGCCTTTTCCTGGGAGAGAGATAACTTATCCACCACTTGGTCCCAGATCTGGTGCATTCTCTCCACCACAGTGTCAACACCTGGGCAGGCAGAAGGCTCCACCTGCCCTGAAGAAAATCGAGGGTGAAAACCAAAGTTACAAAAAAAAGGTGACATCAAAGTGGTAGAACTAGCTCTATTATTTAAAGCAAATTCGGCCAAGGGCAAAAATGAAACCCAATCATCCTGATCAGCGGAAATAAAACATCTCAAATACGACTCCAAGGTCTGGTTTGTTCTCTCTGTCTGCCCATTGGTCTGAGGGTGAAAAGCAGAGGAGAAGGACAACTGAATTCCCAACTTGGAACAGAACGTCCTCCAAAATTTAGACACAAATTGAACTCCTCTGTCAGATACAATGTTCTCAGGAATCCCGTGCAAGCGAACCACCTGTTGCAAAAACAGAGGCACCAACTCAGAGGAAGATGGCAACTTAGGGAGTGGTACAAGATGAACCATCTTAGAGAACCTATCATAAATCACCCAAATAACAGTCATTCTTTGAGAGACCGGCATATCAGAGATGAAATCCATTGAAATATGGGTCCATGGCCTCCTGGGGACCGGCAAAGGCATCAACAACCCACTAGAGCGAGAACAAGATTTAGACCGGGAGCAAGTCCCACAGGACTGCACAAAATTCCTGACATCATGAGACAAGGTGGGCCACCAAAAAGAGCGACTCACCAGATCTCTAGTACCAAAAATACCTGGATGACCAGCCAATGCAGAGCAATGAACTTCAGACATCACTCTCTTCTTCCACTGGTCAGGAACATACAACTTTCCACTGGGACAACGCTCAGGTTTGTCCTCCTGGAACTCTTGCAGAGCAAGTCTCAAATCGGGCGAGATGGCAGAAAGAACTACCCCTTCGCCTAAGATGGTGGCAGGCTTGGTCACCACAGGAGAATCAGCAAAGAAACTCCTAGAGAGGGCGTCTGCCTTGACATTCTTAGTTCCAGGAAGGAAAGAGACCACAAAATCAAAACGTGTAAAAAAACAAGGCCCACCTAGCCTGTCTAGGGTTCAAGCGTTTAGCCGACTCTTGGTAAATCAAATTTTTGTGGTCAGTGAGGACCACAACTTGATGTTTTGAGCTTTGAGCAGGGGGTTGGACCAGATGGCCCAGGAGGTCCCGTCCAACTCTACGATTCTATGATTGGCTCCCTCCAACCAATGTCTCCACTCCTCAAATGCCCATTTCATGGCCAACAGTTCCCGATTCCCCACATCATAGTTACGTTCAGATGAAGAGAACTTACGGGAAAAGAAAGCACAGGGATTCATTTTAGATGTTACCGGATCCTTTTGGGACAACACCGCTCCTGCACCAATCTCAGAAGCATCCACCTCTACCTGGAACGGGAGTGAGACATCAGGTTGCCGCAGAACCGGGGCGGAGGTAAATCTACGCGTCAGCTCCTGAAAGGAAGCAACCGCCTCCGGAGACCAATTCAACACATCCGCACCCTTCCTGGTCAGGTCAGTCAATGGTTTGGCAATACTAGAAAATTTTGCTATAAATTTCCGATAAAAATTAGCAAAACCCAAAAACTTCTGGAGGGCCTTCAAAGAAGTGGGCTGAACCCAATCATAAATGGCCTGTACCTTGGCCGGGTCCATTTCAATAGTTGACGGCGACAAAATAAATCCCAAAAAAGAAATTCTCTGTACTCCAAAAAGGCATTTTGATCCTTTGACATACAGAGAATTCTCTCTCAAGATCCGGAACACAGTCCGAACATGTTCCACATGAGAATCCCAATCCTTGGAGAAGATCAAAATATCATCCAGATAGATAATCAAAAATTTATCGACAAAGTCTCGGAAAATATCGTTCATGAAGCACTGGAAGACAGAAGGGGCATTAGTGAGCCCAAAAGGCATCACCAGGTACTCAAAATGTCCCTCCGGAGTATTAAACGCAGTCTTCCATTCATCCCCCTGCTTAATGCGGATAAGATTATACGCCCCCCTGAGGTCAAGCTTGGTAAACCAGCAAGCACCTCTGACTCTAGAGAATAGATCCGAAATCAGGGGTAACGGATACTGATATTTAATAGTAATTTTATTGAGGGCACGATAATCAATACAAGGCCTTAAAGAACCATCCTTCTTGGCCACAAAAAAAAACCCGGCACCTATGGGTGAAGAGGATGGTCTAATATGACCCTTCTCCAACGCCTCCTTAATATAGGACCGCATAGCCTCGTGCTCGGGTACAGATAAATTGAAAAGCCGACCCTTAGGAAATTTACACCCCGGGTTAAGTTCAATTGCACAGTCATAACTCCTATGAGGAGGCAAGGACGCAGACTCATTCTCACTAAATACATCATAGTAGTCCGCCAAATAGTCAGGAACCTCATGCGACTGAGGAGAGGTGGAAAAAACCGGAGCCTCACTAAAGGTACACCGGCAACCCCAACTCACCACAGACACAGACTTCCAATCCAAAACTGGATTATGAATCTGCAACCAGGGAAACCCCAGAACAACGGCATCATGCAGACCATGCAACACCAAAAATCTGCAATTTTCTTGGTGGTCTGGGGCGACCCGCATGACCAACTGGGTCCAAAACTGAGGTTTATTTTTAGCCAGAGGGGTAGCATCAATCCCCCTCAAAGGGATAGGCGTCTACAGAGGTGTCAACGGAAATCCACAACGTTTAGCAAAATCCAAGTCCATTAGGTTTAGCGCTGCTCCCGAATCCACAAAAGCCTTGGCGGAAAATGTGGACAGGGAGCAGATCAGAGTAATTGCCAAAAGAAACTTAGGCTGAACCCCACCAACAGAAAACGTGTGTGCAAAGCGTTTCTCACGTTTAGGACAAACAGAAATAACATCTCCACAGAAAAAACACAGCTTATTACGCCTTCTGAATTCCTGACGTTGCGCCTTAGACAAAACTCTATCACATTGCATAGGTTCAGACGTCTGTTCAACCGGTGGCAACACCTCTCGTGTAATCCTGCGTTCACGTAAACGCCGATCAACCTGAATGGCTAAAGACATAGAATCGTCCATACCAGAGGGAACAGGAAATCCCACCATAGTATCTTTTACGGCTTCTGACAAACCCTTCCGAAAGAGAGCAGCCAAGGCACTATCATTCCAGGTAGTAAGGACCGCCCACTTTCGGAACTTTTGACAGTACAACTCTGCAGATTCTCGACCCTGGTTCAATGCTAACAGGGTCTTTTCAGCCTGATCAATAGCATTAGGTTCGTCGTACAGCAACCCCAAGGCTTGAAAAAATGCGTTCACATTAGTCAGAATAGGGTCATCTGGTTTCAAAGAAAACGCCCAATCCTGGGGATCGCCGCGCAGCAAAGAGATGACAATTTTAACCTGCTGCCCGGGGCTCCCTGACGAGTTAGGCTTCAAAGCAAAAAATAATTTACAATTATTTTTAAAACTCAAAAATTTAGATCGATCCCCAAAAAATACATCAGGTGTAGGGATCTTTGGTTCAACAGCATGTGAACGAGCAAGATAGGCGGAAATTCCTCGCACTTCAGCAGCAAGCTGCTCCACACAATCAGACAATTGCTTTATCTCCATTGAGAGAAAAAAAAATTCCCCCTACGGCCTCAGAGATATAGAGGAAAGAATATACACACTCTTTTTTTTTTTTTTTTAAACACAATTCTTTCCTGCTATTGAGTACCCCAGGATCTGCGGTATTGCGGGTGATTCTGTTATGATTGAGTCACCGTAGGAGGCAAAAACAGAAATGCTAGCTAAGTCCTGAAAACCAGAGAAGTTGGCAGCTATCGGATTGCAGACCCCTGAACCTATCAACACAACTAGCAGTAGCCGTGGGGGGTTCCTACGATGACCTAGACCCCTCGATCACAGCCGGAGAGATACATAGGCCTAAAGAAGGAAAGGGGAAATCTAACTGCCCCAGAGCAGACCCCAAAGCAATAGGCAGCCCCCCACATATAATGACGGTGAAGCAAGATGAAAACACTTACACAGACAGAAAGACAGGCTGAGCAAAGACGGGGCCAAAAAACTACCTAGATAGGAACGGATAGGAAGGCTGCTGTCTGCAATCTGCCAAAACCCTATCGTCTTCATTAGTCCCAGGTGTCTGATAATCAGGCTCACTACCTTCCTTCACTAGAATAGGGAGTTCACCAGGCCTCAGTGACGGAGGGGAAAATGAACTCACAACAGCAGACTTTGATGGAATGTTCTGCGGGCGTCATGTTGCGTTTGCAGAGCCCCTGTGTGTCTAAACAGTAGAAACCCCCACAAGTGACCCCATTTTGGAAACTAGACCCCCCAAAGAGCTTATCTAGATGTGTGGTGAGCACTCTGAATCCCCAAGTGCTTCACAGAAGTTTATAAATGCAGAGCCATGAAAATAAAAAAATATTTTTTTTTCCTCAAAAATGATTTTTTTAGCCCGCTATTTTTTATTTTCCCAAGGGTAACAGGATAAATTGGACCCCAAAAGTTGTTGTCCAGTTTGTCCTGAGTAAACTGGTACCCCATATGTGGGGGCAAACCACTGTTTGAACGCACGGCATGGCTCAGAAGGGAAGGAGCGTCATTTGACTTTTTGAATGGAAAATTAGCTCCAATCGTTAGCGGACACCATGTCGTGTTTGCAGAGCCCCTGTGTGCGTAAACTTTGGAGCTCCCTAACAAATGACCCCATTTTGGAAACTAGACCCCCTAAGGAACTTATCTAGATGTGTGGTGAGCACTTTGAACCCCCCCAAGTGCTTCACAGAAGTTTATAACGCAGAGCTGTGAAAATAAAAAAATTATTTTTTTTCCTCAAAAAATGATTTTTAGCCCACTATTTTTTATTTTCACAAGGGTAACAGGATAAATTGGACCCCAAAAGTTGTTGTCCAGTTTGTCCTGAGTACGCTGGTACCCCATATGTGGGGGGTGACCACTGTTCGGGGACACGTTGGGGCCCGGAATGGAAGAAGTGACGTTTTGAAATGTCGACTTGATGGAATGGTCTGTGGGCGTCATGTTACGTTTGCAGAGCCCCTGATGTACCTAAACAGTGGAAACCCCCCACAAGTGACCCCATTTTGGAAACTAGACCCCCCAAGGAACTTATCTAGATGTGTGGTGAGCACGTTGAACCCCCAAGTGCTTCACAGAAGTTTTTAACGCAGAACTGTGAAAATAAAATATCTTTTTTTTTTCACAAAAATAATATTTTAGCCCCCATTTTTTTATTTTCCCAAGGGTAACAGGAGAAATTAGACCCCCAAAGTTGTTGTGCAATTTTTCCTGAATACGCTGATACCCCATAAGTGGGGGTACACCACTATTTGGGCACACGTCGGGGCTCGAAATGGAGGGAGCACCGTTTGACTTTTTGAACGCAAAATTGGCTGGAATAAATGGTGGCTCCATGTCGCGTTTGGAGACCCCGTGATGTGCCTAAACAGTGGAAACCCCTCAATTCTATCTCCAACCCTAACCCCAACACACCCCTAACCCTAATCCCAACCCTAATCATAACCCTAACCACAGCACTAATCCCAACTCTAACCCAAAGCCTAAACGTAATCCCAACCCTAATCCCAATTCCAACCCTATCCCTAAGTCCAACCCTATCCCTAAGTCCAACCCTATCCCTAAGTCCAACCCTATCCCTAAGTCCAACCCTATCCCTAACGGAAAAATAAAAAAAGTATATTTTTTTTATTTTATTATTTGTCCCTACCTATGGGGATGATAAGGGGGGCGGTGATTTACTTTTTTTTTTATTTTGATCACTATGAAAGTTTATCATAGTGATCAAAATAAGTGAATGAATCTGCAGCATTGCAGATTCGATTCGGCGCACTGCGTATGCGCCCGCCATCTTCCAAGATGGCGGCGCCCATGACGCTGAACGGCGGGACACCGGGACCGATAGCGGGAGGTCGGAGGCACAAAGGAGGGTGAGAGGGGGTGATCGGAGGGCTGGGGGGGCGGAGGGAAGGCGGGAGGCAGATTATGACGGCGGCTGCCGATCGGTGCCGTCAGACGGTGGCGGCAGCCGATCGGTGCCGTCAGTCGGTGTGGGGGGGTCGGGTCTCGGTGTCCAGCCATGTCCGATGCTATTTCAGCATCGGCCATGGCTGGATTGTAATATTTCACCAATTTTCATTGGTGAAATATTGCAATCGCTCTGATTGGCAGTTTCACTTTTAACAGCCAATCAGAGCGATCGTAGGCACGTGGGGGCTAAGCCACACCCCCAGGTGTTAACTCTGAAGGGTCCTTTGTGTGCAGGTCGGGTGACCTTTCAGTGACCCCGGTCACCCGACCCGCAGGGGGGCTATTTATAGCATGACGCCTACGTAGGCGTCAAAGGTCGTTTGGGCACGACTTTTCATGACGCCTACGTAGGCGTCATGGGTCGTGAAGGGGTTAACCGTCATCTTGTTTAGGGAACGATGATCAATACACGGTCTTAATGAACCATCTTTCTTGGCCACAAAAAAAACAGCTCCTAACTGTGACGAGGATGGTCTAATATGACCCTTCTCCAACGACTCCTTAATATAGGATCGCATAGCATCTTGTTCGGGTACAGATAAGTTGAAAAGCCGACCCTTGGGAAATTTACACCCAGGCATCAACTCAATTGCACAGTCATAACTCCTATGAGGAGGCAAAGACGCAGACTTACTCTCACTAAAAACATCAGAGAAATCAGCCAGATAATCAGGAATATCATGAGACTGGGGAGATGTGGAGAAAACAGGAGCGTCCCTTAGAACACACTGACAACCCCAACTCACCACAGACCCAGATTTCCAATCCAAAACTGGGTTATGAGTTTGCAACCAGGGGAAGCCCAGAACAATAGTATCATGCAAATTATGCAGCACCAAAAATTTACAATTTTCTTGGTGGTCTGGGGCAACTCGCATTATCACCTGGGTCCAAAACTGAGGTTTATTCTCCGACAAAGGAGTGGCATCAATACCTCTCAAAGGAATAGGCGTCCGCAGAGGCGTCTTGGACAAACCACAACGTTTAGCAAAGTCCAAATCCATCAGATTCAACGCTGCTCCTGAATCCACAAAAGCCTTAGTGGAAAATGTGGCCAAGGAGCAGATCAGAGTAATTGCCAAAAGGAACTTAGGTTGTATACTGCCCACAGAAAATGTGTGTGCAAAACGTTTCTCTCGTTTAGGGCAGACAGAAAAAGTATGAGAGGCGTCTCCACAGAAAAAACACAGCTTATTACGCCTTCTAAACTCCCAGCGTTGCGCCCTAGACAAAACCCCATCACATTGCATAGGTTCAGACATTTGTTCAAAAGGTGGCAGCGCCTCCCGTGTAGTTTTACGTTCATGTAAACGCCGATCAACTTGAAAGGCTAATGACATAGAATCATAAAGACCATAGGGAACAGTAAATCCCACCATCATATCTTTTACGGTCTCTGACAAACCTTTCCATGTAGTAAGGACCGCCCACTTTCTGAATTTTTGACAGTACAACTCTGCAGGATCGTGACCCTGGTTTAATGCCAACAGGGTTCTCTCAGCTTGATCAACGGCATTAGGTTCATCATACAACAACCCCAAGGCCTGAAAAAATGCATCCACATTAGTCAGAATAGGATTTTCAGGTGTCAGAGAAAAAGCCCAATCCTGGGGATCGCCGCGCAGCAAGGAGATGACAATTTTAACCTGCTGCACAGAGCTCCCCGATGAGTTAGGCTTCAAAGCAAGAAATAATTTACAATTATTCTTAAAATTCAGAAATTTAGACCGATCCCCAGAAAACACATCAGGAGTAGGGATCTTGGGTTCAGCAGCATGTGACTGAAAAAGGTAAGTGGAAATTCCCTGCACTTCAGCAGCGAGCTGCTCCACACGATCAGACAGTTGCTTAATCTCCATTAGAAAAAAAAAAAAATCCTCCTACGGCCCCAGAAAAAAAAAAGAGGAAAAAATACATAAAAATTCTGGCACATTTTTTAAATTTTTTTCTTTTATCTAACAATTCCTTCCTGCTTTTGAGTACCCTAGAATCTGCGGTATGGCTGGTGATTCTGTTATGAATAGGAAACCGAGGATTAACCCTGAAGTCACTAGACTTCTAAACCTATATCAGCACTCTGAAATATTCTGAGACAGAGCAAAAAAGAGGCCAATCTAATAAGGGACAAAAAGCAGATTGGCAAATACTGATTAATAGGAGTGGAAATTCAGCATAGCCCCAGCAGGGGCAGGCTGATTACACAACAAACTGAATTGACCAACAAGCGCAAGTGTGAACAATAGCAAAAAACAAACTTAACTTGAGAAGACTGGAAGAGAGCTGAAGTCAGGACCTGAGAAGCAGACTGAATCACCAGCACCCGGATAGGGCGTCGGCTGTCTTATATCCAGTCTGATACTCCAGAGATACAATCGTTATCTTCCTCATCAGGTGGCAGATCACTACCACTTAAACCAACCGCACTACCTCCTGTCACCACCAGAGGGAGAACGGAAGGGGAACTCTCAACTGGTGGAGCAGAAAATGAGTTCATGACACCTGGCCCATTGGACCTTATTCAGCCGGTACTGTCTGCAGGCTTTCTCAAAGGCTCGCAGAAGCGTGTCCAAGTCCCCGTCCTTTTCCATCACGGGAAAATGCTCTCGCCGGGGTTTAGGAGTGTGGACGCTGCTGGGCTCACTGCTTCGGGCTGTGGTGGCGTTCCACCCCCGCTGGAGCATCTCCAGCTCATGGGCCCTCTGAGCTTCTGCTTGGCGCTCACGTTCGGCTCTCAGCCTCTCTTTCGGCTCGGGCCTCCTGCCGATATTGCTGGATCAGCCTCACCCGTCTCTCACTGTCTTCGACAGGGACTGCGTCCAAGATCGCTTGCAGGTAGGGGTCCAGCGTGCTCTGGTTGAATGTGGGGCCAGCACTCAGGAGTGGAGCCTCTGCTGCAGCCCCATTGTCACTTGGGCCAACTTCTGTGCCCGCTGGACTCTGGTCGTTTTCCCGTTGCATCGGAGCCGCGATCAGTTGGGCTTTGTTTTTGTTCATGGTGTCGATCCGCCACACCCCGCAGAGGGCAATAAGAGATGCCTTGTTATGCTGCTTATACCACTCTGCTCCCATTGTAGCCATGGTTGCCAAGTAAAAAATAGAAAAGAAAAACGGAGAGAAAGGGAGGGAATACTTGCAAGTACACAAAAATGTCTCAGGACTAATAACCACGGAGTCTGTTCTCCAAAACCTATGATGCAGGATTCCCGCAGGAACCGTGCATGCTTTTAGTGAGAGGAATGATTGCTCAAACCAAATCACTAATGCTCTAGGATTATCCCACCGCTGCCACCAAAATGTGAAGAATGGCGAACCGCCGTCGCCAAATTGTGACGCACAGTGGACCCTGTGCCACCAATATATCATGATCCCACCACCGACACGGGTTTGTCAGCGGATGGAGGGACGCGACGCACTGCTGGCACACGGCTATCACGGGCACAGTGGGGGCTTTTCTTAGTTATTCCACCACCGGCACCACCTGACAAAAATACAGCAAGCTAATCTTGCTTTAACAATTTACTGCAGGGGGGTATTTTGGATGCCCCACCACTGCTAACAACCTTCCAAGAACTGCGGGGATTTATGTATATCCCACTTTCTCAGTTCCACTTTGGGACTCGCAGCTCTCCGGCGCCCCCTTACCCTCAGGTCAGTCAGGGACCTGCACATAGGGTATTTAGTCGCCGGATGGGCTGCTTGTTGTGCACGGGCAATTAGACTACTGCAGTAAGGGAATTATCAATTCTGTGGGCGCAGCCCCTCATTCAGCATGTAAGACCCGTCTGTACTGCCAGCTAGCCTATCCAGCCACGCACACCATGCTGCCACCAACTCCTGGTTTCTCCACTTAAGTTATAGACTTAATGGAGGGGTTCGAAGCCAACCCGAACAGTAGCGTAATTATCTAAAAAAAGGCGCATCGTTCGTTTCCTAGAGCATGAAGGCAGACTAAATAATTTTATCATTTATTCCCAAAAAAGTCGGGCAGTGGTTACAAATATAAAAAGTTGTTGCAAAGTTGAGACATTACATATGTACAATACAAATATAGCATAAAGGGGATTAAAAAGACAGAAAGTAACACTCACATGTGCTTAGTCGGTATCAGGCAGACCATGTGGCTGGGGAGAGAAGGCGGAGCCACACGCCTCCACTCATCTGAGTTCTGGTCGGCACGGACGCTGTAGCTCCCCCTGACTCATTGTAAGGGAGGGGTGCCTTATAACCCAGGGTCTGTGACATCACAAAAGGGGCAGTCTGCAGAAGTTCATCCCCCCCCTTTCTCCAAGTTGCCAATTAACTAAAAAACTTATGATAACCATATCTCAACAAGGGAAGCTCGTATCAACACACTGAGGTCCTCATAGGTTTTAGTTCATCGAATGTAATAAAGCAACATCAGACATGCCATACTTAGGACACTCCGTTTGGGAGCAATCCATATCTCAGGTTCTGGCGGTGACGGAACTTTGCAAGAGCCACCGTAAGGAAGCCGGGTCCGCGCAGATCACAGAAATGTCTGTTTCGTTTTTCTGTCGCGCGAGCTCATGTTAATATCTCATAGTTTTATTTCAGACACATGTCCCAGAATACAAAGGACTTCCTTTAGCTTAACTAATTAACATTCCTTTCTGTGGAGATGGCCCAAATGCTATAGGGGAAGTGTCCTATCACCAGTGCAGACACAGGCTGTTAAGGAGGGGGAAGGAGGGAGGATGTAGGAGCTGACAGGCTGAATTCCTCATCAGAGTGAAGTGGGAGATTTCTAGAAGGTTCTAGAAGCATCATACTTTATAGACATTTTACATTACACACATACTGTAAATTTACACATATATCACACATGCATTACATACATTACACGTACCTACACATATATTACACATACACACATACTGTACATTGCACATACACACACATTACACATACACACACATACATTACATACATTACACGTACACACATATATTACATACATTACACATACCCACACATATATTACACATACACACATACTGTACATTACACATACACACACATTACACATACATTACATACATTACACGTACACACATATATTACATACATTACACATACCCACACATATATTACACATGCACGCATACTGTACATTGCACACACACACACACACACACACACACACATACATTACATACACACATAGATTACACATACAGTTGTGGCCAAAAGTATTGACACCCCGGCAATTCTGTCAGATAATACTCAGTTTCTTCCTGAAAATGATTGCAATCACAAATTCTTTGTTATTATCTTCATTTAATTTGTCTTAAATGAAAAAACACAAAAATAATTGTCCTAAAGCCAAATTGGATATAATTCCACACCAAACATAAAAAAGAGCGTGGACAAAAGTATTGGCACTGTTGGAAAAATCATGTGATGCTTCTCTAATTTGTGTAATTAACAGCACCTATAACTTACCTGTGGCACCTAACAGGTGTTGGCAATAACTAAATCACACTTGCAG
Organism: Dendrobates tinctorius; assembly: GCF_039654945.1. Classification (NCBI taxonomy): domain Eukaryota; kingdom Metazoa; phylum Chordata; class Amphibia; order Anura; family Dendrobatidae; genus Dendrobates; species Dendrobates tinctorius. The sequence goes on along the minus strand of NW_027361902.1, from coordinate 1,837,133 downwards.
CCAGTTGACATGGAGTAAAGTTGACTCAACCTCTGTCCTGTGTCCTTGTGTGTACCACATTGAGCATGGAGAAAAGAAAGAAGACCAAAGAACTGTCTGAGGACTTGAGAAACCAAATTGTGAGGAAGCATGAGCAATCTCAAGGCTACAAGTCCATCTCCAAAGACCTGAATGTTCCTGTGTCTACCGTGCGCAGTGTCATCAAGAAGTGTAAAGCCCATGGCACTGTGGCTAACCTCCCTAGATGTGGACGGAAAAGAAAAATTGACAAGAGATTTCAACACAAGATTGTGCGGATGTTGGATAAAGAACCTCGACTAACATCCAAACAAGTTCAAGCTGCCCTGCAGTCCGAGGGTACAACAGTGTCAAACCCGTACTATCCGTCGGCGTCTGAATGAAAAGGGACTATATGATAGGAGACCCAGGAAGACCCCACTTCTTACCCCAAGACATAAAAAAGCCAGGCTGGAATTTGCCAAAACTTACCTGAAAAAGCCTAAAACGTTTTGGAAGAATGTTCTCTGGTCAGATGAGACAAAAATAGAGCTTTTTGGGCAAAGGCATCAACATAGAGTTTACAGGAGAAAAAAGAGGCATTCAAAGAAAAAAAACACGGTCCCTACAGTCAAACATGGTGGAGGTTCCCTGATGTTTTGGGGTTGCTTTGCTGCTTCTGGCACTGGACTGCTTGACCGTGTGCATGACATTATGAAGTCAGAAGACTACGAATAAATTTTGCAGCATAATGTAGGGCCCCGTATGAGAAAGCTGGGTCTCCCTCAGAGGTCATGGGTCTTCCAGCAGGACAATGACCCAAAACACACTTCAAAAAGCACTAGAAAATGGTTTGAGAGAAAAGCACTGGAGACTTCTAAGGTGGCCAGCAATGAGTCCAGACCTGAATCCCATAGAACACCTGTGGAGAGATCTAAAAATGGCAATTTGGAGAAGGCACCCTTCTAATATCAGGGACCTGGAGCAGTTTGCCAAAGAAGAATGGTCTAAAATTCCAGCAGAGCATTGTAAGAAACTCATTGATGGTTACCGGAAGCGGTTGGTCGCAGTTATTTTGGCTAAAGGTTGTGCAACCAAGTATTAGGCTGAGGGTGCCAATACTTTTGTCTGGCCCATTTTTGGAGTTTTGTGTGAAATGATCAATGTTTTGCTTTTTGCTTCATTCTCTTTTGTGTTTTTTTTCATTTAAGACAAATTAAATGAAGATAATAACACCAAAGAATCTGTGTTTGCAATCATTTTCAGGAAGAAACTGAGTATTATCTGACAGAATTGCAGGGGTGTCAATACTTTTGGCCACAACTGTATATCACACACAGATTACATACATTACACACACACACACGGTACATTACACATAAACTGTGTTCCCAATTATTATGCACAGAGAGTTTCGGAGTGATAAGGTTAGAATGTTTTTGTCCTTTACACTCATTGCTGGTGATGTGTGTCAGGTTCTTTATATCACTGAGAGCAATTGCAGATTCCTGTGCACATTAGTTTGGCCGATGCGTCCAAATAAAGGCAAGACTACTGAAGAAGGCTGTTCCACATTATTAAGCAGCCGACATTTTTTGCCAAAATGGGAAAGAAAAAGGATGTGTCGGCTGCTGAGAAGCCACAAATTGTGGAGTATTTAGGTCAAGGCATGACTACAATCAACATTGCCAAGACACTTCATCGTGATCATCGCACAACCAAGCAGTATGTCGCTGATTCCCAGCACACACGTGTGTGTGCTGATAAGGAAACATTGAGGACTCTTTCCAACAGGCAATTGCGTCAGGTTAAAAGTGCAGCTGCAAAAATGCCTTGTCATAGCAGCAGACAAGTTTTTGAAGCTGCTGGTGCCTCCAACGTCCCCCGAACAACAAGACGCAGGGTCCTTCAGAGGTTTGCAGCTGTGTGTAAGCCGTCCTGTCCACCACCTCTATCCACTGCACACAAGCAGAAACGGCTCCAGTGGCCAAACGAGACATGAAGACTGATGAGTGCCGTGCAACGCTCGATGGTCCAGATGGATGGAGTGGAGGATGGCTGGTTGATGGACACCCCATGAAAACACGGCTAAGGCGCCAACAAGGAGGAGGTGGAGTAATGTTTTGGGCTGGAATCATGGGGAGAGAGATTGTCGGCCCCTTTAGGATCCCTGAAGGGGTAAAGATGAACTCCATAATCTATGTGGAGTTTCTAAAACAGCACTTCCTGCCATGGTTCAAGAGGAAGAACCGTGCTTTCCGCAGCAAGATCATTGTCATGCCTGATAATGCGCCGTCTCCTGCTGCAAATAACACATCTGCATCTCTGGCTGCTATGGGCATAAAAGAGGAGAAACTTCTGGTGTGGCCACCATCTTCCCCTGACCTCAACCCCATTGAGAACCTCTGGAGCATCATCACAAGGACCGTCTATGATGGCGGGAGGCAGCTCACATCTAAGCAACAGCTCTGGGAGGGAATTCTGTCCACAGGCAAAACAATGGAAGCACAAACCATCCAAAAACTGACAAATCCAATGGACGAGAGAGTTCAGAAGCTTCTTTCCAACAAGGGTCCTATGTGCAAATGTAACATCACCCAGAAGAAAGGTCTGACCTGAAAACTGTTTGATGTCATTCTGTAATAAGCTGATAATGCTTATCACTTCACAACTGACCAGAAATAAAAATAAAAAGGTTGAAGACTCTGCTGTGCATAATAATTTGGGACATGCATTCTGAGTGTTTATTATTATGAAAAATATACTTTTTTCATAGGCAGATTGTTCAAAAACATTGCAATTATACTAGAATATTAGATGACGGGAAAATAACAATGACGGCAATTCATAGAGGGAATTTACAGAAAATAGGAAGAAATAGTTTCTGCATAATAATTTGGAACACATTATACACATACTGTACATTACACATATATCACACATAGTAACATAGTGACATAGTTTTGAAGGTTGAAGGAAGACCTTATGTCCATCTAGTTCAGCCTATTTTTAGTGCAGCTGTTCTGCATTGTTGATCCTGGGGAAGGCAAAAAACCCACAGAGTAGAAGCCAATTTTCTCCATAGGGAAAAAAATTCCTTCCCCTAAGCTGGGTCACCCATCTACCTATAATATTCTGTTATTCGTAACCTTCTATATGGTTACTCACAAGAAAAGCCTCCATTCCTTTCTTACATTCAGTGAGTTGGCCATCATCACATCCTCTGAAAGAGAATTCCAGAGCCTCACTGCTCTTACCGTGAAGAACCCTCTTCTATGCTGGTGCAGAAATTGTCTTTCCTCCAAACGAAGAGAATGCCCCCTTGTTCTTGTCACAGTCCTTGGTACAAACAGTTCATTGGAGAGATCTCTGTATTGCCCTCTGATATACTTGTACATATATATTAAGTCTCCCCTAAGTCTTCTCTTTTCTATTATCAGGATCCTGACAGCGCCGGCGTATAGCCTCCGCAGAGCAGGGACTCACCGCACTGTAGGGACCCCTGGGGACAGGAACAGCCAGAAAGTACAGATGCACAGGACCTGAACACTGAAGTTTAGCCAGCTGGCATAGGACCTACAGTCATGTGACTGCAAGGGGGTGGGGCTTGGCCTCCTGCTTACAAAGAAGGTAGAAAACTCAGAGTCAGGCAAAACAGAAGAGTTCATACATAGTACGGGCAAACGAGGTACAGGAGGGAATAAACAGACGGGAGGTCAGACAAAGCCAAAGGTCATACACAAGAGGGAGGTGCGGTACCAAAGAGACGAGCAGAGAGTAGTCGGGTCACAAACAGAGAGTCATACACGAGAGAGCGGTGCAGTACAAGAGGGGCAGGCAGAACTCGTAACAGGGACAGAACCGGATCAGAACCAAACAAGCAACAAGTTATCAGGCACAAGGCACACATACGCACGAGGTCAACTAACTCAGCCGAGGGCAGGAGTATAGCTGACACCGGACCCAGGTCCAGTGAGCATTAAATAGCCGCCCTCTGCGGAGAACAATTAACCCACAGTCTGACCAGGACGGGCCAAAGCGAAATCCCATCCTGGATCATGACATCTAGAGTAAATAGACCTAATTTTGATAACCTTTCTGGGTAATGTAGTGAACCAACTCCATTTATCATTTTAGTAGCCGCCTTTGAACCCTTTCAAGTTCAGTAATGTCTTTCTTGAGCACCAGCGTCCAAAATTACACACAATCCTCCAAGTGTGGTCTGACGAGTGATTTGTACAGAGGGAGAATTATGTTTTCATCTCGTGTCCCCAGACCTCTTCTAATGCATCCCATGACCCTATTTGCTTTGGTGGCAGCTGCCTGACACTGGGCACTCCAATTTAGCTTCTTATTGACTAAGATGCCTAAGTCTTTTTCCATGTCTGATTTCCCCAGCAGTTTCCCATTTAGTAAGTAATTGTAGCCTCTGTTTCTCCTTCCCATGTGCAGAACCTTACACTTATCTGTGTTAAACCTCATTTGCCATTTTTCAGCCCAATTCTCCAATTTACTCAAATCTGTCTGTAGTTGCAAACTGTCCTCCTTTGTGATAACTCCCTTACATAGTTTTGTATCATCTGCAAATACTGATATTTTACTGTGTAAGCCATCCACTAGATCATTAATAAATATATTACATAGTAGGGGGCCCAATACAGACCCCTGTGGTCCCCCACTAGTAACCCTGGCCCAATCTGAGGATGCCCCATTAATAACCACTCTTTGTTTTCTATCACTAAGCCAGCTACCTACCCATCTACACACATTTTCCCCTAGCCCAAGCTTTCTCCTCTTACTGACCAATCTTTTATGTGGGACAGTGTCACATGCTTTAGAGAAGTGGAGATAAATGACATCCAATGATTCTCCTGGGTCCATTTGAGAGCTCACATCCTCATAGAAGCTGATCAGGTTAGTCTGACAGGAGCGATCCTTCATAAATCCATGTTGATATGGAGTTAAACATTTATTAACATTGAGATATTCCATAATGGAATCCCTTAGAAACCCTTCAAAAATGTTACCCACAACAGATGTTAAGCTTACCGGCCTATAGTTTCCAGGTTCCCTTTTACACCCCTTTTTGAATATTGGTACCACATTTGCTTGCCGCCAATCAAAAGGAACAAACCCTGCTTCTATAGAGTCTTTAAATATAAGGAATAGAGGCCTGTCTATCACATTACTTAACTCCCTTAATACCCGAGGGTGAATGCCATCAGGGCCTGGTGATTTGTCCGTTTTCATCTTACTGAGGCGGTTCTGCACTTCTTCCTGGGTTAGGCAGGTAATACTTAATGGGGAGTTTACATTATCACTCTGCATTTCCCCTGGCAAATCCTTTTCCTGTGTGAACACTGTTGAGAAAAAAGTATTTAAAACATTTGCTTTTCCCACATCGCCCTCTATGATTTCACCCTCATTGTTCTTTAAAGGGCCGACACCATCAATTTTAATCTTTTTACTGTTTATATAATTAAACATACATTACATGCATTACACATACACACATACATTACACATATATCACACATATTTTACACCTACAGTACATTACACATATATCACACATACATTACACATACACACATATAATACACACACACATACTGTACATTACACATACACATACATTACACTTATATCACACATACATTACACACACATACTGTACATTACACATACACACATGTATTACATATAAACACATACTGTACATTACACATATATCACACATACATTACACATACACACATATAATACACACACACATACTGTACATTACACATACATTACACATATATCACACATACATTACATACACATACTGTACATTACACATACACACACACACATTACACACACATACTGTACATTACACATACACATACATTACACATATATTACACATACTGTACATTACACATACACACATGTATTACATATACACACATACTGTACATTACACATACATTACACATATATCACACATACATTACATACATACACACATATAATACACACACACATACTGTACATTACACATATATCACACATACATTACACACACATACTGTACATTACACATACACACACACATGTATTACACATACACACATACTGTACATTACACATACACACACACATACTGTACATTACACATATATCACACATACATTACACACATACACACACATGTATTACATATACACACATACTGTACGTTACACATACACATACATTACATACATTACACATATATCACACATACATTACATACATTACACATATATCACACATACATTATATACATTACACATATATCACACATACATTACTTACATTACACATATATCACACATACATTACATACATTACACATATATCACACATACATTACATACATTACACATATATCACACATACATTACATACATTACACATATATCACACATACATTACACATACACACATACTTTACATTACACATATATCACACATACATTACTTACATTACACATATATCACACATACATTACATACATTACACATATATCACACATACATTACATACATTACACATATATCACACATACATTACACATACACACACATGTATTACATATACACACATACTGTACGTTACACATACACATACATTACACATATATCACACATACATTACATACATTACACATATATCACACATACATTACTTACATTACACATATATCACACATACATTATATACATTACACATATATCACACATACATTACATACATTACACATATATCACACATACATTACATACATTACACATATATCACACATACATTACACATACACACACATGTATTACATATACACACATACTGTACGTTACACATACACATACATTACACATATATCACACATACATTACATACATTACACATATATCACACATACATTATATACATTACACATATATCACACATACATTACATACATTACACATATATCACACATACATTATATACATTACACATATATCACACATACATTACTTACATTACACATATATCACACATACATTACTTACATTACACATATATCACACATACATTACATACATTACACATATATCACACATACATTACATACATTACACATATATCACACATACATTACATACATTACACATATATCACACACATTACACATACACACATACTTTACATTACACATATATCACACATACATTACTTACATTACACATATATCACACATACATTACATACATTACACATATATCACACATACATTACATACATTACACATATATCACACATACATTACACATACACACATACTTTACATTACACATATATCACATACATTACATACATTACACATATATCACACATACATTACACATACACACATACTTTACATTACACATACATTACACATATATCACACATACATTACACATATATCACACATACATTACATACATTACACATATATCACACATACATTACATACATTACACATATATCACACATACATTACATACATTACACATATATCACACATACATTACATACATTACACATATATCACACATACATCACATACATTACATACATTACACATATATCACACATACATTACACATACACACATACTTTACATTACACATATATCACATACATTACATACATTACACATATATCACACATACATTACATACATTACACATATATCACACATACATTACACATACACACATACTATACATTACACATATATCACATACATTACATACTTTACACATATATCACACATACTTTACACATATATCACACATACATTACACATACACACATACTATACATTACACATATATCACATACATTACATACATTACACATATATCACACATACATTACACATACACACATACTTTACATTACACATATATCACATACATTACATACATTACACATACACACATACATTACACACACATACTGTACATTACGCATACACACACATGTATTACGTATACACACATACATACATTACACATATATCACATACATTACACATACACACAGACATTGCACATATATTACACTTACACACACATTACAGATACATTACACATGTAAAGCAGCCAGGGTGGTAGTCGTGGCAAGGTGCTGTATGGTTCCTACACCCTGGTGCCCCACAGATAAAATACAATGTCCTTTCAGTTGCAGGTGCAGCGTGCGCAGCAGTGCGCTCACGTGTACTGTCAGAGTCCCCTCGGCTTCTGTCACTCTGGCTCTACATTCCTGAACTCCACAAACCATTCCAGAGACAAAGTTCTTTTACAGCAGTTTAACTTTACTAAGCAGGAGGGTATCCATCACATCTGCAGCACAACATACACAGAGGAGCATGTCCTGCACTTTCCCTGCCTTCCGGGTAGCCTCCATTCTCCCTGACAGCCTATGGATACCATGTGGTGATTCCGCACGTGTTCAATGAGCACATGCAGTATCAACGCGCGTACACCAAGGGTCGGCGCTTTGGGCGGAGCTGGGTTTCCGCTCCGTCTAAAGCGCTGCCAGTATGCAGCGTGGACACACACCCTTATTATTATTTATTTCTATAGAACCATTGATTCCATGGTGCTGTACATGAGAAGGGGTTACATTCAAATTACAGATATCACTTACAGTAAGGTAACAATGACAGACTGATACAGAGGGGAGAGGACCCTGCCCTTTCGGGCTTACATGCTACAGGATGGTGGGGAAGGAGACAGTAGGTTGGGGGGTTGCAGCAGTTCTCGTGTTGGTTGAGGCAGTAGCTCCGGTAGTGGTGAGGAGGCAGCGGGGTCATTGCAGGCTGTAAGCTTTCCTGAAGAGATGGGTTTTCAGGTTCCGTCTGAAGGATCTGAATGTGGTTGATAGCTGGACGTGTTGGGGTAGAGAATTCCAGAAGATGAGGGATATTCGGGAGAAGTCTTGGAGGCGGTTTGGTGAGAAGCGAATAAGTGTGGTGAGAAGGCTGGCTTGGGAGGACCGGAGATTACGTGAGGGAAGGTATCGGAAGATTAGATCAGAGGGGAGAAGCGGAGAAGTAGCGAGGAGCGAGATGAAATAGGCAGCAGAGTTAAGGATGGACTGGAGAGGTGCGAGGGTGTTAGCAGGGAGACCACAGAAAAGGATGTTGCAGTTGAGGCAGGAGATGATGAGGGCATGCACAAGCATTTTAGTAGATTGAGGGTTGAGGAAGGGACGGATTCTGGAAATATTTTTGAGCTGGAGGCGATAGGAGGTAGAAAGAGCTTGGATGTGCGGTTTGAAGGACAGGGCAGAGTCAAAGGTTACCCCAAGGCAGCGGACTTCTGGTATGGGGCTAAGTGTGATGTCATTAATTGTGATAGGTCAGGTAAGGAAGATCTGTGAGATGGGGGAAAGATGATGAGTTCAGATTTGTCCACATTGAGTTTGAGGTAGCGAGAGGAGGATATGGCTGATAGACATTCCAGGATTCTGGAAAGCAGAGAGGTGACATCTGGGCCAGAGAGGTAGATCTGAGTATCATTGGCATAAAGGTGGTACTGGAATCCATGGGACTTTATGAGTTGCCCCAGGCCAAGTGTATAGATTGAGAAGAGTAGGGGTCCTAGAACAGAGCCTTGGGGGACTCCAACAGAGAGAGGGTGGGATGAGGAGGTAGTGATGGAGTGGGAGACGCTGAATGTGTGGTTGGAAAGGTATGAGGAGTTCCATGATAGGGAGAGGTCTTTGATGCCAAAGGAGGAGAGGATCTGAAGTAGGAGGCAGTGGTCAACTGTGTCGAAAGCAGAGGACAGGTCTAGAAGCAGGAGTATAGAGTATGGTCCGTTAACTTTGGCTGTGAGTCGGTCGTTAGTAATTTTGGTCAGGGCTGTCTCAGTGGAGTAATGGGGGCGGTAACCAGATTGTAGATTGTCGAAGAGCAAGTTAGATGATAGGTGGGAGGAAAGTTCAGTGTGGACACGCTGCTCCAGGAGTTTGGAAGCGAATGGGAGCAGCGATATTGGGCGATAGCTGGACATAGCGGTTGGGTTGAAGGTTGGCTTTTTAAGGATAGGCGTGATTGTGGCTTGTTTGAAAACAGAAGGGAAGGTACTAGAAGTTAGTGATACGTTGAAGAGGTGGGATAGGGATGGGATAAGAGTGGTGGTGAGGTTGGGGAGGAGATGGGATGGGGTCGAGAGCACAAGTGGTGAGGTGTGATTTGGAGAGGAGACAATTAAGCTCCCCATCAGTGATGTTGGAGAGGGAGGTTATGATGTTTGGGCATTGGTCTGTTATAAAAAGGGGATGTGGTGGTTGAACAATGAAAACTTGCCATGTTTGGTCGATCTTATTTTTGAAGTATGTGGCAAAGTCCTCGGCAGAGATGAGGGAGGTTGGAGGGGGCAGTGGTGGGCGGAGGAGGGAGTTAAAAGTTTTGAATAACTGTTTGGGGTTGTAGCATAGGGAAGATACGAGGGTTGGGAAGTAGGCCTGTTTAGCAGAGGTGAGGGCAGATTGGAAGGCGAGTGTTGCCTGTTTGAGTGCAGTGAAGTCGTCTTGCGAATTTTTTTTCTTCCAACGCCGCTCTGCAGTCCTGGACACTTGCCGGAGCTTTTTAGTCGTGTTATTGTGCCAGGGTTGTCTATTGATACGTCACATTCTGCCCTGAACGAGAGGGGCAACAGCGTCAATAGCTGATGTGAGAGTGGCATTGTAGAAAGCAGTGGCTCTGTCTGTGTCGTGGAGTGAGGATATGGAGGACAGTGGTAGGATATATGAGAAAATGGAAAACGATCTTAGGAGCGCAGGAAAGAGACTCAGACAAGAGATGGGTTTAAACCACAACGCGTTTCGACGGAAGATCCCCGAAAAATATATTTTTGCATTTTTTGCACTATATTTTTCGGGGTGCAGCCAAGCCCAGACACGTCTTGTCTCTCATGAGGGGTGTTCTCATAGCTATGCACAGAGAGTGTGCTGGCCAGCCCGCCTAATCGAATAGTAGCGGCGTGACTAATAGGCTGTGAACCAGACACTGTGCGGTACCTTTGTGTGAACAACGCCCTATGCGGGCCTTTATTGTGCAATTGTATACTGGGCAGTCACCCCCTCCAGGATTGGGTAGGTGGAGAGTGGCTGCTTATCTAGTATTTTGCACCTGTGTTGCTGACATCTTGCTATATGGGCTGGCTGCACCCTGTAGTGCATTTGTTTTAAGATCTGGGCAGGAAAGTGTTGCTGCCTTTTTGTCTGCTGTTTAAAAATTAATTTTTGGAGACCTTGTGTGCAATGTGTGCAAATTGTAAAGCGCTGTATGTTAGCGCTATAAAAAAATAAAGATTATTGTTATTACCTTGAGCCTTGTTTAGAGGCTTTGCTATTTAGTTTGCTGCTGGTACCAACCTACTGTGCGGTACCACCAGCGGAACGCCGTCGCACCTCACACACCCTATACGCCGTACGCACCACACACACTCCTAGTCACACACACCCTCAGACTCACACACTCATACTCCTACACTCACACACTCACACAGTCAGTCACACACTCACTCACACTCCTAGTCACACTCAGACTCACTCACACACTCATACTCCTACACTCACACAGTCAGTCACACACACACACTCCTAGTCACACTCAGACTCACTCACACACTCATACTCCTACACTCACACACTCACACAGTCAGTCACACACACTCACACTCTTAGTCACACTCACACACTCACTCACGCTCACACATACACTCACAGACACATTCATACTGACACACTCAGACTCACTCACACACTCATACTACACTCACACACTCACACAGTCAGTCACACTCACACTCTTAGTCACACTCACACACTCACTCACGCTCACACATACACTCACAGACACATTCATACTGACACACTCAGACACAGTCACACACTCACGCAGCCTCTTGCGCTGTACCATCAGCGGAACACCGTTGCACTGCACGTGCACGAACTCCACCCAGGCGCAGTGAATCATTTGGCTGATCCCGGCGGCAGATGCGTGACGTGTCTACAGGCAGAGGAAGCCGGTCACATTAAAGGGGTTTTCCCACAAACGAAAGTTCATTTTAAAAATTGTCTGTGTCTGACCGTGTACGGAGCATACCACATCTCCTGGGCAGGGGAGGAAGCAAAAGACAATACTGACATTACAGCAGGGGATCACAGAGGATTCATTTTGTGAGGTAAAATATTTCACTGACTGTTTTTAAACAATATTTTATCTCACAAGATGTATCCTCTGCGATCTCCTGCTGTAATGTCAGTATTGTCTTTTGCTTCCTCCCCTGCCCAGGAGCTGTGGTATGTTCTGTTCACGGTCAGACACAGGGGTGAGAGAGACAGAGCACAGGGGGGAGACCGCTCAATCGGGACAGCACATGAGGGAAGAACACAGCACAGGAAGGAGAGAGACAGCAGACAAGGGGGATAGCACATGGGGTAGACAGGTCAAAGAAGAGAGCACAGACGGGAGAAGTCAGCACATGGGGAAAGAGAGAGTGGATAGGTGGGTGAGCACATGGGGGAGAGATTCTCAACGCTGCAAAGCCCCGCAGTGTATTGTGATGTATTCACACTGCTGGGCTGGGAATCTGGCGCCTGCGAAGCACTCAGGCGCGATAGCCTGATGTCAGTTCCCGGGCAGCGCGCACTGCGCATGCCTGAAAACTGTTGCCACAGCGCAGGCTCCCACCGGTATGTAACGCCTACAGCGACACAGCAGGAGACTGCGCAGGGACGCAACAGGGGCATGATGGACAGCTGGGCGGCGGCTGATCCAGGGGGACACACCATACCTATGGGATGCAATACAGGTATGAGGACCTATTTATAAAAGTCACTATTTCGGCGTTACTGGGGATCAGAAACAGAAGAGCCACAAGTGTCACATTCCTTGTGTCAGCCACTCATGGCCAATAGACAACGCCAGAAGCGTCTTACCTGGGCCAAGGAGAAGAAGAACCGGACTGTTGTCAGTGGTCCCAGAGTCTGGAGGAAGAGTGGAGAGGCCACAATCCAAGCTGCTGGAGGTCCAATGTGAAGCCTCCACAATCAGGGATGGTTTGGGGAGCCATGTCATCTGCTGGTGTAGGTCCACTGTGTTTTATCAAGACCAAAGTCAGCGCAGCCATCTACCAGGACATGTTAGAGCTCTTCATGCTTCCCTCTGCCGACAAGCTTTATGGAGATGGAAATGTCATTCTCCAGCAGGACTTGGCCCCTGTCCACACTGCCAAAAGTACCAATACCTGGTGTACACACAACAGTATCACTGGGCTTGAATGGCAGCAAACTCGCCTGACCTTAACCCCATAGAGAATCTATGGAGTATTGTCAAGAGGAAGATGAGAGACATCAGACCCAACAATGCAGACGAGCTGAAGGCTGCTATCAAAGCAACCTGGGCTTCCATAACCCCTCAGCAGTGCCACAGGCTGATCACCTCCATGCCGCGCCGCATTGATGCAGTAATTGATGCAGAAGGAGCCCGACCAAGTATTGAGAGCAGTTACTGATCACACATTTCAGTAGGCCACCATTTCGGATTTTACAATCATTTTTCAAGCTGATGTTATAAAGTATTCTAATTTACTGAGATAATGATTTCTGGGTTCTCATTGGCTGTAAGCCATAATCATCAACATTACCAGAAATAAACCCGTGAGGTAGATCACTCTGTGTAATGACTCTATAGGATAGAGGAGGTCACTGTCTGTATTGAAGAACTGAAATAAATTCACTTTTTGATATTCTAATTTTGTGAGAAGCTCCTGTATGTCACACATTCCGCTGGAAATATGCAAGCGTAATTAGCTTGCAGAATGCTAGCGTTTTCCAGGTGATCTGTAGCATCGCTTGGAGAACTGATTGACAGGTTGGTCACACTCGTCATACATAGTGTTTGACGAGTGTGACCACCTTTTTACTATTGAGGCGGCCTCTGCGGCATCAGTAGTAAAAAGATCTAATGTTAAAAATAATAAAAAAAATAAAATCGCGTTTTTCTCACCTTCCGACGTCCCGCGCAGTGTTCCCGATCCTCGCAATGCTGCTGGCAGGTCCCGTTCCCAGTGATGCATTGTGGCAATGACCTTTGATGACGTTGCGGTCTTGTGAGACCGCTATGGTATTGCGAGACTGCAAAATCAGCAAAGGTCATTATCGCAATGCATCACTGGGAACGGGACCTGCCAGGAGCATCGCTGAGGCCTGCTGACGCTGCGCAGGACATTGGAAGGTGAGAATATGACCATTTTTTATTTTAATTCTATTTTTTACAGGATATCGTACCCACAGCCCGGAGGACAGTCTCCTCTCCTCCGGACCGTGGGTACCATCCGCAAATGTTCTGCTTACTTTTTGCATGGTGTGCACAACCACATACGGAAAGAAAGCAGAACAATGCATTCCAATGTGGGAGTAATCGCTGCATTTCCGCAAAATTAATGAGCATGCTGCGTATTTTTCTGCGACGCAATTCCGCCGCGGGAAAATCCGCAGCATTAGCACAGCATTGCGGAATCCCATAAATGCATGGGATGCTTTTTATTCGGTCGTCCATGACAGCACCACCTGAGAGAGGGTGCTGTGACAGGCTGGCGGGCATGGAGCCCTGCGGCGGGTCATAGAATCGTAGAGTTGGAAGGGACCTCCTGGGCCATCTGGTCCAACCCCCTGCTCAAAGCAGGATTCGCTAAATCATCATCGTCCCCGCGTGTTCACGGAGGCCGGAAGTGATGCGGGGGACGGGGCCGGTGGCGCCGGGCCGGAAGTCAGATGCCGGCCGTTTTTTTCTCCTTTGTGCGTCACCGTTCGTGGCGGCGCAGGCTCCAGCAGGGGGGGGTTTGAGGTACAGGGGACGGAGACCATGGACGTCTCAAGAGGGGGAGGGGGGAAACGAAGCCCCTGGCCATGACACCTGCTGACCCGGATTTTCGGGGGGAGGATAAAAAGCCACAGAATCGCTGCAGGGCTGCTTTGGCCCATTTGCAGCAATGGATGAGCCAGAAGCTCCCGTGGCCCAGCTGGACCGAGAGCAGGAACGCACCTCAGGGAGGTCCCAGACAAGCTCCCAGCAGAAAAAACGAACTGGACACTCCAGCCACAGAAGTTCCTCCAGGCCGAAGGATCCAGCTCGCTCCCCCCCGTGATCCGGTACCTACGCCTCCTGCTCAGGGTAAGAGATCTTCGTGAGTGTGACCTGATGCAGTGTTTCCCTTATATTTTTTTTCTCCTATAGGGGAAGAAGAGCACTGATAAAGCGAAAAACAGGGAGTGCGCCCTTTGCAATTGTCCCTTGCCAGACGCCTAAAGAACTGTGTCAGTCATGTATACGGCAGACGGTAGGGAGGGAAAAAAAAAAAAAAAAGGGGGTAGTCCCAAAAAAATTACCATACATACTTCCTTACACTTTCCCCACTTCTGCAGGTGGCGGAAGAAACCCCTGACTTCGCTACGAGTCTAAGGGAAATTATCAGGACGGAAGTTAAAGCTCTAAAGTCCGTATCCCAAGGGGAATCATCTAAGAAAAGAAAGAGAGCAAGCTTCTCAGGGTCGGACTCCTCAGCTGGCCCTAGAGGAAATTAAGATTCCTCAGAGCCCTCGACCTCTTCCTCTGAGTCCTCTTCAGAGGAGGACTCCAGTCATTTCTGCTTGAGTCTAGAACAGGTGGATAAGTTGGTCAAGGCATTCAGGGCTACCATGGGGGTAACAGACGCAAAACCAGAACGGTCAGCGCATGACCTGATGTTTGGCAGCTTAGACCCCAGAAAACGTAAATCGTTCCCATTAAACGACAAGGTCCAAAACCTGATCAATAGGGAATGAAAGAAAAGGCTCCCTACCACTGGCCTTTAAACGACGATATCCCTTTGAGGACCGCTTGGTGAACAAATGGGATAAAGCCCCGAAATTGGACGCAGCAGTGGCTAAAGCGTCCAAAAAAATCTGCTATTCCCTTTGACGACATGGCATCCTTGAAAGATCCGCTGGATGAAAAGGCAGACTCCTACCTGAAAGGGACATGGGAAATGTCAGCTGGTGCCCTGAGGCCAGCAGTAGCAGCTACCTGCACAGCCAGATCTATGATGGTCTGGCTGGACCAGCTTGAATCACAGTTAGAGGACAGAGCCTCGAGAGAATCCATCTTGAAGACCCTGCCTACCATCCAGAATGCTGCAGCCTTTTTAGCCGACGCTTCGGCAGATTCTGCGAGGATGGTGGCCAAAGCCGCAGGTCTATCGAATGCAGCCTGAAGGGCTATATGGCTGAAGTGCTAGCCCGGAGATATCCAGGCCAGATCCCGGCTTTGCTCCATCCCGTGTGAAGGAGAATATCTCTTCGGTCCAGTTCTTGATGAACTTCTGGAGAAAGCCGGGGACGATAAAAAGAAATTCCCTACCCTGCCAGTCCCTTCCTATAGACGTCCTTTCGGCTAGGAAGAGATTTTTCCGTAGAAGGTCATCCAGAGACCGAGGCAGATGGGAAGATAAGAAGAAAGGTACCGGGTTTATGTTCGGAGGGGGACGCCAGGAAGGATCCCGTGAGACCAAGAAGCCTCCCCAATGACTAGTGGCTCCGGTGGGAGGTAGCCTTCTACCAAGCCTGGTCACTGATTTCAAACAGTATCTGGATCCTGGGGTTGGTTAGCCTCAGGTCTAAGGCTAGAATTTTCCTGTACCCCCCGGAACAGTTTTAAGGTCACCCCGCTCAGGTCTTCCCTATCAGAACAAGCTGCCCTAGAGACCGAAATCCGCGACCTATGCTATAAAAAGGTACTGGTAAATGTACCAGAGGCAGAGGAGGGCAAAGGTTTCTACTCCCCTCTATTCTTGGTCCGTAAGCCGGATGGCTCTTACAGGACCATAATCAACCTGAAGGCACTCAATAAATTCCTGATCATTCGCCCATTTAAAATAGAAACGATTAATTCCACAATAAAGTTACTATTTGAAAACTGCTTCATGGTGGTGTTGGATTTAAAGGACGTCCACTACCATATACCCATATATGCATCTCATCAGCGTTTCCTCAGAGTGGCAGTTCATTTGGAGGAGTCGATACAGCATTTCCAATATGTTGCCCTTCCCTTTGGTATTGCGGTCGCCCCCCGAGTGTTCACTAAAGTTATAGCAGAGGCCCATCTGCAGGAAGCAGATATCCTGGTAAAACCCTACCTGGATGACTTCCTTATTGTAGGCAAAACAGCAGACCATTGTCGGGATCAATTGCAAAAAGCAAAATCGGCTCTGGAGCGGTTAGGGTGGCTACTAAACATTAAAAAGTCCCGTCTGCAGCCCATTAGAGTTCAGCAGTTCTTGGGCCTAATCCTAGATTCGCAGAATCAGGAGTGTCGTCTTCCATCCGAGAAATTAGGTCGCCTACGTCATCAGGTCTTGAACGCCTCCAATAACCCCACCATGTCTCTTAGGAAAGCAATGTCTCTCCTAGGTTCCCTCTCGTCCTGCATCCCCGCGGTCCGGTGGGCCCACTTCCATACAAGGGTTCTACAGGGCGAGGTTTTACTTCATCAAAAAATCCTTGGGGGTTACCTAGAGGGCCAGTTGACTTTGTCCCAACATACTATAAAATCCCTTGGTTGGTGGCTAGAGAAAAACAATCTAGCCAGAGGTGTGCCCTGGGAATATAGCGTAACCTGGGTAATCACCACGGACGCAAGCCCTACTGGTTGGGGGGCCCACATGGGGGAGGTCTTAGTCCAGGACTTATGGGATCACCATCAGGTGGAAATGTCCTCCAACCTGAAAGAGCTAACAGCCGTAGAGCAGGCAGTTAAAAACCTTCTTGTGTATCTACAGGGTCACCATGTTCGAATATTCTCCGACAATCAGGTCACCGTGGCTTACATCAATCACCAAGGTGGGACTCATTCCAGACCCCTGATGAATGTAGCAGAGCGTCTGTTCCAACTGGCAGAGCAACATCTTCTGTCTTTAACAGCTCTGCACATAAATGAAGAGAAAACACCACAGCGGACTTCCTAAGCTGCAACCTTCTAAGACAAGGGGAATGGTCCTTGAAAACCTCCATCTTCGACCTGATCGTACAAAAATGGGGGCGGCCAGAAGTGGACCGTTTAGCCACCAGGGAGAACTGGAAGGTGTCTCAGTTTTGCGCTCTAAATCTCAGAGAAGGGCCTCTGGCAGTAGATGCTCTTCTGATTAAATGGGACTTCAGGCCAGCATATGCCTTCCCTCCCCTGTCCCTTCTACCCTGTGTCTAACATCATGTCCTCACTATATCTGAAACTGAACCTGTCAAAGACTGAACTCCTTGTGTTTCCTCCCTCTACTAATGTACCTATACCCGACATTGCCATTTCTGTGTGTGGTTCCACTATTACTCCCCAGCAACATGCCCGCTGTCTTGGGGTCATACTTGACTCCAAGCTTTCCTTTGCCCCCCACATTGGATCACTGGCTCGCTCTAGTCATCTGCACCTCAAAAACATTTCTAGAATTCGACCTTTTCTTTTGACTCTGCAAAAACTCTTACTGTTTCTCTTATTCATTCTCGTCTCGACTATTGTAACTCTCTTCTAATCGGTCTCCCTCTTACCAAACTTTCCCCTCTCCAATCTGTCTTGAATGCTGCAGCCAGGATCATATTCCTCACCAATCGTTACACCAATGCCTCTACCTTGTGCCAGTCATTACACTGGCTACCCATCCACTCCAGAATTCAGTATAAACTTATTACCCTCACCCACAAAGCCCTCCATGGCTCAGCACCACCCTACATCTCCTCCCTTGTTTCAGTATACCACCCTACCCGCGCCCTCCTGTTGTGAGCTCATTTTCGGGTTCGCTTCTGGTGAGGGTTATGGAGCTGGCTGTGCTGACAGAGTAGTAGTGAGTTCTCTATCTGGACTCCCTCTGTTGGTGAAGGGAGGTAATGAAGCTGATCTAAATGGCAGAGACCGGCCACCTGAGGAGGAGGACTGCGATTGGACATCAGGAGTGTCTGATTGGATTTAAGGCAGCCGACTCCCTAGTTTCTTGATGGTGATTTTTCCTGACTCTGGCTCCTGGTTTCCAGTTTGGTTCCTGCCTTCCTAAAGCTAAGTTTTCTCTGCTATTGTTCATATGAGTTTTTGTCTGGTTTACTTAGTTCTTGTGTTCAGCCAGCCCTGGCTGGGACTGGGCTGAATCCCCATTTTGTCTCTGATCAGTTGATCTCTTTTGCTCTGTCTTCAGAATATACCTGAGTGCTGATATAGTGATTTGAAGTCTATCGACTTCAGGGCCTTTT
Organism: Dendrobates tinctorius; assembly: GCF_039654945.1. Classification (NCBI taxonomy): domain Eukaryota; kingdom Metazoa; phylum Chordata; class Amphibia; order Anura; family Dendrobatidae; genus Dendrobates; species Dendrobates tinctorius. Next base: position 1,817,788 of record NW_027361902.1, on the reverse strand, counting down.
TTCTATCAGACGTGTTGGACATTCTTTTTGGCAGGGTTTTTTGCGTGATTGCAGACAGCAGCTTTTCTTTCCTGTCCTTTATAGTTTGCGAGGGCCCCATCGTTTGCTCAGCCTATCTTTCTACCTGTGTCTGTGTTTTCATCTTGTTTCACCGACAATACATGTTGGGGGCTGTCTATTGCTTTGGGGTCTGCTCTGGGGCAGTTTAGATTTTCCCTTTCTTTCTTTAGGCTTATTTAGTTCTCTGGCCGTGACGAGGCGTCTAGGATCACCATAGGCACGCTCCACGGCTACTGCTAGTTGTTGTGGATAGGATCAGGGGTCTGCAATCCAATAGCTACCAACCTCTCCGGTTTTCTGGGCTTAGCTTGCTTTTTGTTTTTTCCTCCTCGGTGACTCATTCATAACACCCTCCGTTCTGCTGATGGCCTGAGGTTAGCATCCTCAATAATCAGAACCTCCCACTCCTGTCTCCAAGACTTTACACGTGCCGCACCAATTCTTTGGAATGCACTTCCCAGGTCAATACGATTAGTCCCCAATCCCCACAATTTTAAGCGTGCCCTGAAAGCGCATTTATTCAGACTGTCCTATCACCTCAACACATTTACCTAATCTATCCCTGTGTGGCACAGCCAAAAGTTTTACCATAACCAGGTTCCCCGCATCATGTTCCCACATGCTTTATGCATCCATCAGCCCTCTGTGTCTGTACTGTTACACACTTAACATTATGGCTGGTCCATACAATCAGGGCAACTGTTACCACCCACCTTTCGTGTCTCCCTCTTTCCTCATAGACTGTAAGCTTGCGAGCAGGGCCCTCATTCCTCTTGGTATTTGTTATGATCTATGTGATTAATGTTATGCTGTAATGTCTATTGTCTGTACAAATCCCCTCTGAAATGTAAAGTGCTGCGGAATGTGTCGGCGCTATAGAAATAACATTTATTATTATTATTATTATTATTGGTGATGAGGAAAGTCAGGAAGGACAAGGCGAGGATTATAGTGATCGCCCCATTTTGGCCCAGGAGGGCATGGTTCTCATGCGTCAGGACCATGTCGGTGTCCGACCCATGGATCCTACCAGACATCCTGGATCTCCTATCCCAGGGCCCAGTTTACCTTCCTCAGGTGGCTGGCCTACATCTGACGGCATGGATTTTGAACGGTCACTACTAAAGGAGAAAGGTTTCTCCCCAGCCCTAATTAACACCCTGCTTAAGAGCAGAAAACCAATTACAACCAAAATCTACGTTAGGATCTGGAAAAGATTCCTTCAGGTTTCAGGGGTAGTAGCTGGGCAGTCCGCACCGATAGCGCAGATCCTAGAGTTCTTACAAAGAGGTCTGGACATGGGGCTTTCCACCAGCACCCTTAAAGTACAGGTGTCAGCCTTAGGGGCCCTTTTTAACTGCAACATCGCCAGTAACTATTGGATCAGTAGATTTATTAAGGCAACAGGCAGGTCCAGACCGGTAGTAAGAAATTTATGCCATGGGATCTAAATCTAGTCCTCACGGCCATGATAGAGGCTCCGTTTGAACCTCTCTCATCAGCCTCTATAAAAATTCTGTCTCTTAAAGTGGCTCTTCTGGTAGCACTGACGTCAGCCCGTAGAGTAAGTGACATCCAGGCGTTATCTAGACTTCCTCCTTACATACAGTTCAGCGACGACAGGGTAATACTGACACCCGATCCAGCATACTTGCCTAAGGTAGCCTCCAGTTTCCATAGAACTCAGGAGATGGTCCTTCCATCCTTCCTCCCTAACCCAACGAACGAAAAGGAAAGGAAACTACACACTCTAGACGTTAGGAGATGTCTCCTAGAGTACCTGGCAGTTACCGACCCCTGGAAAAAAGATAATGCCTTGTTTATCTCCTATCAGGGCACTAGGAAGGGCCTTAGGGCTTCAAAAAGCTCGCTAGCGAGGTGGATTAGGGGGGCCATTTCGTTAGCATACACCTCAAAGGGCAGATCGGCTCCTGGCAAGCTGAGGGCGCATTCCACCGGGGCCATGGCAACCTCGTGGGCAGAGAGATCGGAAGTCTCGATCGACCAAATATGTAAGGCAGCTACTTGGTCCTCTCCAAGCACCTTTTATAACAATTATAGACTAGACCTGGGTGCTTCCTCAGACCTCTCATTTGGTGGCAGGGTTCTGAAGGCTGTAGTCCCTCCCTAAGTAATTATTACTCTCTGTAATTCTCTCAGGTAGTGCTGTCATGGACGACCGAATAAAGTCGTAGTTACCGGTTAACGGTATTTTTCGGAGTCCATGACATCACCCGTATATTCCCTCCCTTTAGTTTAAATTTGGGTGTTCACTTCTTCCTCTTATATGTTCACTGATAATAAATATTTGAGTAGAGTACAGAGAGTCCTCGGTTTACGACGGTCTCGAGTTACGTCGTTTAGTGATTACGACGCTTTATACGACACCTCATTCCGACTTACGCGGTTTTGCGTCGTAAGTCAAACTACATGCAACTATGTGCAGCGGCGGAAGAGTAGAGTCCAATACTGTACACTGTACCCAGTTACACGAGGAAAACGAGTCTCCTGCACGCCATAACACCCTTCATTATGGCTCCCAAACGTAAGCTAGACTCATCTGATACCAGTTCATCAAAGAAAAGGAAGGCCATCACCATGGAGGTGAAAGTGGATATCATAAGGCGATCTGATAAGGGGGAAACACCAACAGAAATTGGCAGGTCATTAGGACTTAGTCGTTCGACTGTCGCTACGATTATCAAGGATAAAGATCGAATCCTTGAGCATGTGAAAGGATCTGCTCCTATGAAAGCGACAGTCGTAACAAAGCAGCGTAGTGGGCTTATTATTGAGATGGAAAGATTATTGGTGCTTTGGTTGGAAGACCAAAATCAACGCCGTATCCCTGTGAGCCTTATGGTTATTCAGGAGAAGGCTAGGCGACTGTTTGAGGCGTTGAAAAGAGAACAGGGGGAAGGAAGTGAAAGTGAAGAATTTGTGGCGAGTAGGGGTTGGTTTATGAGGTTTAAGGATCGTGCCAATTTCCATAACATTAAAGTGCAAGGTGAAGCTGCTAGTGCTGATGAGAAAGCAGGAACTGAGTTTCCTAAAGCATTGGCTGAGATAATTGAGGAGGGTGGTTACTGTGCTCAACAAGTGTTCAACGTGGATGAGACGGGCTTGTTTTGGAAACGTTTGCCTAACCGTACGTACATCGCCAAGGAGGAGAAGTCAGCACCAGGTCATAAAGTCGGCAAGGAGAGACTGACTTTGCTTCTTGGGGGCAATGCTGCTGGCGACTACAAACTGAAGCCCATGCTGATGTATCTGGCTGAGAATCCAAGGGCATTTCAAAGGGTCAGCTACCAGTCATCTGGAAGTCTAATAGGAAGGCATGGGTGACACTTGCAGTGTTTGATGACTGGTTCACCAACCATTTTGTGCCAGGCGTGGAGCGGTATTGTACCTCCAAGGAGCTAATTCTGGACAATGCCCCTGGACACCCTGCCCATCTGGATGACTTTAACCCTAATGTCAAGGTGGTTTACCTTTCACCTAATACGACTGCCCTAATACAGCCTATGGACCAAGGAGTCACTGCTACATTCAAGGCCTACTACCTCCGAAGGGTCATTGGTAATGCTTTAGCAGCAACTGAAAAGAATAAGGACTTGACTCTAAAGGACTTTTGGAAAACATACAACATCCTTGATGCTGTGAATAACATTGCTGATTCCTGGGATGAGGTTAAGCAGACCAGCATGAATGGTGTGTGGAAAAAACTGTGTCCCCAGTTTGTGAATGATGTCACAGAGGTCCAAGAGTCAGTGACTAGTGTCATAAAGAACGTTGTTGATATGAGTAAGACAGTGAATCTGGAGGTGGAGGAGGATGATGTCACAGAGCTACTGGCATCTCATGGAGAGGAGTTATCTGCTGAGGACCTTATTCAACTGGAGAAGCAGATGATAGAGGAAGAGGAAGACATACCAACCCCAGAACCTAAGAGATTTACAAGGCAGGGCTTGGCAGGAGGCTTTGCCCTGATACAGGAAGGGTTGTCAAGGTTTGAGGCTGAGGATCCCAACATGGAAAGGTACACTATGGTTGCCAGAGGAGTCATGGATTCCCTTAGGTGTTACAAGGAGATCTTGGAGGAGAAGAAGATGGTCTCCTTCCAAACTAACCTGCAGCAGTACTTCAAGAAGGTCGAGAGGCCTGCAACAGATCCTGTACCTGTACCCTCTACCTCAGCTGCCCCTCTTGACTCACCTGCCCCAGTATCTCCAGCACCTTCTGCAGCTTCCTCCCAATAAGCCTGTTCTCTCTTTGGAATTGTCATCTTTGTTTATTACAGTACACTGTTTATTACTTTTACAGCACTTACAGTATTTCATTATTAAACGTACTGCACAATATTTTACTGTAGCTATGTTTATTGATAATTATGTAGGGTTCTGTGTTAGGGTAGGTGTTTGGCTAGGCTATGTGTTTGCAGTACTGTTATTATGGTACAGTACTGTATGAACGTATGGTCCGACTTACGTCGAAATTCGGTATATGCCGCCGCGTAAGAGTGTGAAGTTTGTAAAACATTTCAGGGTATTTCTTCCCTGCTCCATTATAGGGACCTTTTCTGTTCATGGGGTACCCACCTCTAAAACTAAAATTATGCTCATCATTCATCCCTGTGATTTTTCCATTAATTTATCTTCCAACTTATTCCATCTTTGTAATCTCTATATTTGTGCATGATTTGATGGGCTGGTATGCCCGCGGTGTCCAGACTGCATGTGCCCCTGATCTACTTGCTTGCAGCGCTTCAGTGGGCAGTCCACTGTCCGTCTACAAGCTCCGCTATACTCCACTTACTGAGGACTGCGAATGCTCATAGACCGGGCCGGTACTCAAGCATCAGCTGGTTACTCTCCGCCGCCACACACATTGATCGTGTATCTAGCCTCATTCCTCTATGACACGCCGGGGAGCCTCAGACCCACACCGGGAACCACTTCTACCTTCTGACTCCACACATCTCATTCTAGTCCCTGACGAAGCTGCATGAGCGGCGATACACGTGGGATGTGTTGCCTTCCCCTTATCTGGTAACCATGTATTCAGGCACTGTCTTGGTGGGATATCTGTAGAGTCTTGCATTTATTGGTTCCAAATACTGCCTCTACTGCTTTACTATTGTGCAGGACCCTCTGCAGCCCCTTTGCTCCTGTTCTAGGACACAGAAGCTGCTTTCTTTATATAACCTTCGGAGACCATGGTCTTTAGTTACTCGCTATCATAGCTTTTCTCATGATACTGTAAATGTGTCTCGCCTGATATACTGCTCATCTCATGGTTACCAGGTCTACCCTCACGCCATGGCCATTTACACTATATTTTAATGGTAATGGGGTGATTTTGTGGAACAGCATTCTTGATGTGGGGACGCCCGCTACTGTATGATGTGTTTGTACATTTTTTAAGGTTTATTCATATACAGTGGGTACGGAAAGTATTCAGACATCTTTAAATGTTTCACTCTGTTTCATTGCAGCCATTTGGTAAATTCATAGAAGTTCCTTTTTTCTCATTAATGTGCACTCTGCACACCACATCTTCACTGAAAAAAACAAATGTAGAAATTTTTGCAAATTTATTAAAAAAGAAAAACTGAAATATCACATAGAATCATAGAATGGTAGAGTTGGAAGGGACCTCCTGGGCCATCTGGTCCAACCCCCTGCTCAAAGCAGGATTCGCTAAATCATCCCAGTCAGATGTCTGTCCAGCCTCTGTTTGAAGACTTCCATTGAAGGAGAACTCACCACTTCTCATGGCAGCCTGTTCCACTCATTGATCACTCTGTCAAAAAGTTTTTTCTAATATCTAATCTGTGTCTCCTCCCATTCAGTTTCATCCCATTGCTTCTAGTCTTTCCTTGTGCAAATGAGAATAAAGTTGATCCTTCTACAATGTGACAGCCCTTGAGATATTTGTAGACAGCTATTAAGTCTCCTCTCAGTCTTCTCTTTTGCAAACTAAACAATCCCAAATCCTGCAACCTTTCCTCATAAGACAGGGTTTGCAGACCGGTCACCATTCTGGTCGCTCTTTTCTGAACTTGCTCCAGTTTGTTGATGTCTTTTTTAAAATGTGGTGCCCAAACCTGGACACAATATTCCAGATGAGGTCTGACCAAAGAGGAGTAGAGGGAAATAATGACTTCACGTGATCTAGACTGTATGCTTCTGTTAATACATCCTAGAATTGCATTTGCCTTTTTTTCTGCTGCATCACACTGTTGACTCATATTCAGTCTGTGATCATGGTCATAAGTATCATAAGTATTCAGCCCCTTTGCTCAGTATTGAGTAGAAGCGCCTTTTGAGCTAGTGCAGCCATGAGTCTTGTTGGGAATGATGCAACAAGTTTTTCACCCCTGGATTTGGGGGATCGTCTGTCATTCTTCCTTGCAGATCCTCTCCAGTTCCGTCAGGCTGGATGGTGAACGTTGGTGGACAGCCATTTTCAGGTCTCTCCAGAGATGCTCAATTGGGTTTAGGTCAGGGCTGTGGCTGGGCCAGTCAGGAATGGTCACAGAGTTGTTCTGAAGCCTCTCCTTTGTTATTTTAGCTATGTGCTTAGGGTCATTGTCTTGTTGGAAGGTGAATCTTTGGACAAGTCTGAGGTCCAGAGCACTCTGGAAGAGGTTTTCATCCAGGATATCTCTGTACATGGCCGCATTCATGTTTCCTTCAATTGCAACCAGTCGTCCTGTCCCTGCAGCTGAAAAACACCCCCATAGCATGATGCTGCCACCACCATGTTTCACTGTTGGGATTGAATTGGGCAGGTGATAAGCAGTGCCTGGTTTTCTCCACACATACCTCTTAGAATTATCACCAAAAAGTTCTATCTTCATCTCATCAGACCAAAGAATCTTATTTCTCAGTCTGGGAGTCCTTCATGTGTTTTGTAGCAAACTCTATGCGGGCTTTCATGTCTGGCACTGAGGAGAGGCTTCCATCGGGCCACTCTTACCGGTGGAGGGCTGCAGTGATAGTTGACTTTGTGGAACTTTCTCCCATCTCCCTACTGCATCTATGGAGCTCAGCCACAGTGATCTTGGGGTTCTTCTTTACCTCTGTCACCAAGGCTCTTCTCTCACGATTGCTCAGTTTGGTTGGACGGCCAGGTCTAGGAAGACTTCTGGTGGTTCCAAACTTCTTCCATTTATGGATTATGGAGGTGTCACGATAATGTGAATATGATCTATGATTTCCCTTATTAGCATACCTTCCGGAATCTTCCATTCTCTACACTTTTCAAGAACGATCCCTAGCTGTGACCACCCCCCCTGCTCCAGGGGAGATTTCTTCACTCGCAGCCTGTAACACTATACTCTCTCCTCCCTCCTCCCCCAGGAATGCAGTAATTAGCAGAATACAATCCTTTGTCTTCCAAGCATGTGCTTTGGCTTCCATAGCCTGGAGTTAGAATCTAATCATTTGGACATAATGCGATGCCAGGTTATGGTAGGAATATGATAATTACATATCTGGGACGCGTTCAGCAGAACGTCTTATCCTGGGGTTTTCCAGACCCCAGCGCCAGCAGAATCTGAGAAATGGATTTCTCCTGAACTGAGTTGAATAGACAGTCCGTGTTTAGAGTCAATAGGAAACTAATTTCAAGACCAGATGAGTGATGGCTCTGCCGTTATTCTGCTAGGTTCTCCAGCCCAGTTATGTATCCCGGAAGTTTCAGAACCAAAATTGCAACTCAGGAAAAAGGGAAGGACCCTGGTAACTCTGCCCCTTTAGTGATATCATGACCCAGAAGTATAAAGTACTGTCACTCAAGCTGCAGTCATTTTTGCCTGGGGAACGCTAAGATACAGAGCCACTCTGTAATGCATTGTGACGTATGGCTCCTCCCACCAGCCTGGTCAGCCTGAGATGATCTAAGCAATATGTGAGTGTTTATCTTCTTTAATCCCTGTTTTTTTGTAATTGCCTTGTACATACTTTAATTGTCTCATATTGTAAAATCTTTTTATACCTTCTGTAAACACTGCCTACCTTTTTGGAGTAAAATGTAAAATGATTAGTCTCGTCTTCTCCATGCTCTATAACGAATTTACATGTGCCTGAAGTTAATTACTCTACTAATTTGGGTTAGCTTCGGACCCTCTTTAATTATTATTACTTAAGAAATCGGAGCTGGTGGCAGCGAAGTGTGTCCTGGGCTAGGTGAGTAAAGCTGGCAGCGATGGAACAGGTTTTATAAGCTATTGCCTGGCTGCGGCCTGAGCATTTATAATTCCCTCGGTGCAGCGTGCCAGATAGCCAGTCCACAGTGAAGCAGCCGGCCGGCGACTAATTATCCTTTGTGTAGTTCCCTGACTGACTTGAGGGTAAGGGGGCGCCGGAGAGCTGCAAGTTCCAAAGTGGAACTGGAAAGCGGGACATACATAAATCCCTGCAGTTCGTGACATATGTGACATATTGTAGCAGCAGTGGGATAACTAAAATAAGCCCCTGTGATAAATAGGCTTGTTTGCTGTTTTTCATCACATTGTTGGCAGCGGCGGGATAACTAAGATAAGCCCCCCTGTGCATGTGATAGCCGTGTGCGGGCCAAAGGTCCTCTTTTTCATGACAGGAGGCCCCTATGCTCTTAGAATCCTTGAGTGCTGCAGAAATTCTCTTGTAACCTTGGCCAGATGTGAGCCTTGCCACAATTCTGTCTCTGAGCTCCTTGGCCTGTTCCTTTGACCTCATGATTCTCATTTGGTCTGACATGCACTGTGAGCTGTGAGGTCTTATACAGACAGGTGTGTGCCTTTCCACATCAAGTCCTATCAGTGTAATTACACACAGCTGGACTCCAATGAAGGAGTAGAACCATCTCAAGGAGGATCACAAGGAAATGGATAGCATGGGACTTGCATATGAGTGTCTGAGCAAAGGGTCTAAATACCTATGACCATGTGATATTTCAGATTTTCTTTTTTAATAAATTTGCAAAAATTTCTATATTTCTGGGTTTTTGTTTTTTTTTTTCCATCAAGATGGGTTGCAGAGTGCACATTAATGAGAAAAAAATGAACTTTTTTTTGAATTTACCAAATGGCTGCAATAAAACAAAGAGTGAAAAATTTAAAGGGGTCTGAATACTTTCCGTACCCACTGTATATTCTTATGTTCATTACCATTTATACTCGCAGACATTGGAGTTCAAAGCTCTTGGGATCTTTTGCAGCTAGCCACTTGCCAGTGTTTTCCATTCATTGTAATTGCACCAGGAGAATACATGTATATAACTCTCCTTTGTGATATAATATTTATGTGGTTTTAATTGTCTGTTTTTTGGTGTAATAAAGTTGTTAATTTTTATGTACGTCACACTCCAGATGTGCGCATCATACTGCATGGTCTTTCTTCACCTTCACATTACGACTGACCGTGTACATTTTTTATTTTTCGCCAATATCGATCCCAGCCACACGCTTTAATCAGGTGGTGAATCTGACCCACCTGATTCAGGATCTGGCTAAAGAGCACTGGAACCTTGAGTCTTCACAGTTCCAGTTGCATGGCCAGATATCTATCTTTATGAAAGCTCCCTATAGCTCTTCACTGCAGGCATTGACTTTGATGTGAAAAGACAGTAGAACCATACATAGGAGAGGAGAGAGGGGCTGATATGGATGGAGTGTGCAGAGTGTGAGAGGGCGGTAGAACCATACATAGGAGAGGAGAGAGGGGCTGATATGGATGGAGTGTGCAGAGTGTGAGAGGGCGGTAGAACCTTACATAGGAGAGGAGAGAGGGGCTGATATGGATGGAGTGTGCAGAGTGTGAGATAGGGTGGTAGAACCTTACATAGGAGAGGAGAGAGGGGCTGATATGGATGGAGTGTGCAGAGTGTGAGATAGGGTGGTAGAACCATACATAGGAGAGGAGAGAGGGGCTGATATGGATGGAGTGTGCAGAGTGTGAGATAGGGTGGTAGAACCATACATAGGAGAGGAGAGAGGGGCTGATATGGATGGAGTGTGCAGAGTGTGAGAGGGCGGTAGAACCATACATAGGAGAGGAGAGAGGGGCTGATATGGATGGAGTGTGCAGAGTGTGAGAGGGCGGTAGAACCTTACATAGGAGAGGAGAGAGGGGCTGATATGGATGGAGTGTGCAGAGTGTGAGATAGGGCGGTAGAACCTTACATAGGAGAGGAGAGAGGGGCTGATATGGATGGAGTGTGCAGAGTGTGAGAGGGCGGTAGAACCATACATAGGAGAGGAGAGAGGGGCTGATATGGATGGAGTGTGTGGAGTGTGAGATAGGGCGGTAGAACCTTACATAGGAGAGGAGAGAGGGGCTGATATGGATGGAGTGTGCAGTGTGTGAGATAGGGCGGTAGAACCTTACATAGGACAGGAGAGAGGGACTGATTTGGATGGAGTGTGCGGAGTGTGAGATAGGGCGGTAGAACCATACATAGGAGAGGAGAGAGGGGCTGATATGGATGGAGTGTGCAGAGTATGAGAGGGCGGTAGAACCATACATAGGACAGGAGAGAGGGGCTGATATGGATGGAGTGTGCAGAGTGTGTGATAGGGCAGTAGAACCATAGATAGGACAGGAGAGAGGGGCTGATATGGAGTGTGCAGAGTGTGAGAGGGCGGTAGAACCTTACATAGGAGAGGAGAGAGGGGCTGATATGGATGGAGTGTGCAGAGTGTGAGATAGGGTGGTAGAACCATACATAGGAGAGGAGAGAGGGGCTGATATGGATGGAGTGTGCAGAGTGTGATATAGGGCGGTAGAACCATACATAGGACAGGAGAGAGGGGCTGATATGGATGGAGTGTGCAGAGTGTGAGATAGGGCGGTAGAACCATACATAGGAGAGGAGAGAGGGGCTGATATGGATGGAGTGTGCAGTGTGTGAGATAGGGCGGTAGAACCATACATAGGAGAGGAGAGAGGGACTGATATGGATGGAGTGTGCAGTGTGTGAGATAGGGCGGTAGAACCATACATAGGAGAGGAGAGAGGGGCTGATATGGATGGAGTGTGCAGTGTGTGAGATAGGGCGGTAGAACCATACATAGGAGAGGAGAGAGGGGCTGATATGGATGGAGTGTGCAGAGTGTGAGATAGGGCGGTAGAACCATACATAGGAGAGGAGAGAGGGGCTGATATGGATGGAGTGTGCAGAGTGTGGGATAGGGCAGTAGAACCATACATAGGAGAGGAGAGAGGGGCAGATATGGATGGAGTGTACAGTGTGTGAGATAGGGTGGTAGAACCTTACATAGGAGAGGAGAGAGGGGCTGATATGGATGGAGTGTGCAGAGTGTGAGATAGGGCGGTAGAACCATACATAGAGGAGAGAGGGGCTGATATAGATGGAGTGTGCAGAGTGTGTGATAGGGCGGTAGAACCTTACATAGGAGAGGAGAGAGGGGCTGATATGGATGGAGTGTGCAGAGTGTGTGATAGGGCGGTAGAACCTTACATAGGACAGGAGAGAGGGGCTGATATGGATGGAGTGTGCAGAGTGTGTGATAGGGCGGTAGAACCTTACATAGGAGAGGAGAGAGGGGCTGATATGGATGGAGTGTGCAGAGTGTGAGAGGGCGGTAGAACCATACATAGGACAGGAGAGAGGGGCTGATATGGATGGAGTGTGCAGAGTGTGTGATAGGGCGGTAGAACCATACATAGGAGAGGAGAGAGGGGCTGATATAGATGGAGTGTGCAGAGTGTGTGATAGGGCGGTAGAACCATACATAGGAGAGGAGAGAGGGGCTGATATGGATGGAGTGTGCAGAGTGTGTGATAGGGCGGTAGAACCTTACATAGGAGAGGAGAGAGGGGCTGATATGGATGGAGTGTGCAGAGTGTGAGAGGGCGGTAGAACCATACATAGGACAGGAGAGAGGGGCTGATATGGATGGAGTGTGCAGAGTGTGAGATAGGGCGGTAGAACCATACATAGGAGAGGAGAGAGGGGCTGATATGGATGGAGTGTGCAGAGTGTGAGAGGGCGGTAGAACCATACATAGGACAGGAGAGAGGGGCTGATATGGATGGAGTGTACAGAGTGTGAGAGGGCGGTAGAACCATACATAGGAGAGGAGAGAGGGGCTGATATGGATGGAGTGTGCAGAGTGTGAGAGGGCGGTAGAACCATACATAGGAGAGGAGAGAGGGGCTGATATGGATGGAGTGTGCAGAGTGTGAGATAGGGCGGTAGAACCATACATAGGAGAGGAGAGAGGGGCTGATATGGATGGAGTGTGCAGAGTGTGTGATAGGGCGGTAGAACCTTACATAGGAGAGGAGAGAGGGGCTGATATGGATGGAGTGTGCAGAGTGTGAGAGGGCGGTAGAACCATACATAGGACAGGAGAGAGGGGCTGATATGGATGGAGTGTGCAGAGTGTGAGATAGGGCGGTAGAACCATACATAGGAGAGGAGAGAGGGGCTGATATGGATGGAGTGTGCAGAGTGTGAGAGGGCGGTAGAACCATACATAGGACAGGAGAGAGGGGCTGATATGGATGGAGTGTACAGAGTGTGAGAGGGCGGTAGAACCATACATAGGAGAGGAGAGAGGGGCTGATATGGATGGAGTGTGCAGAGTGTGAGAGGGCGGTAGAACCATACATAGGACAGGAGAGAGGGGCTGATATGGATGGAGTGTGCAGAGTGTGAGATAGGGCGGTAGAACCATACATAGGACAGGAGAGAGGGGCTGATATGGATGGAGTGTGCAGTGTGTGTGATAGGGCGGTAGAACCATACATAGGACAGGAGAGAGGGGCTGATATGGATGGAGTGTGCAGAGTGTGAGATAGGGTGGTAGAACCTTACATAGGAGAGGAGAGAGGGGCTGATATGGATGGAGTGTGCAGAGTGTGAGAGGGCGGTAGAACCATACATAGGACAGGAGAGAGGGGCTGATATGGATGGAGTGTGCAGAGTGTGTGATAGGGCAGTAGAACCATAGATAGGACAGGAGAGAGGGGCTGATATGGAATGTGCAGAGTGTGAGATAGGGTGGTAGAACCATACATAGGAGAGGAGAGAGGGGCTGATATGGATGGAGTGTGCAGAGTGTGAGATAGGGTGGTAGAACCTTACATAGGAGAGGAGAGAGGGGCTGATATGGATGGAGTGTGCAGAGTGTGAGATAGGGTGGTAGAACCATACATAGGAGAGGAGAGAGGGGCTGATATGGATGGAGTGTGCAGAGTGTGAGAGGGCGGTAGAACCATACATAGGAGAGGAGAGAGGGGCTGATATGGATGGAGTGTGCAGTGTGTGAGATAGGGCGGTAGAACCATACATAGGAGAGGAGAGAGGGGCTGATATGGATGGAGTGTGCAGAGTGTGAGAGGGCGGTAGAACCTTACATAGGAGAGGAGAGAGGGGCTGATATGGATGGAGTGTGCAGAGTGTGTGATAGGGCAGTAGAACCTTACATAGGAGAGGAGAGAGGGGCTGATATGGATGGAGTGTGCAGAGTGTGAGAGGGCGGTAGAACCTTACATAGGAGAGGAGAGAGGGGCTGATATGGATGGAGTGTGCAGAGTGTGAGATAGGGCGGTAGAACCATACATAGGAGAGGAGAGAGGGGCTGATATGGATGGAGTGTGCAGAGTGTGTGATAGGGCAGTAGAACCATACATAGGAGAGGAGAGAGGGGCTGATATGGATGGAGTGTGCAGAGTGTGAGAGGGCGGTAGAACCATACATAGGAGAGGAGAGAGGGGCTGATATGGATGGAGTGTGCAGAGTGTGGGATAGGGCGGTAGAACCATACATAGGAGAGGAGAGAGGGGCTGATATGGATGGAGTTTGCAGAGTGTGAGAGGGCGGTAGAACCATACATAGGAGAGGAGAGAGGGGCTGATATGGATGGAGTGTGCAGAGTGTGAGATAGGGTGGTAGAACCTTACATAGGAGAGGAGAGAGGGGCTGATATGGATGGAGTGTGCAGAGTGTGAGATAGGGTGGTAGAACCTTACATAGGAGAGGAGAGAGGGGCTGATATGGATGGAGTGTGCGGAGTGTGAGATAGGGCGGTAGAACCATACATAGGAGAGGAGAGAGGGGCTGATATGGATGGAGTTTGCAGAGTGTGAGAGGGCGGTAGAACCATACATAGGAGAGGAGAGAGGGGCTGATATGGAGTGTGCAGAGTGTGTGATAGGGCGGTAGAACCATACATAGAAGAGGAGAGAAGGTCTGATATGGATGGAGTGTGCAGAGTGTGTGATAGGGCGGTAGAACCATACATAGGAGAGGAGAGAGGGGATGATATGGATGGAGTGTGCAGAGTGTGTGATAGGGCGGTAGAACCATACATAGGAGAGGAGAGAGGGGCTGATATGGATGGAGTGTGCAGAGTGTGAGATAGGGTGGTAGAACCTTACATAGGAGAGGAGAGAGGGGCTGATATGGATGGAGTGTGCAGAGTGTGAGATAGGGTGGTAGAACCTTACATAGGAGAGGAGAGAGGGGCTGATATGGATGGAGTGTGCAGAGTGTGAGATAGGGTGGTAGAACCTTACATAGGAGAGGAGAGAGGGGCTGATATGGATGGAGTGTGCAGAGTGTGAGAGGGCGGTAGAACCATACATAGGAGAGGAGAGAGGGGCTGATATGGAGTGTGCAGAGTGTGTGATAGGGCGGTAGAACCATACATAGAAGAGGAGAGAAGGTCTGATATGGATGGAGTGTGCAGAGTGTGTGATAGGGCGGTAGAACCATACATAGGAGAGGAGAGAGGGGCTGATATGGATGGAGTGTGCAGAGTGTGAGATAGGGCGGTAGAACCATACATAGGAGAGGAGAGAGGGGCTGATATGGATGGAGTGTGCAGAGTGTGAGATAGGGTGGTAGAACCTTACATAGGAGAGGAGAGAGGGGCTGATATGGATGGAGTGTGCGGAGTGTGAGATAGGGCGGTAGAACCATACATAGGAGAGGAGAGAGGGGCTGATATGGAGTGTGCAGAGTGTGAGAGGGCGGTAGAACCATACATAGGAGAGGAGAGAGGGGCTGATATGGATGGAGTTTGCAGAGTGTGAGAGGGCGGTAGAACCATACATAGGAGAGGAGAGAGGGGCTGATATGGAGTGTGCAGAGTGTGTGATAGGGCGGTAGAACCATACATAGGAGAGGAGAGAGGGGCTGATATGGATGGAGTGTGCAGAGTGTGTGATAGGGCGGTAGAACCATACATAGGAGAGGAGAGAGGGGCTGATATGGATGGAGTGTGCAGAGTGTGTGATAGGGCGGTAGAACCATACATAGGAGAGGAGAGAGGGGCTGATATGGATGGAGTGTGCAGAGTGTGTGATAGGGCGGTAGAACCATACATAGGAGAGGAGAGAGGGGCTGATATGGATGGAGTGTGCAGAGTGTGTGATAGGGCGGTAGAACCATACATAGGAGAGGAGAGAGGGGCTGATATGGATGGAGTGTGCGGAGTGTGAGATAGGGCGGTAGAACCTTACATAGGAGAGGAGAGAGGGGCTGATATGGATGGAGTGTGCAGAGTGTGAGAGGGCGGTAGAACCATACATAGGAGAGGAGAGAGGGGCTGATATGGATGGAGTGTGCAGAGTGTGTGATAGGGCGGTAGAACCATACATAGAAGAGGAGAGAAGGTCTGATATGGATGGAGTGTGCAGAGTGTGTGATAGGGCGGTAGAACCATACATGGGAGAGGAGAGAGGGGTTGATATGGATGGAGTGTGCAGAGTGTGTGATAGGGCAGTAGAACCTTACATAGGAGAGGAGAGAGGGGCTGATATGGATGGAGTGTGCAGAGTGTGTGATAGGGCGGTAGAGCCTTACATAGGAGAGGAGAGAGGGACTGATATGGATGGAGTGTGCAGAGTGTGTGATAGGGCGGTAGAACCTTACATAGGAGAGGAGAGAGGGGCTGATATGGATGGAGTGTGCAGAGTGTGTGATAGGGCGATAGAGCCATACATGGGAGAGGAGAGAGGGGCTGATATGGATGGAGTGTGCAGAGTGTGAGATAGGGCAGTAGAACCATACATAGGAGAGGAGAGAGGGGCTGATATGGATGGAGTGTGCGGAGTGTGAGATAGGGCAGTAGAACCATACATAGGAGAGGAGAGAGGGGCTGATATGGATGGAGTGTGCAGTGTGTGTGATAGGGCGGTAGAACCTTACATAGGAGAGGAGAGAGGGGCTGATATGGATGGAGTGTGCGGAGTGTGAGATAGGGCAGTAGAACCATACATAGGAGAGGAGAGAGGGGCTGATATGGATGGAGTGTGCGGAGTGTGAGATAGGGCAGTAGAACCATACATAGGAGAGGAGAGAGGGGCTGATATGGATGGAGTGTGCGGAGTGTGTGATAGGGCGATAGAGCCATACATAGGAGAGGAGAGAGGGGCTGATATGGATGGAGTGTGCAGAGTGTGTGATAGGGCGGTAGAACCATACATAGGAGAGGAGAGAGGGGCTGATATGGATGGAGTGTGCAGAGTGTGAGATAGGGTGGTAGAACCTTACATAGGAGAGGAGAGAGGGGCTGATATGGATGGAGTGTGCAGAGTGTGAGATAGGGTGGTAGAACCTTACATAGGAGAGGAGAGAGGGGCTGATATGGATGGAGTGTGCAGAGTGTGAGAGGGCGGTAGAACCATACATAGGAGATGAGAGAGGGGCTGATATGGATGGAGTGTGCAGAGTGTGAGATAGGGCGGTAGAACCATACATAGGAGAGGAGAGAGGGGCTGATATGGATGGAGTGTGCAGAGTGTGAGATAGGGCGGTAGAACCATACATAGGAGAGGAGAGAGGGGCTGATATGGATGGAGTGTGCAGAGTGTGAGAGGGCGGTAGAACCATACATAGGAGAGGAGAGAGGGGCTGATATGGATGGAGTGTGAGATGGCGGTAGAACCATACATAGGAGAGGAGAGAAGGACTGATATGGATGGAGTGTGCAGAGTGTGTGAAAGGGTGGTAGAACCATACATAGGAGAGGAGAGAGGGGCTGATATGGATGGAGTGTGCAGAGTGTGAGATGGCGGTAGAACCATACATAGGAGAGGAGAGAGGGGATGATATGGATGGAGTGTGCAGAGTGTGAGATAGGGCAGTAGAACCATACATAGGAGAGGAGAGAGGGGCTGATATGGATGGAGTGTGCAGAGTGTGAGATGGCGGTAGAACCATACATAGGAGAGGAGAGAGGGACTGATATGGATGGAGTGTGCAGAATGTGTGATAGGGCGATAGAGCCATACATGGGAGAGGAGAGAGGGGCTGATATGGATGGAGTGTGCAGAGTGTGAGATAGGGTGGTAGAACCATACATAGGAGAGGAGAGAGGTGCTGATATGGATGGAGTGTGCGGAGTGTGAGATAGGGTGGTAGAACCATACATGGGAGAGGAGAGAGGGGCTGATATGGATGGAGTGTGCAGAGTGTGTGAAAGGGCTGTAGAACTATACATAGGAGATGAGTGTCGGGGTAGCTATTGAGGGAGGGCTAAATTAACCCTTCTCGGTTGAGCCAGTGATGTCCAAATTATTCAACAGAGTATTGCTAGCAACTCAAATGACCACACAGAGACGGGAGTCTCTGTATGGGAGGATCGAGACAGATCACTAGTCCCCTTTATTTTAGTCACTTTTATAATCTTTTTCTTAATTATGCAAAGTTCTCAACTACCAATAGCATCATTTCACTTTGTAAGTCAATAATATTGCAAGAAAACCGGAAACTACATATATGTCCGTATCCAAAAGTAGTATAATGGCATATTCTTCAGAGTTCTACACCCCCGGGTCCCTTATCTTGCACCTGATGGGAACAGTCTCGTTTCATGACAGCCTGAACTGTTTTTATCCTAATTACAAAAATGTATCTTACAGCAACAAAAATGGAGAAACAAAACCTTCAGAGAATGGATAAAAAGAAACTTCAGCTTTGATTTTACGCAGGGCTGTGGAGTCGGTAAGCCAAACCTGCAACTCCGACTCCTCAATTTCCCTTACACCGACTCCGACTCCACGACTCCGACTCCGACTCCCACACATATTGCTTATATTTAAGTGAAAAATTTATTGTAGTACAATGTGAACCTCAGACATTTAATCATTTCTATGATCCAATAATCAAGATATTTAGATAGAACAGAATATATATTGGTGTGCTACCCGGTTTTCATTCTTTTTGGTACAGATACGATATGGATAGACAGATATGGATAAATGGATAGATAGAGCAGATTTCTAATCTGCTTTTGCTTTTGAAAACATTATCGATGAGCTCAAAAACCTTTCAGGTGATGCAGTTTTTTAAAAAGATGATCAGCTTTTGCAGCTGAAAAACGTATCCTCATAAAATACAGGAAAAACGCTGTGTGTGAATGTAGCCTTAGATCAGGAATATAACAGCCATTTATAGGACATTTCATAACTTTCCCAAACTACTATGAAAAAATATTCAGCACATCCTGCATTGAATTACTGTACCCAATTTATTATATATTTTAGGAGTCGGAGTCGGTTCATTTTATACCGACTCCAACTCCGACTTCGACTCCACCAAAATGAGCACCGACTCCGACTCCACAGCCCTGGATTTTAGTTTTAAGCCTTCACATTTCCCCCTAGATAAATTTTTTTTTAACACATATGCAGCATCAGAGGTGCTATCCAAAGCTAACAGCTTGAGGGGTACTGGTCTTCACATGACTGATTCCGTGTTACCAGTCATGGCTGTCGCTGCGCACCCGTCCCCCCTGTATACTGCAGTTCAGGAATAAATTTTTGATGACGGTGGTGGAGATCTTTTGTAGGTAGCCGTGCGCTTGGCTTCAACATCTTCATCAAGTAGCCTTTTGAGATCGGTGCAGAGAAGAGCAGGGGCAACGACGCCTTTGGTATCATCATTAGCAGTCTTAGTGCAGAATTTCCTAATACATACAGAAATACACCAAAGAACAAGTTTTAGTATCACATATACAACAAGGATACAGGCAGCAGTGTGTAACAAGCTTTGTAAGATCCCAGCTATCCAGCCCCCAATTCCCCTAAATCAATTGGCTGGATTGAGAAACGAGAAGGTGTCTGACCACCAACTGTCCTTATTACGATCATTATCTTTATCGTATTGATCTCTGAGTCTTTGAATATCTTCTAACTTCAATTTTTAACTTCTACCAATAATAATATGGAAAATGCAAAAAACCAAAACATTATGTTCCCTTTATTTGCTATTGGCTTGTTGGGTGATGAGGAGGACTTCATAGGGACCGTCATACAAGGGTTCTAGTCCGTGCTTCCTGACATGCCTCTTCACGACTACCAAATCACCAGGCTTCAGGTTATAACAGGTGTCGGTTTCTGCTGAATCTGGAAAAGAAGAGGAAAGTAGAACATAGGTGTTAGCAAGATTACTGGGCAGCACGGTCAGTTTCTTCTGATAACTGCTGAGGCTGGAAATTGGGGGCCTAGCACCAAACAATATCTCATATGGGGACAGGCCATGTTTTGCAATAGGGGTAGTACGGATGTGCTATAGCACAATGGGTAAGAGCTCTTGCCATTGAGCCGTAGTCTCCTGCATCATTTTGGTCAATTGTCCCTTCAGTGTGCCGTTCAGCCTCTCAACTTTCCCCCTGGATTGTGGGTGATACGGAGTATGGAGGGCTACAGTGGATCCAAGCATTGTCAGAACTTCTTGGTACACATGAGAAGAAAAGGCCGGACCTTGATCACTTTCAACAACTTCTGGAACCCCATATCTGCATATAACTTCCTTCACCAGTTTCTTCGCTGTGATCTTCACAGTCATGTTGGTAACAGGGAATGCTTCCGGCCAACTGGAGAACCGGGGCCCAGTAGAATTTTTGCACCAGTGTGAGGGCCTGATTCTTTCCTCGATTTGTAGGCCCATGTGGCAATAGCAGGGTACATCTGCTTAGGGAGACACACGAGTTGGTCCTTTTTCCAGAGACCATTATCCATTCGTGCCCCATCAGTCTTCCATTGCTTCACCTCTTCCTTTGGAGACATTCTCTGCATCGTCATTAAGCGGTCTCACGGGGTCCGACAGACAACTTCAGTCTGTTGTAGATCATCAGGTTCTTGTAGGGTCAGTGCTTCTTGTAACTGTTTACGCTGAGAGCGTGTGGTCACCATAGTTGGTATGGTTGGTTCAACGGGTAAGAGAGCGGCGGCTTTTGCTTGCATATCCGCAAATGTGTTGCCAACAGTCTGTGGACTGTTCCTAGGACCGTGCGCCTTAACTTTGATAATGGCCACCTGAGTAGGTAATTTGATCGAGTCCATGAGGGTTCTAACAGCTTCAGCATTTTTCACTGGGGTTCCGGCAGTAGTAATAAACCCTCGATTGGCCCATAGAGCCCCAAAATCGTGAGCAATACCAAATGCATACCGTGAGTCCGTGTATATATTAGCCCGTCTGTTCTTGGCCAAAGTACATGCAGTAGACAGAGCCTGGAGTTCTGCTTCTTGTACTGACTGTGAGGGCGGGAGCGCAGCTGCGTGCACTACAGTGTCCTCTGTGGTAACAGCGTATCCCGTGTGGAATCTACCAAACTCGTCAGCATATCTTGAACCGTCCGTGTATAACACCAGATCAGGATTTGGGAGTGGATTCTCACTGACATTTGGTGGAGTAGCTGTTTCTTCAGTCAGAAGTTGGGAGCAATCATATTGGAGGTAATCCTCATCACTGCCATCTCTCCTTGTAGCTCATTATACCGTCTTTCAAGGCGTTGTAAAGCGGTTGCATTATGCGGGATGCATCCGGTATCCACTGACAACAATAAGTACAATAGAAAGCGCTGGAGTTCAGCTTCATCTTTTGGGAAAGGAAGGGAGCTGACAGCTATTTTTCTTTCTTCTGTGAGGTGTCTGGCACCCTGAAGGAGACAGTGACCCAAGAATATCACTTGACCAAGGCAGAACTGAAGTCTCGAGGCCGAAACCCGACAGTTAAGTGCTGCCAGATACTTAAGGAGGCTAACAGTGGCAGAAATGGCAAAAGACACCTGCTCATATTGTATTTTTTTTTTTTTTTTTTTGCAAACTGGTTGGGACTGTTTTGGGCCCCTTGTGGCATAACTGTGGGAAGGGCATGCAACATACAGATTTCCTCACTGTCTTCATCTACATAGGGATTATATAACGTAAGAGCCATCTAACCATCATCTTGGAATTGTATATCGGAGCGGAACTGTGATAATAAATCTGCCCCTAGTAAATTTACTGGACATGAGGGAGAGATTACAAACTGAGCAGTAACCTCGGGGAAGGGTCCCACAGGGATAGGATTTATAAAAGTGTATTAATTGGGTCTGCCATCTACCCCGATTAAAACAGCAGGAGAATGACAATCTCTCTGAAAGTGTCCCAGTCGGGCACAGCGCCAGAATTGCAGACGAGAATTAGCAGGGAGGGCTGGGGTTTGCTGTGTGTGAACGAGCTGCTGTGGGGGCGATGTGGGAGGGGAGCTGGGATTGGAGGGAGAACTAGAGCAGCTGCAGTTGCTAGCTTGCTTTTTTTTTTCTTTCCCTGCTGATACAGAGCTGGTTAAAGTCTTCTGAAAACTTTTTTTTTTCTGGATCTGGACGGGGGTGGATACTCATAGCCACTAGCAATATTAGGCATAACGGGGACTGAGGCGACGGTGGCTGATAATAGATACCGTGAGCGCTTAACAAAGAAAAGGTGGGGGCTGCGACTCTCGGTCTCCTTGTACAATTGTCATCTAGCAGGGAGACCTCTTCTTTCAAATCATCACTTTTAACTATTTATCTGCCTGACACATCAGTCTCGATCTCAGTTCCTTATTTAATCACTTTCTCACACCACAGTCACTTTCTTGAACCACAATACATCCAGTCCTTGCCATAATAATAGACAATTTTTCCTTCAACATAGCGGTAACAGAAACAATCAGAATTCACTTTCTCTGTTCTTCCTAACACCTTCGTCACACAATTCATGCGCCAAGCCACAAAATTCTTTTCCTTCCATGGATTCTCTCATTTAGAGCTAAATATCCTTACTTTAGTTGTGCACAGATCTGGAGTGGTGCACAGATCTGGAGCAGCGTTTCGGTCTGTTCCACAGGGTCAAAAATCCCCCTCTGGGATTGCCCAAGATTCAACGCGGTACTCAGTGAAAGGAGGAGGGCATCTCAGACTATCCCTCCGGACACCTCTGGTTATATATATCTACAGTGGGGCAAAAAAGTATTTAGTCAGTCAGCAATAGTGCAAGTTCCACCACTTAAAAAGATGAGAGGCGTCTGTAATTTACATCATAAGTAGACCTCAACTATGGGAGACAAACTGAGAAAAAAAAATCCAGAAAATCACATTGTCTGTTTTTTTTTTCATTTTATTTGCATATTATGGTGGAAAATAAGTATTTGGTCAGAAACAAGCAATCAAGATTTCTGGCTCTCACAGACCTGTAACTTCTTCTTTAAGAGTCTCCTCTTTCCTCCACTCATTACCTGTAGTAATGGCACCTGTTTAAACTTGTTATCAGTATAAAAAGACACCTGTGCACTCCCTCAAACAGTCTGACTCCAAACTCCACTATGGTGAAGACCAAAGTGCTGTCAAAGGACACCAGAAACAAAATTGTAGCCCTGCACCAGGCTGGGAAGACTGAATCTGCAATAGCCAACCAGCTTGAAGTGAAGAAATCAACTGTGGGAGCAATAATTAGAAAATGGAAGACATACAAGACCACTGATAATCTCCCTCAATCTGGTGCTCCACGCAAAATCCCACCCCGTGGGGTCAGAATGATCACAAGAACGGTGAGCAAAAATCCCAGAACCACGCGGGGGGACCTAGTGAATGAACTGCAGAGAGCTGGGACCAATGTAACAAGGCCTACCATAAGTAACACACTACGCCACCATGGACTCAGATCCTGCAGTGCCTGACGTGTCCCACTGCTTAAGCCTGTACATGTCCGGGCCCGTCTGAAGTTTGCTAGAGAGCATTTGGATGATCCAGAGGAGTTTTGGGAGAATGTCCTATGGTCTGATGAAACCAAACTGGAACTGTTTGGTAGAAACACAACGTGTCGTGTTTGGAGGAAAAAGAATACTGAGTTGCATCCATCAAACACCATACCTACTGTAAAGCATGGTGGTTGAAACATCATGCTTTGGGGCTGTTTCTCTGCAAAGGGGCCAGGACGACTGATCCGGGTACATGAAAGAATGAATGGGGCCATGTATCGTGAGATTTTGAGTGCAAACCTCCTTCCATCAGCAAGGGCATTGAAGATGAAACGTGGCTGGGTCTTTCAACATGACAATGATCCAAAGCACACCGCCAGGGCAACGAAGGAGTGGCTTCGTAAGAAGCATTTCAAGGTCCTGGAATGGCCTAGCCAGTCTCCAGATCTCAACCCTATAGAAAACCTTTGGAGGGAGTTGAAAGTCCGTGTTGCCAAGCGAAAAGCCAAAAACATCACTGCTCTAGAGGAGATCTGCATGGAGGAATGGGCCAACATACCAACAACAGTGTGTGGCAACCTTGTGAAGACTTACAGAAAACGTTTGACCTCTGTCATTGCCAACAAAGGATATATCACAAAGTATTGAGATGAAATTTTGTTTCTGACCAAATACTTATTTTCCACTATAATATGCAAATAAAATGAAAAAAAAAACAGACAATGTGATTTTCTGGATTTTTTTTTCTCAGTTTGTCTCCCATAGTTGAGGTCTACCTATGATGTAAATTACAGACGCCTCTCATCTTTTTAAGTGGTGGAACTTTTTTGCCCCACTGTATATATACCTGAGTTATGTATCCTACCCAATCTTCGATCACTTCACCATGCCCGATACTAACAGTGATCAGGATTTCAGGATATTATGATATTATAAAGAGAGTCACAATCACTGGTCAATCCGGGGTGTCTATCCCTTATAAGGTACGGTTCGAGCACTGGGCCCCCAACTGGACTGCACCTCTATATGATTCCACCCAAGAATCACCCCACCAATCGGGGACAAACCACAGATCCTCTTTGCAGCAACAAGCACATGAAAACCACACCAATGGTCAGTCTGAACAGTATAACTGCCAACTTACCGTGGTTGTTGTGGGGGATGATCATTCCCAATTTTCCAGCACCTGCGTCCGCTCCGAGGGTCCTTTGTCTTGTCCTCCGGGGGCAGAGGCATCCCTATTCGGGGGCCCCACGTTGGGCGGCCAGCTGTCGGGGTAGCTATTGAGGGATGGCTAAATTAACCCTTCACGGTTGAGCCAGTGATGTCCAAATTATTCCACAGAGTGTTGCTAGCAACTCAAATGACCACACGGAGACGGGGTCTCTGTACGGGAGGATCGAGACAGATCACTAGCCCCCTTTATTTTAGTCACTTCTTTTATAATCTTTTGCTTAATTATGCAAAGTTCTCAACTACCAATAACATCATTTCACTTTATAAGCCAATAATATTGCAAGATAACTGGAAACTACATATATGTCCATATCAAAAAGTAGTATAATGGCATATTCTTCAGAGTAGTACACCCCGGTTCCCTTATCTTGCACCTGATGGGAACAGTCTGGTTTCATGACAGCCTGAACTGTTTTCATCCTAATTACAAAACTTTATCTTACAGCAACAAAAATGGAGAAACGAAACCTTCAGAGAATGGATAAAATGAAAATTCAGCTTTGATTTTAGTTTCAACCCTTCATAAGAGTGGCTGATATGGATGAAGTGTGCAGAGTGTGTGATTGGGCGGTAGAACCATACATAGGAGAGGAGAGAGGTGCTGATATGGATGGAGTGTGCAGAGTGTGATAGGGTGGTAGAACCATACATAGGAGAGGAGAGAGGGTCTGATATGGATGAAGTGTGCAGTGTGTGATAGGGCGGTAGAACCATACATAGTAGAGGAGAGAGGGGCTGATATGGATGGAGTGTGCAGAGTGTGTGATTGGGCGGTAGAACCATACATAGGAGAGGAGAGAGGGGCTGATATGGATGGAGTGTACAGAGTGTGATAGGGTGGAAGAACCATACTTAGGAGAGGAGAGAGGGGCTGATATGGATGGAGTGTGCAGAGTGTGATAGGGCGGTAGAACCTTACATAGGAGAGGAGAGAGGGGCTGATATGGATGGAGTGTGCAGAGTGTGTGACAGGGCGGTAGGACCATACATAGGAGAGGAGAGAGGGGCTGATATGGATGGAGTGTGCAGAGTGTGTGATAGGGTGGTAGAACCATACATAGGAGAGGAGAGAGGGTCTGATATGGATGGAGTGTGCAGTGTGTGAGATAGGGTGGTAGAACCATACATAGGAGAGGAGAGAGGGGCTGATATGGATGGCGTGTGCAGTGTGTGAGATAGGGTGGTAGAGCCATACATAGGAGAGGAGAGAGGGGCTGATATGTATGGAGTGTGCAGAGTGTGAGATAGGGTGGTAGAACCATACATGAGAGAGGGGCTGATATGGATGGAGTGTGCAGAGTGTGAGATAGGGTGATAGAACCTTACATAGGAGAGGAGAGAGGGGCTGATATGGATGGAGTGTGCAGAGTGTGAGATAGGGCGGTAGAACCATACATAGGAGAGGAGAGAGGGGCTGATATGGATGGAGTGTGCAGAGTGTGAGAGGGCGGTAGAACCATACATAGGAGAGGAGAGAGGGGCTGATATGGATGGAGTGTGAAGAGTGTGAGAGGGCGGTAGAACCATACATAGGAGAGGAGAGAGGGGCTGATATGGATGGAGTGTGCAGAGTGTGTGATAGGGCGGTAGAACCATACATAGGAGAGGAGAGAGGGGCTGATATGGATGGAGTGTGCAGAGTGTGTGATAGGGTGGTAGAACCATACATGAGAGAGGGGCTGATATGGATGGAGTGTGCAGAGTGTGAGATAGGGTGATAGAACCTTACATAGGAGAGGAGAGAGGGGCTGATATGGATGGAGTGTGCAGAGTGTGTGATAGGGCGGTAGAACCATACATAGGAGAGGAGAGAGGGGCTGATATGGATGGAGTGTGCAGAGTGTGAGATAGGGCGGTAGAACCATACATAGGAGAGGAGAGAGGGGCTGATATGGATGGAGTGTGAAGAGTGTGAGAGGGCGGTAGAACCATACATAGGAGAGGAGAGAGGGGCTGATATGGATGGAGTGTGCAGAGTGTGTGATAGGGCGGTAGAACCATACATAGGAGAGGAGAGAGGGGCTGATATGGATGGAGTGTGCAGAGTGTGTGATAGGGCGGTAGAACCATACATAGGAGAGGAGAGAGGGGCTGATATGGATGGAGTGTGAAGAGTGTGAGATAGGGCGGTAGAACCATACGTAGGAGAGGAGAGAGGGGCTGATATGGATGGAGTGTGCAGAGTGTGAGAGGGCGGTAGAACCATACATAGGTGAGGAGAGAGGGGCTGATATGGATGGAGTGTGCGGAGTGTGAGATAGGGCGGTAGAACCATACCTAGGAGAGGAGAGAGGGGCTGATATGGATGGAGTGTGCAGAGTGTGTGATAGGGCGGTAGAACCATACATAGGACAGGAGAGAGGGGACTGATATGGATGGAGTGTGCAGAGTGTGAGATAGGGCGGTAGAACCATACATAGGAGAGGAGAGAGGGGCTGATATGGATGGAGTGTGCAGAGTGTGAGAGGGCGGTAGAACCATACATAGGAGAGGAGAGAGGGGCTGATATGGATGGAGTGTGCAGAGTGTGAGAGGGCGGTAGAACCATACATAGGAGAGGAGAGAGGGGCTGATATGGATGGAGTGTGCAGAGTGTGAGATAGGGTGGTAGAACCATTCATAGGAGAGGAGAGAGGGGCTGATATGGATGGAGTGTGCAGAGTGTGTGATAGGGCGGTAGAACCATACATAGGAGAGGAGAGAGGGGCTGATATGGATGGAGTGTGCAGAGTGTGTGATAGGGTGGTAGAACCATACATAGGAGAGGAGAGAGGGTCTGATATGGATGGAGTGTGCAGTGTGTGAGATAGGGCGGTAGAACCATACATAGGAGAGGAGAGAGGGGCTGATATGGATGGAGTGTGCAGTGTGTGAGATAGGGTGGTAGAGCCATACATAGGAGAGGAGAGAGGGGCTGATATGTATGGAGTGTGCAGAGTGTGAGATAGGGTGGTAGAACCATACATGAGAGAGGGGCTGATATGGATGGAGTGTGCAGAGTGTGAGATAGGGTGATAGAACCTTACATAGGAGAGGAGAGAGGGGCTGATATGGATGGAGTGTGCAGAGTGTGAGATAGGGCGGTAGAACCATACATAGGAGAGGAGAGAGGGGCTGATATGGATGGAGTGTGCAGAGTGTGTGATAGGGCGGTAGAACCATACATAGGAGAGGAGAGAGGGGCTGATATGGATGGAGTGTGCAGAGTGTGAGATAGGGCGGTAGAACCATACATAGGAGAGGAGAGAGGGGCTGATATGGATGGAGTGTGAAGAGTGTGAGAGGGCGGTAGAACCATACATAGGAGAGGAGAGAGGGGCTGATATGGATGGAGTGTGCAGAGTGTGTGATAGGGCGGTAGAACCATACATAGGAGAGGAGAGAGGGGCTGATATGGATGGAGTGTGCAGAGTGTGTGATAGGGCGGTAGACCCATACATAGGAGAGGAGAGAGGGGCTGATATGGATGGAGTGTGCAGAGTGTGAGAGGGCGGTAGAACCATACATAGGAGAGGAGAGAGGGGCTGATATGGATGGAGTGTGAAGAGTGTGAGATAGGGCGGTAGAACCATACGTAGGAGAGGAGAGAGGGGCTGATATGGATGGAGTGTGCAGAGTGTGAGAGGGCGGTAGAACCATACATAGGAGAGGAGAGAGGGGCTGATATGGATGGAGTGTGCGGAGTGTGAGATAGGGCGGTAGAACCATACCTAGGAGAGGAGAGAGGGGCTGATATGGATGGAGTGTGCAGAGTGTGTGATAGGGCGGTAGAACCATACATAGGACAGGAGAGAGGGGACTGATATGGATGGAGTGTGCAGAGTGTGAGATAGGGCGGTAGAACCATACATAGGAGAGGAGAGAGGGGCTGATATGGATGGAGTGTGCAGAGTGTGAGAGGGCGGTAGAACCATACATAGGAGAGGAGAGAGGGGCTGATATGGATGGAGTGTGCAGAGTGTGAGAGGGCGGTAGAACCATACATAGGAGAGGAGAGAGGGGCTGATATGGATGGAGTGTGCAGAGTGTGAGATAGGGTGGTAGAACCATTCATAGGAGAGGAGAGAGGGGCTGATATGGATGGAGTGTGCAGAGTGTGTGATAGGGCGGTAGAACCATACATAGGACAGGAGAGAGGGGCTGATATGGATGGAGTGTGCAGAGTGTGAGAGGGCGGTAGAACCATACATAGGAGAGGAGAGAGGGGCTGATATGGAGTGTGCAGAGTGTGAGAGGGCGGTAGAACCATACATAGGACAGGAGAGAGGGGCTGATATGGATGGAGTGTGCAGAGTGTGAGATAGGGCGGTAGAACCATACATAGGAGAGGAGAGAGGGGCTGATATGGATGGAGTGTGCAGAGTGTGATATAGGGCGGTAGAACCATACATGGGAGAGGAGAGAGGGGCTGATATGGATGGAGTGTGCAGAGTGTGTGATAGGGTGGTAGACCCATACATAGGAGAGGAGAGAGGGGCTGGTATAGATGGAGTGTGCAGAGTGTGAGATAGGACGGTAGAACCATTCATAGGAGAGGAGAGAGGGGCTGATATGGATGGAGTGTGCAGAGTGTGATATAGGGCGGTAGAACCATACATGGGAGAGGAGAGAGGGGCTGATATGGAGTGTGCAGAGTGTGATATAGGGCGGTAGAACCATACATAGGAGAGGAGAGAGGGGCTGATATGGATGGAGTGTGCAGAGTGTGATATAGGGCGGTAGAACCATACATAGGAGAGGAGAGAGGGGCTGATATGGATGGAGTGTGCAGAGTGTGAGATAGGGTGGTAGAACCATACATAGGAGAGGAGAGAGGGGCTGATATAGATGGAGTGTGCAGAGTGTGATAGGGCGGTAGAACTATACATAGGAGAGGAGAGAGGGGCTGATATGGATGGAGTGTGCAGAGTGTGATAGGGCGGTAGAACCATACATAGGAGAGGAGAGAGGGGCTGATATGGACGGAGTGTGCAGAGTGTGTGATAGGGCGGTAGAGCCTTACATAGGAGAGGAGAGAGGGGCTGATATGGATGGAGTGTGCAGAGTGTGATATAGGGTGGTAGAACCATACATGGGAGAGGAGAGAGGGGCTGATATGGATGGAGTGTGCAGAGTGTGATATAGGGCGGTAGAACCATACATAGGAGAGGAGAGAGGGGCTGATATAGATGGAGTGTGCAGAGTGTGAGATAGGACGGTAGAACCATTCATAGGAGAGGAGAGAGGGGCTGATATGGATGGAGTGTGCAGAGTGTGAGATAGGGTGGTAGAACCTTACATAGGAGAGGAGAGAGGGGCTGATATGGATGGAGTGTGCAGAGTGTGATATAGGGCGGTAGAACCATACATGGGAGAGGAGAGAGGGGCTGATATGGAGTGTGCAGAGTGTGATATAGGGCGGTAGAACCATACATAGGAGAGGAGAGAGGGGCTGATATGGATGGAGTGTGCAGAGTGTGATAGGGCGGTAGAACCATACATAGGAGAGGAGAGAGGGGCTGATATGGACGGAGTGTGCAGAGTGTGTGATAGGGCGGTAGAACCCTACATGGGAGAGGAGAGAGGGGCTGATATGGAGTGTGCAGAGTGTGATATAGGGCGGTAGAACCATACATAGGAGAGGAGAGAGGGGCTGATATGGATGGAGTGTGCAGAATGTGTGATAGGGCGGTAGAACCCTACATGGGAGAGGAGAGAGGGGCTGATATGGATGGAGTGTGCAGAGTGTGTGATAGGGCGGTAGAACCATACATAGGACAGGAGAGCGGGGCTGATATGGATGGAGTGTGCAGAGTGTGAGAGGGCGGTAGAACCATACATAGGAGAGGAGAGAGGGGCTGATATGGAGTGTGCAGAGCGTGAGAGGGCGGTTGAACCATACATAGGACAGGAGAGAGGGGCTGATATGGATGGAGTGTGCAGAGTGTGAGATAGGGCGGTAGAACCATACATAGGACAGGAGAGCGGGGCTGATATGGATGGAGTGTGCAGAGTGTGAGAGGGCGGTAGAACCATACATAGGACAGGAGAGAGAGGCTGATATGGAGTGTGCAGAGTGTGAGAGGGCGGTAGAACCATACATAGGACAGGAGAGAGGGGCTGATATGGATGCAGTGTGCAGAGTGTAAGATAGGGCGGTAGAACCCTACATGGGAGAGGAGAGAGGGGCTGATATGGAGTGTGCAGAGTGTGAGAGGGCGGTAGAACCATACATAGGAGAGGAGAGAGGGGCTGATATGGACGGAGTGTGCAGAGTGTGTGATAGGGCGGTAGAACCCTACATGGGAGAGGAGAGAGGGGCTGATATGGAGTGTGCAGAGTGTGATATAGGGTGGTAGAACCATACATGGGAGAGGAGAGAGGGGCTGATATGGATGGAGTGTGCAGAGTGTGATATAGGGCGGTAGAACCATACATAGGAGAGGAGAGAGGGGCTGATATAGATGGAGTGTGCAGAGTGTGAGATAGGGTGGTAGAACCTTACATAGGAGAGGAGAGAGGGGCTGATATGGATGGAGTGTGTAGAGTGTGATATAGGGCGGTAGAACCATACATAGGAGAGGAGAGAGGGGCTGATATGGATGGAGTGTGCAGAGTGTGAGATAGGGTGGTAGAACCTTACATAGGAGAGGAGAGAGGGGCTGATGTGGATGGAGTGTGCGGAGTGTGAGATAGGGTGGTAGAACCTTACATAGGAGAGGAGAGAGGGGCTGATATGGATGGAGTGTGTAGAGTGTGATATAGGGCGGTAGAACCATACATAGGAGAGGAGAGAGGGGCTGATATGGATGGAGTGTGCAGAGTGTGAGATAGGGTGGTAGAACCTTACATAGGAGAGGAGAGAGGGGCTGATGTGGATGGAGTGTGCGGAGTGTGAGATAGGGTGGTAGAACCTTACATAGGAGAGGAGAGAGGGGCTGATGTGGATGGAGTGTGCGGAGTGTGAGATAGGGTGGTAGAACCTTACATAGGACAGGAGAGAGGGACTGATGTGGATGGAGTGTGCGGAGTGTGAGATAGGGTGGTAGAACCTTACATAGGAGAGGAGAGAGGGGCTGATATGGATGGAGTGTGCAGAGTGTGATATAGGGCGGTAGAACCATACATAGGAGAGGAGAGAGGGGCTGATATGGACGGAGTGTGCAGAGTGTGTGATAGGGCGGTAGAACCCTACATGGGAGAGGAGAGAGGGGCTGATATGGAGTGTGCAGAGTGTGATATAGGGCGGTAGAACCATACATAGGAGAGGAGAGAGGGGCTGATATGGATGGAGTGTGCAGAATGTGTGATAGGGCGGTAGAACCCTACATGGGAGAGGAGAGAGGGGCTGATATGGATGGAGTGTGCAGAGTGTGTGATAGGGCGGTAGAACCATACATAGGACAGGAGAGCGGGGCTGATATGGATGGAGTGTGCAGAGTGTGAGAGGGCGGTAGAACCATACATAGGAGAGGAGAGAGGGGCTGATATGGAGTGTGCAGAGCGTGAGAGGGCGGTTGAACCATACATAGGACAGGAGAGAGGGGCTGATATGGATGGAGTGTGCAGAGTGTGAGATAGGGCGGTAGAACCATACATAGGACAGGAGAGCGGGGCTGATATGGATGGAGTGTGCAGAGTGTGAGAGGGCGGTAGAACCATACATAGGACAGGAGAGAGGGGCTGATATGGAGTGTGCAGAGTGTGAGAGGGCGGTAGAACCATACATAGGACAGGAGAGAGGGGCTGATATGGATGGAGTGTGCAGAGTGTAAGATAGGGCGGTAGAACCATACATAGGAGAGGAGAGAGGGGCTGATATGGATGGAGTGTGCAGAGTGTGATATAGGGCGGTAGAACCATACATGGGAGAGGAGAGAGGGGCTGATATGGATGGAGTGTGCAGAGTGTGTGATAGGGTGGTAGAACCATACATAGGAGAGGAGAGACGGGCTGATATGGATGGAGTGTGCAGAGTGTGAGATAGGGCGGTAGAACCATTCATAGGAGAGGAGAGAGGGGCTGATATGGATGGAGTGTGCAGAGTGTGAGATAGGGTGGTAGAACCATACATAGGAGAGGAGAGATGGGCTGATATGGATGGAGTGTGCAGAGTGTGATATAGGGCGGTAGAACCATACATGGGAGAGGAGAGAGGGGCTGATATGGATGGAGTGTGCAGAGTGAGAGGGGCTGATATGGACGGAGTGTGCAGAGTGTGTGATAGGGCGGTAGAACCCTACATGGGAGCGGAGAGAGGGGCTGATATGGATGGAGTGTGTAGAGTGTGAGATAGGGTGGTAGAACCTTACATAGGAGAGGAGAGAGGGGCTTATATGGATGGAGTGTGCAGAGTGTGAGATAGGGTGGTAGAACCTTACATAGGAGAGGAGAGAGGGATTGATTTGGATGGAGTGTGCGGAGTGTGAGATAGGGTGGTAGAACCTTACATAGGAGAGGAGAGAGGGGCTGATATGGATGGAGTGTGCGGAGTGTGAGATAGGGTGGTAGAACCTTACATAGGAGAGGAGAGAGGGGCTGATATGGATGGAGTGTGCGGAGTGTGAGATAGGGTGGTAGAACCTTACATAGGAGAGGAGAGAGGGGCTGATATGGATGGAGTGTGCAGAGTGTCAGATAGGGTGGTAGAACCATACATAGGAGAGGAGAGAGGGGCTGATATGGATGGAGTGTGCAGAGTGTGAGATAGGGTGGTAGAACCTTACATAGGAGAGGAGAGAGGGGCTGATATGGATGGAGTGTGCAGAGTGTGAGATAGGGTGGTAGAACCTTACATAGAAGAGGAGAGAGGGGCTGATATGGATGGAGTGTGCAGAGTGTGAGATAGGGTGGTAGAACCTTACATAGGAGAGGAGAGAGGGATTGATTTGGATGGAGTGTGCGGAGTGTGAGATAGGGTGGTAGAACCTTACATAGGAGAGGAGAGAGGGGCTGATATGGATGGAGTGTGCAGAGTGTGAGATAGGGTGGTAGAACCTTACATAGGAGAGGAGAGAGGGGCTGATATGGATGGAGTGTGCGGAGTGTGAGATAGGGTGGTAGAACCTTACATAGGAGAGGAGAGAGGGGCTGATATGGATGGAGTGTGCAGAGTGTGAGATAGGGTGGTAGAACCATACATAGGAGAGGAGAGAGGGGCTGATATGGATGGAGTGTGCAGAGTGTGAGATAGGGTGGTAGAACCTTACATAGGAGAGGAGAGAGGGGCTGATATGGATGGAGTGTGCAGAGTGTGAGATAGGGTGGTAGAACCTTACATAGGAGAGGAGAGAGGGGCTGATATGGATGGAGCGTGCAGAGTGTGAGATAGGGTGGTAGAACCTTACATAGGAGAGGAGAGAGGGATTGATTTGGATGGAGTGTGCGGAGTGTGAGATAGGGTGGTAGAACCTTACATAGGAGAGGAGAGAGGGGCTGATATGGATGGAGTGTGCAGAGTGTGAGATAGGGTGGTAGAACCTTACATAGGAGAGGAGAGAGGGGCTGATATGGATGGAGTGTGCAGAGTGTGAGATAGGGTGGTAGAACCTTACATAGGAGAGGAGAGAGGGGCTGATATGGATGGAGTGTGCAGAGTGTGAGATAGGGTGGTAGAACCTTACATAGGAGAGGAGAGAGGGACTGATATGGATGGAGTGTGCAGAGTGTGAGATAGGGTGGTAGAACCTTACATAGGAGAGGAGAGAGGGGCTGATATGGATGGAGTGTGCAGAGTGTGAGATAGGGTGGTAGAACCTTACATAGGAGAGGAGAGAGGGGCTGATATGGGTGGAGTGTGAGATAGGGTGGTAGAACCTTACATAGGAGAGGAGAGAGGGGCTGATATGGATGGAGTGTGCGGAGTGTGAGATAGGGTGGTAGAACCTTATATAGGAGAGGAGAGAGGGGCTGATATGGATGGAGTGTGCGGAGTGTGAGATAGGGTTGTAGAACCATACATAGGAGAGGAGAGAGGGGCTGATATGGATGGAGTGTGCAGAGTGTGAGATAGGGCGGTAGAACCATTCATAGGAGAGGAGAGAGGGGCTGATATGGATGGAGTGTGCAGAGTGTGAGATAGGGTGGTAGAACCATACATAGGAGAGGAGAGATGGGCTGATATGGATGGAGTGTGCAGAGTGTGATATAGGGCGGTAGAACCATACATGGGAGAGGAGAGAGGGGCTGATATGGATGGAGTGTGCAGAGTGTGATAGGGCGGTAGAACCATACATAGGAGAGGAGAGAGGGGCTGATATGGACGGAGTGTGCAGAGTGTGTGATAGGGCGGTAGAACCCTACATGGGAGCGGAGAGAGGGGCTGATATGGAGTGTGCAGAGTGTGATATAGGGCGGTAGAACCATACATAGGAGAGGAGAGAGGGGCTGATATGGATGGAGTGTGCAGAATGTGTGATAGGGCGGTAGAACCCTACATGGGAGAGGAGAGAGGGGCTGATATGGATGGAGTGTGCAGAGTGTGTGATAGGGCGTTAGAACCATACATAGGAGAGGAGAGAGGGACTGATATGGATGGAGTGTGCAGAGTGTGAGATAGGGTGGTAGAACCTTACATAGGAGAGGAGAGAGGGATTGATTTGGATGGAGTGTGCGGAGTGTGAGATAGGGTGGTAGAACCTTACATAGGAGAGGAGAGAGGGGCTGATATGGATGGAGTGTGCAGAGTGTGAGATAGGGTGGTAGAACCTTACATAGGAGAGGAGAGAGGGGCTGATATGGATGGAGTGTGCAGAGTGTGAGATAGGGTGGTAGAACCTTACATAGGAGAGGAGAGAGGGGCTGATATGGGTGGAGTGTGAGATAGGGTGGTAGAACCTTACATAGGAGAGGAGAGAGGGGCTGATATGGATGGAGTGTGCGGAGTGTGAGATAGGGTGGTAGAACCTTATATAGGAGAGGAGAGAGGGGCTGATATGGATGGAGTGTGCAGAGTGTGAGATAGGGTGGTAGAACCTTTCATAGGAGAGGAGAGAGGGGCTGATATGGATGGAGTGTGCAGAGTGTGAGATAGGGCGGTAGAACCTTACATAGGAGAGGAGAGAGGGGCTGATATGGATGGAGTGTGCAGAGTGTGTGATAGGGCGGTAGAACCTTACATAGGAGAGGAGAGAGGGGCTGATATGGATGGAGTGTGCAGAGTGTGTGATAGGGCGGTAGAACCTTACATAGGAGAGGAGAGAGGGGCTGATATGGATGGAGTGTGCGGAGTGTGAGATAGGGCGGTAGAACCATACATAGGAGAGGAGAGAGGGGCTGATATGGATGGAGTGTGCAGA
Organism: Dendrobates tinctorius; assembly: GCF_039654945.1. Taxonomy (NCBI): domain Eukaryota; kingdom Metazoa; phylum Chordata; class Amphibia; order Anura; family Dendrobatidae; genus Dendrobates; species Dendrobates tinctorius. The sequence continues at coordinate 1,782,251 of NW_027361902.1, read as the reverse complement.
GTGTGAGATAGGGTGGTAGAACCTTACATAGGAGAGGAGAGAGGGGCTGATATGGATGGAGTGTGTGGAGTGTGAGATAGGGAGGTAGAACCTTACATAGGAGAGGAGAGAGGGGCTGATGTGGATGGAGTGTGCGGAGTGTGAGATAGGGCGGTAGAACCTTTCATAGGAGAGGAGAGAGGGGCTGATATGGATGGAGTGTGCAGAGTGTGAGATAGGGTGGTAGAACCTTTCATAGGAGAGGAGAGAGGGGCTGATATGGATGGAGTGTGCAGAGTGTGTGATAGGGTGGTAGAACCTTACATAGGAGAGGAGAGAGGGGCTGATATGGATGGAGTGTGCGGAGTGTGAGATAGGGCGGTAGAACCATACATAGGAGAGGAGAGAGGGGCTGATATGGATGGAGTGTGCAGAGTGTGAGATAGGGTGGTAGAACCTTACATAGGAGAGGAGAGAGGGGCTGATATGGATGGAGTGTGCGGAGTGTGAGATAGGGCGGTAGAACCATACATAGGAGAGGAGAGAGGGGCTGATATGGATGGAGTGTGCGGAGTGTGTGATAGGGTGATAGAACCTTACATAGGAGAGGAGAGAGGGGCTGATATGGATGGAGTGTGCGGAGTGTGAGATAGGGCGGTAGATATACGTGACCACTGTAGCCAGAACACAAATGGCTTACCTGTCTCCTGTCCACCTGCCATGTTTATGTGCTCTGGCAGTTTGAAAAATAAATCTCCTCAGTAAAATCTGCACAGGCGCCTCTCCCTTGGCTCTGGAAGGTCTGTGCTCAGATCTAGTACTAATTTAACTTGTTAACAATCAATCAACTAACAATAAGATGCAGAGAAAACCAACAAGCTTGCAGCTCAACACGGATCATAAGCTCTTTGACGTGACATCACCGGACATCAGGGGCAGTTGCAGCAGGGGGCCACGTGATGGGTATGAGCGGACAGCAATAGCGCCTCTCTCAGGCACATTTGGAAAGGCGAGGCATTTGATGAAAGCCTTATTTCCAAGGTTTATGTTGATCTCTGCAATGTAGGCTTGCAAAATGCAAATGAGATTGCTGTCTGTAAAGGGTTAAAATAAAACATGAATGAACTATGTATCTTCTCTTCACATGTGGGTGATATTCATTCCATGTTCTTCTGCCCTGGCTCTACATAATCTGCTGTATCGTACACAAGGGAGGACTTTTCCAATATCTAATGCTGTATTTCCAGATGCAGAGAACATATTATCTCAGGAGGAACATTGCGTGCAGTCTGTTACCATCCGTGTGAGGCGTCTTCCCCCATGGGATCTTGGGAAAGTAGCATTGCGTGGTCTTCACCCAGACACGGATGAGTGTTTTCTACAGATATTTGTGGAGAACGTCAGTGGTCGAGAAGAATTCCTCTTGATGCGATCCTCAGACCGGACGACGATTCTGGTCACCTTCCATGAGCCGCTGAGTGATGAAGGTGAGCGCTGACTCTTCCCAGATAGGAGCTTTTCCTTCTGTGAGCTATTGATTTGTCTGCTTTTGTCTAGAATTTGACAGTTTGGAAAGAAATGTTGAGAAGAGGCCAGTGCAAGGGTCTTCCCTCTCAGTTCAGCGTGTCCGCCTCTGTGCTGAGGTCTTGGTGGAGAATCTTGGGGAAAGTGTCTCCATTGACCTCCTGGAGATGTATTTTGAGAGTCGGCGAAGTGGAGGAGGTCGTGTAAACTTGGTAACGATGCTCAGGAACAACTCTGCTGCCATAGTGTCCTTTGATGATGTTAACGGTGAGTGAGCTGGAGTGGTGAATGTCATGTAACTGGCGGTAGAATCACGGGCCTACGCTACGAAAACGTCATCTACAGCTATTGTGAGGAGGACCAGATGAATTCTAGACTGCTTAATATTAGCTTCTGGATGGAGACGATCATTGTGTATCAAGTATCTGCCACCTCTTTACAATGGAGTCATCACTATCTCCTGAGCTCTCCTCATTCTCTCTATGGGAGGAGGAATATTCCATCATCTCTAGCTGTGGTCGTGTTGATAGATGGATAATTTTTTAACATCACGGGTACTTTATGGTATCCGGGTGTCGTTGCCACATAATGTTCTGAGACGTTCTGCCTGTTCCAAATTAAATTGTAAATTTCAAATACGTGCACAGAAGAGCCATGCTGATACATCAAGGATCCAAGCAGAGCTCTCTTTATTCCATACCTTGGTCAGGGGTTAATAGATTTTCAGTATTCATGTATTGTAACAATATAATTGGCTCATCGTATCTCTAGCTATGTACTGACATTAGCATACATGCTTCTAATCGGCGAAGTTAACCCCCAGCTTGTGGTCTAGGTGTCCTCCTAGCCTCTACGTTGGGTTTCTCTGTTTCCCATGTTTTTTCTAAGTCCGTTACACAAAGGCATTCCTGAGCCCCCTTATCTGATCACGGACTCCAACTTGGAAGGAAAGAAATAAATTTAGAAAGACACTAAAATGAAGTCAGGATAGATAAAGTATAACTCCTGCTCTCACACAGGTGTCGTTGATAGGGCACGCATAATGTTTACCTGTGTTTTCTTCAGTTGCCGCGCGGGTTTTGACCCGAACACATTCACTGCAGAGCTCTCGGCTGACTGTCTCCCCATACTACCCTGCTCTTCTTGGGTCTCCAAGTATAGAGGAGACTGGATCCCCAGAAGAAAAGAACAGAGGAGTTCCAAACATTGTGAAGGACCATGGCATTGAACAGCAGACAGGCATAAAAACAGAAGATAAGATGGAGGTTCAGGACTGTCCACATCAGAAGCTGAATTTAGTGGAGCCGTGTGACAATCAAGCCAGAGCCTCAGCTGTTGGTGGCCATAAAGAGCAGCACATGGATCCACATGAAGCACAGACGCCTGAGGAGATGACACAAACAGATCCTCCAATGATGGATGCAAGGGATAACACTAGAGCAAGCACCTTTCTACAGCCAGAAGAAGTTGAGGTTCTCATGGACTCATCAGAGCTTCGATTCCTGCAAGAATATCACCATGAGCTGCTGGCAGGAATCAACCAGGTCACCATTGTCCCACTTGAGGTGCAGGGCAAGTGTGGATTTAAGGTAGGTGTCTGTGGTGCTGGGTTCGAAGACGGTCCATGAACTTGTAGCTTTCGCTTTATAGACACTATATTATTATTATTATTATTATTATTATTATTATTATTATTATTATTATTATTATAATTCTGTGCTCCATCAAATGGTGTTTGGATTTCTTCTGACTCAATTCTAGTCTCTATGCATCTTGTGTCCTCTTCCACCTTGATGCAGAGGTCATTAGCTTTATGCTTGTTGCCTTCCCTCTAAAACTTCTCCATGAACACGTGAAAGAATTCCAATGTTCTCAAAGGGCCAAAGTTAATCCAGGAGATGGCGACACATTAATGTCTCCACTCCACATATCATAACATGTCAGGTCTGTGCTGCATCCTCCAGCTGTTGTATCACAAGGGATATTTCTATGTAGTGAAACATCCGGCTGTTGTATCACACAGGATATCTCTATGTAGTGTGAACATCCGGCTGTTGTGTCACACGGGATATCTCTATGTAGTGAAACATCCGGCTGTTGTATCACAAGGGATATTTCTATGTAGTGAAACATCCGGCTGTTGTATCACACGGGATATCTCTATGTAGTGTAACATCCGGCTGTTGTCTCACACGGGATATCTCTATGTAGTGTAACATCCGGCTGTTGTATCACACGGGATATCTCTATGTAGTGTAACATCCGGCTGTTGTGTCACACGGGATATCTCTATATAGTGTAACATCCGGCTGTTGTATCACACGGGATATTTCTATGTAGTGTAACATCCGGCTGTTGTATCACACGGGATATATCTATGTAGTGTAACATCCGGCTGTTGTCTCACACGGGATATCTCTATGTAGTGTAACATCCGGCTGTTGTGTCACACGGGATATCTCTATGTAGTGTAACATCCGGCTGTTGTGTCACACGGGATATCTCTATGTAGTGTAACCTCCGGCTGTTGTGTCACACGGGATATCTCTATGTAGTGTAACATCCGGCTGTTGTGTCACACGGGATATCTCTTTGTAGTGTAACATCCGGCTGTTGTGTCACACGGGATATCTCTATGTAGTGTAACCTCCGGCTGTTGTGTCACACGGGATATCTCTATGTAGTGTAACATCCGGCTGTTCTCTCACACGGGATATCTCTATGTAGTGTAACATCCGGCTGTTGTATCACACGGGATATCTCTATGTAGTGTAACATCCGGCTGTTGTGTCACACGGGATATCTCTATGTAGTGTAACCTCCGGCTGTTGTGTCACACGGGATATCTCTATGTAGTGTAACCTCCGGCAGTTGTGTCACACGGGATATCTCTATGTAGTGTAACATCCAGCTGTTGTGTCACACGGGATATCTCTATGTAGTGTAACATCCGGCTGTTGTATCACACGGGATATCTCTATGTAGTGTAACATCCGGCTGTTGTGTCACACGGGATATCTCTATGTAGTGTAACCTCCGGCTGTTGTGTCACACGGGATATCTCTATGTAGTGTAACCTCCGGCAGTTGTGTCACACGGGATATCTCTATGTAGTGTAACATCCAGCTGTTGTGTCACACGGGATATCTCTTTGTAGTGTAACATCTGACTGTTGTATCACATGGGATATCTCTATGTAGTGTAACATCCGGCAGTTGTGTCACACGGGATATCTCTATGTAGTGTAACCTCCGGCAGTTGTGTCACACTGGATATCTCTATGTAGTGTAACATCCGGCTGTTGTATCACACGGGATATATCTATGTAGTGTAACATCCGGCTGTTGTCTCACACGGGATATCTCTATATAGTGTAACATCCGGCTGTTGTATCACACAGGATATCTCTATGTAGTGTAACATCCGGCTGTTGTGTCACACGGGATATCTCTATGTAGTGTAACCTCCGGCTGTTGTGTCACACGGGATATCTCTATGTAGTGTAACATCCGGCTGTTGTGTCACACGGGATATCTCTTTGTAGTGTAACATCCGGCTGTTGTGTCACACGGGATATCTCTATGTAGTGTAACCTCCGGCTGTTGTGTCACACGGGATATCTCTATGTAGTGTAACATCCGGCTGTTCTCTCACACGGGATATCTCTATGTAGTGTAACATCCGGCTGTTGTATCACACGGGATATCTCTATGTAGTGTAACATCCGGCTGTTGTGTCACACGGGATATCTCTATGTAGTGTAACCTCCGGCTGTTGTGTCACACGGGATATCTCTATGTAGTGTAACCTCCGGCAGTTGTGTCACACGGGATATCTCTATGTAGTGTAACATCCAGCTGTTGTGTCACACGGGATATCTCTTTGTAGTGTAACATCTGACTGTTGTATCACATGGGATATCTCTATGTAGTGTAACATCCGGCAGTTGTGTCACACGGGATATCTCTATGTAGTGTAACCTCCGGCAGTTGTGTCACACTGGATATCTCTATGTAGTGTAACATCCGGCTGTTGTATCACACGGGATATCTCTATGTAGTGTAACATCCGGCTGATGTATCACACGGGATATCTCTATGTAGTGTAACATTCGGCTGTTGTATCACACGGGATATCTCTATGTAGTGTAACCTCCGGCTATTGTATCACACGGGATATCTCTATGTAGTATAACATCCGGCTGTTGTGTCACACGGGATATCTCTATGTAGTATAACATCCGGCTGTTGTATCACACGGGATATTTCTATGTAGTGTAACATCCGGCAGATGTATCACACGGGATATTTCTATGTAGTGTAACATCCGGCTGTTGTATCACACGGGATATCTCTATGTAGTGTAACATTCGGCTGTTGTATCACACGGGATATCTCTATGTAGTGTAACCTCCGGCTATTGTATCACACGGGATATCTCTATGTAGTATAACATCCGGCTGTTGTGTCACACGGGATATCTCTATGTAGTATAACATCCGGCTGTTGTATCACACGGGATATTTCTATGTAGTGTAACATCCGGCTGATGTATCACACGGGATATCTCTATGTAGTATAACATCCGGCTGTTGTATCACACGGGATATCTCTATGTAGTGTAACATTCGGCTGTTGTATCACACGGGATATCTCTATGTAGTGTAACCTCCGGCTGTTGTATCACACGGGATATCTCTATGTAGTGTAACATCCGGCTTTTGTATCACACAGGATATTTCTATGTAGTGTAACATCCGGCTGATGTATCACACGGGATATCTCTATGTAGTGTAACATCAGGCTGTTGTATCACACAGGATATTTCTATGTAGTGTAACATCCGGCAGTTGTGTCACACGGAATATCTCTATGTAGTGTAACATCAGGCTGTTGTATCACACAGGATATCTCTATGTAGTGTGACATCCAGCTGTTGTGTCACACGGGATATCTCTATGTAGTATAACATCCAGCTGTTGTGTCACACAGGATATCTCTATGTAGTGTGACATCCAGCTGTTGTATCACACGGGATATCTCTATGTAGTATAACATCCAGCTGTTGTGTCACACGGGATATCTCTATGTAGTGTAACATTCGGCTGTTGTATCACACAGGATATCTCTATGTAGTATAACATCCGGCTGTTGTATCACACGGGATATCTCTATGTAGTGTAACATTCGGCTGTTGTATCACACGGGATATCTCTATGTAGTGTAACCTGCGGCTGTTGTATCACACGGGATATCTCTATGTAGTGTAACATCCGGCTGTTGTATCACACGGGATATCTCTATGTAGTGTAACATCCAGCTGTTGTGTCACACGGGATATCTCTATGTAGTGTAACATCCGGCAGTTGTGTCACACGGGATATCTCTATGTAGTGTAACATCAGGCTGTTGTATCACACAGGATATTTCTATGTAGTGTAACATCCGGCTGTTGTGTCACATGGAATATTTCCATGTAGTGTAACATCAGGCTGTTGTATCACACGGGATATTTCTATGTAGTGTAACATCCGGCAGTTGTGTCACACGGAATATTTCTATGTAGTGTAACCTCCGGCTGTTGTATCACACGGGATATCTCTATGTAGTGTAACATCCAGCTGTTGTATCACACGGGATATCTCTATGTAGTGTAACCTCCGGCTGTTGTATCACACGGGATATCTCTATGTAGTGTAAAATCCGGCTGGTGTATCACATGGGATATCTCTATGTAGTGTAACATCCGGCTGTTGTCTCACACGGGATATCTCTATGTAGTGTAACATCCGGCTGTTGTATCACACGGGATATCTCTATGTAGTGTAACATCCGGCTGTTGTATCACACGGGATATCTCTATGTAGTGTAATATCCGGCTGTTGTATCACATGGGATATCTCTATGTAGTGTAACCTCCGGCTGTTGTGTCACACGGGATATCTCTATGTAGTGTAACATCCGGCTGATGTATCACACGGGATATCTCTATGTAGTGTAACATCAGGCTGTTGTATCACACAGGATATTTCTATGTAGTGTAACATCCGGCTGTTCTCTCACACGGGATATCTCTATGTAGTGTAACATCTGGCTGTTGTATCACACGGGATATCTCTATGTAGTGTAACATCCGGCTGTTGTATCACACGGGATATCTCTATGCAGTGTAACATCCGGCTGTTGTATCACACGGGATATCTCTATGCAGTGTAACATCCGGCTGTTGTGTCACACGGGATATCTCTATGTAGTGTAACATCCGGCTGTTGTATCACACGGGATATCTCTATGTAGTATAACATCCGGCTGTTGTATCTCACGGGACATCTCTATGTAGTGTAACCTCCGGCAGTTGTGTCACACGGGATATCTCTATGTAGTGTAACATTAGGCTGTTGTGTCACACGGGATATCTCTATGTAGTGTAACCTCCGGCTGTTGTATCACACAGGATATCTCTATGTAGTGTAACATCCAGCTGTTGTGTCACACGGGATATCTCTTTGTAGTGTAACATCTGGCTGTTGTATCACACGGGATATCTCTATGCATTGTAACATCCGGCTGTTGTGTCACACGGGATATCTCTATGTAGTGTAACCTCCGGCTGTTGTGTCACACGGGATATCTCTATTTAGTGTAACATCCGGCTGTTCTCTCACACGGGATATCTCTATGTAGTGTAACATCCGGCTGTTGTATCACACGGAATATCTCTATGTAGTGTAACATCCGGCTGTTGTGTCACACGGGATATCTCTATGTAGTGTAACCTCCGGCTGTTGTGTCACACGGGATATCTCTATGTAGTGTAACCTCCGGCAGTTGTGTCACACGGGATATCTCTATGTAGTGTAACATCCGGCTGTTGTATCACACAGGATATTTCTATGTAGTGTAACATCCGGCTGATGTATCACACGGGATATCTCTATGTAGTGTAACATTCGGCTGTTGTATCACACGGGATATCTCTATGTAGTGTAACCTCCGGCTATTGTATCACACGGGATATCTCTATGTAGTATAACATCCGGCTGTTGTGTCACACGGGATATCTCTATGTAGTATAACATCCGGCTGTTGTATCACACGGGATATTTCTATGTAGTGTAACATCCGGCTGATGTATCACACGGGATATTTCTATGTAGTGTAACATCCGGCTGTTGTATCACACGGGATATCTCTATGTAGTGTAACATTCAGCTGTTGTATCACACGGGATATCTCTATGTAGTGTAACCTCCGGCTATTGTATCACACGGGATATCTCTATGTAGTATAACATCCGGCTGTTGTGTCACACGGGATATCTCTATGTAGTATAAAATCCGGCTGTTGTATCACACGGGATATTTCTATGTAGTGTAACATCCGGCTGATGTATCACACGGGATATCTCTATGTAGTATAACATCCGGCTGTTGTATCACACGGGATATCTCTATGTAGTGTAACATTCGGCTGTTGTATCACACGGGATATCTCTATCTAGTGTAACCTCCGGCTGTTGTATCACACGGGATATCTCTATGTAGTGTGACATCCAGCTGTTGTGTCACACGGGATATCTCTATGTAGTGTAACATCCGGCTGTTGTATCACACAGGATATTTCTATGTAGTGTAACATCCGGCTGATGTATCACACGTGATATCTCTATGTAGTGTAACATCAGGCTGTTGTATCACACAGGATATTTCTATGTAGTGTAACATCCGGCAGTTGTGTCACACGGAATATCTCTATGTAGTGTAACATCAGGCTGTTGTATCACACAGGATATCTCTATGTAGTATAACATCCAGCTGTTGTGTCACACGGGATATCTCTATGTAGTGTAACATTCGGCTGTTGTATCACACAGGATATCTCTATGTAGTATAACATCCGGCTGTTGTATCACACGGGATATCTCTATGTAGTGTAACATTCGGCTGTTGTATCACACGGGATATCTCTATGTAGTGTAACCTGCGGCTGTTGTATCACACGGGATATCTCTAAGTAGTGTAACATCCGGCTGTTGTATCACACGGGATATCTCTATGTAGTGTAACATCCAGCTGTTGTGTCACACGGGATATCTCTATGTAGTGTAACATCCAGCTGTTGTATCACACGGGATATCTCTATGTAGTGTAACATCCAGCTGTTGTATCACACGGGATATCTCTATGTAGTGTAACATCTGGCTGTTGTATCACACGGGATATCTCTTTGTTGTGTAACCTCCGGCTGTTGTATCACACGGGATATCTCTTTGTTGTGTAACCTCCGGCTGTTGTATCACACGGGATATCTCTATGTAGTGTAACATTCGGCTGTTGTATCACATGGTATATCTCTATGTAGTGTAACATTCGGCTGTTGTATCACACGGGATATCTCTATGTAGTGTAACATTCGGCAGTTGTGTCACACGGGATATCTCTATGTAGTGTAACATTCGGCTGTTGTATCACACGGGATATCTCTATCTAGTATAACATTCGGCTGTTGTATCACACGGGATATCTCTATGTAGTGTAACATCCGGCTGTTGTGACACACGGGATATCTCTATGTAGTGTAACATCCGGCTGTTGTATCACACGGGATATCTCTATGTAGTGTAACATCCGGCTGTTGTGTCACACAGGATATCTCTATGCATTGTAACATCCGGCTGTTCTCACATGGGATATCTCTATGTAGTGTAACATCCGGCTGTTGTATCAAACGGGATATCTCTATGTAGTGTAACATCCGGCTGTTGTGTCACACGGGATATCTCTATGTAGTGTAACATCCGGCTGTTGTATCACACGGGATATCTCTATGTAGTGTAACATCCGGCTGTTGTGTCACACAGGATATCTCTATGCATTGTAACATCCAGCTGTTCTCACATGGGATATCTCTATGTAGTGTAACATCCGGCTGTTGTATCAAACGGGATATCTGTATGTAGTGTAACATCTTACTGTTGTGTCACACGGGATATCTCTATGTAGTGTAACATCCGGCTGTTGTATCACAAAGATATCTCTATGTAGTGTAACATCCGTCTGTTGTCTCACACGGGATATCTCTATGTAGTGTAATATCCAGCTGTTGTCTCACACGGGATATCTTTATGTAGTGTAACATCCAGCTGTTGTCTCACACGGGATATCTTTATGTAGTGTAACATCCTACTGTTGTGTCACACGGGATATCTGTATGTAGTGTAACATCCGGCTGTTGCATCACACGGGATATCTCTATGTAGTGTAACATCCGGCTGTTGTGTCACACGGGATATCTCTATGTAGTGTCACATCCGGCTGTTGTCTCACACGGGATATCTCTTTGTAGTGTAACATTCGGCTGTTGTATCACACGGGATATCTCTATGTAGTGTAACATCCGGCTGTTGTATCACACGGGATATCTGTATGTTGTGTAACATCCGACTGTTGTGTCACACGGGATATCTGTATGTAGTGTAACATCCTACTGTTGTGTCACACAGGATATCTGTATGTAGTGTAACATCCGGCTGTTGCATCACACGGGATATCTCTATGTAGTGTAATATCCAGCTGTTGTCTCACACGGGATATCTCTTTGTAGTGTAACATTTGGCTGTTGTATCACACGGGATATCTCTATGTAGTGTAAGATCCGGCTGTTGTATCACACGGGATATCTGTATGTTGTGTAACATCCGGCTGTTGTGTCACACGGGATATCTGTATGTAGTGTAACATCCTACTGTTGTGTCACAAGGGATATCTGTATGCAGTGTAACATCCGGCTGTTGCGTCACACGGGATATCTCTATGTAGTGTAACATCCGGCTGTTGTGTCACACGGGATATCTCTATGTAGTATAACATCCGGCTGTTGTATCACACGGGATATCTGTATGTTGTGTAACATCCGGCTGTTGTGTCACACGGGATATCTGTATGTAGTGTAACATCCTACTGTTGTGTCACACGGGATATCTGTATGTAGTATAACATCCGGCTGTTGCATCACACGGGATATCTCTATGTAGTGTAACATCAGGCTGTTGTATCACACAGGATATCTCTATGTAGTATAACATCCAGCTGTTGTGTCACACGGGATATCTCTATGTAGTGTAACATCCGGCTGTTGTATAACACGGGATATCTCTTTGTAGTGTAACATCCGGCTGTTGTGTCACACGGGATATCTCTATGTAGTGTAACATCCGGCTGTTGTATCACACAGGATATTTCTATGTAGTGTAACATCCGGCTGTTGTGTCACACGAGATATCTCTTTGTAGTGTAACCTCCGGCTGTTGTGTCACACGGGATATCTCTATGTAGTGTAACATCCGGCTGTTGTGTCACACAGGATATCTCTATGTAGTGTAACATCCGGCTGTTGTGTCACACGGGATATCTCTATGTAGTGTAACATCCGGCTGTTGTGTCACACGGGATATCTCTTTGTAGTGTAACGTCCGGCTGTTGTATCACACGGGATATCTCTATGTAGTGTAACATCCGGCTGTTGTATCACACGGGATATCTCTATGTAGTGTAACATCCGGCTGTTGTGTCACACGGGATATCTCTTTGTAGTGTAACATCCGGCTGTTGTATCACACGGGATATCTCTTTGTAGTGTAACATCCGGCTGTTGTATCACACGGGATATCTCTTTGTAGTGTAACATCCGGCTGTTGTCTCACACGGGATATCTCTATGTAGTGTAACATCCGGCTGTTGTATCACACAGGATATTTCTATGTAGTGTAACATCCGGCTGATGTATCACACGGGATATCTCTATGTAGTGTAACATCCGGCTGTTGTGTCACACAGGATATCTCTATGTAGTGTAACATCCGGCTGTTGTATCACACGGGATATCTCTATGTAGTGTAACATCCGGCTGTTGTATCACACAGGATATTTCTATGTAGTGTAACATCCGGCTGTTGTATCACACGGGATATCTCTATGTAGTGTAACATCCGGCTGTTGTGTCACACAGGATATCTCTATGTAGTGTAACATCCGGCTGTTGTATCACACAGGATATCTCTATGTAGTGTAACATCCGGCTGTTGTATCACACGGGATATCTCTATGTAGTGTAACATCCGGCTGTTGTATCACACGGGATATCTCTATGTAGTGTAACATCCGGCTGTTGTGTCACACAGGATATCTCTATGTAGTGTAACATCCGGATGTTGTATCACACAGGATATTTCTTTGTAGTGTAACATTCGGCAGTTGTGTCACACGGGATATCTCTATGTAGTGTAACATTCGGCTGTTGTATCACACGGGATATCTCTATGTAGTGTAACATTCGGCTGTTGTATCACACGGGATATCTCTATGTAGTGTAACATCCGGCTGTTGTATCACACGGGATATCTCTATGTAGTGTAACATCCGGCTGTTGTGTCACACAGGATATCTCTATGCATTGTAACATCCGGCTGTTCTCACATGGGATATCTCTATGTAGTGTAACATCCGGCTGTTGTATCACACGGGATATCTGTATGTAGTGTAACATCTTACTGTTGTGTCACACGGGATATCTCTATGTAGTGTAACATCCGGCTGTTGTGTCACACAGGATATCTCTATGTAGTGTAACATTCGGCTGTTGTATCACACGGGATATTTCAATGTAGTGTAACATTCGGCTGTTGTATCACACGGGATATCTCTATGTAGTGTAACATCCGGCTGTTGTCTCACACGGAATATCTCTATGTAGTGTAATATCCGGCTGTTGTCTCACACGGGATATCTTTATGTAGTGTAACATCCGGCTGTTGTGTCACACGGGATATCTCTATGTAGTGTAACATCCGGCTGTTGTATCACACGGGATATCTCTTTGTAGTGTAACTTCCGGCTGTTGTCTCACACGGGATATCTCTATGTAGTGTAACATCCGGCTGTTGTATCACACAGGATATTTCTATGTAGTGTAACATCCGGCTGATGTATCACACGGGATATCTCTATGTAGTGTAACATCCGGCTGTTGTGTCACACAGGATATCTCTATGTAGTGTAACATCCGGCTGTTGTATCACACGGGATATCTCTATGTAGTGTAACATCCGGCTGTTGTATCACACAGGATATTTCTATGTAGTTTAACATCCGGCTGTTGTATCACACGGGATATCTCTATGTAGTGTAACATCCGGCTGTTGTGTCACACAGGATATCTCTATGTAGTGTAACATCCGGCTGTTGTATCACACAGGATATCTCTATGTAGTGTAACATCCGGCTGTTGTGTCACACAGGATATCTCTATGTAGTGTAACATCCGGATGTTGTATCACACAGGATATTTCTTTGTAGTGTAACATTCGGCAGTTGTGTCACACGGGATATCTCTATGTAGTGTAACATTCGGCTGTTGTATCACACGGGATATCTCTATGTAGTGTAACATTCGGCTGTTGTATCACACGGGATATCTCTATGTAGTGTAACATCCGGCTGTTGTATCACACGGGATATCTCTATGTAGTGTAACATCCGGCTGTTGTGTCACACAGGATATCTCTATGCATTGTAACATCCGGCTGTTCTCACATGGGATATCTCTATGTAGTGTAACATCCGGCTGTTGTATCACACGGGATATCTGTATGTAGTGTAACATCTTACTGTTGTGTCACACGGGATATCTCTATGTAGTGTAACATCCGGCTGTTGTGTCACACAGGATATCTCTATGTAGTGTAACATTCGGCTGTTGTATCACACGGGATATTTCAATGTAGTGTAACATTCGGCTGTTGTATCACACGGGATATCTCTATGTAGTGTAACATCCGGCTGTTGTCTCACACGGGATATCTCTATGTAGTGTAATATCCGGCTGTTGTCTCACACGGGATATCTTTATGTAGTGTAACATCCGGCTGTTGTGTCACACGGGATATCTCTGTGTAGTGTAACATCCGGCTGTTGTATCACATGGGATATCTCTATGTAGTGTAACCTCCGGCTGTTGTGTCACACGGGATATCTCTATGTAGTGTAACATCCGGCTGTTGTATCACACGGGATATCTATGTAGTGTAACATCAGGCTGTTGTGTCACACGGGATATCTCTTTGTAGTGTAACATCCGGCTGTTCTCTCACACGGGATATCTCTATGTAGTGTAACATCCGGCTGTTGTATCACATGGGATATCTCTATGTAGTGTAACCTCCGGCTGTTGTATCACACGGGATATCTCTATGTAGTGTAACATCCGGCTGTTGTATCACACGGGATATCTCTATGTAGTGTAACATCCGGCTGTTGTATCACACGGGATATCTCTTTGTAGTGTAACCTCCAGCTGTTGTGTCACACGGGATATCTCTATGTAGTGTAACATCCGGCTGTTGTATCACACGGGATATCTCTATGTAGTGTAACCTCCAGCTGTTGTGTCACGCGGGATATCTCTATGTAGTGTAACATCCGGCTGTTGTATCACACAGGATATCTCTATATAGTGTAACATCCGGCTGTTGTATCACACGGGATATCTCTATGTAGTGTAACATCCGGCTGTTGTAACACACGGGATATCTCTTTGTAGTGTAACCTCCGGCTGTTGTATCACACGGGATATCTCTATGTAGTGTAACCTCCGGCTGTTGTGTCACACGGGATATCTCTATGTAGTGTAACATCCGGCTGTTGTATCACACGGGATATCTCTTTGTAGTGTAACCTCCGGCTGTTGTATCACACGGGATATCTCTATGTAGTGTAACATCCGGCTGTTGTGTCACACGGGATATCTATATGTAGTGTAACATCCGGCTGTTGTATCACACGGGATATCTCTATGTAGTGTAACATCCGGCTGTTGTGTCACACGGGATATCTCTATGTAGTGTAACCTCCGGCTGTTGTATCACAAAGATATCTCTATGTAGTGTAACATCCGTCTGTTGTCTCACACGGGATATCTCTATGTAGTGTAATATCCAGCTGTTGTCTCACACGGGATATCTTTATGTAGTGTAAGATCCGGCTGTTGTATCACATGGGATATCTCAATGTAGTGTAACCTCCGGCTGTTGTGTCACACGGAATATCTCTATGTAGTGTAACATCCGGCTGTTGTATCACACGGGATATCTCTATGTAGTGTAACATCCGGCTGTTGTGTCACACGGGATATCTGTATGTAGTGTAACATCCTACTGTTGTGTCACACGGGATATCTGTATGTAGTGTAACATCCGGCTGTTGTATCACACGGGATATCTCTATGTAGTGTAACATCCGGCTGTTGTCTCACACGGGATATCTCTTTGTAGTGTAACATTCGGCTGTTGTATCACACGGGATATCTCTATGTAGTGTAACATCCGCTGTTGTATCACACGGGATATCTGTATGTTGTGTAACATCCGGCTGTTGTGTCACACGGGATATCTGTATGTAGTGTAACATCCTACTGTTGTGTCACACGGGATATCTGTATGTAGTGTAACATCCGGCTGTTGTGTCACAGGGGATATCTCTATGTAATGTAACATCCGGCTGTTGTATCACACGGGATATCTCTATGTAGTGTAACATCCGGCTGTTGTATCACACGGGATATCTCTATGTAGTGTAACATCCGGCTGTTGTAACACACGGGATATCTCTTTGTAGTGTAACCTCCGGCTGTTGTATCACACGGGATATCTCTATGTAGTGTAACCTCCGGCTGTTGTGTCACACGGGATATCTCTATGTAGTGTAACATCCGGCTGTTGTATCACACGGGATATCTCTTTGTAGTGTAACCTCCGGCTGTTGTATCACACGGGATATCTCTATGTAGTGTAACATCCGGCTGTTGTGTCACACGGGATATCTATATGTAGTGTAACATCCGGCTGTTGTATCACACGGGATATCTCTATGTAGTGTAACATCCGGCTGTTGTGTCACACGGGATATCTCTATGTAGTGTAACCTCCGGCTGTTGTATCACAAAGATATCTCTATGTAGTGTAACATCCGTCTGTTGTCTCACACGGGATATCTCTATGTAGTGTAATATCCAGCTGTTGTCTCACACGGGATATCTTTATGTAGTGTAACATCCAGCTGTTGTCTCACACGGGATATCTTTATGTAGTGTAACATCCGGCTGTTGTATCACAAGGGATATCTCTATGTAGTGTAACCTCCGGCTGTTGTGTCACACGGGATATCTCTATGTAGTGTAACATCCGGCTGTTGTATCACACGGGATATCTCTATGTAGTGTAACATCCGGCTGTTGTGTCACACGGGATATCTGTATGTAGTGTAACATCCTACTGTTGTGTCACACGGGATATCTGTATGTAGTGTAACATCCGGCTGTTGTATCACACGGGATATCTCTATGTAGTGTAACATCCGGCTGTTGTCTCACACGGGATATCTCTTTGTAGTGTAACATTCGGCTGTTGTATCACACGGGATATCTCTATGTAGTGTAACATCCGGCTGTTGTATCACACGGGATATCTGTATGTTGTGTAACATCCGGCTGTTGTGTCACACGGGATATCTGTATGTAGTGTAACATCCTACTGTTGTGTCACACGGGATATCTGTATGTAGTGTAACATCCGGCTGTTGTGTCACACGGGATATCTCTATGTAGTGTAACATCCGGCTGTTGTCTCACACGGGATATCTCTTTGTAGTGTAACATCCGGCTGTTGTATCACACGGGATATCTCTATGTAGTGTAACATCCGGCTGTTGTCTCACACGGGATATCTCTTTGTAGTGTAACATCCGGCTGTTGTATCACACGGGATATCTCTATGTAGTGTAACATCCGGCTGTTTTGTCACACGGGATATCTCTATGTAGTATAACATCCGGCTGTTGTATCACACGGGATATCTCTATGTAGTGTAACATCAGTCTTTTGTGTCACACGGGATATCTCTATGTAGTGTAACATCCGGCTGTTGTATCACAAAGATATCTCTATGTAGTGTAACATCCGGCTGTTGTGTCACACGGGATATCTCTATGTAGTGTAACATTCGGCTGTTGTATCACACGGGATATTTCAATGTAGTGTAACATTCGGCTGTTGTCTCACACGGAATATCTCTATGTAGTGTAATATCCGGCTGTTGTCTCACACGGGATATCTTTATGTAGTGTAACATCCGGCTGTTGTGTCACACGGGATATCTCTATGTAGTGTAACATCCGGCTGTTGTATCACACGGGATATCTCTTTGTAGTGTAACTTCCGGCTGTTGTCTCACACGGGATATCTCTATGTAGTGTAACATCCGGCTGTTGTATCACACAGGATATTTCTATGTAGTGTAACATCCGGCTGATGTATCACACGGGATATCTCTATGTAGTGTAACATCCGGCTGTTGTGTCACACAGGATATCTCTATGTAGTGTAACATCCGGCTGTTGTATCACACGGGATATCTCTATGTAGTGTAACATCCGGCTGTTGTATCACACAGGATATTTCTATAGTGTAACATCCGGCTGTTGTATCACACGGGATATCTCTATGTAGTGTAACATCCGGCTGTTGTGTCACACAGGATATCTCTATGTAGTGTAACATCCGGCTGTTGTATCACACAGGATATCTCTATGTAGTGTAACATCCGGCTGTTGTGTCACACAGGATATCTCTATGTAGTGTAACATCCGGATGTTGTATCACACAGGATATTTCTTTGTAGTGTAACATTCGGCAGTTGTGTCACACGGGATATCTCTATGTAGTGTAACATTCGGCTGTTGTATCACACGGGATATCTCTATGTAGTGTAACATTCGGCTGTTGTATCACACGGGATATCTCTATGTAGTGTAACATCCGGCTGTTGTATCACACGGGATATCTCTATGTAGTGTAACATCCGGCTGTTGTGTCACACAGGATATCTCTATGCATTGTAACATCCGGCTGTTCTCACATGGGATATCTCTATGTAGTGTAACATCCGGCTGTTGTATCACACGGGATATCTGTATGTAGTTTAACATCTTACTGTTGTGTCACACGGGATATCTCTATGTAGTGTAACATCCGGCTGTTGTGTCACACAGGATATCTCTATGTAGTGTAACATTCGGCTGTTGTATCACACGGGATATTTCAATGTAGTGTAACATTCGGCTGTTGTATCACACGGGATATCTCTATGTAGTGTAACATCCGGCTGTTGTCTCACACGGGATATCTCTATGTAGTGTAATATCCGGCTGTTGTCTCACACGGGATATCTTTATGTAGTGTAACATCCGGCTGTTGTGTCACACGGGATATCTCTGTGTAGTGTAACATCCGGCTGTTGTATCACATGGGATATCTCTATGTAGTGTAACCTCCGGCTGTTGTGTCACACGGGATATCTCTATGTAGTGTAACATCCGGCTGTTGTATCACACGGGATATCTATGTAGTGTAACATCAGGCTGTTGTGTCACACGGGATATCTCTTTGTAGTGTAACATCCGGCTGTTCTCTCACACGGGATATCTCTATGTAGTGTAACATCCGGCTGTTGTATCACATGGGATATCTCTATGTAGTGTAACCTCCGGCTGTTGTGTCACACGGGATATCTCTATGTAGTGTAACATCCGGCTGTTGTATCACACGGGATATCTCTATGTAGTGTAACATCCGGCTGTTGTATCACACTGGATATCTCTATGTAGTGTAACATCCGGCTGTTGTATCACACGGGATATCTCTTTGTAGTGTAACCTCCGGCTGTTGTGTCACACGGGATATCTCTATGTAGTGTAACATCCGGCTGTTGTATCACACGGGATATCTCTATGTAGTGTAACCTCCAGCTGTTGTGTCACGCGGGATATCTCTATGTAGTGTAACATCCGGCTGTTGTATCACACAGGATATCTCTATATAGTGTAACATCCGGCTGTTGTATCACACGGGATATCTCTATGTAGTGTAACATCCGGCTGTTTATCACACGGGATATCTCTATGTAGTGTAACATCCGGCTGTTGTATCACACGGGATATCTCTATGTAGTGTAACATCCGGCTGTTGTAACACACGGGATATCTCTTTGTAGTGTAACCTCCGGCTGTTGTATCACACGGGATATCTCTATGTAGTGTAACCTCCGGCTGTTGTGTCACACGGGATATCTCTATGTAGTGTAACATCCGGCTGTTGTATCACACGGGATATCTCTTTGTAGTGTAACCTCCGGCTGTTGTATCACACGGGATATCTCTATGTAGTGTAACATCCGGCTGTTGTGTCACACGGGATATCTATATGTAGTGTAACATCCGGCTGTTGTATCACACGGGATATCTCTATGTAGTGTAACATCCGGCTGTTGTGTCACACGGGATATCTCTATGTAGTGTAACCTCCGGCTGTTGTATCACAAAGATATCTCTATGTAGTGTAACATCCGTCTGTTGTCTCACACGGGATATCTCTATGTAGTGTAATATCCAGCTGTTGTCTCACACGGGATATCTTTATGTAGTGTAAGATCCGGCTGTTGTATCACATGGGATATCTCAATGTAGTGTAACCTCCGGCTGTTGTGTCACACGGAATATCTCTATGTAGTGTAACATCCGGCTGTTGTATCACACGGGATATCTCTATGTAGTGTAACATCCGGCTGTTGTGTCACACGGGATATCTGTATGTAGTGTAACATCCTACTGTTGTGTCACACGGGATATCTGTATGTAGTGTAACATCCGGCTGTTGTATCACACGGGATATCTCTATGTAGTGTAACATCCGGCTGTTGTCTCACACGGGATATCTCTTTGTAGTGTAACATTCGGCTGTTGTATCACACGGGATATCTCTATGTAGTGTAACATCCGCTGTTGTATCACACGGGATATCTGTATGTTGTGTAACATCCGGCTGTTGTGTCACACGGGATATCTGTATGTAGTGTAACATCCTACTGTTGTGTCACACGGGATATCTGTATGTAGTGTAACATCCGGCTGTTGTGTCACAGGGGATATCTCTATGTAATGTAACATCCGGCTGTTGTATCACACGGGATATCTCTATGTAGTGTAACATCCGGCTGTTGTATCACACGGGATATCTCTATGTAGTGTAACATCCGGCTGTTGTAACACACGGGATATCTCTTTGTAGTGTAACCTCCGGCTGTTGTATCACACGGGATATCTCTATGTAGTGTAACCTCCGGCTGTTGTGTCACACGGGATATCTCTATGTAGTGTAACATCCGGCTGTTGTATCACACGGGATATCTCTTTGTAGTGTAACCTCCGGCTGTTGTATCACACGGGATATCTCTATGTAGTGTAACATCCGGCTGTTGTGTCACACGGGATATCTATATGTAGTGTAACATCCGGCTGTTGTATCACACGGGATATCTCTATGTAGTGTAACATCCGGCTGTTGTGTCACACGGGATATCTCTATGTAGTGTAACCTCCGGCTGTTGTATCACAAAGATATCTCTATGTAGTGTAACATCCGTCTGTTGTCTCACACGGGATATCTCTATGTAGTGTAATATCCAGCTGTTGTCTCACACGGGATATCTTTATGTAGTGTAACATCCAGCTGTTGTCTCACACGGGATATCTTTATGTAGTGTAACATCCGGCTGTTGTATCACAAGGGATATCTCTATGTAGTGTAACCTCCGGCTGTTGTGTCACACGGGATATCTCTATGTAGTGTAACATCCGGCTGTTGTATCACACGGGATATCTCTATGTAGTGTAACATCCGGCTGTTGTGTCACACGGGATATCTGTATGTAGTGTAACATCCTACTGTTGTGTCACACGGGATATCTGTATGTAGTGTAACATCCGGCTGTTGTATCACACGGGATATCTCTATGTAGTGTAACATCCGGCTGTTGTCTCACACGGGATATCTCTTTGTAGTGTAACATTCGGCTGTTGTATCACACGGGATATCTCTATGTAGTGTAACATCCGGCTGTTTTATCACACGGGATATCTGTATGTTGTGTAACATCCGGCTGTTGTGTCACACGGGATATCTGTATGTAGTGTAACATCCTACTGTTGTGTCACACGGGATATCTGTGTGTAGTGTAACATCCGGCTGTTGTGTCACACGGGATATCTCTATGTAGTGTAACATCCGGCTGTTGTCTCACACGGGATATCTCTTTGTAGTGTAACATCCGGCTGTTGTATCACACGGGATATCTCTATGTAGTGTAACATCCGGCTGTTGTCTCACACGGGATATCTCTTTGTAGTGTAACATCCGGCTGTTGTATCACACGGGATATCTCTATGTAGTGTAACATCCGGCTGTTTTGTCACACGGGATATCTCTATGTAGTATAACATCCGGCTGTTGTATCACACGGGATATCTCTATGTAGTGTAACATCAGTCTTTTGTGTCACACGGGATATCTCTATGTAGTGTAACATCCGGCTGTTGTATCACAAAGATATCTCTATGTAGTGTAACATCCGGCTGTTGTGTCACACGGGATATCTCTATGTAGTGTAACCTCCGGCTGATGTGTCACACGGTATATCTCTATGTAGTGTAACATCCGGCTGTTGTATCACAAAGATATCTCTATATAGTGTAACAAACGGCTGTTGTGTCACACGGGATATCTCTATGTAGTGTAACCTCCGGCTGTTGTGTCACACGGGATATCTCTATGTAGTGTAACATCCGGCTGTTGTATCACAAAGATATCTCTATGTAGTGTAACATCCGGCTGTTGTATCACACAGGATATCTCTATGTAGTGTAACCTCCGGCTGTTGTGTCACACGGGATATCTCTATGTAGTGTAACATCCGGCTGGTGTATCACATGGGATATCTCTATGTAGTGTAACATCCGGCTGTTGTCTCACACGGGATATCTCTATGTAGTGTAACATCCGGCTGTTGTATCACACGGGATATCTCTATGTAGTGTAACATCCGGCTGTTGTATCACACGGGATATCTCTATGTAGTGTAATATCCGGCTGTTGTCTCACACGGGATCTCTCTATGTAGTGTAACATCCGGCTGTTGTGTCACACGTGATATCTCTATGTAGTGTAACATCCGGCTTTTGTATCACAAAGGATATCTCTATGTAGTGTAACATCCGGCTGTTGTCTCACACAGGATCTCTCTATGTAGTGTAACATCCGGCTGATGTATCACACGGGATATCTCTATGCATTGTAACATCTGGCTGTTGTATCACACGGGATACCTCTATGTAGTGTAACATCCGGCTGTTGTGTCACACGAGATATCTCTATGTAGTGTAACATCCGGCAGTTGTGTCACACGGGATATCTCTATGTAGTGTAACCTCCGGCCGTTGTGTCACACGGGATATCTCTATGTAGTGTAACATCCGGCTGTTGTATCACACGGGATATCTCTATGTAGTGTAACATCCGGCTGTTGTGTCACACGGGATATCTCTATGTAGTGTAACATCCGGCTGTTGTGTCACACGACATATCTCTATGTAGTGTAACCTCCTGCTGTTGTGTCACACGGGATATCTCTATGTAGTGTAACATCCGGCTGTTGTGTCACACGGGATACCTCTATGTAGTGTAACATCCGGCTGTTGTGTCACACGACATATCTCTATGTAGTGTAACCTCCGGCTGTTGTGTCACACGGGATATCTCTATGTGGTGTAACATCCGGCTGTTGTGTCACACGGGATATCTCTATGTAGTGTAACATCCGGCTGTTGTGTCACACGACATATCTCTATGTAGTGTAACCTCCGGCTGTTTTGTCACACGGGATATCTCGATGTAGTGTAACATCCGGCTGTTGTATCACACGGGATATCTCTATGTAGTGTAACATCCGGCTGTTGTATCACACGGGATATCTCTATGTAGTGTAACATCCGGCTGTTGTGTCACACAGGATATCTCTATGTAGTGTAACATCCGGCTGTTGTATCACACGGGATATCTCTATGTAGTGTAACATCCGGCTGTTGTATCACACGGGATATCTCTATGTAGTGTAACATCCGGCTGTTGTGTCACACAGGATATCTCTATGTAGTGTAACATCCGGCTGTTGTATCACACGGGATATCTCTATGTAGTGTAACATCCGGCTGTTGTGTCACACAGGATATCTCTATGCATTGTAACATCCGGCTGTTCTCACATGGGATATCTCTATGTAGTGTAACATCCGGCTGTTGTATCACACGGGATATCTGTATGTAGTGTAACATCTTACTGTTGTGTCACACGGGATATCTCTATGTAGTGTAACATCCGGCTGTTGTGTCACACAGGATATCTCTATGTAGTGTAACATTCGGCTGTTGTATCACACGGGATATTTCAATGTAGTGTAACATTCGGCTGTTGTATCACACGGGATATCTCTATGTACTGTAACATCCGGCTGTTGTCTCACACGGGATATCTCTATGTAGTGTAATATCCGGCTGTTGTCTCACACGGGATATCTTTATGTAGTGTAACATCCGGCTGTTGTGTCACACGGGATATCTCTGTGTAGTGTAACATCCGGCTGTTGTATCACATGGGATATCTCTATGTAGTGTAACCTCCGGCTGTTGTGTCACACGGGATATCTCTATGTAGTGTAACATCCGGCTGTTGTATCACACGGGATATCTATGTAGTGTAACATCAGGCTGTTGTGTCACACGGGATATCTCTTTGTAGTGTAACATCCGGCTGTTCTCTCACACGGGATATCTCTATGTAGTGTAACATCCGGCTGTTGTATCACATGGGATATCTCTATGTAGTGTAACCTCCGGCTGTTGTGTCACACGGGATATCTCTATGTAGTGTAACATCCGGCTGTTGTATCACACGGGATATCTCTATGTAGTGTAACATCCGGCTGTTGTATCACACGGGATATCTCTTTGTAGTGTAACCTCCGGCTGTTGTGTCACACGGGATATCTCTATGTAGTGTAACATCCGGCTGTTGTATCACACGGGATATCTCTATGTAGTGTAACCTCCGGCTGTTGTGTCACGCGGGATATCTCTATGTAGTGTAACATCCGGCTGTTGTATCACACAGGATATCTCTATATAGTGTAACATCCGGCTGTTGTATCACACGGGATATCTCTATGTAGTGTAACATCCGGCTGTTTATCACACGGGATATCTCTATGTAGTGTAACATCCGGCTGTTGTATCACACGGGATATCTCTATGTAGTGTAACATCCGGCTGTTGTAACACACGGGATATCTCTTTGTAGTGTAACCTCCGGCTGTTGTATCACACGGGATATCTCTATGTAGTGTAACCTCCGGCTGTTGTGTCACACGGGATATCTCTATGTAGTGTAACATCCGGCTGTTGTATCACACGGGATATCTCTTTGTAGTGTAACCTCCGGCTGTTGTATCACACGGGATATCTCTATGTAGTGTAACATCCGGCTGTTGTGTCACACGGGATATCTATATGTAGTGTAACATCCGGCTGTTGTATCACACGGGATATCTCTATGTAGTGTAACATCCGGCTGTTGTGTCACACGGGATATCTCTATGTAGTGTAACCTCCGGCTGTTGTATCACAAAGATATCTCTATGTAGTGTAACATCCGTCTGTTGTCTCACACGGGATATCTCTATGTAGTGTAATATCCAGCTGTTGTCTCACACGGGATATCTTTATGTAGTGTAAGATCCGGCTGTTGTATCACATGGGATATCTCAATGTAGTGTAACCTCCGGCTGTTGTGTCACACGGAATATCTCTATGTAGTGTAACATCCGGCTGTTGTATCACACGGGATATCTCTATGTAGTGTAACATCCGGCTGTTGTGTCACACGGGATATCTGTATGTAGTGTAACATCCTACTGTTGTGTCACACGGGATATCTGTATGTAGTGTAACATCCGGCTGTTGTATCACACGGGATATCTCTATGTAGTGTAACATCCGGCTGTTGTCTCACACGGGATATCTCTTTGTAGTGTAACATTCGGCTGTTGTATCACACGGGATATCTCTATGTAGTGTAACATCCGCTGTTGTATCACACGGGATATCTGTATGTTGTGTAACATCCGGCTGTTGTGTCACACGGGATATCTGTATGTAGTGTAACATCCTACTGTTGTGTCACACGGGATATCTGTATGTAGTGTAACATCCGGCTGTTGTGTCACAGGGGATATCTCTATGTAATGTAACATCCGGCTGTTGTATCACACGGGATATCTCTATGTAGTGTAACATCCGGCTGTTGTATCACACGGGATATCTCTATGTAGTGTAACATCCGGCTGTTGTAACACACGGGATATCTCTTTGTAGTGTAACCTCCGGCTGTTGTATCACACGGGATATCTCTATGTAGTGTAACCTCCGGCTGTTGTGTCACACGGGATATCTCTATGTAGTGTAACATCCGGCTGTTGTATCACACGGGATATCTCTTTGTAGTGTAACCTCCGGCTGTTGTATCACACGGGATATCTCTATGTAGTGTAACATCCGGCTTTTGTGTCACACGGGATATCTATATGTAGTGTAACATCCGGCTGTTGTATCACACGGGATATCTCTATGTAGTGTAACATCCGGCTGTTGTGTCACACGGGATATCTCTATGTAGTGTAACCTCCGGCTGTTGTATCACAAAGATATCTCTATGTAGTGTAACATCCGTCTGTTGTCTCACACGGGATATCTCTATGTAGTGTAATATCCAGCTGTTGTCTCACACGGGATATCTTTATGTAGTGTAACATCCAGCTGTTGTCTCACACGGGATATCTTTATGTAGTGTAACATCCGGCTGTTGTATCACAAGGGATATCTCTATGTAGTGTAACCTCCGGCTGTTGTGTCACACGGGATATCTCTATGTAGTGTAACATCCGGCTGTTGTATCACACGGGATATCTCTATGTAGTGTAACATCCGGCTGTTGTGTCACACGGGATATCTGTATGTAGTGTAACATCCTACTGTTGTGTCACACGGGATATCTGTATGTAGTGTAACATCCGGCTGTTGTATCACACGGGATATCTCTATGTAGTGTAACATCCGGCTGTTGTCTCACACGGGATATCTCTTTGTAGTGTAACATTCGGCTGTTGTATCACACGGGATATCTCTATGTAGTGTAACATCCGGCTGTTGTATCACACGGGATATCTGTATGTTGTGTAACATCCGGCTGTTGTGTCACACGGGATATCTGTATGTAGTGTAACATCCTACTGTTGTGTCACACGGGATATCTGTATGTAGTGTAACATCCGGCTGTTGTGTCACACGGGATATCTCTATGTAGTGTAACATCCGGCTGTTGTCTCACACGGGATATCTCTTTGTAGTGTAACATCCGGCTGTTGTATCACACGGGATATCTCTATGTAGTGTAACATCCGGCTGTTGTCTCACACGGGATATCTCTTTGTAGTGTAACATCCGGCTGTTGTATCACACGGGATATCTCTATGTAGTGTAACATCCGGCTGTTTTGTCACACGGGATATCTCTATGTAGTATAACATCCGGCTGTTGTATCACACGGGATATCTCTATGTAGTGTAACATCAGTCTTTTGTGTCACACGGGATATCTCTATGTAGTGTAACATCCGGCTGTTGTATCACAAAGATATCTCTATGTAGTGTAACATCCGGCTGTTGTGTCACACGGGATATCTCTATGTAGTGTAACCTCCGGCTGATGTGTCACACGGGATATCTCTATGTAGTGTAACATCCGGCTGTTGTATCACAAAGATATCTCTATATAGTGTAACAAACGGCTGTTGTGTCACACGGGATATCTCTATGTAGTGTAACCTCCGGCTGTTGTGTCACACGGGATATCTCTATGTAGTGTAACATCCTGCTGTTGTATCACAAAGATATCTCTATGTAGTGTAACATCCGGCTGTTGTATCACACAGGATATCTCTATGTAGTGTAACCTCCGGCTGTTGTGTCACACGGGATATCTCTATGTAGTGTAACATCCGGCTGGTGTATCACATGGGATATCTCTATGTAGTGTAACATCCGGCTGTTGTCTCATACGGGATATCTCTATGTAGTGTAACATCCGGCTGTTGTATCACACGGGATATCTCTATGTAGTGTAACATCCGGCTGTTGTATCACACGGGATATCTCTATGTAGTGTAATATCCGGCTGTTGTCTCACACGGGATCTCTCTATGTAGTGTAACATCCGGCTGTTGTGTCACACGTGATATCTCTATGTAGTGTAACATCCGGCTTTTGTATCACAAAGGATATCTCTATGTAGTGTAACATCCGGCTGTTGTCTCACACAGGATCTCTCTATGTAGTGTAACATCCGGCTGATGTATCACACGGGATATCTCTATGCATTGTAACATCTGGCTGTTGTATCACACGGGATACCTCTATGTAGTGTAACATCCGGCTGTTGTGTCACACGAGATATCTCTATGTAGTGTAACATCCGGCAGTTGTGTCACACGGGATATCTCTATGTAGTGTAACCTCCGGCCGTTGTGTCACACGGGATATCTCTATGTAGTGTAACATCCGGCTGTTGTATCACACGGGATATCTCTATGTAGTGTAACATCCGGCTGTTGTGTCACACGGGATATCTCTATGTAGTGTAACATCCGGCTGTTGTGTCACACGACATATCTCTATGTAGTGTAACCTCCTGCTGTTGTGTCACACGGGATATCTCTATGTAGTGTAACATCCGGCTGTTGTGTCACACGGGATACCTCTATGTAGTGTAACATCCGGCTGTTGTGTCACACGACATATCTCTATGTAGTGTAACCTCCGGCTGTTGTGTCACACGGGATATCTCTATGTGGTGTAACATCCGGCTGTTGTGTCACACGGGATATCTCTATGTAGTGTAACATCCGGCTGTTGTGTCACACGACATATCTCTATGTAGTGTAACCTCCGGCTGTTTTGTCACACGGGATATCTCGATGTAGTGTAACATCCGGCTGTTGTATCACACGGGATATCTCTATGTAGTGTAACATCCGGCTGTTGTATCACACGGGATATCTCTATGTAGTGTAACATCCGGCTGTTGTATCACACGGGATATCTCTATGTAGTGTAACATCCGGCTGTTGTGTCACACAGGATATCTCTATGTAGTGTAACATCCGGCTGTTGTATCACACGGGATATCTCTATGTAGTGTAACATCCGGCTGTTGTGTCACACGGGATATCTCTATGCATTGTAACATCCGGCTGTTCTCACATGGGATATCTCTATGTAGTGTAACTTCCGGCTGTTGTATCACACTGGATATCTGTATGTAGTGTAACATCTTACTGTTGTGTCACACGGGATATCTCTATGTAGTGTAACATCCGGCTGTTGTATCACAAAGATATCTCTATGTAGTGTAACATCCGGCTGTTGTCTCACACGGGATATCTCCTATGTAGTGTAACATCCGGCTGTTGTATCACATGGGATATCTCTATGTAGTGTAACCTCCGGCTGTTGTGTCACACGGGATATCTCTATGTAGTGTAACATCCGGCTGTTGTATCACACGGGATATCTCTATGTAGTGTAACATCAGGCTGTTGTGTCACACGGGATATCTGTATGTAGTGTAACATCCTACTGTTGTGTCACACGGGATATCTGTATGTAGTGTAACATCCGGCTGTTGTATCACACGGGATATCTCTATGTAGTGTAAAATCCGGCTGTTGTCTCACACGGGATATCTCTTTGTAGTGTAACCTCCGGCTGTTGTCTCACACAGGATATCTGTATGTAGTGTAACAACCGGCTGTTGTATCACACGGGATATCTCTATGTAGTGTAACATCCGGCTGTTGTATCACACGGGTTATCTCTATGTAGTGTAACCTCCGGCTGTTGTCTCACACGGGATATCTCTATGTAGTGTAACATCCGGCTGTTGTGTCACACGGGATATCTGTATGTAGTGTAACATCCTACTGTTGTGTCACAAGGGATATCTGTATGTAGTGTAACATCCGGCTGTTGTATCACTCGGGATATCTCTATGTAGTGTAACATCCGGCTGTTGTCTCACACGGGATATCTCTTTGTAGTGTAACATCCGGCTGTTTTATCACACGGGATATCTCTATGTAGTGTAACATCCGGCTGTTGTGTCACACGGGATATCTCTATGTAGTGTAACATCCGGCTATTGTCTCACACGGGATATCTCTATGTAGTGTAACATCAGGCTGTTGTATCACACGGGATATCTCTTTGTAGTGTAACATCCGTATCACACGTGATATCTCTATGTAGTGTAACATCCGTATCACACGGGATATCTCTATGTAGTGTAACATCCGGCTGTTGTATCACACGGGATATCTCTATGTAGTGTAACATCCGGCTGTTGTATCACACGGGATATCTCTATGTAGTGTAACATCCGGCTGTTGTGTCACACGAGATATCTCTATGTAGTGTAACCTCCGGCTGTTGTGTCACACGGGATATCTCTATGTAGTGTAACATCCGGCTGTTGTATCACAAAGATATCTCTATGTAGTGTAACATCCGGCTGTTGTATCACACAGGATATCTCTATGTAGTGTAACCTCCGGCTGTTGTGTCACACGGGATATCTCTATGTAGTGTAACATCCGGCTGGTGTATCACATGGGATATCTCTATGTAGTGTAACATCCGGCTGTTGTATCACACGGGATATCTGTATGTTGTGTAACATCCGGCTGTTGTGTCACACGGGATATCTGTATGTAGTGTAACATCCTACTGTTGTGTCACACGGGATATCTGTATGTAGTGTAACATCCGGCTGTTGTGTCACACGGGATATCTCTATGTAGTGTAACATCCGGCTGTTGTCTCACACGGGATATCTCTTTGTAGTGTAACATCCGGCTGTTGTATCACACGGGATATCTCTATGTAGTGTAACATCCGGCTGTTGTCTCACACGGGATATCTCTTTGTAGTGTAACATCCGGCTGTTGTATCACACGGGATATCTCTATGTAGTGTAACATCCGGCTGTTTTGTCACACGGGATATCTCTATGTAGTATAACATCCGGCTGTTGTATCACACGGGATATCTCTATGTAGTGTAACATCAGTCTTTTGTGTCACACGGGATATCTCTATGTAGTGTAACATCCGGCTGTTGTATCACAAAGATATCTCTATGTAGTGTAACATCCGGCTGTTGTGTCACACGGGATATCTCTATGTAGTGTAACCTCCGGCTGATGTGTCACACGGGATATCTCTATGTAGTGTAACATCCGGCTGTTGTATCACAAAGATATCTCTATATAGTGTAACAAACGGCTGTTGTGTCACACGGGATATCTCTATGTAGTGTAACCTCCGGCTGTTGTGTCACACGGGATATCTCTATGTAGTGTAACATCCTGCTGTTGTATCACAAAGATATCTCTATGTAGTGTAACATCCGGCTGTTGTATCACACAGGATATCTCTATGTAGTGTAACCTCCGGCTGTTGTGTCACACGGGATATCTCTATGTAGTGTAACATCCGGCTGGTGTATCACATGGGATATCTCTATGTAGTGTAACATCCGGCTGTTGTCTCACACGGGATATCTCTATGTAGTGTAACATCCGGCTGTTGTATCACACGGGATATCTCTATGTAGTGTAACATCCGGCTGTTGTATCACACGGGATATCTCTATGTAGTGTAATATCCGGCTGTTGTCTCACACGGGATCTCTCTATGTAGTGTAACATCCGGCTGTTGTGTCACACGTGATATCTCTATGTAGTGTAACATCCGGCTTTTGTATCACAAAGGATATCTCTATGTAGTGTAACATCCGGCTGTTGTCTCACACAGGATCTCTCTATGTAGTGTAACATCCGGCTGATGTATCACACGGGATATCTCTATGCATTGTAACATCTGGCTGTTGTATCACACGGGATACCTCTATGTAGTGTAACATCCGGCTGTTGTGTCACACGAGATATCTCTATGTAGTGTAACATCCGGCAGTTGTGTCACACGGGATATCTCTATGTAGTGTAACCTCCGGCCGTTGTGTCACACGGGATATCTCTATGTAGTGTAACATCCGGCTGTTGTATCACACGGGATATCTCTATGTAGTGTAACATCCGGCTGTTGTGTCACACGGGATATCTCTATGTAGTGTAACATCCGGCTGTTGTGTCACACGACATATCTCTATGTAGTGTAACCTCCTGCTGTTGTGTCACACGGGATATCTCTATGTAGTGTAACATCCGGCTGTTGTGTCACACGGGATACCTCTATGTAGTGTAACATCCGGCTGTTGTGTCACACGACATATCTCTATGTAGTGTAACCTCCGGCTGTTGTGTCACACGGGATATCTCTATGTGGTGTAACATCCGGCTGTTGTGTCACACGGGATATCTCTATGTAGTGTAACATCCGGCTGTTGTGTCACACGACATATCTCTATGTAGTGTAACCTCCGGCTGTTTTGTCACACGGGATATCTCGATGTAGTGTAACATCCGGCTGTTGTATCACACGGGATATCTATATGTAGTGTAACATCCGGCTGTTGTATCACACGGGATATCTCTATGTAGTGTAACATCCGGCTGTTGTATCACACGGGATATCTCTATGTAGTGTAACATCCGGCTGTTGTGTCACACAGGATATCTCTATGTAGTGTAACATCCGGCTGTTGTATCACACGGGATATCTCTATGTAATGTAACATCCGGCTGTTGTGTCACACGGGATATCTCTATGCATTGTAACATCCGGCTGTTCTCACATGGGATATCTCTATGTAGTGTAACTTCCGGCTGTTGTATCACACGGGATATCTGTATGTAGTGTAACATCTTACTGTTGTGTCACACGGGATATCTCTATGTAGTGTAACATCCGGCTGTTGTATCACAAAGATATCTCTATGTAGTGTAACATCCGGCTGTTGTCTCACACGGGATATCTCCTATGTAGTGTAACATCCGGCTGTTGTATCACATGGGATATCTCTATGTAGTGTAACCTCCGGCTGTTGTGTCACACGGGATATCTCTATGTAGTGTAACATCCGGCTGTTGTATCACACGGGATATCTCTATGTAGTGTAACATCAGGCTGTTGTGTCACACGGGATATCTGTATGTAGTGTAACATCCTACTGTTGTGTCACACGGGATATCTGTATGTAGTGTAACATCCGGCTGTTGTATCACACGGGATATCTCTATGTAGTGTAAAATCCGGCTGTTGTCTCACACGGGATATCTCTTTGTAGTGTAACCTCCGGCTGTTGTCTCACACAGGATATCTGTATGTAGTGTAACAACCGGCTGTTGTATCACACGGGATATCTCTATGTAGTGTAACATCCGGCTGTTGTATCACACGGGATATCTCTATGTAGTGTAACCTCCGGCTGTTGTCTCACACGGGATATCTCTATGTAGTGTAACATCCGGCTGTTGTGTCACACGGGATATCTGTATGTAGTGTAACATCCTACTGTTGTGTCACAAGGGATATCTGTATGTAGTGTAACATCCGGCTGTTGTATCACTCGGGATATCTCTATGTAGTGTAACATCCGGCTGTTGTCTCACACGGGATATCTCTTTGTAGTGTAACATCCGGCTGTTTTATCACACGGGATATCTCTATGTAGTGTAACATCCGGCTGTTGTGTCACACGGGATATCTCTATGTAGTGTAACATCCGGCTATTGTCTCACACGGGATATCTCTATGTAGTGTAACATCAGGCTGTTGTATCACACGGGATATCTCTTTGTAGTGTAACATCCGTATCACACGTGATATCTCTATGTAGTGTAACATCCGTATCACACGGGATATCTCTATGTAGTGTAACATCCGGCTGTTGTATCACACGGGATATCTCTATGTAGTGTAACATCCGGCTGTTGTATCACACGGGATATCTCTATGTAGTGTAACATCCGGCTGTTGTGTCACACAGGATATCTCTATGTAGTGTAATATCCGGCTGTTGTATCACACAGGATATCTCTATGTAGTGTAACATCCGGCTGTTGTATCACACGGGATATCTCTATGTAGTGTAACATCCGTCTGTTGTATCACACGGGATATCTCTATGTAGTGTAACATCCGGATGTTGTATCACACAGGATATTTCTTTGTAGTGTAACATTCGGCAGTTGTGTCACACGGGATATCTCTATGTAGTGTAACATTCGGCTGTTGTATCACACGGGATATCTTTATGTAGTGTAACATTCGGCTGTTGTATCACACGGGATATCTCTATGTAGTGTAACATCCGGCTGTTGTATCACACGGGATATCTCTATGTAGTGTAACATCCGGCTGTTGTGTCACACAGGATATCTCTATGCATTGTAACATCCGGCTGTTCTCACATGGGATATCTCTATGTAGTGTAACATCCGGCTGTTGTATCACACGGGATATCTGGTTGTAGTGTAACATCTTACTGTTGTGTCACACGGGATATCTCTATGTAGTGTAACATCCGGCTGTTGTGTCACACAGGATATCTCTATGTAGTGTAACATTCGGCTGTTGTATCACACGGGATATCTCTATGTAGTGTAACATTCGGCTGTTGTATCACACGGGATATCTCTATGTAGTGTAACATCCGTATCACACGGGATATCTCTATGTAGTGTAACATCCGGCTGTTGTGTCACACGGGATATCTCTATGTAGTGTAACATCCGGCTGTTGTATCACACGGGATATCTCTATGTAGTGTAAAATCCGGCTGTTGTATCACACGGGATATTTCTATGTAGTGTAACCTCCGGCTGTTGTATCACACGGGATATTTCTATGTAGTGTAACCTCCGGCTGTTGTATCACACGGGATATTTCTATGTAGTGTAACCTCCGGCTGTTGTATCACACAGGATATCTCTATGTAGTGTAACATCCGGCTGTTGTATCACACGGGATATCTCTATGTAGTGTAACCTCCGGCTGTTGTGTCACACGGGATATCTCTATGTAGTGTAACATCCGGCTGTTGTATCACACGGGATATTTCTATGTAGTGTAACATCCGGCTGTTGTGTCACACGGGATATCTCTATGTAGTGTAACATCCGGCTGTTGTGTCACACGGGATATCTCTTTGTAGTGTAACATCCGGCTGTTGTATCACACGGGATATCTCTATGTAGTGTAACCTCCGGCTGTTGTGTCACACGGGATATCTCTTTGTAGTGTAACATCCAGCTGTTGTATCACACGGGATATCTCTATGTAGTGTAACATCCGGCTGTTGTATCACACGGGATATCTCTTTGTAGTGTAACATCCGGCTGTTGTATCACACGGGATATTTCTATGTAGTGTAACATCCGGCTGTTGTATCACACGGGATATCTCTATGTAGTGTAACATCCGGCTGTTGTATCACACGGGATATCTCTTTGTAGTGTAACATCCAGCTGTTGTATCACACGGGATATCTCTATGTAGTGTAACATCCGGCTGTTGTATCACACGGGATATCTCTTTGTAGTGTAACATCCGGCTGTTGTATCACACGGGATATCTCTATGTAGTGTAACATCCGGCTGTTGTATCACACGGGATATCTCTTTGTAGTGTAACATCCGGCTGTTGTATCACACGGGATATTTCTATGTAGTGTAACATCCGGCTGTTGTATCACACGGGATATCTCTTTGTAGTGTAACATCCGGCTGTTGTATCACACGGGATATTTCTATGTAGTGTAACATCCGGCTGTTGTGTCACACGGGATATCTCTATGTAGTGTAACATCCGGCTGTTGTGTCACACGGGATATCTCTTTGTAGTGTAACATCCAGCTGTTGTATCACACGGGATATCTCTATGTAGTGTAACATCCGGCTGTTGTATCACACGGGATATCTCTTTGTAGTGTAACTTCCGGCTGTTGTATCACACGGGATATTTCTATGTAGTGTAACATCCGGCTGTTGTATCACACGGGATATTTCTATGTAGTGTAACATCCGGCTGTTGTGTCACACGGGATATCTCTACGTAGTGTAACATCCGGCTGTTGTGTCACACGGGATATCTCTTTGTAGTGTAAAATCCGGCTGTTGTATCACACGGGATATTTCTATGTAGTGTAACCTCCGGCTCTTGTATCACACGGGATATTTCTATGTAGTGTAACCTCCGGCTGTTGTATCACACGGGATATTTCTATGTAGTGTAACCTCCGGCTGTTGTATCACACAGGATATCTCTATGTAGTGTAACATCCGGCTGTTGTGTCACACGGGATATTTCTATGTAGTGTAACATCCGGCTGTTGTGTCACACGGGATATTTCTATGTAGTGTAACCTCCGGCTGTTGTATCACACGGGATATTTCTATGTAGTGTAACCTCCGGCTGTTGTATCACACAGGATATCTCTATGTAGTGTAACATCCGGCTGTTGTATCACACGGGATATTTCTATGTAGTGTAACATCCGGCTGTTGTGTCACACGGGATATCTCTATGTAGTGTAACATCCGGCTGTTGTGTCACACGGGATATCTCTATGTAGTGTAACATCCGGCTGTTGTATCACACGGGATATCTCTATGTAGTGTAACATCCGGCTGTTGTATCACACGGGATATCTCTTTGTAGTGTAACATCCGGCTGTTGTATCACACGGGATATCTCTATGTAGTGTAACATCCGGCTGTTGTATCACACGGGATATCTCTTTGTAGTGTAACATCCGGCTGTTGTATCACACGGGATATTTCTATGTAGTGTAACATCCGGCTGTTGTATCACACGGGATATTTCTATGTAGTGTAACATCCGGCTGTTGTGTCACACGGGATATCTCTATGTAGTGTAACATCCGGCTGTTGTGTCACACGGGATATCTCTTTGTAGTGTAACATCCGGCTGTTGTATCACACAGGATATCTCTATGTAGTGTAACATCCGGCTGTTGTATCACACGGGATATTTCTATGTAGTGTAACATCCGGCTGTTGTGTCACACGGGATATCTCTATGTAGTGTAACATCCGGCTGTTGTGTCACACAGGATATCTCTATGTAGTGTAACATCCGGCTGTTGTGTCACACGGGATATCTCTATGTAGTGTAACATCCGGCTGTTGTGTCACACGGGATATTTCTATGTAGTGTAACCTCCGGCTGTTGTATCACACGGGATATTTCTATGTAGTGTAACCTCCGGCTGTTGTATCACACAGGATATCTCTATGTAGTGTAACATCCGGCTGTTGTATCACACGGGATATTTCTATGTAGTGTAACCTCCGGCTGTTGTATCACATGGGATATCTCTATGTAGTGTAACATCCGGCTGTTGTATCACACGGGATATTTCTATGTAGTGTAACATCCGGCTGTTGTGTCACACGGGATATCTCTATGTAGTGTAACCTCCGGCTGTTGTATCACACGGGATATCTCTATGTAGTGTAACATCCGGCTGTTGTATCACACGGGATATCTCTATGTAGTGTAACATCAGGCTGTTGTGTCACACGGGATATCTCTTTGTAGTGTAACATCCGGCTGTTCTCTCACACGGGATATCTCTATGTAGTGTAACCTCCGGCTGTTGTGTCACACGTGATATCTCTATGTAGTGTAACATCCGGCTGTTGTATCACACGGGATATCTCTGTGTAGTGTAACATCCGGCTGTTGTGTCACACGGGATATCTCTTTGTAGTGTAACATCCGGCTGTTGTATCACACGGGATATCTCTATGTAGTGTAACCTCCGGCTGTTGTATCACACGGGATATCTCTATGTAGTGTAACATCCGGCTGTTGTATCACACGGGATATCTCTATGTAGTGTAACCTCCGGCTGTTGTGTCACACGGGATATCTCTATGTAGTGTAACATCCGGCTGTTGTATCACATGGGATATTTCTATGTAGTGTAACATCCGGCTGTTGTGTCACACGGGATATCTCTATGTAGTGTAACATCCGGCTGTTGTGTCACACGGGATATCTCTTTGTAGTGTAACATCCGGCTGTTGTATCACACGGGATATCTCTATGTAGTGTAACCTCCGGCTGTTGTGTCACACGGGATATCTCTTTGTAGTGTAACATCCAGCTGTTGTATCACACGGGATATCTCTATGTAGTGTAACATCCGGCTGTTGTATCACACGGGATATCTCTTTGTAGTGTAACATCCGGCTGTTGTATCACACGGGATATTTCTATGTAGTGTAACATCCGGCTGTTGTATCACACGGGATATCTCTATGTAGTGTAACATCCGGCTGTTGTATCACACGGGATATCTCTTTGTAGTGTAACATCCAGCTGTTGTATCACACGGGATATCTCTATGTAGTGTAACATCCGGCTGTTGTATCACACGGGATATCTCTTTGTAGTGTAACATCCGGCTGTTGTATCACACGGGATATTTCTATGTAGTGTAACATCCGGCTGTTGTATCACACGGGATATTTCTATGTAGTGTAACATCCGGCTGTTGTGTCACACGGGATATCTCTATGTAGTGTAACATCCGGCTGTTGTGTCACACGGGATATCTCTTTGTAGTGTAACATCCTGCTGTTGTATCACACGGGATATCTCTATGTAGTGTAACATCCGGCTGTTGTATCACACGGGATATCTCTTTGTAGTGTAACTTCCGGCTGTTGTATCACACGGGATATTTCTATGTAGTGTAACATCCGGCTGTTGTATCACACGGGATATTTCTATGTAGTGTAACATCCGGCTGTTGTGTCACACGGGATATCTCTATGTAGTGTAACATCCGGCTGTTGTGTCACACGGGATATCTCTTTGTAGTGTAAAATCCGGCTGTTGTATCACACGGGATATTTCTATGTAGTGTAACCTCCGGCTGTTGTATCACACGGGATATTTCTATGTAGTGTAACCTCCGGCTGTTGTATCACACGGGATATTTCTATGTAGTGTAACCTCCGGCTGTTGTATCACACAGGATATCTCTATGTAGTGTAACATCCGGCTGTTGTATCACACGGGATATCTCTATGTAGTGTAACCTCCGGCTGTTGTGTCACACGGGATATCTCTATGTAGTGTAACATCCGGCTGTTGTATCACACGGGATATTTCTATGTAGTGTAACATCCGGCTGTTGTGTCACACGGGATATCTCTATGTAGTGTAACATCCGGCTGTTGTGTCACACGGGATATCTCTTTGTAGTGTAACATCCGGCTGTTGTATCACACGGGATATCTCTATGTAGTGTAACCTCCGGCTGTTGTGTCACACGGGATATCTCTTTGTAGTGTAACATCCAGCTGTTGTATCACACGGGATATCTCTATGTAGTGTAACATCCGGCTGTTGTATCACACGGGATATCTCTTTGTAGTGTAACATCCGGCTGTTGTATCACACGGGATATTTCTATGTAGTGTAACATGCGGCTGTTGTATCACACGGGATATCTCTATGTAGTGTAACATCCGGCTGTTGTATCACACGGGATATCTCTTTGTAGTGTAACATCCAGCTGTTGTATCACACGGGATATCTCTATGTAGTGTAACATCCGGCTGTTGTATCACACGGGATATCTCTTTGTAGTGTAACATCCGGCTGTTGTATCACACGGGATATCTCTATGTAGTGTAACATCCGGCTGTTGTATCACACGGGATATCTCTTTGTAGTGTAACATCCGGCTGTTGTATCACACGGGATATTTCTATGTAGTGTAACATCCGGCTGTTGTATCACACGGGATATCTCTTTGTAGTGTAACATCCGGCTGTTGTATCACACGGGATATTTCTATGTAGTGTAACATCCGGCTGTTGTGTCACACGGGATATCTCTATGTAGTGTAACATCCGGCTGTTGTGTCACACGGGATATCTCTTTGTAGTGTAACATCCAGCTGTTGTATCACACGGGATATCTCTATGTAGTGTAACATCCGGCTGTTGTATCACACGGGATATCTCTTTGTAGTGTAACTTCCGGCTGTTGTATCACACGGGATATTTCTATGTAGTGTAACATCCGGCTGTTGTATCACACGGGATATTTCTATGTAGTGTAACATCCGGCTGTTGTGTCACACGGGATATCTCTACGTAGTGTAACATCCGGCTGTTGTGTCACACGGGATATCTCTTTGTAGTGTAAAATCCGGCTGTTGTATCACACGGGATATTTCTATGTAGTGTAACCTCCGGCTCTTGTATCACACGGGATATTTCTATGTAGTGTAACCTCCGGCTGTTGTATCACACGGGATATTTCTATGTAGTGTAACCTCCGGCTGTTGTATCACACAGGATATCTCTATGTAGTGTAACATCCGGCTGTTGTGTCACACGGGATATTTCTATGTAGTGTAACATCCGGCTGTTGTGTCACACGGGATATTTCTATGTAGTGTAACCTCCGGCTGTTGTATCACACGGGATATTTCTATGTAGTGTAACCTCCGGCTGTTGTATCACACAGGATATCTCTATGTAGTGTAACATCCGGCTGTTGTATCACACGGGATATTTCTATGTAGTGTAACATCCGGCTGTTGTGTCACACGGGATATCTCTATGTAGTGTAACATCCGGCTGTTGTGTCACACGGGATATCTCTATGTAGTGTAACATCCGGCTGTTGTATCACACGGGATATCTCTATGTAGTGTAACATCCGGCTGTTGTATCACACGGGATATCTCTTTGTAGTGTAACATCCGGCTGTTGTATCACACGGGATATCTCTATGTAGTGTAACATCCGGCTGTTGTATCACACGGGATATCTCTTTGTAGTGTAACATCCGGCTGTTGTATCACACGGGATATTTCTATGTAGTGTAACATCCGGCTGTTGTATCACACGGGATATTTCTATGTAGTGTAACATCCGGCTGTTGTGTCACACGGGATATCTCTATGTAGTGTAACATCCGGCTGTTGTGTCACACGGGATATCTCTTTGTAGTGTAACATCCGGCTGTTGTATCACACAGGATATCTCTATGTAGTGTAACATCCGGCTGTTGTATCACACGGGATATTTCTATGTAGTGTAACATCCGGCTGTTGTGTCACACGGGATATCTCTATGTAGTGTAACATCCGGCTGTTGTGTCACACAGGATATCTCTATGTAGTGTAACATCCGGCTGTTGTGTCACACGGGATATCTCTATGTAGTGTAACATCCGGCTGTTGTGTCACACGGGATATTTCTATGTAGTGTAACCTCCGGCTGTTGTATCACACGGGATATTTCTATGTAGTGTAACCTCCGGCTGTTGTATCACACAGGATATCTCTATGTAGTGTAACATCCGGCTGTTGTATCACACGGGATATTTCTATGTAGTGTAACCTCCGGCTGTTGTATCACATGGGATATCTCTATGTAGTGTAACATCCGGCTGTTGTATCACACGGGATATTTCTATGTAGTGTAACATCCGGCTGTTGTGTCACACGGGATATCTCTATGTAGTGTAACCTCCGGCTGTTGTATCACACGGGATATTTCTATGTAGTGTAACATCCGGCTGTTGTATCACACGGGATATTTCTATGTAGTGTAACATCCGGCTGTTGTGTCACACGGGATATCTCTATGTAGTGTAACATCCGGCTGTTGTGTCACACGGGATATCTCTTTGTAGTGTAACATCCGGCTGTTGTATCACACAGGATATTTCTATGTAGTGTAACCTCCGGCTGTTGTGTCACACAGGATATCTCTATGTAGTGTAACATCCGGCTGTTGTATCACACGGGATATTTCTATGTAGTGTAACCTCCGGCTGTTGTATCACATGGGATATCTCTATGTAGTGTGACATCCGGCTGTTGTATCACACGGGATATCTCTTTGTAGTGTAACATCCGGCTGTTGTATCACACGGGATATTTCTATGTAGTGTAACCTCCGGCTGTTGTATCACATGGGATATCTCTATGTAGTGTAACATCCGGCTGTTGTATCACACGGGATATCTCTATGTAGTGTAACCTCCGGCTGTTGTATCACACGGGATATTTCTATGTAGTGTAACATCCGGCAGTTGTATCACACAGGATATCTCTATGTAGTGTAACATCCGGCTGTTGTGTCACACGGGATATCTCTTTGTAGTGTAACATCCGGCTGTTGTATCACACGGGATATTTCTATGTAGTGTAACCTCCGGCTGTTGTGTCACACAGGATATCTCTATGTAGTGTAACATCCGGCTGTTGTATCACACGGGATATCTCTATGTAGTGTAACATCCGGCTGTTGTGTCACACGGGATATCTCTTTGTAGTGTAACATCCGGCTGTTGTATCACACGGGATATTTCTATGTAGTGTAACCTCCGGCTGTTGTGTCACACAGGATATCTCTATGTAGTGTAACATCCGGCTGTTGTATCACACGGGATATCTCTATGTAGTGTAACCTCCGGCTGTTGTATCACATGGGATATCTCTATGTAGTGTGACATCCGGCTGTTGTATCACACGGGATATCTCTTTGTAGTGTAACATCCGGCTGTTGTATCACACGGGATATTTCTATGTAGTGTAACCTCCGGCTGTTGTATCACATGGGATATCTCTATGTAGTGTAACATCCGGCTGTTGTATCACACGGGATATTTCTATGTAGTGTAACATCCGGCTGTTGTATCACACAGGATATCTCTATGTAGTGTAACATCCGGCTGTTGTGTCACACGGGATATCTCTTTGTAGTGTAACATCCGGCTATGTTTGTCTGATCGCTGTCTTTCATGTTGACTAAAATCTTCTTTTGGAGACTTATGTCTCTCTCTTTATCCCATGAATGATACCCTGTCATGTTGTAACCTCTCGCGATCTCTCATGGTAATTGACATCTGACTGTCTCTTCTTGTGGTGTCTGATGTCTCATTGCCTCATGTCATTGGTGACTGACTTCTTGTTGTCGTTTTACATGGCGACTGAAGTCTCGCTGACTCTTCTCATTGTGACAGACGTCTTACTGTCTCGTTGTAAATGACATCTCGTTGCCTCTTGTGGTGACTGACATCTCGTTTCCAAAAATTCTTAATAAATATAATTCTGGATTTATTATTCAACGGCTCATATACAAAAAAATCCATTCTTAAAAGATACTTTATTGACCAATCATTAAAAAGTTTTCAAAACTTCAAAAAACAGGCAAACAAAAATAGGCTTATTGCTGATTTTCAAGATCCAGCCGCAAACACTAGAGAGTTGTTCCGATGTCAGGTAGAGGGTCACAAACCTATTTGTCCCTATAGGACCCTATATCTCTCTCCTACCTGACAGCGGAGGTTGGCGCCCTCTTGATACGCACATGGCGCCCCCGCTCCTCGGCGGCTCTCCCTAATCACCCTGTTGACTCCTATCTAAATGACATCAGCTTGGAGTACAACAGATGGCCGGGGACAAAAATATAATAGACAATAACCCCATGCCACAAACCACCAAGACAAAAATGTGAGGAATAGTAACTGGAAAAAACTCTAACTTTTGGCAGATTTGTAAACATTTGCTTTGGGAGGAAAAGGGGTCTAAATAACCCTATTTAGGTGTCTCCCTGCCTGACAGCGGAGCTTTTACACCCTACGTTACTCTGGTGCCCCCGCTCCACGTGGGCTGACCCTTACTGACCCCTACACTTCTCACCCAGAAAGAGGAAAGAGGGTGTCAGAACATATGGCCAAGGGAGACAGGGGTAATAACTTGGAATTATCCCTGAAAAAATCCCCCCCAAAGACAAAAAATGTTTTAATAATAATAATAGAAAAATGTATCTGCAAACCGCAGTATCCAGTGTCCGGGATAATAGTGCATTAGTAAAGGGGGTAAGATATCAATCAGAACGGACACAATCATTTAGATGTTCCTAAGCAGCATTAATGTCCATTTCTCACATCACAGAACGCTGCTATAATCCCCAACAACACATTTTTCATATTGCATCATGCCCAAAACAATGAGCCATTGATCGCTCAGGCTCAAAATTGCACTGTCCCAAAAAAAAAAAAAAAAATCAGCAAATTAACAAATATGTAAGAACTTAGCTCATGGCCACTGAAAAATCGCCTCAATATATATAGTAGTCGGGGTGATAGGACTCTGACAAGGGCAGTTTCACATAAAACAGATCTACAACCATCTGAGTGTCCTTAAACAGCATTAATGTCCACTTCTCACCTCACAGAACGCTGCTGTAATCCCCCAGAACAGCACATCTTCATATTGCTTCATGCCCTAAACCAATCAGCCATTGACCGCCCGGCTCACATTGCACTATCGCCAAGTATTACATCAAGAAAATGGAGAAATATGTGAGAACTTAGGTCATGGCCAATGAAGAATCGCCTCGAGGCGTTTCCCTCCCGTAACAGGCGTTCATCAGGAGGCCCCTGCTGTGTCATGGACGCTCCCTCC
Organism: Dendrobates tinctorius; assembly: GCF_039654945.1. Classification (NCBI taxonomy): domain Eukaryota; kingdom Metazoa; phylum Chordata; class Amphibia; order Anura; family Dendrobatidae; genus Dendrobates; species Dendrobates tinctorius. The sequence goes on along the minus strand of NW_027361902.1, from coordinate 1,738,214 downwards.
GAGCACCAGAGGTCAGGCCTGGTGGCAGGTATCAGTGGGTATGTGGTGACCACTGGTCATTTATAGCGACCCTACAACCTAGTCCAAGTGATAGAGGAAAATGGCGTCACAGTGCTTAGGCCCCTTATATGTCTCCACTTCATAGAGTTCATCTGCGCCATGGTTTTAGGCCCCAAAAATACCTCCTTTCATTTACTTCCTATCTGACGCCGCCATTATGTGGTGGATCATTTACCATTTCAGCCACATAAGTGCTGATCCGTCTCCCATGTGCCCGCCCCGGCCGACGTCACAGGTCCTCGACGCGTCTGACGTACAAGCCACAGGGGCGCGGTCCAGATCCGGAGTCCCTCTCTCAGCGTGCCTGTCCAGACCAAAGCAGCAGATCGCTGCATCAAGGATCTCTACCGCACTCCTAGATGCATCGTGCATAGCAAAACAAGGGAGACGCTTCCTCCTCCCTCACTGCCGAAACACACGGCGCTCTTACTTTATGGTCATGGCACAGAAACACCCCGCGTAATAAAACATTTCAGTGTGTCCTCTATAACTGTGACAAGCATCACTTCCTCAGACCGCAACTAGACATACCAGGGAGAACACAACTGTTAACCCTTAATAGGAATTAACCCCGCATCAAAGTCCCTTCCGTCTCTGGTGATGTCCACATTTAGTGTGGAGTCCCCCTATCTCACATAGGGAATATAATGTATACATAGACCTCTTAAGGGGTTAAATCACCACCCCCATTGTTAACCTCTATTGATATGAACGATAGTGGGAATTGATAGCCCTATTCTACCCACAACAACCACAGATCATCCCCTAGATCTCTGGATGGACCGAGGTTTTACTGCATTAATAACAATAAAGGGGTAATAATACCGGGTAGTTCTCCAAGCATCCATACGTAAGTTGTCCATTGAGGCCCTTGGGGGCCACAGATTCCATTTTAAATATCCACCGCGCTTCCTTTTGCAGAATTACTCTGTTCCGATCACCCTGTCTTCCATTTTGCTTGACAACCTCCAGAACACAAAAGGAGAGAACGTTTCCATTCCCCCATGTTCCTCCCGCACATGGCGAGCCACGGGGTGTCCCGCTTATTTCTTACGTCCCCAAGGTGCTCGCTTATTCTTCTCCTAAACTCCCTTTTTGTTTTGCCGATATAATTTTTTGGGCAGGAGCAGGTCGCCATATAGACAACCCCTATGGTTTTACAGTTGGCGAAGTCTCTAGCGAAAAATCTTCTTCCATTGGCCACGCTCGTAAGGTTTTTCCCAGAAGCCGCATATCCACAGGAGGAGCAGTTACCACCTGTAAAGGTACCACAGATCCTCCTGTTGGCTCTTGTATAGTGGCTATGCACAAGTCTATCTCTAATAGAACGGCCCTTGCGAAAGGTGATTTGGGGTTTTTCAGGAATCATGTCTGATAAATCCACATCCGGGATTTTTTTTTGGGACAGTGCAATTTTGAGCCTGAGCGATCAATGGCTCATTGTTTTGGGCATGATGCAATATGAAAAATGTGTTGTTGGGGATTATAGCAGCGTTCTGTGATGTGAGAAATGGACATTAATGCTGCTTAGGAACATCTAAATGATTGTGTCCGTTCTGATTGATATCTTACCCCCTTTACTAATGCACTATTATCCCGGACACTGGATACTGCGGTTTGCAGATACATTTTTCTATTATTATTATTAAAACATTTTTTGTCTTTGGGGGGGATTTTTTCAGGGATAATTCCAAGTTATTACCCCTGTCTCCCTTGGCCATATGTTCTGACACCCTCTTTCCTCTTTCTGGGTGAGAAGTGTAGGGGTCAGTAAGGGTCAGCCCACGTGGAGCGGGGGCACCAGAGTAACGTAGGGTGTAAAAGCTCCGCTGTCAGGCAGGGAGACACCTAAATAGGGTTATTTAGACCCCTTTTCCTCCCAAAGCAAATGTTTACAAATCTGCCAAAAGTTAGAGTTTTTTCCAGTTACTATTCCTCACATTTTTGTCTTGGTGGTTTGTGGCATGGGGTTATTGTCTATTATATTTTTGTCCCCGGCCATCTGTTGTACTCCAAGCTGATGTCATTTAGATAGGAGTCAACAGGGTGATTAGGGAGAGCCGCCGAGGAGCGGGGGCGCCATGTGCGTATCAAGAGGGCGCCAACCTCCGCTGTCAGGTAGGAGAGAGATATAGGGTCCTATAGGGACAAATAGGTTTGTGACCCTCTACCTGACATCGGAACAACTCTCTAGTGTTTGCGGCTGGATCTTGAAAATCAGCAATAAGCCTATTTTTGTTTGCCTGTTTTTTGAAGTTTTGAAAACTTTTTAATGATTGGTCAATAAAGTATCTTTTAAGGATTGACATCTCGTTTCCAGTCATGACTAACATTTTACTGCGTCTTCTCAATGTGACTGACTTATTGCTGCCTCCTCTCATGGTGATTGACTTCTTGCTGCCTCCTCTTGTGTTAATTGATGTCTCGCTGCCTCCTTTCCTGGTAATTGTTGTCTCCCTGCCTCCTCTCATGGTGATTGACTTCTTGCTGCCTCCTCTCATGGTGATTGAAATCTTGCTCAATCCTCTCATGGTGACTGACTTCTTGCTGCCTCCTCTCATGGTGACTGACTTCTTGCTGCCTCCTCTCATGTTGATTGACATCTTGCTCCCTCCTCTCATGGTAGTTGACTTCTTGCTGCCTCCTCTCATGGTGATTGACTTCTTGCTCCCTCGTCTCATGGTAATTGACTTCTTGCTCCCTCCTCTCATGGTGTTTGACTTCTTGCTGCCTCCTCTCATGGTGATTGACTTCTTGCTGCCTTCTCTCATGGTGATTGACTTCTTGCTGCCTTCTCTCATGGTGATTGACTTCTTGCTGCCTTCTCTCATGGTGATTGACTTCTTGCTGCCTTCTCTCATGGTAATTGACTTCTTGCTCCCTCCTCTCATGGTGATTGACTTCTTGCTGCCTTCTCTCATGGTAATTGACTTCTTGCTCCCTCCTCTCATGGTGATTGACGTCTCGCTTCCTCCTTTCCTGGTGATTGTTGTCTCCCTGCCTCCTCTCTTGGTGATTGACTTCTTGCTGCCTCCTCTCTTGGTGATTGACTTCTTGCTGCCTCCTCTCATGGTGATTGACTTCTTGCTGCCTCCTCTTGTGTTAATTGATGTCTCGCTGCCTCCTTTCATGGTGATTGTTGTCTCCCTGCCTCCTCTTATGGTGATTGACTTCTCGGTGTCTCCTTTCCTGGTGATTGTTGTCTCCCTGCCTCCTCTCATGGTGATTGACTTCTTGCTGCCTCCTCTCTTGGTGATTGACTTCTTGCTGCCTCCTCTCATGGTGATTGACTTCTTGCTGCCTCCTCTCATGGTAATTGACTTCTTGCTCCCTTCTCTCATGGTAATTGACATCTTGCTGCCTTCTCTCATGGTGATTGACTTCTTGCTGCCTTCTCTCATGGTGATTGACTTCTTGCTGCCTCCTCTTGTGTTAAATGACGTCTCGCTGCCTCCTTTCCTGGTGATTTGTCTCCCTGCCTCCTCTCATGGTGATTGACTTCTTTCTGCCTCCTCTCTTGGTGATTGACTTCTTGCTGCCTCCTCTCATGGTGATTGACTTCTTGCTGCCTCCTCTTGTGTTAAATGACGTCTCGCTGCCTCCTTTCATGGTGATTGTTGTCTCCCTGCCTCCTCTTATGGTGATTGACTTCTCGGTGTCTCCTTTCCTGGTGATTGTTGTCTCCCTGCCTCCTCTCATGGTGATTGACTTCTTGCTGCCTCCTCTCATGGTGATTGACTTCTTGCTTCCTCCTCTCATGGTGATTGACTTCTTGCTCCCTCCTCTCATGGTGATTGACTTCTTGCTCCCTCCTCTCATGGTGATTGACTTCTTGCTGCCTCCTCTCATGGTGATTGACTTCGTGCTTCCTCCTCTTGTGTTAATTGATGTCTCGCTGCCTTCTTTCATGGTGATTGTTGTCTCCCTGCCTCCTCTCATGGTGATTGACTTCTCGCTTCCTCCTTTCCTGGCGATTGTTGTCTCCCTACCTCCTCTCATGGTGATTGACTTCTTGCTGCCTCCTCTCATGGTGATTGACTTCTTGCTGCCTCCTCTCATGGTGATTGACTTCTTGCTGCCTCCTGTCACAGTGATTGACTTCTTGCTGCCTCCTCTCATGGTGATTGACTTCTTGCTGCCTCCTCTCATGGTGATTGACTTCTTGCTGCCCACTCTCATGGTGATTGACTTCTCGCTACCTCCTCTCATGGTGATTGACTTCTCGCTGCCTCCTCTCATGGTGACTGACTTCTTTCTGCCTTCTCTCATGGTGATTGACTTCTTGCTGCCTTCTCTCATGGTGATTGACTTCTTGCTGCCTCCTCTCATGGTGATTGACTTCACGTCACCTCCTCTCATGGTGATTGACTTCTTGCTGCCTTCTCTCATGGTGACTGACTTCTTTCTGCCTTCTCTCATGGTGATTGACTTCTTTCTGCCTTCTCTCATGGTGATTGACTTCTCGCTGCCTCCTCTCACGGTGATTGACTTCTTGCTCCCTCCTCTCATGGTGATTGACTTCTTGCTGCCTCCTCTCATGGTGATTGACTTCTTGCTGCCTCTTCTCATGGTGATTGACTTCTCGCTGCCTCCTTTCCTGGTGATTGTTGTCTCCCTGCCTCCTCTCATGGTGATTGACTTCTTGCTCCCTCCTCTCATGGTGATTGACTTCTTGCTGCCTCCTCTCATGTTGATTGACTTCGTGCTGCCTCCTCTTATGGTGATTGACTTCTTGCTGCCTTCTCTCATGGTGATTGACTTCTTGCTCCCTCCTCTTATGGTGATTGACATCTTGCTCCCTCGTCTCATGGTAATTGACTTCTTGCTCCCTCCTCTCATGGTGTTTGACTTCTTGCTGCCTCCTCTCATGGCGATTGACTTCTTGCTCCCTCCTCTCATGGTGATTGATTTCTTGCTGCCTCCTCTCATGGCGATTGACTTCTTGCTGCCTCCTCTCATGGCGATTGACTTCTTGCTCCCTCCTCTCATGGTGATTGACTTCTTGCTGCCTCCTCTCATGGTGATAGACTTCTTGCTGCCTCTTCTCATGGTGATTGACATCTTGCTCCCTCCTCTCATGGTGATTGACTTCTTGCTGCCTCCTCTCATGGTGATTGACTTCTCGCTGCCTCCTCTCATGGTGATTGACTTCGTGCTGCCTCCTCTCATGGTGATTGACTTCGTGCTGCCTCCTCTCATGGTGATTGACTTCTTGCTGCCTCCTCTCATGGTGATTGACTTCATGCTCCCTCCTCTCATGGTGATTGACTTCTTGCTGCCTCCTCTCATGGTGATTGACTTCTTGCTGCCTCCTCTCATGTTGATTGACATCTTGCTCCCTCTTCTCGTGGTAGTTGACTTCGTGCTGCCTCCTCTCATGGTGATTGACTTCTTGCTGCCTCCTCTCATGGTGATTGACTTCGTGCTGCCTCCTCTCATGGTGATTGACTTCTTGCTGCCTCCTCTCATGGTGATTGACTTCTCGCTGCCTCCTCTCATGGTGATTGACTTCTTGCTACCTCCTCTCATGGTGATTGACTTCTCGCTGCCTCCTCTCATGGTGATTGACTTCTTGCTCCCTCCTCTCATGGTGATTGACTTCTTGCTGTCTCCTCTCATGGTGATTGACTTCTTGCTGCCTCTTCTCATGGTGATTGACTTCTCGCTGCCTCCTTTCCTGGTGATTGACTTCTTGCTGCCTCCTCTCATGGTGATTGACGTCTTGCTCCCTCCTTTCATGGTGATTGACTTCTTGCTGCCTCCTCTCATGGTGATTGACGTCTTGCTCCCTCCTTTCATGGTGATTGACTTCTTGCTGCCTCCTTTCCTGGTGATTGTTGTCTCCCTGCCTCCTCTCATGGTGATTGACTTCTTGCTGCCTCCTCTCATGGTGATTGACTTCTTGCTGCCTCCTCTCATGGTGATTGACTTCTTGCTCCCTCCTCTCATGGTGATTGACTTCTTGCTGCCTCCTCTCTTGGTGATTGACTTCTTGCTGCCTCCTCTCATGGTGATTGAGTTCTTGCTGCCTCCTCTCATGGTGATTGACTTCTCGCTTCCTCCTTTCCTGGTGATTGTTGTCTCCCTGCCTCCTCTCATGGTGATTGACTTCTTGCTGCCTCCTCTCATGGTGATTGACTTCTTGCTGCCTCCTCTCATGGTGATTGACTTCTCGCTACCTCCTCTCATGGTGATTGACTTCTCGCTGCCTCCTCTCATGGTGATTGACTTCTCTCTGCCTCCTCTCATGGTGATTGACTTCTTGCTCCCTCCTCTCATGGTGACTGACTTGTTGCTGCCTCCTCTCATGGTGATTGACTTCTTGCTGCCTCCTCTCATGGTGATTGACTTCTTGCTGCCTCCTCTCATGGTAATTGACTTCTTGCTCCCTTCTCTCATGGTAATTGACATCTTGCTGCCTTCTCTCATGGTGATTGACTTCTTGCTGCCTTCTCTCATGGTGATTGACTTCTTGCTGCCTCCTCTTGTGTTAAATGACGTCTCGCTGCCTCCTTTCCTGGTGATTTTTGTCTCCCTGCCTCCTCTCATGGTGATTGACTTCTTTCTGCCTCCTCTCTTGGTGATTGACTTCTTGCTGCCTCCTCTCATGGTGATTGACTTCTTGCTGCCTCCTCTTGTGTTAAATGACGTCTCGCTGCCTCCTTTCATGGTGATTGTTGTCTCCCTGCCTCCTCTTATGGTGATTGACTTCTCGGTGTCTCCTTTCCTGGTGATTGTTGTCTCCCTGCCTCCTCTCATGGTGATTGACTTCTTGCTGCCTCCTCTCATGGTGAGTGACTTCTTGCTGCCTCCTCTCATGGTGATTGACTTCTTGCTCCCTCCTCTCATGGTGATTGACTTCTTGCTCCCTCCTCTCATGGTGATTGACTTCTTGCTGCCTCCTCTCATGGTGATTGACTTCGTGCTTCCTCCTCTTGTGTTAATTGATGTCTCGCTGCCTTCTTTCATGGTGATTGTTGTCTCCCTGCCTCCTCTCATGGTGATTGACTTCTCGCTTCCTCCTTTCCTGGCGATTGTTGTCTCCCTACCTCCTCTCATGGTGATTGACTTCTTGCTGCCTCCTCTCATGGTGATTGACTTCTTGCTGCCTCCTCTCATGGTGATTGACTTCTTGCTGCCTCCTGTCACAGTGATTGACTTCTTGCTGCCTCCTATCATGGTGATTGACTTCTTGCTGCCTCCTCTCATGGTGATTGACTTCTTGCTGCCCACTCTCATGGTGATTGACTTCTCGCTACCTCCTCTCATGGTGATTGACTTCTCGCTGCCTCCTCTCATGGTGACTGACTTCTTTCTGCCTTCTCTCATGGTGATTGACTTCTTGCTGCCTTCTCTCATGGTGATTGACTTCTTGCTGCCTCCTCTCATGGTGATTGACTTCACGTCACCTCCTCTCAAGGTGATTGACTTCTCGCTGCCTCCTCTCACGGTGATTGACTTCTTGCTCCCTCCTCTCATGGTGATTGACTTCTTGCTGCCTCCTCTCATGGTGATTGACTTCTTGCTGCCTCTTCTCATGGTGATTGACTTCTCGCTGCCTCCTTTCCTGGTGATTGTTGTCTCCCTGCCTCCTCTCATGGTGATTGACTTCTTGCTGCCACCTCTCATGGTGATTGACATCTTGCTCCCTCCTCTCATGGTGATTGACTTCTTGCTGCCTCCTCTCATGTTGATTGACTTCGTGCTGCCTCCTCTTATGGTGATTGACTTCTTGCTGCCTTCTCTCATGGTGATTGACTTCTTGCTCCCTCCTCTTATGGTGATTGACATCTTGCTCCCTCGTCTCATGGTAATTGACTTCTTGCTCCCTCCTCTCATGGTGTTTGACTTCTTGCTGCCTCCTCTCATGGCGATTGACTTCTTGCTCCCTCCTCTCATGGTGATTGATTTCTTGCTGCCTCCTCTCATGGCGATTGACTTCTTGCTGCCTCCTCTCATGGCGATTGACTTCTTGCTCCCTCCTCTCATGGTGATTGACTTCTTGCTGCCTCCTCTCATGGTGATAGACTTCTTGCTGCCTCTTCTCATGGTGATTGACATCTTGCTCCCTCCTCTCATGGTGATTGACTTCTTGCTGCCTCCTCTCATGGTGATTGACTTCTTGCTGCCTCTTCTCATGGTGATTGACATCTTGCTCCCTCCTCTCATGGTGATTGACTTCTCGCTGCCTCCTCTCATGGTGATTGACTTCTCGCTGCCTCCTCTCATGGTGATTGACTTCGTGCTGCCTCCTCTCATGGTGATTGACTTCGTGCTGCCTCCTCTCATGGTGATTGACTTCTTGCTGCCTCCTCTCATGGTGATTGACTTCTTGCTCCCTCCTCTCATGGTGATTGACTTCTTGCTGCCTCCTCTCATGGTGATTGACTTCTTGCTGCCTCCTCTCATGTTGATTGACATCTTGCTCCCTCTTCTCATGGTAGTTGACTTCGTGCTGCCTCCTCTCATGGTGATTGACTTCTTGCTGCCTCCTCTCATGGTGATTGACTTCTTGCTCCCTCCTCTCATGGTGATTGACTTCGTGCTGCCTCCTCTCATGGTGATTGACTTCTTGCTGCCTCCTCTCATGGTGATTGACTTCTCGCTGCCTCCTCTCATGGTGATTGACTTCTTGCTACCTTCTCTCATGGTGATTGACTTCTCGCTGCCTCCTCTCATGGTGATTGACTTCTTGCTCCCTCCTCTCATGGTGATTGACTTCTTGCTGTCTCCTCTCATGGTGATTGACTTCTTGCTGCCTCTTCTCATGGTGATTGACTTCTCGCTGTCTCCTTTCCTGGTGATTGACTTCTTGCTGCCTCCTCTCATGGTGATTGACGTCTTGCTCCCTCCTTTCATGGTGATTGACTTCTTGCTGCCTCCTTTCCTGGTGATTGTTGTCTCCCTGCCTCATAGAATCATAGAATCGTAGAGTTGGAAGGGACCTCCTGGGCCATCTGGTCCAACCCCCTGCTCAAAGCAGGATTCGCTAAATCATCCCAGTCAGATGTCTGTCCAGCCTCTGTTTGAAGACTTCCATTGAAGGAAAACTCACCACTTCTCGTGGCAGCCTGTTCCACTCATTGATCACTCTAACTGTCAAAAAGTTTTTTCTAATATCTAATCTGTGTCTCCTCCCATTCAGTTTCATCCCATTGCTTCTAGTCTTTCCTTGTGCAAATGAGAATAAAGTTGATCCTTCTACAATGTGACAGCCCTTTAGATATTTGTAGACAGCTATTAAGTCTCCTCTCAGTCTTCTCTTTTGCAAACTAAACATTCCCAAATCCTGCAACCTTTCGTCATAAGACAGTGTTTGCAGACCGGTCACCATTCTGGTCGCTCTTTTCTGAATTTGCTCCAGTTTGTTGATGTCTTTTTTAAAATGTGGTGCCCAAAACTGGACACAATATTCCAGATGAGGTCTGACCAAAGAGGAGTAGAGGGAAATAATGACTTCACGTGATCTAGACTGTATGCTTCTGTTAATACATCCTAGAATTGCATTTGCCTTTTTTGCTGCTGCATCACACTGTTGACTCATATTCAGTCTCTGATCTATTAGTATACCCAAGTGTTTTTCACATGTGCTGTCACTTAGCCCTATTCCTCCCATTCTATATATGCTTTTTTCATTTTTATTTCCCAGATGTAGTACTTTGCATTTCTCCCTGTTAAAGACCATTCTGTTAGTTGCTGCCCACTTCTCCAGTTTATTTATATCTTTTTGAATCCTCTCTCTCTCCTCTAGTATTAGCTATCCCTCCTAGCTTTGTGTCATCAGCAAATTTAATCAGTTTACCCTCAATTCCTTCATCTAAATCTTTGATAAAGATGTTGAACAATACAGGGCCCAGGACAGAGCCCTGTGGTACCCCACTTGAGACATTCTTCCAACTGGATGTGCAGCCATTTACGACCACTCTTTGGGTCCGATCACTAAGCCAGTTATGAATCCACCTAACAGTTGCCTTGTCCATTCCATACTTAGTCATTTTTTCAATAAGGATTGTATGAGAGACTTTGTCAAAGGCTTTGCTGAAGTCAAGATATACTATATCTACAGCATTTCCTTGATCCACCCAATCAGTGATTCCGTCATAGAAGGAAATTAAGTTAGTCTGACATGACTTATTAGTTACAAACCCATGCTGACTCTGTTTAATCACTTCATTCTTATCCAGGTATTGACATACATGTTGTTTAATAATTTGTTCAAAGATCTTTCCTCCTCTCATGGTGATTGACTTCTTGCTGCCTCCTCTCATGGTGATTGACTTCTTGCTACCTCCTCTCATGGTGATTGACTTCTTGCTGCCTCCTCTCATGGTGACTGACTTCTTGCTGCCTCCTCTCATGGTAATTGACTTCTTGCTGCCTCCTCTCATGGTGATTGACGTCTTGCTCCCTCCTTTCCTGGTGATTGATTTCTTGCTGCCTCCTTTCATGGTGATTGACTTCTTGCTGCCTCCTCTCATGGGGATTGACGTCTTGCTCCTTCCTCTCATGGTGATTGACGTCTTGCTCCCTCCTTTCCTGGTGATTGACTTCTTGCTCCCTCCTTTCATGGTGATTGACTTCTTGCTGCCTTCTCTCATGGTGATTGACTTCTTGCTGCCTCCTCTCATGGTGACTGACTTTTTGCTGCCTTCTCTCATGGTAATTGACTTCTTGCTGCCTCCTCTCATGGTGATTGACGTCTTGCTCCCTCCTTTCATTGTGATTGACTTCTTGCTGCCTCCTCTCATGGGGATTGACGTCTTGCTCCTTCCTCTCATGGTGATTGACTTCTTGCTGCCTCCTCTCATGGTGATTGACGTCTTGCTCCTTCCTCTCATGGGGATTGACTTCTTGCTGCCTCCTCTCATGGTGATTGACGTCTTGCTCCTTCCTCTCATGGTGACTGACTTCTTGCTGCCTCCTCTCATGGTGACTGACTTCTTGCTGCCTCCTCTCATGGTGACTGACTTCTTGCTGCCTCCTCTCATGGTGACTGACTTCTTGCTGCCTCCTCTCATGGGGATTGACGTCTTGCTCCTTCCTCTCATGGTGATTGACTTCTTGCTGCCTCCTCTCATGGTGACTGACTTCTTGCTGCCTCCTCTCATGGTAATTGACGTCTTGCTCCCTCCTTTCCTGGTGATTGACTTCTTGCTGCCTCCTCTCATGGTGATTGACGTCTTGCTCCCTCCTTTCCTGGTGATTGACTTCTTGCTGCCTCCTCTCATGGTGATTGACGTCTTGCTCCCTCCTTTCATGGTGATTGACTTCTTGCTGCCTTCTCTCATGGTGATTGACTTCTTGCTGCCTCCTCTCATGGTGATTGACTTCTTGCTGCCTTCTCTCATGGTGATTGACGTCTTGCTCCCTCCTTTCATGGTGATTGACTTCTTGCTCCCTCCTCTCATGGTGACTGACTTCTTGCTGCCTTCTCTCATGGGGATTGACGTCTTGCTCCCTCCTTTCATGGTGATTGACTTCTTGCTCCCTCCTCTCATGGTGACTGACTTCTTGCTGCCTTCTCTCATGGTAATTGACTTCTTGCTGCCTCCTCTCATGGTGATTGACGTCTTGCTCCCTCCTTTCATGGTGATTGACTTCTTGCTGCCTCCTCTCATGGTGACTGACTTCTTGCTGCCTCCTCTCATGGTGACTGACTTCTTGCTGCCTTCTCTCATGGTGACTGACTTCTTGCTGCCTCCTCTCATGGTGATTGACGTCTTGCTCCCTCCTTTCATGGTGATTGACTTCTTGCTGCCTCCTCTCATGGTGATTGACTTCTTGCTGCCTTCTCTCATGGTAATTGACTTCTTGCTGCCTCCTCTCATGGTGACTGACTTCTTGCTCCCTCCTCTCATGGTGACTGACTTCTTGCTGCCTTCTCTCATGGGGATTGACGTCTTGCTCCCTCCTTTCATGGTGATTGACTTCTTGCTCCCTCCTCTCATGGTGACTGACTTCTTGCTGCCTTCTCTCATGGTAATTGACTTCTTGCTGCCTCCTCTCATGGTGATTGACGTCTTGCTCCCTCCTTTCATGGTGATTGACTTCTTGCTGCCTCCTCTCATGGTGATTGACTTCTTGCTGCCTTCTCTCATGGTGATTGACGTCTTGCTCCCTCCTTTCATGGTGATTGACTTCTTGCTGCCTCCTCTCATGGTGATTGACTTCTTGCTGCCTCCTCTCATGGTGACTGACTTCTTGCTGCCTTCTCTCATGGTAATTGACTTCTTGCTGCCTCCTCTCATGGTGATTGACTTCTTGCTGCCTCCTCTCATGGTGACTGACTTCTTGCTGCCTCCTCTCATGGTGACTGACTTCTTGCTGCCTCCTCTCATGGTGATTGACTTCTTGCTGCCTCCTCTCATGGTGATTGACTTCTTGCTGCCTCCTCTCATGGTGACTGACTTCTTGCTGCCTCCTCTCATGGTGACTGACTTCTTGCTGCCTCCTCTCATGGTGACTGACTTCTTGCTGCCTCCTCTCATGGTGACTGACTTCTTGCTGCCTCCTCTCATAGTGATTGACTTCTTGCTGCCTCCTCTCATGGTGATTGACTTCTTGCTGCCTCCTCTCATGGTGATTGACTTCTTGCTGCCTCCTCTCATGGTGATTGACTTCTTGCTGCCTCCTCTCATGGTGATTGACTTCTTGCTGCCTCCTCTCATGGTGATTGACTTCTTGCTGCCTCCTCTCATGGTGATTGACGTCTTGCTCCTTCCTCTCATGGTGATTGACTTCTTGCTGCCTCCTCTCGTGGTGATTGACTTCTTGCTGCCTCCTCTCGTGGTGATTGACTTCTTGCTGCCTCCTCTCATGGTGATTGACTTCTTGCTGCCTCCTCTCATGGTGATTGACTTCTTGCTGCCTCCTCTCGTGGTGATTGACTTCTTGCTGCCTCCTCTCATGGTGATTGACTTCTTGCTGCCTCCTCTTGCGACTGATGACTTTTTTTGCTTCGGGCTCCTTATCTCTTCCATATTTTCTAGGTGACAGGAGATGCAGTCTCTTGCAGGACGGCGGTGGAACTTCTCCGTCACATCCTGTCCTCTGTGTCATATCGTATGGTGACTTTGCAGTTTCCGGGGGTGTCACTGTTTCTACTAGAAGATGAGGGTCAGAGGGTAGTGTTGGAGACGGAACAGCAAAACCAGTGCATCATCGACACATCTCGGCTCAGTTGGAAAGTCACAGGCTGTAAGGTAAAGTCTTCTGCACTGACCCCTCTGTATCACCAGGAATGGAAAGTGGCCTTCTAACATACAAACGCTTTGGTCTCCTGTAGTCTGCGGATCCCTGGAGCTTTGTTCACATCCCGAACACTTCTACTTTCCAGTCCTTTAAGGCTGAAGAGTTGTCATTGGTGGCCGACGTGCCACCGCAAAGTGCCGCAGACTTAGGTGAGTGGCACATTACGTATGGTAAGTAAAGCTTTTAAGAAATCTTCCAACTGGGAACACTTTTAGATTTTTCATTTGTTTTTCCATCTCCGTATTCAAAGAGCCATCGTTTTTTTTTAAAGTTTTCCATTGACAAAATGAATGCGATTTGGTAACAGTTCAGACTGCAGCGATAGAAACATATTTCCTACTTTTCTAATTAACAAATTGAAAAGCAGATCTTATTTTTTTACAGTTTAGTTTTAACAATGTTTTACACAGTCTTTTGGATTTTGTTTAGTTCCCGAGAGCCTGTGATTACTTGGAAGATACTCCTCTGGCGGGGTGTAGGAGTTCACAGGCAGTAGTCACAAGGGATTCCCTGGTCACCTGGCCTTCATTTCACCCCATTACCACTTAGCATCCACGCCACCGCTACTACCGGGAAGAGGGGAACAAGGGAGGAGAACTCTAAGGGGACACTACGATATAAGGGGTTAAACAGACACAACCAGAGCTGGTTGCTTACACGTGGGTCAGCTCTATAATACAGCAGGCAATCCACAACTCCTCACCAAAAGTGAAATTATATGTCTGGAAAGGGTTAAGCTGGCCACGTACTTATTATAGCTTGTCACCTACAACCTTTACCTCCTCACAAGTATGTACTCCTCTCTGTCTTGTCCTCTCTGTCTTGTCCTCAAAACTCCTCTGTTTTATCCTATCCTCCACCTAGAATCATAGACTCCTAGAATGGTAGAGTGGGAAGGGACCTCCTGGGCCATCTGGTCCAACCCCCTGCTCAAAGCAGGATTCGCTAAATCATCCCAGTCAGATGTCTGTCCAGCCTCTGTTTGAAGACTTCCATTGAAGGAGAACTCACCACTTCTCATGGCAGCCTGTTCCACTCATTGATCACTCTGTCAAAAAGTTTTTTCTAATATCTAATCTGTGTCTCCTCCCATTCAGTTTCATCCCATTGCTTCTAGTCTTTCCTTGTACAAATGAGAATAAAGTTGATCCTTCTACAATGTGACAGCCCTTTAGATATTTGTAGACAGCTATTAAGTCTCCTCTCAGTCTTCTCTTCTGCAAGCTAAACAATCCCAAATCCTGCAACCTTTCCTCATAAGACAGGGTTTGCAGACCGGTCACCATTCTGGTCGCTCTTTTCTGAACTTGCTCCAGTTTGCTGATGTCTTTTATAAAATGTGGTGCCCAAAACTGGAGACAATATTCCAGATGAGGTCTGACCAAAGAGGAGTAGAGGGAAATAATGACTTCACGTGATCTAGACTGTATGCTTCTGTTAATACATCCTAGAATTGCATTTGCCTTTTTTGCTGCTGCATCACACGGTCGATTCATATTCAGTCTGTGATCTATTAGTATACCCAAGTCTTTTTCACATGTGCTGTCACTTAGCCCTATTCCTCCCATTCTATATATGCTTTTTTCATTTTTATTGCCCAGATGTAGTACTTTGCATTTTTCCCTGTTAGAAACCATTCTGTTAGTTGCTGCCCACTTCTCCAGTTTATTTATATCTTTTTGAATCCTCTCTCTCTCTTCTCTAGTATTAGCTATCCCTCCTAGCTTTGTGTCATCAGCAAATTTAATCAGTTTACCCTCAATTCCTTCATCTAAATCTTTGATAAAGATGTTGAACAATACAGGGCCCAGGACAGAGCCCTGTGGTACCCCACTTGAGACATTCTTCCAACTGGATGTGCAGCCATTTACGACCACTCTTTGGGTCCGATCACTAAGCCAGTTATGAATCCACCTAACAGTTGCCTTGTCCATTCCATACTTAGCCATTTTTTCAATAAGGATTGTGTGAGATACTTTGTCAAATGTTTTGCTGAAGTCAAGATATACTATATCTACAGCATTTCCCTGATCCACCCAGTCAGTGATTCTGTCATAGAAGGAAATTAAGTTAGTCTGACATGAGGTCTGCCCTCTACTCCTCTTTGGTCAGACCTCATCTGGAATACTGTTTCCAGTTTTGGGCACCACATCTTAAAAAAGACATAACAGACCACATTTTAAAAAATAATTCTCTCTGTCCTCTCTTCTCCACCTTCAGACTACATTCTACCCTCTCCTCCACTTACAGACTCCTCTTTCCTTCCCTCCACCTCTTGATTCCTCTCTGTCTTTTCAACCTCCTGTCTGTTCTGTCGTCCTCCTCCACCTCAACCTCCAGAATACTCTCTGTCCTGTCCTCTTCCTCCGCCACCTCCAGAATCCTCTCTGTCTTCTCCTGAACATCTGGACTCCACGCTATCTTTTTCTCTTTTCCACCACTAGATTTTTCTTTGTTCTGTCTCCCTCCTCCACCTACAGACTCCTCTTTATAATGTCCTTCACTTCCCAACTCCTCTTTTCTCCACTCTTGCACAATCATAGTCCTCTCAGTCCCATCCTCTCCTGCACGTCCAGACTTCTCTCTGTCCTCTCCTGCACTTCCAAACTCCTGTCTGTCTTCTCCACCATCACCAGACTTCTTTCTCTGTTCTGCCTTCTTTCTTCTCCACCTACAGACTCCTCTGCCCTCTGTACTCCTTCACCATCAGACTGTCCCATTTTTCCCTGCAGCTATAGATTCCATATTCTCTGATACCTCCAGACTACTCTCTGTCCCATCCTCTCCGGGACATCCAGACTTCTCTCTATCTTGTCCTCTTCTGCACCTCTAGATTTGTCTCTTTTTCTCCCAACTCTAGGTTTCTCTCCCTTTCCTCCCCATCCAATTCCATACTCCTCTCAGTCCCATCCTCTCCTGCACTGCCAGACTTCTATCTGTCCTCTACTGCACCTCCAAACTTCTCTGTGCCATCATCTCTCCTCCACCTCCAAACTCCTCTTTGCCCTCTTTTCTAATGCACCTCAAGACTTATCTGTTATATCCTCTCCTGCACCTATAAACTTGTTTGTGTCTGATCCTCTCCTCCACCTCCAGACTCCTCTTTGACCTCTCCTCTAATGCATCTCTTCTCTCTGACCCATCCTCTCCTGCACCTCCAGACTACTCTCTATCCTCCCCTGCGCCTCCAGACTTCTCTCTGTCCTCTCTTGCACTATCAAGCTCCTCTGTATTCTCTTCTCCACCTCCAGACTTCTCTCTCTGTTCTTTCATCTTCCTTCTCCTCTGCCTACATACTCATCTCTGTACTGTTCTTCACCTGCAGACTCTTCTCTGCCCTTTTCACTCCTGCACCACCAGACTCCTCTCGGTCCCATCCTTTTCTGCACCTCCCAACTCCTCTCTGTCCCATCCTCTCAATGCACCTCCAGACTCCTCTGTTGGACCTCAAGACTCCTCTCTGTTCCATCCTCTCTTGGACCTTGAGACTCCTCTGTTGGACCTTGAGACTCCTTTCTGTTCCATCCTCTGTTGGACCTCGAGACTCTTCTGTTGGACCTCGAAACTCCTCTCTATTCTATACTCTACTGTACCTCCAGATTCCTCACTATCCTCTCCTCCATCTCCACACTCCTCTCTGTCCAATCCTCTCCATCACCTCCACTCATCTCTGTTCTCTCCTGCACATTTAGACTTTTCTCCACTCTGTTCTCCATATCTAGACTTCTCTCTGTCCTTTCCTGCACCTCCAAATTTCTTGCTATCCTCACCTCTCCTGCACCTACAGTCTCATCTTTGCCCTCTCATCTCCTTCGACTCAAGACTCTTCTCTATAATCTCCTGCACCTTCAGACTCCTCTCCTCCACATCCAGACATCTCTGGCCTGTGCTCTCCTTCATCTTCAGACTTCTCTCCTGCATCTCCAGACTAATTTCTGTCCTCTCCTGCACCTCCAGACTCCTCTTTGTCCTCTCATACACCTCCAGACTCTCCTACCCTCTCATACACCTCTAGACTCCTCACAACCACTTCCAGATTCCTTTCTATATTCTCTCCTCCATCGCCAGTCTCCTCTGTCCTATCCTCCCTTGCACTTCCTGATTCCTCTGTCATGTCCTCTCCTCTCCTACACCTCCAGACTCCGCTGTCTTCTCCACCTTCAGACTCCCCTCCAAATTTCCTTACTTCTCCTGCACCTCCAGATTCATCTCTGTCCTGTTTGTTCTTTCCTGCACCTCCAGACTCCTCCCTGTCCTCTCTTGCACCTCCAGACTCCTCCCTGTCCTCTCCTGCACTTCCAGACTCCACTCTGTCCTCTCCTGCACCTTCAGATCCTCAATCATGTCTTCTCCACTGATTCCTTTCTGTTATGTCATCTCCTGGACCTTCAAACTGCTCTCTTTTCCACCTCCAGACTCCTCTCTGTCCTCTCCTGCATTTCCAGACTCCTCTCCTGCATTTCCAGACTCCTCTCCTGCACCTCCAGACTCCTCTCCTGCACCTCCAAACTCCTCTCTTGCATCTCCAGACTCCTCTCTTGCACCTCCAGACTCCTCTCTTGCACCTCCAGACTCCTCTCTGTCCTCTCTTGCACCTCCAGACTCTTCCCTGTCCTCTCTTGCACCTCCAGACTCCTCCCTGTCCTCTCCTGCACTTCCAGACTCCACTCTGTCCTCTCCTGCACCTTCAGATCCTCAATCATGTCTTCTCCATCGATTCCTTTCTGTTATGTCATCTCCTGGACCTTCGAACTGATCTCTTTTCAACATCCATACTCCTCTCTGTCCTCTCCTGCACATGTAGACTCCTCTCTGTTTTCTCCCGCATCTCCAGACTCCTCTGTCTTCTTCTCTTCTCCACCTCCAGTGTTCTTTGTTCTGTCCTCCTCCAACTCCAGATTCCTCTGTCCCTTCCTCCACCTCCAGACTCCTCTCTGTGCTTTCTTCCATCTCCAGACTCCTCCCTCTCCTGCACCTATATTCCACTCTGTCCTCTTCTCCACCTCCAGACTACTCTCTCTGTTCTGTCCTCCAACTCCAGATACCTGTCCTCACCTGCACCTTTAGAACCTCTCTGTCAAGTCCTATCCTCCACCTCCAGACTCCTCTCTGCCTTCTCCTCTCCTGCACCCCCAGAGTCCTCTCTGTCCTCCCTTCCACCTCTCTTCCCTTTTCTCTCCTCCATCTCCACACTCCTCTCTGCCCTTTCCTGCACCTCCAGACTCCTCTCTGTCCTTTTCCATCCTCCCCTCTCTGTTTCTCTTTTCTTCCTCCAACTCCAGATACCTCTCGGTCCTCACCTTCAACTTCAAAGCCTGTCTGTCATGTCCTCTCCTCCACCTCCAGACTCTCCTCTTTGCCCTCTCCTCCACCTCCAGACTCTCCTCTCTGCCCTCTCCTCCACCTCCAGACTCTCTCTGCCTTCTCTACTTCCAGACCTCTGCTCTCTGTCCTCTCCTCCATTTCCAGACCTCTCCTCCACTTTCAGACCTCTCATCTCTGTCCTCTCCTCCACTTCCAGACCTTTCCTCACTGTCCAATCCTCCGCCTCCAAACCTCTCCTCTCTGTCCTCTCCTCTGCTTCCAGACCTCTCCTCTCTGTCCTCTCCTCTGCTTCCAGACCTCTCCTCTGTCCTCTCCTCCACTTCCAGACCTCTCCTCTCTGTCCTCTCCTCCGCTTCCAGACATCTCCTCTCTGTCTTCTCCTCCGCTTCCAGACCTCTCCTCTCTGTCCTCTCCTCTGCTTCCAGACCTCTCCTCTCTGTCCTCTCCTCTGCTTCCAGACCTCTCCTCTGTCCTCTCCTCCACTTCCAGACCTCTCCTCTCTGTCCTCTCCTCCGCTTCCAGACATCTCCTCTCTGTCTTCTCCTCCGCTTCCAGACCTCTCCTCTCTGTCCTCTCCTCCGCTTCCAGACCTCTCCTCTCTGTCCTCTCCTCTGCTTCCAGACCTCTCCTCTGTCCTCTCCTCCGCTTCCAGACCTCTCCTGTCTGTCCTCTCCTCCTCTTCCAGACCTCTCCTGTCTGTCCTCTCCTCCTCCTCCAGCCCTCTCCTTTCTGTCCTCTCCTCTGCTTCCAGACCTCTCCTCTCTGTCCTCTCCTCCGCTTCCAGACCTCTCCTGTCTGTCCTCTCCTCCTCTTCCAGACGTCTCCTTTCTGTCCTCTCCTCCGCTTCCAGACCTCTCCTTTCTGTCCTCTCCTCCGCTTCCAGACCTCTCCTCTCTGTCCTCTCCTCCGCTTCCAGACCTCTCCTCTCTGTCCTCTCCTCTGCTTCCAGACCTCTCCTCTCTGTCCTCTCCTCTGCTTCCAGACCTCTCCTCTCTGTCCTCTCCTCCGCTTCCAGACCTCTCCTCTCTGTCCTTTTCCTCCTCCAACTCCAGATATCTTTTAGTCCTCAACTTCCACTTCAGATCCTGTCTGTCATTTCCCCCCCTCCAGACTTCTTTCTGCTCTGTTTTTTTCTAAACATTCTGGATCCACCCTGTCCCCCCAGTCATTTTTCTGTCCTCTCATCTCTTCCACCTCCAGGCTCCTCTCTGTCCTCTCCTCTACCTCCAGGCTCCTCTCTGTCCTCTCCTCCACCACCTGACTCCTCTCTGCCCTCTCCTCTACCTCCAGGCTCCTCTCTGTCCTCTCCTGCACCTCTTGGCTCCTCTCTGTCCTCTCTTCTCCTCTTCTGACTTTTTTCTATCGTCTCCACCTCCAGTCTCCTCTCTGCCCTCTCCTCTACCTCCAGGCTCCTCTCTGCCCTCTCCTCCACCTCCAGGCTCCTTTCTGTCCTCTCTTCTCCTCTTCTGCCTTTTCTCTATCGTCTCCATCTCCAGACTCCTCTCTGTCCTCTCCTCCACCACCTGACTCCTCTCTGCCCTCTCCTCTACCTCCAGGCTCCTCTCTGTCCTCTCCTCCACCACCTGACTCCTCTTTGCCCTCTCCTCTACCTCCAGGCTCCTCTCTGTCCTCTCCTCCACCACCTGACTCCTCTCTGCCCTCTCCTCTACCTCCAGGCTCCTCTCTGTCCTCTCCTGCAGCTCTTGGCTCCTCTGTCCTCTCTTCTCCTCTTCTGCCTTTTCTCTGTCATCTCCATCTCTAGACTCCTCTCTGTCCTCTCCTCCACCACCTGCTTCCTCTCTGTCCTCTCCTCCACCTCCAGACTCCTCTCTGCCCTCTCCTCTACTTCCAGTCTCCTCTCTGTTCTCTCCTCCACCACCTGACTCCTCTCTGCCCTCTCCTCTACCTCCAGGCTCCTCTCTGTCTTCTCCTGCACCTCTTGGCTCCTCTCTGTCCTCTCTTCTCCTCTTCTGACTTTTTTCTATCATCTCCATCTCCAGACTCCTCTTTGTCCTCTCCTCCACCTCCAGTCTCCTCTCTGTCCTCTCCTCCACCTCCAGACTCCTCTCTGCCCTCTCCTCTACTTCCAGACTCCTCTCTGTCCTCTCCTCCACCACCTGACTCCTCTCTGTCCTCTCCTCTACTTCCAGACTCCTCTCTGTCCTCTCCTCCACCACCTGACTCCTCTCTGTCCTCTCCTCCACCACCTGACTCCTCTCTGTCCTCTCCTCTACTTCCAGACTCCTCTCTGTCCTCTCCTCCACCACCTGACTCCTCTCTGTCCTCTCCTCCACCACCTGACTCCTCTCTGTCCTCTCCTCTACTTCCAGACTCCTCTCTGTCCTCTCCTCCACCACCTGACTCCTCTCTGCCCTCTCCTCTACTTCCAGACTCCTCTCTGTCCTCTCCTCCACCACCTGACTCCTCTCTGTCCTCTCCTCTACTTCCAGACTCCTCTCTGTCCTCTCCTCCACCACCTGACTCCTCTCTGCCCTCTCCTCCACCACCTGACTCCTCTCTGTCCTCTCCTCTACTTCCAGACTCCTCTCTGTCCTCTCCTCCACCACCTGACTCCTCTCTGTCCTCTCCTCTACTTCCAGACTCCTCTCTGTCCTCTCCTCCACCACCTGACTCCTCTCTGCCCTCTCCTCCACCACCTGACTCCTCTCTGCCCTCTCCTCTACCTCCAGGCTCCTCTCTGTCCTGTCCTCCACATCCATGCTCTCTTCTCCATCTCCATACTTCTCTCTCTGTTCATCCATCTGAATGATTTTTTTCTCCTTTTCTTCCGTTTGCCCTCCATGAGTCCGATTTTCCGCCAGTGTGACACCTTGTGACGTGTGTGTGCGATCCGTGTGTGATCCCTTTTCGTACAGCTGTCCATGATCACACACAGTTTCCTGGGTTTATAGCAGAAATGTTTCGGTAATTATTGGATTCCGCTGGGGTGGTCCATGTGGGATCCAGTTTTTTTCCTTCGCTCACAGTCTGCATGTGTGAGTCTTTTCTGAGACTCGCCTGAAGGGAGTGCATGCTGCAATTCTTTTTTCATGGACAGTCGAGCAGAGACACAAATCGTTCATCTGAAGAGCCTTGCTCGCTAACATGGGTCAGTTATAAATGGCCTAGTACACGTCCGGGTAATCCACCTGTCGACAGGAGCGCTTCTTCATAGCCGCTTCTCTCTAAATCTCATTGTTCTCCTATGATGATGCACTCTAAGGGCCCCGTTACACGCTTCACTGTCCCAGCGATCCCACCAACGATCCGACGTGGATGGGATCACTGGGACATAGCTGATCGCTGGTGAGCTGTCACATAGGCAGTCTCACCAGCGATCAGGACCAGCGAGCACGCAGGTATCCAGGGTAAACAGCGGGTATCTAAGCGCCGTGTGGCACTTAGTTACCAGCTGTTAACCCTGGATACCAGCTCCCAGTGTCTCTGATTGTTGGTCTCTTGCTGTCACACGCAGCGATGTGTGCTGCCCAGCGGGAGACCAACGATAGATTCATGGCCCAGACCATTAGGCAACGATTAACAATCAGCCAACTGATCGTTGCTACATGTCACACGCCACGATGTAGTTTCGACATCGCTGCCAGGTCACGTCGTTCACAATATTGTTGTGTGTACCGGGGCCCTAATACATGTGTCCTTCCAGTCCTACATTGTGTTCCTTGTATTCTCGGGTGATTGATTAATCTCCTCACTGACACACATAAATTCTTCCATTAATTTTTTTTTTCACAATTTCCTTCACCCCCAGAAGATATAAAGGTGTTCGCTTCTCTTCTGAAGAATCCACAGAGTGAAGAAGACAAAGAAGAAATTCCAGCCACGACCACCGAGTGGAACATTAAACAGGAGGAAGACGTAGACCTATATACAGATGCCTCTCCGAAAGGCCAAGATGAAGTCTCCGACGACGCGGAGGATGAGGAGCTGCACCAGGCGTGCAAAATGTCCCGAGATGAATTTCAAGACAGACAACTTGATGAAGAGGCTCAGCTGCTACTAGCCATACAGATGTCCATGGACACCCTAGACACCGCCATGGAGGATGAGGAAAAGGCCCTGCAGAGGGCACTCCAACTTTCTCTTAGAGAACAAGTCTTGGTGGAGGCAGAAGAGCCTTTACAGAGAGCTCTAGAAATGTCTTTGCAAAACTCTTGGGCTTATGATGAGACATCTCCTGGTCAAGCAGACTTTAATGATGTGTCTGGAGATGAGGTTGTAAAGGCTTGGGACACTGCTGAAATAAAAATACTAGCGGGGGATGAGACCAGTCTGGTGGTGGCATGTGCAGCCATTAGGAAGGCAGTGTCAGGAACACTGTGCACCCTGACTCTGGATGGAGTAGACGACTTCCAGTATAAAACAGAAATACTCTCTGCTCTGGAGAAGAAACACAAGGTGACAATCAGCGAATACGAAGGGCAGACACAAATACAAGGATTCCTACAAAACCCCCTGAACAGCCAGAAAGAACTCTCCCAGATCCTGAGTGCCCTCCATGGAGAAAGCAGGTCTGGCCTTATGACTTTAGACTGGCAACAGTCAGTAATTCTGACTCCGGTGTTGGAGACATCAGAGGAATATAATAGCATTGTCCAGCAGTTCCTCAGCACACTAAAGGGGCAGAGAGCTGTCACTCAGGTCCTCCAGGTAATTATCTGTCACTCATGTGCCTTGAATGTAGCATACTATACAGAATGGGACTAAACATGGCTTCTAAAGTCTAAGGGTGCCCCCTGGTCTCCTGTAAAAGAGCAAGGGATTAGACGCCACTCACAAATATCTGCTTCTTTAGGTGCAAAAGGTGCAAAATGGATTGCTCTATAAGCAATACCAGCTGAAAAAGGCAAGCATGGCGCATTGCCCCAAGACCCCCATTGAGCGCACGCTTTACCATGGGACCACAGAAAATGGTGCCAAAGAGATCTGTCATCATGGATTTAATCGCAGCTTCTGTGGAAAGAACGGTAAGAACGATCAGTGGTAAAAACATGATACTCCTGCTTCAATATGTGACATCTTCCTAATCTTCAGCATGTCCCCGCCCTAATCTCCCCCATGTCACCCTCCTAATCTCCAGCATGTCCCCGCCCTAATCTCCCCCGTGTCACCCTCCTAATCTCCGGCATGTCCCCACCCTAATCTCCCCCGTGTCGCCTTCCTAATCTCCAGCATGTCCCTGCCCTAATCTCCCCTGTGTCACCCTCCCAATCTCCAGCATGTCCCTGCCCTAATCTCCCCTGTGTCACCCTCCCAATCTCCAGCATGTCCCCACCCTAATCTCCCCCGTGTCACCTTCCTAATCTCCAGCATGTCCCTGCCCTAATCTCCCCTGTGTCACCCTCCTAATCTCCAGCATGTCCCCGCCCTAATATCACCCGTGTCACCCTCCTAATCTCCAGCATGTCCCCGCCCTAATATCCCCCGTGTCACCCTCCCAATCTCCAGCATGTCCCCGCCCTAATCTCCCCCATGTCACCCTCCTAATCTCCAGCATGTCCCTGCCCTAATCTCTCCCGTGTGACCCTCCTAATCTCCAGCATGTCCCTGCCCTAATCTCCCCCGTGTGACCCTCCTAATCTCCAGCATGTCCCCGCCCTAATCTCCAGCATGTCCCCGTCCTAATCTCCAGCATGTCCCTGCCCTAATCTCCCCCATGTCACCCTCCTAATCTCCAGCATGTCCCCGCCCTAATCTCCCCCGTGTTACCCTCCTAATCTCCAGCATGTCCCCGCCCTAATCTCCAGCATGTCCCCGCCCTAATCTCCCCCATGTCACCCTCCTAATCTCCAGCATGTCCCCGCCCTAATCTCCCCCCGTGTCACCCTCCTAATCTCCGGCATGTCCCCACCCTAATCTCCCCCGTGTCGCCTTCCGAATCTCCAGCATGTCCCTGCCCTAATCTTCCCTGTGTCACCCTCCCAATCTCCAGCATGTCCCTGCCCTAATCTCCCCTGGGTCACCCACCTAATCTCCCCCGTGTCACCCACCTAATCTCCCCCGTGTCACCCACCTAATCTCCAGCATGTCCCTGCCCTAATCTCCCCCGTGTCACCCTCCTAATCTCCAGCATGTCCCCGTCCTAATCTCCCCCGTGTGACCTTCCTAATCTCCAGCATGTCCCTGCCCTAATCTCCCCCGTGTCACCCTCCCAATCTCCAGCATGTCCCCGCCCTAATCTCCCCCGTGTGACCCTCCTAATCTCCAGCATGTCCCCGCAATAATCTCCCCCGTGCCACCCTCCTAATCTCCAGCATGTCCCCGCCCTAATCTCCCCCGTGTCACCCACCTAAACTCCAGCATGTCCCCGCCCTAATCTCCCCCGTGTCACCCTCCTAATCTCCAGCATGTCCCCGCCCTAATCTCCCCCGTGTCACCCTCCTAATCTCCAGCATGTCCCCTCCCTCCTAATCTCCAGCATGTCCCTGCCCTAATTTCCTCCGTGTCACCCTAATAATCTCCAGCATGTCTCCACCCTAGTCTCCAACATTTCACCATCCTAATCTCCACCGAATCACCCTTCCTCTCAATCTCCACCGAGTCGCCCGCCCTCCTGATGTCCGCCGAGACGCCCGCCTCCTAATCTCCGCCAAGTCGCCTGCCCTCCTGATCTCTGCCGAGTCGCCCGCCCTCCCAATCTCCGCCAAGTCGCCTGCCCTCCTGATCTCTGCCGAGTCGCCCGCCCTCCCTATCTCCGCCGAGTCGCTTGCCCTCCTGATCTCTGCCGAGTCGTCCGCCCTCCCTATCTCCGCCGAGTCGCCGGCCATCCATCGTTGGGTCTCCCTCTTCTTCTCAGTCGGGTCATGCTCTTCACTACACTGTATGTGTGATTTAACCTGTGGACCACCCTCGTCTCGTTCCTGTCTTCCTTTCAGTTCTAATTCTTCTTTCTCTCCCATCAGCCACTCAATACGGGCACGGTGTGTATTTTGCTGTTGAGGCTACAATATCTGCGAGAGAGAGATATTCAACCCCGTCCAGTAGTGGAAACAAGTACATTTTGGTTGCCCGGGTATTGACTGGAGAGTTTACTGTGGGTAGAGAAGACATGAAAACACCTCCTATAAAGCCAGGTACGGTTGGTGATGTTCCACAGCGGTATGACAGCTTAGTGGACGATCTTCAGAACCCTTCCATCTTTGTCATATTTAATGATACACAAGCATATCCAAAATACCTTATTACATGCTGTAATAAGAGAGACCATATGAAATAGGCTGAAAAGAAGCACCACTCCAACAGTTGGAGACAACACTTGTAGTTACATATAGCGAAGAATCGGGAAGGGATGAACGACTGACAAACTGGCTGCGAATACAGGTTCAAGCCAACGGGTGGATCACCTCATGATGCCAGCTGGAAATGTCCTCCATCTTGTAAGGGATGTTAAGAGATTATGTTTCTACATAATTGCATTTACAGGGCCCTGAGATGTCAATGAGACGCCAACAATAAAGGCCAACCATTCAAACAGGGCTTACGCATTTAAAATAAAGCTGAAAATTGCAATGAAATTGTTACAACACCCAGAATCCTCATCATGCTTGTGTCATTCTTGAGACGCCCGCTTCTCCTCCTCCACTATCCCCTTGTCCATCCCTGGATTTTCTGCAGTGCAGCCTTTCACTTATCTCTCCTACGTGTCCTATTCTGCAGCCTTCCCTTTGTATCTCCTTGGTGTCCTCCTCGTTAGCATTCCACTTTCATCTCCTGTCTATCATTCTCTTCAGTAGCCGTCCTCATCCCTTCTAGTGTCATCATCGTTATTCACTGCAGCCTTACCCTTGTGTCTCCTGAGTGTCTTCCTTCTCCTCTTCAGCCCTCTTTGAGTTTTCTGGTGGTGTTGTCGTCCTCCACCTCTCCAGCCTTCCCCTGTCTTTCATCCTCATTAGCCTTCCCCTTATATCTCTTTCATGTCATCCTCTTTGGCCCGCCCCTTGTTCCTCATGGGTGTTCTCATCCTCCCCCTTCCTAGCCTGTTCCTTGTCTCGCCTGAGTGTCATTGTCGTCAGCCCTCCATTTGTTCTTCCTTGTTTTTGTCATCCTCATAAGCAACCTTTTTCATTGCATATCCTGGGTGTTATCCTCTTGGTCCTTCCCCATGTTCCTCTTGGGTGTTGCTACCTCCACATGCTTCTCGTCTCTCCTGGGTATCATCCTCTGTGGCATGATCTTTTGTTCCTTCTGTGTGTCATTGTCCTCCTCCACAGCTTTTCCTTGTTTCTCTTCAGGCTACCCCTTGTTCCTTCTGCGTATCGTCGTCATCATCATCCTCCGCTGTTTTTCATGGTCTCTCCTAGGTATCATACACTTAAGCCTTTGATACTTCGGCATGTCATCGTCGTCCTCCACAGGTTTTCGTATTTCTCCTGAGTGTCATCCTCTTAAACCCTCCCCTTGGTCCCCCTGGGTTTCATCATCTTCCTCCAAAATCTTTTACTTGTCTGTCCTGTATGTTATCTTCTTCACCCTTACCTTTGTTCCCCCTGGGTTTCATCATCCTCCTCCAAAATCTTTTACTTGCCTGTCCTGTATGTTATCTTCTTCACCCTTACCTTTGTTCCCCCTGGGTTTCATCATCCTCCTCCAAAATCTTTTACTTGCCTGTCCTGTATGTTATCTTCTTCACCCTTACCTTTGTTCCCCCTGGGTTTCATCATCCTCCTCCAAAATCTTTTACTTGTCTGTCCTGTATGTTATCTTCTTCACCCTTACCTTTGTTCCTCCTGGGTTTCATCATCCTCCTCCAAAATCTTTTACTTGTCTGTCCTGTATGTTATCTTCTTCACCCTTACCTTTGTTCCTCCTGGGTTTCATCATCCTCCTCCAAAATCTTTTACTTGCCTGTCCTGTATGTTATCTTCTTCACCCTTACCTTTGTTCCCCCTGGGTTTCATCATCCTCCTCCAAAATCTTTTACTTGTCTGTCCTGTATGTTATCTTCTTCACCCTTACCTTTGTTCCCCCTGGGTTTCATCATCCTCCTCCAAAATCTTTTACTTGCCTGTCCTGTATGTTATCTTCTTCACCCTTACCTTTGTTCCTCCTGGGTTTCATCATCCTCCTCCAAAATCTTTTACTTGTCTGTCCTGTATGTTATCTTCTTCACCCTTACCTTTGTTCCCCCTGGGTTTCATCATCCTCCTCCAAAATCTTTTACTTGTCTGTCCTGTATGTTATCTTCTTCACCCTTACCTTTGTTCCTCCTGGGTTTCATCATCCTCCTCCAAAATCTTTTACTTGTCTGTCCTGTATGTTATCTTCTTCACCCTTACCTTTGTTCCCCCTGGGTTTCATCATCCTCCTCCAAAATCTTTTACTTGTCTGTCCTGTATGTTATCTTCTTCACCCTTACCTTTGTTCCTCCTGGGTTTCGTCATCCTCTTTGGTTGCTTTTTTTTGTCTCTCCTGGGTGTCTTCGTCTTCAGCCTTTCCTTTGTTCCCCCTGGGTGTAGTCTCCATCTACAGCTTTTCCATGTCTCTACTGTGTGCCATTCTCTACAATTTAACAGAATAAACCCACAGAGCATGTTGCACAGGCAGCGCCTCGTTGTACCATCTGCTATGACTATACCAGGTCTGAACTGCTCATTGATGGATCCTACCTGTACACCAGGAGTTGTACTGGAAGGATGGTCATCGGCAGCACTGAAAGAATGTGATTACTGTGGGGTTACAAATTGTACGCAGGATGAGATAATAAAGGCTTTTGTCACATATACTGGAGTCATTCATGTTATTACAGTAATACAGCTGATGAGGAGTAACGGGAGATACGAGGAGGCATCTGGAAAGTCAAAAAAACGAACTATGGGACAAAATAGTAACAGAGGACAATGTTTGTCATATTTAGTCCTTCCCATGGAGTCTCCAGAAACAGGGGATCCCATAAGTGTGAGATACCCTAGGACCACCAGACACAGGTAAAAAAGACCTTATGACTAGGGATGAGTGGGCCCGTGGAAGTTCGGGTTCTGGTACATGACCTGAAATTTATTCCAAAATTTGGTTTAAGTACCAGAACTGTACCTGAACTTGAACCACAACCCGAACCCCACAGAAAACAATGGGGATCCGAACTTTTGAGCTGGAAAAATATCTCTCTCCCTCTTTCCTCACCAAGGAACTCAGAACATTGCAACAGACTTCCAGAAGTTTGTGTTTGACGTTTAGCACTTGACACTAACTCTCCGGTACGAGTTCACTCATCTCTGCCTATGACCACTAAACACGAGAGACTCCAGAATCTCTAAGACAGACATATTCAGGAGGTTCCAGACACAAGTCACTCAATTACCAACGTAAGAAGAGACCGCAGAAACCAAGAGGAAAGTCCAGGTAAAAGAAATGCGTTTATTTGATAAATAGATTTTTTTAAAAATATCGTATTTTTCGCTTTGTAAGACGCACTTTTTTTCCCCCAAATTTGGTGGAAAAATGGGGGTACATCTTACAAAGCGTACATGCCTTACCGATACCATGGGTGTAGGCCGCAGACTTGGGATGAGGGGGGGGTGTAAGAGGGTAAGAGTCCTGAGGAGATCATTTGCATATTCCCAGTGCCTTCTGGGATAAGTGAAGAGTCTCCGCGAGCTCAACGATCACTGGGTTTTGGCCGTTGCAGCTGAAAAGAGGAAATCGTAAAACCACGCGCCGACTGGCGCGCGAATTTTGGCTCATGTTTCATCGTTTTTAAGAAATCTCAATATGGAAGAGGCCAGGAGCCATTTGGTGAGCTGCATTTCTTGCTACATGTTCACAGACTTACCAGTGGAAAAGCCAAACTTCACCTGCCACAAATGCGGCTTGTGTCCCTGCTGGAGGAAGAGAGGTTAGCTACGTTGAAGATCATTAAGGAAGGTGAAGAGTTCTTAGAGCAGAATTATCTCTTCATGTTACAGAAAGAGAAGAAATTCGAAGTGCACCTGAAGAAACAAAAGAATGGAAACGTGACCCAGAGAAGCAGGAGGATCAGGAGGCAGTCAGCACCCATACTGCTCAGAAACCAGTACCAGGCTCTCACGCAGGAAAACGATGAAGAAATACATCAGGATAAGACTTTGCCCACAAACAGCAACCTTGTACGCCCTCAGAGTCCTCCTGGATGGAGAAAGAAAAATGTTGTGAAGAAGAAACGGAGAGTGGTGGTCATGGGGGATTCCCTGTTGAGAGGAACAGAGGCCGCTATCTGCAGACCGGATATAACCTCAAGAGAAATGTGCTGTCTTCCAGGTGCAAAAATTAAAGATGTGTCTGACAGGATATCAGGACTCTTCAGACCTACAGATGACTACCCATTCCTGCTACTACATGTGGGGACAAATGACACCGCAAGAAACGACCTGGAAACCATCTGCAGTGGCTTTGAAAACTTAGGCAAGAAAGTGACAGAACTGGGAGCGCAGGTGGTCTTCTCTTCCATCCTCCCAGTGGATGGCCATGGAACAAGGAGGTGGAATAAGATTCTGCAGGTGAACAACTGGCTACGTCGATGGTGCCGTCAGCAACGATTTGGATTTATGAATCACGGAGTGAATTACCTATACGATGGACTACTTGCTAGAGATGGGGTACACCTTACGAAGACTGGAAAACATGTATTTGGAAGTCGCCTTGCTACACTTGTAAGGAGAGCTTTACACTAGAACAACATGGGAAGGGAAGCAAAAGGCCAGAAAAAGCCATACACCTGACAAATGCTATTGAGAACTCTGCTATTAGAAGTGGAAAGGAAGAACAAAGACAAAAGAATCTAAATAATAAAAATATTGGAGAAAGAGAAAACAATCACAAACTAAAATGTTTCTATACTAATGCACAAAGCATGGGCAACAAACAAGGAGAATTGGAACTACTAACACAGGAAAAGAAATATGATGTCATTGGAATCACTGAAACTTGGTGGGACAATACACATGATTGGAATACAAGACTAGAAGGATACAAATTATTTGCAAGAAACAGACTTGATAAACGAGGAGGAGGTGTCGCATTGTATGTTAGAAACTCGTATATCTGCACAGAGATCCAAGCTTTAGAGACTGGGAGTTCTGTGGAATCTGTTTGGGTAAGAATACAAGGACAGAACAATGGAAAGGACACCATTGTAGGCATTTACTACAGGCCACCTGTGCAAGCTGAAGATATGGATGAACTCTTTATGCATCAAATGGCCAAGTTCTCCAAAAAATATGACATAGTTGTCATGGGAGATTTCAACCATCCAGACATTTGTTGGGAATCTCTCTCAGGCAAAACTAACAGGTCAAGGAAATTCTTATCCTCTCTTGCTGACAACTTTATCTTCCAAAAGGTAGGGGAGAAAACAAGGGGAACTGCTACCTTGGATCTAATCCTTATAAACAGGGAGGAAATGGTTGAGGAGGTAAAAGTGGCTGGGACCTTAGGCGGTAGCGACCATGCTATTTTAGAATTTTGGATAACTAGAGGAGGAAGACCTGTGAAGACTCAGACGTCAAGGTTAGATTTCAGAAAGGCAGATTTTAAGGGATTCAGAAAGAGAATTGGAGGGATCCAATGGCTGGATATCCTTAAAGACAAAAATGTCCAGGAAGGATGGGAAATCTTGAAAAATGAAATTCTCAAAGCACAGTTGTTAACAATTCCTAAAAGAGGGAAGAATAGGAAGCATTTAAAGAAACCAGGATGGATGAACACAGAACTTAAGCACATGCTAAAAAGGAAGAAAAAAATGTTTATAAAATGGAAAGAGGGAGGCATATCTAAAGAAGAATATAATGCTGTCTGCATAACCTGCAGGGCACAAATCAGATTACTAAAGCTGACAATGAATTGAGGCTTGCAAGAGATGTCAAAAGCAATAATAAAGGATTTTGGGGATATGTCAAAAGTAAAAGAAAAGTCAAAGATGCTATAGGATTTTTACAGGATGAACATGATGAAATGGTAAGACACGATGTTGAGAAGGCTGAACTTTTAAATTCCTATTTTGCATCTGTTTTCTCTCAGAAAGGAAATGTAACATCAACTGTTCTTCACTGTCCTATTAAGGGAATAGAAGAATCCAGGATATCTATAAACAGAAAGATAGTGAGGAAACACTTAGCTAACCTAAATGAATTCAAGTCTCCAGGTCCAGATGAATTACACCCCAGATTACTGAAGGAGATAGCAGAAGAAATTTTTGAACCCCTCTCCATAATCTTTGAAAATTCTTGGAGAACAGGAGAAGTCCCAGAAGACTGGAGAAGAGCAAATGTTGTTCCTATCTTCAAAAAGGGGAAGAAGGTGAACCCAGGCAACTATAGGCCGGTGAGTCTGACTTCTATACCAGGAAAGATCTTTGAACAAATTATTAAACAACATGTATGTCAGTACCTGGATAAGAATGAAGTGAGTAAACAGAGTCAGCATGGGTTTGTAACTAATAAGTCATGTCAGACTAACTTAATTTCCTTCTATGACGAAATCACTGATTGGGTGGATCAAGGAAATGCTGTAGATATAGTATATCTTGACTTCAGCAAAGCATTTGACAAAGTATCTCGTACAATCCTTATTGAAAAAATGACTAAGTATGGAATGGACGAGGCAACTATTAGGTGGATTCATAACTGGCTTAGTGATCGGACTCAAAGAGTGGTCTTAAATGGCTGCACATCCAGTTGTAAGAATGTCTCAAGTGGGGTACCACAGGGCTCTGTCCTGGGCCCTGTATTGTTCAACATCTTTATCAACGATTTAGATGAAGGAATTGAGGGTAAACTGATTAAATTTGCTGATGACACAAAGTTAGGAGGGATAGCTAATACTAGAAAAGAGAGAGAAAGGATTCAAAAAGATATCAATAAACTGGAGCAGTGGGCAGCAACTAACAGAATGGTTTTTAACAGGGAAAAATGCAAAGTACTACATCTGGGCAATAAAAATGAAAAAAGCATATACAGAATGGGAGGAATAGGGCTAAGCAACAGCACATGTGAAAAAGACTTGGGCATACTAATAGATCAGAGTCTGAATATGAGTCAACAATGTGATGCATCAGCAAAAAAGGCAAATGCAATTCTAGGATGTATTAACAGAAGCAAACAGTCTAGATCATGTGAAGTCATTATTTCCCTCTACCCCTCTTTGGTCAGACCTCATCTGGAATATTGTGTCCAGTTTTGGGCACCACATTTTAAAAAAGACATCAACAAACTGGAGGAAGTTCAGAAAAGAGCGACCAGAATGGTGACCGGTCTGCAAACCCTGTTGTGAGTTCATTTTCCCCTTCGTCACTGAGGTCTGGTGAACTCCCTATTCTGGTAAAGGAAGGTAATGAGCCTGATTATCAGGCACCTGAGCCTAATGAGGATGACTGGCTGAGTGGAGTCACGGACTGGATATAAGGCTGCCGACGCCCTTCTGCCCTGCGGGTGATTTCTCTGTGGACTTCTAGGACACCAGTCTGATTCCTGCTCCTCTAAAGCGAAGTTTTCTGCTTTGCCTGTTAGCATTTGTGTTTTGTTTTTGTTTTCTTTGCTTTTCTGTATTCTGCCATTCCCTGCTGGGGTGAGCTGAATCTCCTTTTGCCGGTTGCTCTGTCTTCAGAATATTCCTGAGTACTGACATAGCTTTTTTGAAGCCTAGCATCTTCAGGGCCTTTTTCACTGTCAGTCTGTTGGCTCTTATTTTCATAGGGTTTTTCACGGATTGCAGACAGCAGCCTTCCTGTCCTTTTCTATCTAGTTAGCTTGGGCCCCTCTTTGCTCAGTCTATCTTTCTGTCTGTGTTAGTGTTTTCATCTTGCTTCACCGTCATTATATGTTGGGGGCTGCCTATTGCTTTGGGGTCTGCTCTGGGGCAGTTTAGATTTCCCCTTTCTTTCTTTAGGCCTATTTAATTCTCCGGCTGTGATCGAGGGGTCTAGGGCATCGTAGGAACCCCCCACGGCTACTGCTAGTTGTGTTGATAGGTTCAGGGGTCTGCAATCCGATAGCTGCCAACTTCTCTGGTTTTCTGGACTGAGCTAGCATTTCTGTTTTTGCCTCCTACGGTGACTCAATCATAACAGAATCACCCGCCATACCGCAGATCCTAGGGTACTCAATAGCAGGAAAGAATTGTGTTTAAAAAAAAAAAAAGTGTGTGTGTATATTCTTTCCTCTATATCTCTGAGGCCGTAGGGGGAATTTTTTTTTCTCTCAATGGAGATAAAGCAATTGTCTGATCGTGTGGAGCAGCTCGCTGCGGAAGTGCGGGGAATTTCCGCTTACCTTGCTCGATCGCATGCTGTTGAACCAAAGATCCCTACACCTGATGTATTTTTTGGTGATCGATCTAAATTTTTGAGTTTCAAAAATAATTGTAAATTATTTTTTGCCTTGAAGCCTAACTCGTCAGGGAGCTCCGCGCAGCAGGTTAAAATTGTCATCTCTTTGCTGCGTGGCGATCCCCAGGATTGGGCGTTTTCTTTGAAACCAGATGATCCTATTCTGACTAATGTGAACGCATTCTTTCAAGCTTTGGGGTTGTGTGACGAACCTAATGCTATTGATCAGGCTGAAAAGACCCTGTTGGCATTGAACCAGGGTCGAGATTCTGCAGAGTTGTACTGTCAAAAGTTCCAAAAGTAGGCGGTCCTTACTACCTGGAATGATAATGCCTTGGCTGCTCTCTTTCGGAAGGGTTTGTCAGAAGCCGTGAAAGATACTATGGTGGGATTTCCTGTTCCCTCTGGTCTAGACGATTCTATGTCATTAGCCATTCAGGTTGATCGGCGTTTACGTGAACGCAGGATTGCACGAGAGGTGTTGCCACCGGTTGAACAGACGTCTGAACCTATGCAATGTGATAGAGTTTTGTCTAAGGCGCAACGTCAGGAGTTCAGAAGGCGTAATCTGTGTTTTTTCTGTGGAGATGCCTCGCATATTATTTCTGTTTGTCCTAAACGAGAGAAACGCTTTGCACGCACGTTTTCTGTTGGTGGTGTTCAACCTAAGTTTCTTCTGGCAATTACTCTGATCTGCTCCCTGTCCACATTTTCCGCCAAGGCTTTTGTGGATTCGGGAGCGCTAAACCTAATGGACTTGGATTTTGTTAAACGTTGTGGATTTCCGATGACACCTCTGCAGACGCCTATCCCTTTGAGGGGGATTGATGCTACTCCTTTGGCTAAAAATAAACCTCAGTTTTGGACCCAGGTGGTCATGCGGGTCGCCCCAGACCATCAAGAAAATTGCAGATTTTTGGTGTTGCATGGTCTGCATGATGCCGTTGTTCTGGGGTTTCCCTGGTTGCAAATTCATAATCCAGTTTTGGATTGGAAATCTGTGTCTGTGGCGAGTTGGGGTTGTCGGTGTGCCTTTAGCGAGGCTCCGGTTTTTTCCACCTCTCCTCAGTCGCATGATGTTCCTGACTATTTGGCGGACTTTTACGATGTATTTAGTGAGAATGAGTCTGCGTCCTTGCCTCCTCATAGGAGTTATGACTGTGCAATTGAACTGAGCCCGGGGTGTAAATTTCCCAAGGGTCGGCTCTTCAATTTATCTGTACCCGAGCACGAGGCTATGCGGTCCTATATTAAGGAGGCGTTGGAGAAGGGTCATATTAGACCATCCTCTTCACCCTTAGGTGCCTTTTTTTTTTTGTGGCCAAAAAGGATGGTTCTTTAAGGCCTTGTATTGATTATCGTGCCCTCAATAAAATTACTATTAAATATCAGTATCCGTTACCCCTGATTTCGGATCTATTCTCTAGAGTTAGAGGTGCTTGCTGGTTTACCCAGCTTGACCTCAGGGGGGCGTATAATCTTATCCGCATTAAGCAGGGGGATGAATGGAAGACGGCGTTTAATACTCCGGAGGGACATTTTGAGTACCTGGTGATGCCTTTTGGGCTCATTAATGCCGCTTCTGTCTTCCAGTGCTTCATGAACGATATTTTCCGAGACTTTGTCGATAAATTTTTGATTATCTATCTGGATGATATTTTGATCTTCTCCAAGGATTGGGATTCTCATGTGGAACATATTCGGACTGTGTTCCGGATCTTGAGGGAGAATTCCCTGTATGTCAAAGGATCAAAATGCTTTTTTGGAGTTCAGAGGATTTCATTTTTGGGATTTATTTTGTCTCCGTCAACTATTGAAATGGACCCGGCCAAGATACATGCCATTTATGATTGGGTTCAGCCCACTTCTTTGAAGGCCCTCCAGAAGCTTTTGGGTTTTGCTAATTTTTATCGGAAATTTATAGCAAAATTTTCTAGTATTGCCAAGCCATTGACTGATCTGACTAAGAAGGGTGCTGATGTGTTGAATTGGTCTCCGGAGGC
Source organism: Dendrobates tinctorius (assembly GCF_039654945.1). Classification (NCBI taxonomy): domain Eukaryota; kingdom Metazoa; phylum Chordata; class Amphibia; order Anura; family Dendrobatidae; genus Dendrobates; species Dendrobates tinctorius. Next base: position 1,702,262 of record NW_027361902.1, on the reverse strand, counting down.
TGTTGCTTCCTTTCAGGAGCTGAAGCGAAGATTTACCTCCGCCCCGGTTTTGCGGCAACCTGATGTCTCACTCCCGTTCCAGGTAGAGGTGGATGCTTCTGAGATTGGTGCAGGAGCTGTTTTGTCCCAAAAGGATCCTGTAACATCTAAAATTAATCCCTGTGCTTTCTTTTCCCGAAAGTTCTCTCCATCTGAACGTACCTATGATGTGGGGAATCGGGAACTGTTGGCCATGAAATGGGCATTTGAGAAGTGTAGACATTGGTTGGAGGGAGCTAAACATCAAGTTGTGGTCCTCACTGACCACAAGAATTTGATTTACCTAGAGTCGGCTAAACGCTTGAACCCTAGACAGGCTAGGTGGGCCTTGTTTTTTTACACGTTTTGATTTTGTGGTCTCTTTTCTTCCTGGAACTAAGAATGTCAAGGCAGACGCCCTCTCTAGGAGTTTCTTTGCTGATTCTCCTGTGGTGACCAAGCCTGCTACCATCTTAGGCGAAGGGGTAGTTCTTTCTGCCATCTCGCCCGATTTGAGACTTGCTCTGCAAGAGTTCCAGGAGGACAATCCTGAGCGTTGTCCCAGTGGAAAGTTGTATGTTCCTGACCAGTGGAAGAAGAGAGTGATGTCTGAAGTTCATGGCTCTGCATTGGCTGGTCATCCAGGTATTTTTGGTACTAGAGATCTGGTGAGTCGCTCTTTTTGGTGGCCCACCTTGTCTCATGATGTCAGGAATTTTGTGCAGTCCTGTGGGACTTGCTCCCGGTCTAAATCTTGTTCTCGCTCTAGTGGGTTGTTGATGCCTTTGCCGGTCCCCAGGAGGCCATGGACCCATATTTCAATGGATTTCATCTCTGATATGCCGGTCTCTCAAAGAATGACTGTTATTTGGGTGATTTGTGACAGATTCTCTAAGATGGTTCATCTTGTACCACTCCCTAAGTTGCCATCTTCCTCTGAGTTGGTGCCCCTGTTTTTGCAACAGGTGGTTCGCTTACACGGGATTCCTGAGAACATTGTACCTGACAGGAGTTCAGTTTGTGTCTAGATTTTGGAGGACTTTCTGTTCCAAGCTGGGAATTCAGTTGTCCTTCTCCTCTGTTTTTCACCCTCAGACCAATGGGCAGACAGAGAGAACAAACCAGACCTTGGAGTCGTATTTGAGATGTTTTATTTCCGCTGATCAGGATGATTGGGTTTCATTTTTGCCCTTGGCCGAATTTGCTTTAAATAATAGAGCTAGTATAGTGGCTAGTTCTGCCACTTTGATGTCACCTTTTTTTTGTAACTTTAGGTTTCATCCTTGATTTTCTTCAGGGCAGGTGGAGCCTTCTGCCTGCCCAGGTGTTGACACTGTGGTGGAGAGAATGCACCAGATCTGGGACCAAGTGGTGGATAAGTTATCTCTCTCCCAGGAAAAGGCCCAGCGGTTTTCCAATCGACAAAGGACCATTGGTCCCCAGTTTAAGATTGGTGATATGGTGTGGTTATCATCAAAAAATATTGCTATGAAGGTGGCTTCTCCTAAGTTTAAGCCTAGATTTATTGGACCTTACAAGATTTTGGAGATTATTAATCCGGTCTCTTTTCGTTTGGCTCTTCCTGTCTCATTTAAAATCCATAATGTGTTCCATAAGTCCTTGTTGAAGAGGTTTGTTGAACCAGTTGTTCCTGGGGAGGCACCTCCAGACCCTGTATTGGTTGAAGGTAACATGGAATATGAGGTAGAGAAAATACTGGATTCCCGTCTGGCTAGACGGAGACTCCAGTATTTGGTTAAGTGGAAGGGTTATGGTCAGGAGGATAATTCCTGGGTCTCTGCCTCTGATATTCATGCCAAAAGATTGGTGCATGCCTTTCATCAGGCTCACCCTGATCGCCCTGGTGGCGTGGTTGAGGGTTTGGTGACCCCTCAAGGGGGAGGTACTGTTGTGAGTTCATTTTCCCCTTCGTCACTGAGGTCTGGTGAACTCCCTATTCTGGTAAAGGAAGGTAATGAGCCTGATTATCAGGCACCTGAGCCTAATGATGATGACTGGCTGAGTGGAGTCACGGACTGGATATAAGGCTGCCGACGCCCTTCTGCCCTGCGGGTGATTTCTCTGTGGACTTCTAGGACACCAGTCTGATTCCTGCTCCTCTAAAGCTAAGTTTTCTGCTTTGCCTGTTAGCATTTGTGTTTTGTTTTTGTTTTCTTTGCTTTTCTGTATTCTGCCATTCCCTGCTGGGGTGAGCTGAATCTCCTTTTGCCTGTAGCTCTGTCTTCAGAATATTCCTGAGTACTGACATAGCTTTTTTGAAGCCTAGCGTCTTCAGGGCCTTTTTCACTGTCAGTCTGTTGGCTCTTATTTTCATAGGGTTTTTCACGGATTGCAGACAGCAGCCTTCCTGTCCTTTTCTATCTAGTTAGCCTGGGCCCCGTCTTTGCTCAGTCTATCTTTCTGTCTGTGTTAGTGTTTTCATCTTGCTTCACCGTCATTATATGTTGGGGGCTGCCTATTGCTTTGGGGTCTGCTCTGGGGCAGTTTACATTTCCCCTTTCTTTCTTTAGGCCTATTTAATTCTCCAGCTGTGATCGAGGGGTCTAGGGCATCGTAGGAACCCCCCACGGCTACTGCTAGTTGTGTTGATAGGTTCAGGGGTCTGCAATCCGATAGCTGCCAACTTCTCTGGTTTTCTGGACTTAGCTAGCATTTCTGTTTTTGCCTCCTACGGTGACTCAATCATAACAAAACCCTGTCTTATGAGGAAAGGTTGCAGGATTTGGGAATGTTTAGCTTGCAAAAGAGAAGACTGAGAGGAGAATTAATAGCTGTCTACAAATATCTAAAGGGCTGTCACATTGTAGAAGGATCATCTTTATTCTCATTTGCACAAGGAAAGACTAGAAGCAATGGGATGAAACTGAATGGGAGGAGACACAGATTAGATATTAGAAAAAACTTTTTGACAGTGAGGGTGATCAATGAGTGGAACATTCTGCCACGAGAGGTGGTGAGTTCTCCTTCAATGTAAGTCTTCACAGAGGCTGCACAGACATCTGCCTGAGATGGTTTTGTGAGTGTTGCATTGAGCAGGGGATTGGACCAGATGACCCTGGAGGTCCTGATGCCCCTGCAGTTCCCCTCCAAGTCTGACTTTCCAGGATTCTAGGTTCTATAAGGAAATGTAAAGTAGAGCTAACACTATGGAGAATGACTTTTGTTTGACTCTTCTCGTTTCTTTGTATGAGTTCCTTTGACTTTTTCATTATTCTCATCTTTTATTTCTTGTCCATCAGTCTTATAGCCAATAGTACGACCATGGTTGATCAGTGAGATATCTTGTAATGCAGCGCTCCAAAATGTGTCCTGCAGATTGATGAGTATGTTACATTCTGGCTATACATTGGTATTGTGCTTGTCTCCAATGGGCTCAGAGCTCATTGATGAGTAAGTTTATCAGCTTGGTATTGTCACGGTCACGTGTGTCTGGACGCAGCGAGTACCACAAGGAGAACCCATGTGACGCACATGACCCTGGATACACCGCCTCCAGTGGGGCGAATTTAAATAATAAACACGTGCAGCTGGATACACCGCCTCCAACTGGCGAATTTAGACATTACACGTATATACAAGTCTGGAAACCCCGCCTCCAGTAAGGCTAATTTAAACAATAAGGGAAACCTGGGAAACATTAACAATGGTGGGCCCTGCGATAGGGAATAGGGACGTGGAGACCTCCTGAGCTTCCCTGAGCCAGTGTCCCTGCAGTCCTAACGTTCCCTATGCCGGTTCCGCACCGGGCGCACAGCAGGAACCTAAAAACCTTAGCTCGCCCTGACCTAAACCCTCACTAGGGAATTGGTGGGTGCGGAAACTAATCCCACCACTGCACTAAAACACACATGAGGAAAGATGACAAAACAGGGGAAACACACACCCACCTTATACATAACACATTATACCTGTCATGATCCAGGCTGGATCTGACAGTTTAAATGGACAAAGTTGAACTTTTTTTCCTTTGGCTAGGTGCCAAAGTGATGTGATTGCCCCTGTGGCCATTAGAATTATTACACATGGTGTTTCATTTTAAGTTGCCCGGTGGTGGTGAGCGGTAGTGCACTTTAGTTTCTTTGGTTTAATGTGCACTTAATTACAAATCAAGTGTTAGGCTCTATAAAAGGGAGCCAGGCGTGTTCATTCACTGTTGGTGACATTGTGTTCGTCATTCACAAGGAAGCCTGGGTAGAGGAAGGAGCTGAACATGAGTGGTTGAAACCAGGCAAACGAACGAGCAGTACCGAATTAATAGACAAAAGCCAAAACGGGGAAGCGAACTGGGTCAGTAACAGGATAACATACAAAGACAAGGCACAAGCACACAAGGGTCAAACTACTCAGCCGAGGATAGAAGTATAACTGACAAAGACCGGAGCCCAGCTGAGGCCAAAAAGCTAAAGACGTTCCACGAACAGTTTAATCAATTTCATCCCACCATCAACTTAACACTCAACTACTCCAGCACTAAGATTAACTTTTTGGACACCATCATTAAGCTAAAAAACAATGAAATAGAGACATCTCTGTATCAGAAGCCAATCAACCGTCCAACATACCTTAAATGGGACAGTTTCCATCCAAAACACATAAAGAACTCTTATCTATAGCCAAGCCAGCAGATACAATCATATATGTTCCAACCCCATGGATAGAGATGAACACCTTGGTCACCTCAAAAATATCTTTTTGAATCAGGGCTACCATCCAAGAACAATTGAAAACCAAATTACAAGAGCCACCAGAATGTCAAGGAATCACCTGCTACATTACAAAGCTAAAGAAGAAAATAACCGGGTGCCTCTGGTGGTCACCTACAACCCAAATCTGGAGGTGCTAAGGGGAGCTGCACGGAAATTACAACCTTTACTACAAAAAGATGCCCGATTACAATCCATATTTCCAGACCCCCCACTGCTGTGCTTTAGGCAGCCCCCAAATCTAAGAAGCATCATTGTCAGAAGCTCCCTGTCCTCCCCAACAGCTGCAGGAACCTTGCCCTGCAACCAGAAAAAATGTAACACCTGTCCATTTATAATGACCACGGGCAAGATAAAGATCCCCAACTCACATCAGGACTGCAAGATCCCAGGTACTCTCAGCTGCATCACATCTAATGGGGTGTACTTAATTATTTGTACTAAATGTCCAACTGGGGGTCTGTATGTGGGGGAGACCGGGCAAAAGCTTAGAACAAGGATGAATTCTCATCACCACACAGTAAAGCCCCCGTTACACACTGCGATATCGCTAGCAATATCGCTGTAAAGTCACCGATTTTGTGATGCAGCGATATTGCTAGCGATAACGCTGCATGTGATACTTACCTCCGACCGGCTCCCCCGCTGCTCATCATTGGTCACGCGAGAAGCTCCTGGATCATTTCTCGTCAGGCTCTTCCTGTGGCGCCGACGCGTGGGCGCGGGCGGGAGGACGTCAGGATCGCCGCGTCTGACAGGTAAGTAGCGACCACCGACCCCAGCGATGTCGCTGGTGATATCTGCCTGTGTGGCAGCTCACTAGCGACCACTTAGCGATGCACCAGCGATCCATATCATTGTCGGGATCGCTGGTGCATCGCTATGTGTAACGGTACCCTTTGAGAAAAAAGAATAGATCTACCTGTGGGAAAACATTTTTGTAAGATAAGATAAGATAATCCATTAGTCGTCCCACCATGGGGAAATTCAGAGCATTACAGCAGCAAGGCAGGAACAAGTACAGATACAGATGCATAAAGGCATTACATTGACAGTTGGTAGGTACATATACGAAAAAAAAGATATAACCGGACTATCACAACTTTGGATCTATCAGTTCACTGTTTGGGTCGTTCTCCGTTTTGGACAGTGCTGGTTATACAGCCTAACTGCAGCAGGAAGGAAGGACTTTCGATAGAGCTCCCTCTCACATTTAGGATGAAGTAGCCGGTCACTGACAGTACTGCACATCTTTGTCACGGTCTCATGCATGAGATGGGAATCATTCTGCATCATGTAGCTCACCTTGGCCAGTATCCTCCTGTCGCCTACTTCCTGAACTGGATCAAGGGGGCATCCCAGGACAGAGCTGGCCCTTCTAATCAGTTTGTCCAGCCTATTCCTGTCCCTGGTTGATATGCCACTACCCCAGCACGCCACACCAAAGAAAATGACTGATGCCACAACAGAGTTGAAGAAGGATGCAAGGAGTGCCCCACTAACTCCGAAGGCTCTCAGCCTTCTGAGCAGATAAAGCCTACTGTGGCCCTTCCTGTACACTGCATCCAAGTGATGGGCCCAGTCAAGCTTATTATTGAGGATCACACCAAGGTACTTATAGGTGTCGACTATCTCAATGTCATTTCCCTGAATGTTCACCACTACTGGTGGATTTTTTCCCTTGCGAAAGTCCACCACCAATTCCTTGGTCTTCCCGGAATTAATCCTAAGGTGGTTGCTCTGACACCACTCCACAAAAGCTTGGTTAGTATCTCTGTACTCTCTTTTATCTCCTGTGATGAGGCCTACTATTGCAGAGTCATCAGAATACTTCTGCAAGTAGCAGCTAGATGAGTTGCACTTAAAATCCGCAGTGTACAGTGTGAAAAGGGGCAAGAACTGTACCTTGAGGTGCCCCTGTATTGCAGATCACCATGTTTGACCGTGTATGCCTGATCACAACAACACCATGGATATGAAATTACTGGTATTGAAAAGTAACTTCACATCCCAGAGAGAGAGAAGAGTCTGGGAGTACAAGCTCATGATGACCTTTGACACGCTTAATGCTGGAATGAATGTGTCACATGGATTTATGACTTTTTACATCAATTAAGGAATTTGCTTTCAAGACCTTGTGGGGGCATCACAACACATTAGGAGACCCGAATCAGAGGACTATAAAACATCCGGACTCCTTATCTATGTACTGGTCCAATATTTATGTTTCTCTCTCTCCCATATTGATAGTTCTGCTTCACGTCACTTGTCTTATCCATTGCATTTTTTCTAGGCTGTATTGTGCATAAATATGTGACTCTTCAGATTTTGTATTAGTCTAGCCTGATGAAGAGACCTGAGTAGTCTCGAAAGCTTGCAATGTGTTACCAACTTTTCAGTTAGCCATTAAAAGGTATCAACCACCGATGACTCTCAATTCTGAATATTTAACTGAGGCCATACACCTAAGAATCTGTTCAAGGGACTAATTGATGCGTTCCGACTGACCATTCCTCTCAGGATGGTACGCAGAAGAGAAAGACAAAGAAATACCCAGTTTCTTACAGAATGCCATCCAAAACTTTGCCACAAACTGCACACCTCTGTCAGACACGACATTCAAGGGTACCCCATGCAAGCGAACCACATGTAACACAAACAACTTAGACAAGATTTCAGCTGAGGGCAGCACAGGTAAGGGTACAAAATAGGCTTGTTTAGAAAACCTGTCACACCACCCAAATCACAGTATTACCCCTGGAAGGAGGGAGATTGGTGATAAAATTCATGGACAGGTGAGTCCATGGGCTATCAGGCACTGGCAAATGCACCAGTTCCCCAGCCAACCAGAAGTGAGCTCTTTGAACGGGCACAAACCCCACATGCAATTTTTTGATATCCATACCCAGTGAGGGCCATCAAGAAACCCTTGCCACCGCCTCCCGTGTGGCCGAAATGCCAGGATGAGCACTCAGCTTAGACTCATGGAACTCCTGAAAGAGCCTAAGCCGAAATCTCTCTGGGACAATTTACCCCCAAGAGACTGAGCCCCCCAAATTTCTTGCTCCAACTACGACGTGACCCCAGCCACCACCACGCCAGGATGAAGAATGGAGGACGGCGGCACGGGGGGAGACACAGAATCAAAGCTTCGGGACAAAGCATCAGCTTTAACATTCTTGGACCCAGGACAGAAAGTAATAGAAAACTGAAACCAAGTAAAAAAAAGCAAACAGTGGGTCTGTCTGGGAGTCAATCTTTTAGCAAACTCAATGTAGGCTAAATTTTTATGATCAGTAATAACAGTGATTGGATGAGCCGCCCCTTCCAAAAAGTGCCTCTATTCTTCAAATGCCAATTTGACCGCAAGAAGTTCTCTATTGCCCACATCGTAATTTCTTTCGACTGAAGAGAACTTCCTGGAAGAGAAGGCACATGGCTTAAGACTGGTCAAAGTGGCTGGTCCCTGGGACAACACTGCTCCCACCCCCACCTCAGTGGCATCCACCTCCACAATAAAAGGTTCAGACGGGTCTTTCTGCACCAAAATCTGAGCGGACATGAAACATTTTTTTCAGAGTCAAAAAGGAATTTTTGGCAGGCACTGTAAAATAATGCATATCCTGTAAAATACTCAGGACTAGTTACCAGATAAAAATATAGTGGTTTATTTGGTTTCTTCCATCAAAGAAAGGTTATTACAGAAAAACAGGTGAATAAAAATAGGTGAAAGAGAAATTGTCCATTGTTCTAGCAGCATGTATTCTTCTTTCTCTCCGGGAACCCACATGGCAAATGGCGTCTGTCTCTCTGTTCGACTTCTTCGTACTAAAGTAACATACCAGCTGTTGAGTTATGTCATCTTGCGTCTGTCTCTCATGATGGTGAGGGAAGAAGAGAGCGACCTCTACAGTTAGCCATGAATTATATACATCTCCTAAAGCACGTGGTCTCTACATATATGGAGCTGTCTTTCTACCATGAGCCAAGCTTAAAAATAGCCTATGTCGTGTAAGCTAAAGCAATGTACAGAACTGGGTCTTATAAGAAATTAACGGATTATTAATATTTAACAATTCCCCCTTTTGAGGGAGACAGACATTAATTGGAACCCTCAAATATAACAAGATCTTCTTTCTTCTTTTCTTCTTCTTTGACAAAATAATTTAATATCAATAATAATAATAATAATAATAATAATAATAATAATATAAGATTACCGTTATAAGTACTCAATGACATAATTGATGTGAATTCATGTTATGGTAAGCCATGAACAATATTCATATAAAATATGTATAATTATACTTCCCTAAGTCTAAATTGAAGCATCTCAGGTCCAGTCATCATCATCTGATGTCATCTGGTCTTCATTTTGATGTCTTCTGTCTTCTTCTTGGTTCTTTTTTAAAAATACAGTTTTCTTATAGCATATAGATGTGTTGTGTATCAAATCAAAGTCCATAATTTCAAATGTTAATACGAAAACAAAGTCTATGCAGCTTTAATATCTGTGCAGTGTTATCTTTAAAAACCTGGGCTTACATTGGCTCGCCTTGGATATTCTGGAATCCTCCATCGGTACTGGTCTTTGAACAGGTGTGACGTCTTTGGTCAGCAAAGCAAGGGTTAAAATGACTCTTCCTTGCTAAACATAGCACCATAACCAGTCCTTGTCCTAATGCACAGGACATATGTCAGGGTTGTAGCTTCCTGATAATTACCTTCATTGTTCACCAGCTTTCATCGAAGCTTTTCAGGTGATTGAAAACCTCTGGAACTTGATAAGAACGTGATAACACCGTTCATCTCAGCATCATAGGATCATCGTCCTCTGGTTGTCAGGTTAGACACTTTAATTGTGACTGTCGGTGGTGGATACTGCACTTGTGACTGTCAGTGGTGGATACTGCACTTGTGACTGTCAGTGGTGGATACTGCACTTGTGACTGTCAGTGGTGGATACTGCATTTGTAATTAACACAGTCTATTACTCAGTAATCATAGCTTTGTTACCTTCTGGGACTTCTGGATCGCGGCATTCTTCTTCTTGCAACTGATAAAAATCAATGAAGTTTAGAAATGTGAAAAGTCTTTATTAACATAATTTCAGTATCTTGCTTGAAGTCTTCATTCCCTATTCTATACCAAATCTGGTAATTTCCCTATCCCATAATATCACAGCGTACCATAGCAATCAGTAATATCCATATAATTATTATCAGAATTTGTACTGTATATGGATTTCAATATTTGAAATAATAAACCAATAATAAGTGATAATACATTATTATCCATTTTTTTCATGTGATAGAACATTTTTATGTCATAGGTGTAATTACCTTTTTCAACCCATAGGTGTCACTGTGTTTTATGTAACCAGTGTTTTCATCTTTATTAATAAGGAATATATTTATTATACTAATAATATGTAGGAATGTATAGCCATGAACCAAAATAAGAATATATGAGTGAGCGAATGAATGAATAAAAGAATTGTTGCATATAACTCAGAAGTGAAACATTTTCCTTAGTAATAGAACCATATAATTGCTATATTTAATGAAGCAATATTCTCAGTAGATATTACTTTACTAAATATTGGTGAAAGAATTAAAAATAATGAAAAATAAGAATGAAAAATAAAAATAAGAATAAGGCCTTCATGTTGATGCAGAGTAGTTATGTCTTCAGTAACATACACCCTTAATATTTCCATGATCTGGATTATTTCATAATGGTCATAAACTTGTGTTATCAAAATATTCAAATCATGCAACTTTGCATGTAATTCCTCTTAGTGTAAAGAAATGACTCTTTATAATACTTGTTATTATACCCAATACTTATACCATTGTACCTTATTAATATTTTTTCCTATTAAAATGTGTGAAGAAGAGGTATTAATCAAATGTGATTATGTAGTCAGGATAAAAAACATATTTCCCCCTTAATACCAAAAAATATTGTTTCATGAAATAATTCATTTATCAAAACCAAAATTAAAAATAATTAATGTATAAATTATGTGAATTTATACTTGCTTATACCATTATTTGTCTGAAGATGTGTAACCATCAAAATTAATTTGAATATCATAAAATTATCCTTTGGAAAAATCAATTTAAATGTAACACACTTGGACAGAGAAGGAAGGTCCACTATTCCCAGATGCAGCTGGTGAATACCAGGCTCTGTGCTGGTGCCTGTTTAAAAGAGCTAAAGCTGATAAGGAAAGAATAGATTTTCTTCCTAAACTATTTTCTATTTTGTTGTGCGATTGCACTTATCCACAATTAACTAAATCAAGAAATAATTACTATAGAAATACAGAAATATATGTTGTGTAGATAATATTTCATTATGTATCTTAATATTCTAATAATTTATCTGATCTGCATATTTCTCCTAAAGATAAAAGCTTTGGGGTTTTTTTTTTTTTCTTTCTCTCATGCATTCAGGATCCTGAGGTCTCACAAACGTATCACATTACTCGCTCAGCAGCTGCTCATACACTCAGTCACTGTCACTCAGACTGTGTCACATATTAACTTTAATACACGTATTTTAACCCAAATTATCCTAATTATCAATGCATTGTAAACTATTTCAATTTAGTCTCTTAATATTTCTTTGAATATTCCCCCTTTAAAATTCTTTTCCTAAGGAACAGGGACATAGTATACTGGTATACTTGTATTATTAGAACAAGGTTGAAATTTTCACCTGTTGAGGTTGTCATTCAAACCATGCAGTAAAAAAAAAAACACACCCAGAACATTTTAAAAAGCAATTAGTTATTTCCTTTTAAGGGTTAGATATATAAAATCATGCAATTATTGCAACTTCCTGTGTAAATAAAGACATAAATCCTTGGAAGAGAATTTTTCTCGATTAAGTCCTGCTTTGAAATGAAAATTCTAAGGAAACATAAAAAATAAGGTTAATATCATATAATTCTAAATATTATTACTGATGTAGATTTTAATTTTCATTAAAAAATACAGTTCTACTATTTCTACTTCTACAAACACTCTATATATATACTGTATGACTATGTATATATCCACAAACCATAAAACTACAGGATTATACTCTATAAAATAATTACATATAACTCACTAATTGTATAACACTGTTACACAATATATATATTACTTTTTCTAACCAATTCCTACACCCATACTTATTTCTCTGCAAAAAATATCCTGAAAGGTTCTTGCCATTTTAAAGCTGATAGATTCTTGGAGCAGAGTATTCAGTTTACAGGCCATGATGTCACTCACCACCTGTTTCTGTCTGTTAAATTCGGCCATCTTTGTTACAGAAAGAAAATCAGAACTCATCATTTTTCTTAATTCAATTTGTGTCTTTTCGGTGTTCTTTTGCATCATTCCATATGGTTTATAACAAACATGTGATTTTCTTTTTCTTTCTTCGTAGATTTGATTTTGGGGAAAACTCATTTTAGAAGGTTTTGCTAATACAGGCTTCTGATAAGATTTTACTCTGCCTGTCTTTCCAAAATTAGCACAATTTACTTTCCTTTCACGATTCTCGTGTTTTCTGGCAAAATCGAGGGATTGCGCACATTCAAACAAAGAATCTTTTTGTGACGCAATAACACGAGATGCAGGATTTAGAAACCAAAATTTGCTTACAAAACTCCTTATGAGGGACGGTGTTTTGACATTCTCACTCAGCATTTTGTACAAACGTTCATATATGGACATGAACGTAAAAATACATTCCTTCCGACCAATCCTTAATTTTTGAAGAATATCAATATCTGGATGATTTTCATTTGATGAACAAAAAATGAGAATTTTTAATCTGTCCTTATCAGTTAAATTCTCATGTGTTTCACCAGATAACTTTAAAGACAATCTCCTTGCAAAATTTACAGGGATCCACATTTTGAACAACTGATTCTTCTCCTCGTTAGATAAATCAAATTTTCCAGAACAACTTTCAAAGATCTCAGAGTTTCTATAAACATCTATTTTGTTGTCATAAGCAGGAATTATTTGGCATATCTTTATCAAATCCTTCCTCACACTAATTCGGATTTGGGCCTGTGAGTCTTCTATTTTTAGTGGTACGTCTTTCCCTTGTACGTCCTCTACGTCAGTTCTGAAGTCTCCTCCTACTTCTCCATCTTCTGCAAGGTCACCTTCAATAGCTGCTACTACTTGTAACTGTTTCTCCACATTACAGTGAATCTCGGGAATATCACTATCCTCTACACAATCATTTTTAGATTTCTCTGACACAGATCTATGAAATATATCTACCATCTGTAGAATATTTTTTAATCTCTCTCTTTCTCTATTGAAAAACTTAGAATCTAACCTCTGATTCTCGAGTTCACACTCGGCATATAAACTTAACCATAAAACTTCTGAATTAGAATTGTCTACAGACTTAAATTTCAATTTACTCTGCTTAGCAAGACAATTAATGACATCCATTTTATCTTACCTTGAAATGTCTCAGCTCCTTTGATGGACAACGCTGGGTTCCTGTCTTCACACGTCTGGCTTAGGTCTGGTACTTTTGGCACTTGTAGTACTTCTCAATCTATCTGGTACTTCTTACTTCTAGGTTCTATGTGATTCTTGTAAGTAGTGGAATTCCCGATAACTTACACATATGATTTGACGTTAGCAAAGTCCAATCCCCCGTGTGTGCAAGTTGAGGGAAATCCGCAAAAAAGTACAAAAATTCAGATCTGGCTGGCTCTCCAATGTAAAATAATGCATATCCTGTAAAATACTCAGGACTAGTTACCAGATAAAAATATAGTGGTTTATTTGGTTTCTTCCATCAAAGAAAGGTTATTACAGAAAAACAGGTGAATAAAAATAGGTGAAAGAGAAATTGTCCATTGTTCTAGCAGCATGTATTCTTCTTTCTCTCCGGGAACCCACATGGCAAATGGCGTCTGTCTCTCTGTTCGACTTCTTCGTACTAAAGTAACATACCAGCTGTTGAGTTATGTCATCTTGCGTCTGTCTCTCATGATGGTGAGGGAAGAAGAGAGCGACCTCTACAGTTAGCCATGAATTATATACATCTCCTAAAGCACGTGGTCTCTACATATATGGAGCTGTCTTTCTACCATGAGCCAAGCTTAAAAATAGCCTATGTCGTGTAAGCTAAAGCAATGTACAGAACTGGGTCTTATAAGAAATTAACGGATTATTAATATTTAACAGGCACAGACCAATTTTTTACATCCGCACCCTTGCATGTAAGATCAGTAAGCGGTTTGACCACTTGTGAAAACCCCTTAATAAATTTACAATAATAATTGGCAAACCCTAAGAAGCGCTGGAGTCCCTTAAGATCCCAGGGTTGGACCCAGTCAGCAATAGCCTGTAACTTCTTAGGATCCATATGAAGCCCCTCACAGGACACAATCAGGCCCAAAAAAGACAGTTCTGTATGAAAAACGAACATTTCTCCAATTTAGCAAACAACTGATTTTCCCTGAGTCTTTGGAGAACAGTTCGTAAATGTTGCAAATGAGTATGACTGTCTTGGGAATACACCAAAATGTCATCAAGATAGACAAAACGCTCTATGAGATCAGCAAACACTACATTAATGAAATTCTGAAGTATGGCAGGAGCACTAGTAAAACCAAATGGCATAATAAGGTTTTCAAAGAGTCCCTCAGATGTGAGGAACACCGTTTTCCTCTCGTCCCCCTCTCAAACCCTTATCAGATTATAGGCTCCCCGGAGATCAAGTTTGGAGAACCATTTAGCCCCAGACAACTGATTACATACATCTGGAATAAGGGGAAGAGGGTACATGTTTTTCACGGTTATTTTGTTAAGTTCTGGAAAGTCGAGGCAGGGAAGTAGACCGCATCTATATTTAACAAAAAATAATCGGGAAGTCACTGGAGAGACGGAAGGACGTATATGCCCTTTGCGGAGGCTTTCTGCAATATACTCCTTCATGGCTAAACACTCAGGACCGGACAAATTGAACAGACGGGCTTTAGGTAACTTAGCTCCAGGAACCAACTCAATGACACAATCAAAGGGTCTATGTGGCTGTAAAACCTCGGCCTCGCTTTCAGAGAACACGTCTTCGAAGTCCTTCAGGTACTCCGGAATACACTCCAGACCGACAGACGACACAGACAGATCCGACAGGTTCAGACAAAAATGCAGATTTAAAACATTAATTGACACAGTTAGATCCCCATGGAACAATTTCCCCGGTCTCCCAACTGATGACGGGCTTGTGACGTTGCAACTAGAGTTGAGCGACTTTGGTCGGATCGGGTTTCGTGAAACCCGAATGAAACAAAATAAGTTTCAGATGAAACTCGTCCGACTAGAGCAAAAAAAGTCGGAGTTTCGTCCGACTTTTATTTCCCATTGACTTGCATTGGGGTCGGGTTTCGGACGAAACTCCGACTTTGTTTTGCTCTAGTCGGACGAGTTTCATCTGAAACTTATTTTGTTTCATTCGGGTTTCACGAAACCCGATCCGACCAAAGTCGCTCAACTCTAGTTGCAACCAAGGCATCCCCAACACCAACCCAGCAGGCAGACTTTCCAAGACAAAGCAACTTATTTTTTCAACATGAACAGAGCCCACCTTGAGTGAAAAAAACCCCGGACACATAGAGAATCCCTTCTTTGGTGAGGGGAGAAGAGTCAATAGGCACCACTTTAATCAGAGTCTTAAGCCTGACTGTCCCTATCTTGCATTGAGAAAGCGAACGAGAGTTGACCAAGTTGATAGATGAACCGCAGTGAAAAGCTGTAGAAAAAGGACAACCGTCCACCAGCAGTTCCACTTGCAGCAAAACTTTAGAGAATGAGGAAAAGTGTACCTGCGGGTCTAGGTAGTCTCCTCGACAACTACCCTGACCTAGTCATTTCCCAACACCTTGGTCGAGGAAGGGCAGGAGGGACAGTCCTTCCAGTGTCCAGACTCCCCACAATAAAAGCACAGCTGCTTCTCGCGACGGTGTCTCCTCTCTTTCTCCTTGACGGTGACAGCGCCCACCTCCATGGCCTCAGATGTGGACGCAGCTTCATTCCCACTGGGGAACAACGGGCTTTCTAATTGCATCACCCCTCTCGCCCGCAACCTAAGGTCCATATGAAGTACCTGGGTCATGGCGTCCTCCAGAGAAGCAGGTGGAGGGTGAAGGACCAAGGCATCTTTCAGGCGTTCAGACAGGCTTCTGCAGAACAAGCCCCAAAGGGCGGCATCGTATCAGGAAACCTCAGCGACCCAGCGTCTAAACTCAGTACAGAACAAGTCGGTCGAGTGCTTCCTCTGAAAAACACTCATCACCATGTCCTCAGCCAGACACACACGATCAAGTTCATCGTAGACATGCCCAAGGGCCTCAAAAAATGCATCCACCAACATTCTCTCAGGGGCTGTGGAAGGGAGAGAGAAAGCCCAAGCCTGCCGGGCTCCCCTTTAGTCTGGAGTCATACACAACGTATTAAAAAATCAGTCCGTTTTTCACGGACGAGAGTCGCACGAATGTTTCATGCACAGTGATCCGTATGTCATCCGTGTGCAATGTGAGGATGTGATTTTCTCGCATCTAAGCATCCGTGGGACATCCGTATGGCAAGATTTTCTCCCCAGGTTAAAATAGAAATGAAAGGATAGATATATACACATGGAATACATGTATGTGTGTGTATGTATGTGTATATATATATGTGTATATATACATGTAATTGAGACACATAACTATATATACAGTGCCTACAAGTAGTATTCAACCCCCTGCAGATTTAGCAGGTTTAGGCCGGTTTCACATTGGCGCTTTTTCAGCGCGCGCACGGCCGGGGGTAGCTCCGCCCCCGAGCCGGCTCTCTGCCCGGCGTGCCCGCCCCTAGCTTGTAGCGCCGCCTACTAGCGGACAGCGGCGCCTGCGATCGGCGCACCCTATCTTTAGCATAGGGTGCGCAGGCCGTGCGCTAGTTGCGCTTTGACCTGCGCTGCGCACTTTTGACGGTGCGCCGTGCGCGCCAAAATCCGAAAAGTTTGATTTTGGCGCGCACGGCGCACCGTCAAAAGTGCGCAGCGCAGGTCAAAGCGCAACTAGCGCACGGCCTGCGCACGATCTGCGCACCCTATGCTAAAGATAGGGTGCGCCGATCGCAGGCGCCGCTGTCCGCTAGTAGGCGGCGCTACAAACTAGGGGCGGGCACGCCGGGCAGAGAGCCGGCTCGGGGGCGGAGCTACCCCCGGCCGTGCGCGCGCTGAAAAAGCGCTAATGTGAAACCGGCCTTACACATTCGGAATTAACTTGGCATTGTGACATATGGACTGTAGATCAGCCTGGAAGTGTGAAATGCACTGCAGCAAAAAAGAATGTTATTTCTTTGTTTAATTTTTTTTTAAATTGTGAAAAGTTTATTCAGAGGGTCATTTATTATTCAACCCCTCAAACCACCAGAATTCTGTTTGGTTCCCCTAAAGTATTAAGAAGTATTTCAGGCACAAAGAACAATGAGCTTCACATGTTTGGATTAATTATCTCTTTTTCCAGCCTTTTCTGACTATTTAAGACCCTCCCCAAACTTGTGAACAGCACTCATACATGGTCAACATGGGAAAGACAAAGGAGCATTCCAAGGCCATCAGAGACAAGATCGTGGAGGGTCACAAGGACAGGTAGCAGAATAGCCGCTAATTCAATTGCCGGCTTCTGTAAAATCATTACAGAACCTGACATGAAATGACACATGGTTACATACAGTAAACCATTTCATTTCTTTTAGATTATTATATGTCTTTGTCTAATAATTAGATTATTGTGTGTGTAAAATTTCGGACATGTAGGTGTTAAATTAATGGGTACATTCCTGGCGGGGACTCTGCGCAGCCTCAGTGACGTCAGCGGTAGACACGGAGGCTGCTCAGAGTCCCCACCTGACCTGAGGTGAATTCAGGAGAGTGGGAAAATGTTCAGAAACTTTTCCACGCTAATTAGTTCATGTCCGGTCAGCCGGGGCGCCTGCGCAGACAGGTTTTTCTTCATTCCTCCATGGTTTACAGCCGGGCCGGTCGCATTAGCACCGCTACCGGCTGTAAACTATTTAAACCCTTCAGATGGATTGCAGCGGGGGACATGACTGAACGGCGGAGAGGTATAGATATTGTTGCTTTTTTTTTTTTTTACAGGAGAACGATGGCTTCAGTTGGATTGGCTGTGTAATAAATTTGGTCAAAAACTGTGTCTCACTATTTCATTAAAATATTTTTCTAAATAATGTCTGTGTGTAGTTTTTAACCCTTTAACCAAGGGTGGTTTGCACGTTCATGACCGGGCCAATTTTTACACTTCTGACCACTGTCCACTGTCCCTTTATGAGGTGATAACTCCGGAGCTTCCATGGATCCCGGTGATTCTGACATTGTTTTCTCGTGACATATTGTCCTTCATGTTAGTGGTAAAATTTCATTCATATAACTTGTGTTTATTTGTGAAAAAAATGGAAATTTGGCTAAAATTTTGAAAATTTTGCAATTTTCCAACTTTGAATTTTTATGCCCTTAAATCACAGAGATACGGCACACAAAAAACTTGATAAGTAACATTTCCCACATGTTTACTTTACATCAGCACAATTTGAGGACAAAAATTTTTATTTGTTAGGAAGTTTATAAGGGTTAAAAATTGACCAGCGATTTCTCATTTTTGCAACACCATTTTATTTTTAGGGACCACATCACATTTGAAGCCACTTTGAGGGGTCTATATGATAGAAAATACCCAAACGTGACACCATTCTAAAAACTGCACCCCTTAAGGTGCTCAAAACCACATTCAAGAAGTTTATTAACCCTTTAGGTACTTCACAGGAATTTTTTGAATATTTAAAAAAAAATGAACATTTAACTTTTTTTCACAAAAAAAATACTTCAGGTTCAATTTTTATTTTCCCAAGGGTAACAGGAGAAATTGGACTTCAAAAGTTATTGTGCAATTTGTCCTGAGTACGCTGATACCTGGGGGGAACCACTGTTTGGGCGCATGGCAGAGCTCAGAAGGGAAGGAGCGCCGTTTGACTTTTTCAATGCAAAATTGGCTGGAATTCAGATCGTACGTCATGTCACGTTTGGAGAGCCCCTGATGTACCTAAACAGTGGAAACCCCCCACAAATGACCCCATTTTGGAAACTAGACCCACCAAGGAACTTATCTAGATATGTGGTGAGAACTTTGAACCCACAAGGGCTTCACAGAAGTTTATAACGTACAGCGGTACAATTAAAAAAATCATATTTTTTCCACAAAAATGATCTTTTCACCCCCAATTTTTATTTTCCCAAGGGTAAAAGGACCCTAAAAGTTATTGTGCAATTTGTCCTGAGTATGCTGATACCCCATATGTGGAGATAAACCACTATTTGGGAGCATGGCAGAGCTTGGAAGGGAAGCAGCGCCAATTCTATCTCCAACCCTAACCCCAACACACCCCTAACTGTTGTGAGTTAATTTTCCCTTCCTCACTGAGGTCTGGTGAACTCCCTATTCTGGTAAAGGAAGGTAATGAGCCTGATTATCAGGCACCTGAGTCTAATGAGGATGACTGGCTGAGTGGAGTCACGGACTGTATATAAGGCTGCCGACGCCCTTCTGCCCTGCGGGTGATTTCTCTGTGGACTTCTAGGACACCAGTCTGATTCCTGCTTCCCTAAAGCAAAGTTTCTGCTTTGCCTGTTTGCATTTATGTTTTGTGTTTGTTTTCCTTGCTTTTCTGTATTCTGCCATTCCCTGCTGGGATGAGCTGAATCTCCTTTTGCCGGTTGCTCTGTCTTCAGAATATTCCTGAGTACTGACATAGCTTTTTTGAAGCCTAGCGTCTTCAGGGCCTTTTTCACTGTCAGTCTGTTGGCTCTTATTTTCATAGGGTTTTTCACGGATTGCAGACAGCAGCCTTCCTGTCCTTTTCTATCTAGTTAGCTTGGGCCCCGTCTTTGCTCAGTCTATCTTTCTGTCTGTGTTAGTATTTTCATCTTGCTTCACCGTCATTATATGTTGGGGGCTGCCTATTGCTTTGGGGTCTGCTCTGGGGCAGTTTAGATTTCCCCTTTCTTTCTTTAGGCCTATTTAATTCTCCGGCTGTGTTCGAGGGGTCTAGGGCATCGTAGGAACCCCCCACGGCTACTGTTAGTTGTTGTGATAGGATCAGGGGTCTGCAATCCGATAGCTGCCAACCTCTCTGGTTTTCTGGACTTAGCTAGCAGTTCTGTTTTTGCCTCCTACGGTGACTCAATCATAACAGAATCACCCGCAATACCGCAGATCCTAGGGTACTCATAGCAGGAAAGAATTGTGTTAAAAAAAAAGGTGTGTATATTCTTTCCTCTATATCTCTGAGGCCGTAGGGGGAATTTTTTTTTTTCTCTCAATGGAGATAAAGCAATTGTCTGATCGTGTGGAGCAGCTCGCTGCGGAAGTGCGGGGAATTTCCGCCTACCTTGCTCGTTCGCATGCTGTTGAACCAAAGATCCCTACACCTGATGTATTTTTTGGAGATCGATCTAAATTTTTGAGTTTCAAAAATAATTGTAAATTATTTTTTGCCTTGAAGCCTAACTCGTCAGGGAGCTCCGCGCAGCAGGTTAAAATTGTCATCTCTTTGCTGCGTGGCGATCCACAGGATTGGGCGTTTTCTTTGAAACCAGATGATCCTATTCTGAATAATGTGAACGCATTCTTTCAAGCTTTGGGGTTGTTGTATGACGAACCTAATGCTATTGATCAGGCTGAAAAGACCCTGTTGGCATTAAGACAGGGTCGGGATTCGGCAGAGTTGTACTGTCAAAAATTCCGAAAGTGGGCGGTCCTTCCTACCTGGAATGATGGTGCCTTGGCAGCCCTCTCTCGGAAGGGTTTGTCAGAAACTGTAAAAGATACTATGGTGGGATTTCCTGTTCCCTCTGGTCTTGACGATTCTATGTCATTAGCCATTCAGGTGGATCGGCGTTTATGTGAACGCAAAAATACACGAGATGTTGCCACCTGTTGAACAAATGTCTGAACCTATGCTATGTGATAGAGTTTTGTCTAAGGCGCAACGTCAGGAGTTCAGAAGGCGTAATAAGCTGTGTTTTTTCTGTGGAGATGCCTCGCATATTATTTCTGTTTGTCCTAAACGAGAGAAACGCTTTGCACACACGTTTTCTGTTGGTGGTGTTCAACCTAAGTTTCTTCTGGCAATTACTCTGATCTGCTCCCTGTCCACATTTTCCGCCAAGGCTTTTGTGGATTCGGGAGCGCTAAACCTAATGGACTTGGATTTTGCTAAACGTTGGGGATTTCTGATGACACCTCTGCAGACGCCTATCCCTTTGAGGGGGATTGATGCTACTCCTTTGGCTAAAAATAAACCTCAGTTTTGGACCCAGGTGGTCATGCGGGTCGCCCCAGACCATCAAGAAAATTGCAGATTTTTGGTATTGCATGGTCTGCATGATGCCGTTGTTCTGGGGTTTCCCTGGTTGCAAATTCATAATCCAGTTTTGGATTGGAAATCTGTGTCTGTGGTGAGTTGGGGTTGTCGGTGTGCCTTTAGTGAGGCTCCGGTTTTTTCCACCTCTCCTCAGTCGCATGATGTTCCTATTTGGCGGACTTTTATGATGTATTTAGTGAGAATGAGTCTGCGTCCTTGCCTCCCCATAGGAGTTATGACTGTGCAATTGAACTAAGCCCGGGGTGTAAATTTCCCAAGGGTCGGCTCTTCAATTTATCTGTACCCGAGCACGAGGCTATGCGGTCTTATATTAAGGAGGCGTTGGAGAAGGGTCATATTAGACCATCCTCTTCACTCTTAGGTGCCGGTTTTTTTTTTGTGGCCAAAAAGGATGGTTCTTTAAGGCCTTGTATTGATTATCGTGCCCTCAATAAAATTACTGTTAAATATCAGTATCCGTTACCCCTGATTTCGGATCTATTCTCTAGAGTTAGAGGTGCTTGCTGGTTTACCAAGCTTGACCTCAGGGGGGCGTATAATCTTATCCGCATTAAGCAGGGGGATGAATGGAAGACGGCGTTTAATACTCCGGAGGGACATTTTGAGTACCTGGTGATGCCTTTTGGGCTCACTAATGCCCCTTCTGTCTTCCAGTGCTTCATGAACGATATTTTCCGAGACTTTGTCGATAAATTTTTGATTATTTATCTGGATGATATTTTGATCTTCTCCAAGGATTGGGATTCTCATGTGGAACATATTCGGACTGTGTTCCGGATCTTGAGGGAGAATTCCCTGTATGTCAAAGGATCTAAATGCCTTTTTGGAGTACAGAGGATTTCATTTTTGGGATTTATTTTGTCTCCGTCAACTATTGAAATGGACCCGGCCATGATTGGGTTCAGCCCACTTCTTTGAAGGCCCTCCAGAAGTTTTTGGGTTTTGCTAATTTTTATCGGAAATTTATAGCAAAATTTTCTAGTATTGCCAAGCCATTGACTGATCTGACTAAGAAGGGTGCTGATGTGATGAATTGGTCTCCTGAGGCTGTTGCTTCCTTTCAGGAGCTGAAGCGAAGATTTACCTCCACCCCGGTTTTGCGGCAACCTGATGTCTCACTCCCGTTCCAGGTAGAGGTGGATTCTTCTGAGATTGATGCAGGAGCTGTTTTGTCCCAAAAGGATCCTGTAACATCTAAAATGAATCCCTGTGCTTTCTTTTCCCGAAAGTTCTCTCCATCTGAACGTAACTATGATGTGGGGAATCGGGAACTGTTGGCCATGAAATGGGCATTTGAGGAGTGGAGACATTGGTTGGAGGGAGCTAAACATCAAGTTGTGGTCCTCACTGACCACAAGAATTTGATTTACCTAGAGTCGGCTAAACGCTTGAACCCTAGACAGGCTAGGTGGGCCTTTTTTTTTTTTACACGTTTTGATTTTGTGGTCTCTTTTCTTCCTGGAACTAAGAATGTCAAGGCAGACGCCCTCTCTAGGAGTTTCTTTGCTGATTCTCCTGTGGTGACCAAGCCTGCTACCATCTTAGGCGAAGGGGTAGTTCTTTCTGCCATCTCGCCCGATTTGAGACTTGCTCTGCAAGAGTTCCAGGAGGACAAACCTGAGCGTTGTCCCAGTGGAAAGTTGTATGTTCCTTACCAGTGGAAGAAGAGAGTGATGTCTGAAGTTCATTGCCCTGCATTGGCTGGTCATCCAGGTATTTTTGGTACTAGAGATCTGGTGAGTCGCTCTTTTTGGTGGCCCACCTTGTCTCATGATGTCAGGAATTTTGTGCAGTCCTGTGGGACTTGCTCCCGGTCTAAATCTTGTTCTCGCTCTAGTGGGTTGTTGATGCCTTTGCCGGTCCCCAGGAGGCCATGGACCCATATTTCAATGGATTTCATCTCTGATATGCCTGTCTCTCAGAGAATGACGGTTATTTGGGTGATTTGTGATAGGTTCTCTAAGATGGTTCATCTTGTACCACTCCCTAAGTTGCCATCTTCCTCTGAGTTGGTGCCCCTGTTTTTGCAACAGGTGGTTCGCTTACACGGGATTCCTGAGAACATTGTATCTGACAGAGGAGTTCAGTTTGTGTCTAGATTTTGGAGGACTTTCTGTTCCAAGCTGGGAATTCAGTTGTCCTTCTCCTCTGCTTTTCACCCTCAGACCAATGGGCAGACAGAGAGAACAAACCAGACCTTGGAGTCGTATTTGAGATGTTTTATTTCCGCTGATCAGGATGATTGGGTTTCATTTTTGCCCTTGGCCGAATTTGCTTTAAATAATAGAGCTAGTTCTGCCACTTTGATGTCACCTTTTTTTTGTAACTTTGGGTTTCATCCTCGATTTTCTTCAGGGCAGGTGGAGCCTTCTGCCTGCCCAGGTGTTGACACTGTGCTGGAGAGAATGCACCAGATCTGGGACCAAGTGGTGGATAAGTTATCTCTCTCCCAGGAAAAGGCCCAGCGGTTTTCCAATCGACATAGGACCATTGGTCCCCAGTTTAAGATTGGTGATATGGTGTGGTTATCATCAAAAAATATTGCTATGAAGGTGGCTTCTCCTAAGATTAAGCCTAGATTTATTTGACCTTACAAGATTTTGGAGATTATTAATCCGGTCTCTTCATTTGGCTCTTCCTGTCACATTTAAAATTTTTAGTGTGTTCCATAAGTCCTTGTTGAAGAGGTTTGTTGAACCAGTTGTTCCTGGGGTGGCACCTCCAGACCCTGTATTGGTTGAAGGTAACATGGAATATGAGGTAGAGAAAATACTGGATTCCCGTCTGGAAAAAAAGTTTTTTATGGTTCCAGCACACGATGTGAAAAAATTAAGAAAAGCCTTTATTTAATCCATAATTAAAAAATGCAATTCCAGTGATGATAAAAGCATGTGTAGGCTTACGCGTTTCGGATCATATTTGACCCTTAATCATAGCAAGTCTGGCTAGACGGAGACTCCAGTATTTGGTTAAGTGGAAGGGTTATGGTCAGGAGGATAATTCCTGGGTCTCTGCCTCTGATATTCATGCCAAAAGATTGGTGCGTGCATTTCATCGGGCTCACCCTGATCGCCCTGGTGGCGTGGTTGAGGGTTCGGTGACCCCTCCTCAAGGGGGAGGTACTGTTGTGAGTTCATTTTCCCCTTCGTCACTAGGGTCTGGTGAACTCCCTATTCTGGTAAAGGAAGGTAATGAGCCTGATTATCAGGCACCTGAGTCTAATGAGGATGACTGGCTGAGTGGAGTCACGGACTGGATATAAGGCTGCCGACGCCCTTCTGCCCTGCGGGTGATTTCTCTGTGGACTTCTAGGAAACCAGTCTGATTCCTGCTCCCCTAAAGCTAAGTTTTCTGTTTTGCCTGTTAGCTTTTTTGTTTTGTTTTTTGTTTTCCTTGCTTTTCAGTATTCTGCCATTCCCTGCTGGGGTGAGCTGAATCTCCTTTTGCCTGTAGCTCTGTCTTCAGTATATTCCTGAGTACTGACATAGCTTTTTTGAAGCCTAGCGTCTTCAGGGCCTTTTTCACTGTCAGTCTGTTGGCTCTTATTTTCATAGGGTTTTTCACGGATTGCAGACAGCAGCCTTCCTGTCCTTTTCTATCTAGTTAGCTTGGGCCCCTCTTTGCTCAGTCTATCTTTCTGTCTGTGTTAGTATTTTCATCTTGCTTCACCGTCATTATATGTTGGGGGCTGCCTATTGCTTTGCGGTCTGCTCTGGGGCAGTTTAGATTTCCCCTTTCTTTCTTTAGGCCTATTTAATTCTCCGGCTGTGATCGAGGGGTCTAGGGCATCGTAGGAACCCCCCACGGCTACTGCTAGTTGTGTTGATAGGTTCAGGGGTCTGCAATCCGATAGCTGCCAACTTCTCTGGTTTTCTGGACTTAGCTAGCATTTCTGTTTTTGCCTCCTACGGTGACTCAATCATAACATAGCAGTAACCGTGGAGCGTGCCTACGGTGGTCCTAGATGCCTCGTCACGGCCGGAGGACTAAATAAGCCTAAAGAAAGGGAAAATCTTAACTACCCCAAAGCAATAGACAGCCCCCAACATGTATTGTCAGTGAAACAAGATGAAAACACAGACACAGGTAGAAAGGTAGGCTGAGCAAACGATGGGGCCCTCGCTAACTAGAAAGGACAGAAAAGAAAAGCTGCTGTCTGCAATCACGCAAAAAACCTTGCCAAAAATAATATCCAACACGTCTGATAGAAAAAGGCCCTGAAGTCGCTAGACTTCAAAACACTATATCAGCACTAAGGTATATTCTGAAGACAGAGCAAAAGAGATCAGCTGATCAGAGACAAAATGGGGATTCAGCCCAGTCCCAGCCAGGGCTGGCTGAACACAAAAACTAAGTAAACCAGACAAAAACTCATGAAAAATAGCAGAGAAAACTTAGCTTTAGGAAGGCTGGAACCAAACTGGAAACCAGGAGCCACATTCAGGAGAAATCACCAACAAGAAACTAGGGAGTCGGCTGCCTTAAATCCAATCAGAAACTCCTGATGTCCAATCGCAGTCCTCTTCCTCAGGTGGCCGGTCTCTGCCATTTAGATCAGCTTCATTACCTCCCTTCACCAACAGAGGGAGTCCAGATAGAGAACTCACTACTCCTCTGTCAGCACAGCCAGCTCCTTAACCCTCACCAGAAGTCAGAGGCAAACCCGAAAATGAGCTCACAACAGTATACCCCCCTTGAGGGGTCACCGAACCCTCATCCACACCACCGGGCCGATCAGGATGGGCCCGATGAAAAGCACGAACCAATCTATCAGCATCAATATCAGAGGCAGAGACTCAAGAATTGTCCTGGCCATAACCCTTCCACTTGACCAAATACTGGAGTCTCCGTCTAGCCAGACGAGAATCCAGTATTTTCTCTACCTCATATTCCACATTACCTTCAACCAATACAGGGTCAGGAGGTGCAGCCATAGGAGCTACTGGCTCAACATATCTCTTCAACAGCGACTTATGAAACACGTTATGGATCTTAAACGTAACAGGAAGAGCCAATCAAAAAGAAACTGGATTAAGAATCTCCAAAATCTTGCATGGTCCAATAAATCTTGGCTTGAACTTTGGAGAAGCCACCTTCATAGAGATATTCTTTGATGACAACCAAACCATATCACCCACTTTAAACCGGGGACCAAAGGTCCTATGCCGATTAGAAAACCGCTGGGCCTTTTCCTGGGAGAGAGACAACTTATCCACTACTTGGTCCCAAATCTGCTGCATTCTCTCTACCACAGTGTCAACACCTGGGCAGGCTGAAGATTCCACTTGCCCTGAAGAAAATCGAGGATGAAACCCAAAGTTACAGAAAAAGGGCGACATCAAGGTGGCAGAACTAGCTCTATTATTTAAAGCGAATTCGGCCAAGGGCAAAAATGAAACCCAATCATCATGATCAGTAGATATAAAACATCTCAAATAGGACTCCAAAGTCTGGTTTGTTCTCTCCGTCTGCCCATTGGTCTGAGGGTGAAACGCAGAGGAGAAGGACAACTGAATTCCCAGCTTGGAACAAAAGGCTTTCCAGAATCTGGAAACAAACTGAACTCCTCTGTCCGATACAATGTTCTCAGGAATCCCATGCAACCGAACCACCTGTTGTAAAAACAAGGGTACCAACTCTGAGGAAGATGGCAACTTTGAGAGTGGTACAAGATGGACCATCTTAGAGAATCTATCACAAATCACCCAGATAACAGTCATTCTGAGAGACAGGAAAATCAGAAATAAAATCCATTGAAATATGGGTGCATGGCCTCTTAGGCACCGGCAAGGGCATCAACAACCCACTAGAGCGAGAACAGGGTTTAGACCGGGAACAAGTCCCACAGGACTGCACAAAATTCCTGACATCACAAGATAAGGCAGGCCACCAAAAAGACCGACTCACCAAATCTCTGGTACCAAAAATAGCTGAATGACCAGCCAATGCGGAGCAATGAACTTCAGACATCACTTTTTTCCTCCACTGGTCAGGAACATACAATTTTCCCATAGGACAACGCTCAGGTTTGTCCTCCTGGAATTCTTCCAGAGCACGTCTCAAATCGGGCGAGATGGCAGAAAGAACTACCCCCTCACCTAGGATGGTAGTAGGCTTGGTCACAATAGGAGAATCAGCAAAGAAACTCCTAGAAAGGGCGTCTGCCTTAACATTCTTAGTGCCTGGAAGAAAGGAGACCACAAAATCAAAACGCGTAAAAAACATGGCCCACCTAGCCTGTCTAGGATTCAAGTGTTTGGCCGACTCAAGGTAAATCAAATTCTTGTAGTCAGTGAGGACCACAACTTGATGTCTAGCTCCCTCCAACCAATGTCTCCACTCCTCAAATGCCCATTTCATGGCTATCAATTCACGATTCCCCACATCATAGTTGCGTTCAGATGGGGAGAACTTTCGGGAAAAGAAGGCACAGGGATTCATTTTAGACGTCACCAGATCTTTTTGGGACAAAACAGCTCCTGCACCAATTTCTGAAGCGTCTACCTCCACCTGAAAAGGAAGTGAGACATCAGGTTGCCGCAAAACCGGAGCAGAAGTGAACCTTCGCTTCAGCTCCTGAAAGGCCGAAACAGCCTCTGAAGACCAATTCAGCACATCAGCACCCTTCTTAGTTAAATCAGTCAGTGGTTTAGCAATACCATAAAAATTAGCTATAAATTTATGATAAAAATTAGCAAAACCCAAAAACTTCTGGAGAGCCTTCAAAGAAGTGGGTTGAACCCAATCATAAATGGCCTGTACCTTGGCCGGGTCCATTTCAAATAGTTGACGGAGACAAAATAAATCCCAAAAATGAAATCCTCTGTACACCAAAAAGGCATTTCGATCCCTTAACATACAAGGAATTCTCCCTCAAAATCCGGAACACAGTCCGAATATGTTCCACATGAGAATCCCAATCCCTGGAAAAGATCAAAATATCATCCAGATAGATGATCAAAAACTTATCCACAAAGTCTCGGAAAATATCGTTCATGAAGCACTGGAAGACAGAAGGGGCATTAGTGAACCCAAAAGGCATCACCATGTACTCAAAATGTCCCTCCGGAGTATTAAACGCCGTCTTCCATTCATCCCCATGCTTGATGCGAATAAGATTATACGCCCCCTGAGGTCAAGCTTAGTAAACCAGCAAGCACCTTTAACTCTGGAGAATAAATCAGAAATCAGGGGTAACGGATACTGATATTTAACAGTAATTTTGTTGAGGTAACGATAGTCAATACAAGGCCTTAATGAACCATCCTTCTTGGCCACTAAAAAAAACCCAGCACCTAAGGGTGACGAGGATGGTCTAATATGACCCTTCTCCAATGACTCCTTAATATAAGATCGCATAGCCTCGTGCTCGGGTACAGATAAATTGAAAAGTCGACCCTTGGGAAATTTACACCCAGGTCTCAACTCAATTGCACAGTCATAACTCCTATGAGGAGGCAAAGATGCAGACTTGCTCTCACTAAATACATCATAAAAATCAGCCAAATAGTCAGGAACATCATGCGACTGGGGAGAGGTGGAGAAAACAGGAGTGTCGCCAAGAGCACACCGACAACCCCAACTCACCACAGACACAGATTTCCAACCGGGGAAAACCGGGGAAAACCCAGAACAATAGCATCATGTAAATTATGCAACACCAAAAATCTGCAATTTTCTTGGTGGTCTGGGGTAACTCGCATTATCACCTGGGTCCAAAACTGAGGTTTATTCTTCGCCAAAGGAGTAGCATCAATACCCCTCAACGGAACAGGCGTCCGCAGAGGTGTCATAGGAAAACCACAACGTTTAGCAAAATCCAAGTCCATTAGATTCAAGGCCGCTCCTGAATCCACAAAAGCCTTCATGGAAAATGTGGATAAGGAGCAGATCAGAGTAATTGCCAAAAGAAACTTAGGTTGTACACTGCCCACAGCAAATGTGTGTGCAAAATGTTTCTATCGTTTAGGGCAGACAGAAATAACGTGAGAGGCATCCCCACAGAAAAAACACAGCTTATTACGCCTTCTAAACTCCTGATGTTGCGCCCTAGACAAAACTTCATCACATTGCATAGGTTCAGACATTTTTTTCAAAATGTGGCAGCGCCTCCCATGTAGTCTTGCGTTCACGTAAACGCCGATCAACTTAAATGGCTAATCACATAGAATCGTCAAGACCAGAGGGAACAGGAAATCCCACCATAGTATCTTTTAAAGTCTCAGACAAACCCTTCCGAAAGAGCTGCCAATGCACTATCATTCCATGTAGTAAGGACCGCCCACTTTCGGAATTTCTGACAGTATAACTCTGCAGGATCCTGACCCTGGTTCAATGCCAATAGGGCTCTCTCAGCTTGATCAATAGCATTAGGTTCATCATATAACAACCCCAAGGCTTGAAAAAATGCATCCACATTAGGCAAAACAGGATCTTCAGGTGTCAAAGAAAACGCCCAATCCTGGGGATCGCAGCGCAGCAAGGTGATGACAATTTTAACCTGCTGCGCAGAGCTCCCCGATGAGTTAGGCTTCAAGGCAAGAAATAATTTACAATTCTTAAAATTCAAAAATTTAGACCGATCCCCAGAAAACACATCAGGAGCAAGGATCCTTGGTTCAACAGCATGTGAATGAGTGAGATAGGTGGAAATTCCCCGCACTTCAGCAGCGAGCTGCTCCACACGATCAGACAATTGCTTAATCTCCATCAAGGAGAAAAAGAAAAAAAAAAAAAAGAATCCTCCTACGGCCCCAGAAAAAAGAGGAGAAAATATACATATAAAAAAAAAAATTTTTTTTTTCAACAATTCTTTCCTGCTTTTGAGTACCCTAGAATCTGCGGTATGGCTGGTGATTCTGTTATGAATGAGTCACCGAGGAGGAAAAAACAAAAAGCAAGCTAAGCCCAGAAAACCGGAAAGGTTGGTAACTAGCGGATTGCACATCCCTGATCCTATCCACAACAACTAGCAGTAACCGTGGAGCGTGCCTACCGTGGTCCTAGACGCCTCGTCACGGCCGGAGAACTAAATAAGCATAAAAAAAGAAAGGGAAAATCTAAACTACCCCAAAGCAATAGACAGCCCCCAACATGTATTGGTGAAACAAGATGAAAACACAGACACAGATAGATAGGCTGAGCAAACGATGGGGCCCTCACTAACTAGAAAGGACAGGAATGAAAAGCCACTGTCTGCAATCACGCAAAAACCCTGCCAAAAATAATGTCCAACACGTCTGATAGAAAAAGGCCCTGAAGTCGCTAGACTTCAAAACACTATATCAGCACTCAGGTATATTCTGAAGACAGAGCAAAAGAGATCAACTGATCAGAGACAAAATGGGGATTCAGCCCAGTCCAGCCAGGGCTGGCTGAACACAAAATCTAAGTAAACCAGACAAAAACTCATATGAACAATAGCAGAGAAAACTTAGCTTTAGGATGGCAGGAACCAAACTGGAAACCAGAAGCCACAGTCAGGAAAAATCACCAGCAAGAAACTAGGGAGTCGGCTGCCTTAAATCCAATCAGAAACTCCTGATGTCCAATCGCAGTCCTGTTCCTCAGGTGGCCGGTCTCTGCCATTTAGATTAGCTTCATTACCTCCCTTCACCAACAGAGGGAGTCCAGATAGAGAACTCACTACTCCTCTGTCAGCACAGCCAGCTCCACAACCCTCACCAGAAGCCACAGGCAAACCCGAAAATGAGCTCACAACAGCAACCCCTGTGTCAATATGACCAGCTCCACTGCCTTCTGTAGTAACCAGAGGGAGGCCAGAGAGAGAATTCACAGCCTGCACGGAGAGGGCACTGATAACAACAGCAAGGACACAGGCTGGGCATGAAATTCTCGGCAGACACAGACATGTGGAGTCCTTGTACATAAATGCCAATAAGTGTGTAGGAAGAAGTAAGGAGTGTCAGCTGATTGTGTGGTCACAGCTAGACAGAAGGGGCAGCTGCATATGAGCAATAGCACTGCTAGCTGTAGTAGCCCGGTCAGCTAGTCCTGCCGGAACACCCAGCGCCTGCACAGAGAGGGCACTGATAACAGCGAGGACGCAGGCTGGGCATGAGAGTCTCTGCAGACACGGACATGTGGAGTCCTTGTACACAAATCCCAAGTCAGGAGTGTCAGCTGATTGTGTGGTCACAGCTAGACAGAAGGTTCAGCTGCACATGAGCAATAGCACTGCTAGCTGTAGTAGCCCGGTCAGCTAGTCCTGCCGTAACACCCAGCGCCTGCACAGAGAGGGCACTGATAACAGCGAGGACACAGGCTGGGCATGAGAGTCTCTGCTAACACAGACATGTGGAGTCCTTGTACACAAATCCCAAGTCAGGAGTGTCAGCTGATTGTGTCGTTACAGCTAGACAGAAGGGTCAGCTGCATATGAGCAATAGCACTGCTAGCAGTAGTAGCCCGGTCAGCTAGTCCTGCCGTAACACCCAGCGCCTGCACAGAGAGGGCACTGATAACAGCGAGGACGCAGGCTGGGCATGAGAGTGTCCACAGACACGGACATGTGGAGTCCTTGTACACAAATCCCAAGTCAGGAGTGTTAGCTGATTGTGTGGTCATAGCTAGACAGAAGGGGCAGCTGCATATGAGCAATAGCACTGCTAGCTGTAGTAGCCCGGTCAGCTAGTCCTGCCGTAACACCCAGTGCCTGCACAGAGAGGGCAGTGACAACAGCGAGGACGCAGGCTGGGCATGAGAGTCTCCGCAGACACGGACATGTGGAGTCCTTGTACCCAAATCCCAAGTCAGGAGTGTCAGCTGATTGTGTGGTCACAGCTAGACAGAAGGGGCAAATGTCGGAGGCAAATGTCGGGTACAACAGGTCCAAGTTTATTTACTTGCCGTCCGCCTGACGGCCTCCGCAGTACACTTCACTTATCGGCCCTCCGTTTTCAGGGCCTTTTCCGCACACCGTACTTTACTCCGGGGACGTACATATACGTACCGTCCCCTCTTCACCTGTTGACGCTCCTGTCAGATCCGTCACTGTGGCCGCCTTAGGTCCGTAACCAACAGTACTTTTACTGAACAGTCGCCTCAATACGGTATGCTTTACCTCAGTGCCTCGTCTATACTGCGGTACTTTCCTGTCAGGACCACCCCCCTGACGTTCTCTCTCAGTCCCCCTGGTTTGGTTTTCCTCAGAGTGCACGAACTGTCGTAGTCCTCCTTTCACTTGAGCTCCCCCTGGGGACTGGAACTTTCTGGAACCCTCCTTCAAATTTATACCTTTCCCGGTACCCTGTAACTCCGCCCCCCATGACCAACGGTTTCCTAAGCCCTAAGCTGATGTCAAGTTCTTTGCTTACACTCCTCCCTGCCTTCTAATGGTCAACCAAGGTACTGCACGTCCACTACACTTTCCTAGCTGTTTCCCCACTGTAGTAACTGACACCTATCTGTGCAAACCTTTCCTTCTCCATTCTGACAAGTTCGTCCGTCCGGTCACCTTCCCTACACTCCCCCTTCCTTTGTCTATTGTCATCCTCGACAATTGTAATCCCTGCCTTCGTTGTTCTGAAGCTTCACCTGCACTCTGTTGTTGGACCAGTTGTTGGGCCAAGCCCACTACCTGCGGGGACCGAACCATACTGGGAGCACCATGCTCTGAGTAGCCTACTGCTACTCACCAGCGCGCACGCCACATGACGTCTTTCAAACTGGGCTAGGTACACCCATATTCTCTCTATGGCGTGTACCTTTCCCTACTCTCTCCTGTTACCATCCACTGTCTGGTACGCCATGATCGAGGCCTCACACCTACCAGACCATTGCCGGCGTCCATCTTTCTCCTTCAGGGGTGTCCGTGGGTGTCGGGGACCTGACCTAGGATGGCTGTCTTTTTCACATCTTCCACCTCTTGTACCTTCCTTTCAATTACATGTCATGGTCGGCATCTCTGTCTCCCAGACCCTCTTCACACATAGACCCCTCTTCGGATCTCACACTTCCCGTTGGTCCCTCAGACCTTCCCTCACCCAGACCTGTTGCATTTTACTTTGGCATATTATACATTAAACAACTTTATAATAGCACAAGTACCCATTTTTATATATATTTTTTTCATTTTCTTTTGCTTTCAAAACCAACATATAACAATAAAAACATCACATGTTCTCCTCCCCCCCCTTCCTTGGACAAGGACACTCCCTCTTCTTGACATCCCCGCTTTGCTAGGCTTAATACAACAAAAAAAAAACTTCTATATTAAACTCTTCTTTTTGTTAACTCGGACGCAAACTGTCCTTAAAATTTTACAAAACATTTCAACGAAACTTCGAAAGTCCAAGCCACTTCCTAGTGGCCGGCAGCAAGGGTCCCACAGCCGTGGAACTCCCGGGATGTAAGGAGTGTCCGCAACAGTCCTCTTTATGGGGGTTCGCATTCTTCGGGCACCGCCAGTACTGCCACCGCATAATATCCGCGGGGGCAGTATTCTTTATAATATGACACTAAGTCCCCCTCCTTCAGAGCCCGGCCGTGACGTATGGAGGCCACGTTAGCATAAACCTTTTGACTAGTCTGATCTCGGATGAAACCGTAGCCTATAGCCACGTTTGTGTACACCAGCCATCCCTTCGATCTCTTAGCCGCCATACCTGCCTGTTATCAATGAGTCACCGTAGGAGGCAAAAACAGAAATGCTAGCTAAGTCCAGAAAACCAGAGAAGTTGGCAGCTATCGGATTGCAGACCCCTGAACCTATCAACACAACTAGCAGTAGCCGTGGGGGGTTCCTACGATGCCCTAGACCCCTCGATCACAGCCGGAGGACTATATAGCCTAAAGACAGAAAAGGAAATCTAAACTGCCCCAGAGCAGACCCCAAAGCAAAAGGCAGCCCCCAACATATAATGATGGTGAAGCAAGAAGAAAGAACACTAACACAGACAGAAAGATAGACTGAGCAAAGATGGGGCCCAAGCTAACTAGATAGGAAAGGACAGGAAGGCTGCTGTCTGCAATCCGTGAAAAACCCTATGAAAATAAGAGCCAACAAACTGACAGTGAAAAAGGCCCTGAAGACGCTAGGCTTCAAAAATGCTATGTCAGCACTCAGGAATATTCTGAAGACGGAGCAACCGGCAAAAGGAGATTCAGCTCACCCCAGCAGGGAGTGGCAGAATCCAGAAAAGCAAGGAAAACAAAACACAAATGCTAACAGGCAAAGCAGAAAACTTAGCTTTAGAGGAGCAGGAATCAGACTGTGGTCCTAGAAGTCCACAGAGAAATCACCCGCAGGGCAGAAGGGCGTCGGCAGCCTTATATCCAGTCCGTGACTCCACTCAGCCAGTCATCATCATTAGGCTCAGGTGCCTGATAATCAGGCTCATTACCTTCCTTTACCAGAATAAGGAGTTCACCAGACCTCAGTGACGAAGGGGAAAATGAACTCACAATAGTACCTCCCCCTTGAGGAGGGGTCACCGAACCCTCAACCACGCCACCAGGGCGATCAGGATGAGCCCGATAAAAGGCACGCACCAATCTTTTGGCATGAATATCAGAGGCAGAGACCCAGGAATTATCCTCCTGACCATAAACCTTCCACTTAACCAAATACTGGAGTCTCCGTCTAGCCAGACGGGAATCCAGTATTTTCTCTACCTCATATTCCATGTTACCTTCAACCAATACAGGGTCCGGAGGTGCCACCCCAGGAACAACTAGTTCAACAAACCTCTTCAACAAGGCCTTATGGAACACATTATGGATTTTAAATGTGACAGGAAGAGCCAACCGAAAAGAGACCGGAATAATAATCTCCAAAATCTTGTAAGGTCCAATAAATCTAGGCTTAAACTTAGGAGAAGCCACCTTCATAGCGATATTTTTTGATGATAACCACACCATATCACCAATCTTAAACTGGGGACCAATGGTCCTATGTTGATTGGAAAACCGCTGGGCCTTTTCCTGGGAGAGAGATAATTTATCCACCACTTGGTCCCAGATCTGGTGCATTCTCTCCACCACAGTGTCAACACCTGGGCAGGCAGAAGGCTCCACCTGCCCTGAAGAAAATCAAGGATGAAACCCAAAGTTACAAAAAAAGGTGACATCAAAGTGGCAGAACTAGCTCTATTATTTAAAGCAAATTCGGCCAAGGGCAAACATGAAACCCAATCATCCTGATCAGCGGAAATAAAACATCTCAAATACGACTCCAAGGTCTGGTTTGTTCTCTGTCTGCCCATTGTTCTGAGGGTGAAAAGCAGAGAAGGACAACTGGATTCCCAGCTTGGAACAGAAAGTCCTCCAAAATCTAGACACAAACTGAACTCCTCTGTCAGATACAATGTTCTCAGGAATCCTGTGCAAGTGAACCACCTGTTGCAAAAACAGGGGCACCAACTCAGAGGAAGATGGCAACTTAGGGAGTGGTACAAGATGAACCATCTTAGAGAACCTATCACAAATCACCCAAATAACAGTCATTCTTTGAGAGACCGGCATATCAGAGATGAAATCCATTGAAATATGGGTCCATGGCCTCCTGGGGACCGGCAAAGGCATCAACAACCCACTAGAGCGAGAACAAGATTTAGACCGGGAGCAAGTCCCACAGGACTGCACAAAATTCCTGACATCAAGAGACAAGGTGGGCCACCAAAAAGAGCGACTCACCAGATCTCTAGTACCAAAAATACCTGGATGACCAGCCAATGCAGAGCAATGAACTTCAGACATCACTCTCTTCTTCCACTGGTCAGGAACATACAACTTTCCACTGGGACAACGCTCAGGTTTGTCCTCCTGGAACTCTTGCAGAGCAAGTCTCAAATCGGGCGAGATGGCAGAAAGAACTACCCCTTCGCCTAAGATGGTAGCAGGCTTGGTCACCACAGGAGAATCAGCAAAGAAGCTCCTAGAGAGGGCGTCTGCCTTGACATTCTTAGTTCCAGGAAGAAAAGAGACCTCAAAACCAAAACGTGTAAAAAACAAGGCCCACCTAGCCTGTCTAGGGTTCAAGCGTTTAGCCGACTCTAGGTAAATCAAATTCTTGTGGTCAGTGAGGACCACAACTTGATGTTTAGCTCCCTCCAACCAATGTCTACACTCCTCATATGCCCATTTCATGGCCAACAGTTCCCGATTCCCCACATCATAGTTACGTTCAGATGGAGAGAACTTTCGGGAAAAGAAAGCACAGGGATTCATTTTAGATGTTACAGGATCCTTTTGGGACAAAACAGCTCCTGCACCAATCTCAGAAGCATCCACCTCTACATCACAGCCGGAGGACTATATAGCCTAAAGACAGAAAGGGAAATCTAAACTGCCCCAGAGCAGACCCCAAAGCAAAAGGCAGCCCCCAACATATAATGACGGTGAAGCAAGAAGAAAGAACACTAACACAGAAAGATAGACTGAGCAAAGACGGGGCCCAAGCTAACTAGATAGGAAAGGACAGGAAGGCTGCTGTCTGCAATCCGTGAAAAACCCTATGAAAATAAGAGCCAACAAACTGACAGTGAAAAAGGCCCTGAAGATGCTAGGCTTCAAAAAAGCTATGTCAGCACTCAGGAATATTCTGAAGACGGAGCAACCGGCAAAAGGAGATTCAGCTCACCCCAGCAGGGAGTGGCAGAATCCAGAAAAGCAAGGAAAACAAACACAAATGCTAACAGGCAAAGCAGAAAACTTAGCTTTAGAGGAGCAGGAATCAGACTGGTCTCCTAGAAGTCCACAGAGAAATCACCCGCAGGGCAGAAGGGCGTCGGCAGCCTTATATCCAGTCCGTGACTCCACTCAGCGAGTCATCATCATTAGGCTCAGGTGCCTGATAATCAGGCTCATTACCTTCCTTTACCAGAATAGGGAGTTCACCAGACCTCAGTGACGAAGGGGAAAATGAACTCACAACACCTGCCTCTCCCTTTTCATGCAGCTGTTTCCAAATCGCTTGTTCCCGTGCCTTCTTCCCCTTAATAACCTCCGCAACCCAAACGAAGGGTACAGCGCAGGCTCTGGAGTCCGATGGACGGGGCTCCGCCGAAGAAGAGGGCAGGGCAGAGGCAGCCGATGGTTTATGCTGCCCAGCAGCCGCTAGAGCCGAATGGTGAATGGGTGCAGCCGGGTTCTCGGTGGGTGGGAGCACAGGGCCTGCCAAATAGGCTACAGCCGGTTCCAACTCCGGCATAACCACGGCCGCAGGGTAGACTGCACTCGACGTTTCAGCCGGGGCCGGAGTAGTGACCGATTTGACAAATGAGGTCGCTGGTGGCAGGGGAAGCGCAACAGCGCCCTCTTGGATCAGGCTCCGCTCCAGCGGCACCGTGCGTGGCGTCTCCGGGCGGGGTGGTTCAGGAATGGAGGCCCCGCTCAGTTCAGCATAGAGGGAAGGGCCTCCTGTGACCGGCCTCTTGGGTGCACAGGCTGTCACGTGCTGCAGCCGAATGGTGGGGGCCGCTTGCGGAGCCACTGGCGGGGCCGGAGGATCTCTCACCTTCCCCGGCGCCGTGGCCTCCGTTACGTCATCACGCGGCTCTTCACCCTGCCGTCCGACGGGGCTAGCCTCCAGGCTTAGGGGCTCCATGGGCAGATTCTCCGCCGGTATTCTGGGTGGCCGCTAGAATCACGCTAGATTGCTCTAGAATCACTGCGTTGAGAAACGTGATGGTGTCTCCGCAGTGTTGGATGTTGATCTCCATGAGGTCACTCATCCTCATTTTCGCAGTCTTTTTACTAGGCATTGCTCCTACTAGCCAGTTTCCTACTCCACACTGATGAGGGGCAATACCCCGAAACAGCTGTCTGTGGATGGATACCATGTTTTGGCATAGGTGATTTCCTTCATTGGAGACTGCCCTTCCCGTGGTTGTTCCTTCCCGGTGAAAGACCTGGCTAGTCATTGCTTGCGTTGAGAAACATATGATGGTGTCTCCGCGGCTGTTGATTTACATGTTTTTGCATATTTCCCATAAGGGTGGGGGCATTGCTCTAGAATCACTGCGTTGAGAAACATGTGATGGTGTCTCCGCAGTGTCGGATGTTGATCTCCATGAGGTCACTCATCCTCATTTTTGCAGTCTTTTTACTAGGCATTGCTCCTACTAGCCAGTTTCCTACTCCACACTGATGAGGGGCAATACCCCGAAACAGCTGTCTGTGGATGGATACCATGTTTTGGCATAGGTGGTTTCCTTCATTGGAGAATGCCCTTCCCGTGGTTGTTCCTTCCCGGTGAAAGACCTGGCTAGTCATTGCTTGCGTTGAGAAACATGTGATGGTGTCTCCGCGGCTTATATTTTTGCATGTTTTACATATTTCCCATAAGGGATGGGGGCATTGCTCTAGAATCACTGCGTTGAGAAACACGTGGTGTCTCCGCAGTGTCGGATGTTGATCTCCATGAGGTCAATCATCCTCATTTTTTCATAGTCTTCTACTAGGCATTGCTCCTACTGGCCAGTTTCCTACTCCACACTGATGAGGGGCAATACCCCAAAACAGCTGTCTGTGGATGGATACCATGTTTTGGCATAGGTGGTTTCCTTCATTGGAGACTGCCCTTCCCGTGGTTGATCCTTCCCGGTGAAAGACCTGGCTGGTCATTGCTTGCGTTGAGAAACATGTGATGGTGTCTCCGCGGCTGTTGATTTACATGTTTTTACATATTTCCCATAAGGGATGGG
The DNA here is from genome assembly GCF_039654945.1 of Dendrobates tinctorius. NCBI lineage: Eukaryota > Metazoa > Chordata > Amphibia > Anura > Dendrobatidae > Dendrobates > Dendrobates tinctorius. The sequence continues at coordinate 1,663,373 of NW_027361902.1, read as the reverse complement.
GGCATTGCTCTAGAATCACTGCGTTGAGAAACATGTGATGGTGTCTCCGCAGTGTCGGATGTTGATCTCCATGAGGTCACTCATCCTCATTTTCGCAGATCCGTCACTGTGGCCGCCTTAGGCCCGTAACCAACAGTACTTTTACTGAACAGTAGTCCCAATACGGTATGCTTTACCTCGGTGCCTCGTCTATACTGCGGTACTTTCCTGTCAGGACAACCCCCTGATGTTCTCTATCCTGTCCCCATGGTTTGGTTTTCCTCAGAGTACACAGACTGTCGCAGTCCTCCTGTCACTTGAGCTCCCCCTGGGGACTGGAACTTTCTGGAACCCTCCTTCAAATTTATACCTTTCCCGGTTCCCTGTAACTCCGCCCCCCACCACCAACGGTTTCCTAAGCCCTAAGCTTAGGTTTATATACAGTGATGGTCCGGCCATCCTGAGGGAGTGAGGGATGGAGATAGTGAGTGGGCGACACACACAGAATGACTGTGATTAGTGACCGTGATAGGCCGCTCTGAACAGATGAGAGAGCGCCTGAAACTATGCAAATTGTGGATAGTCCTGATGTCTTGGGGTAGAGCATTCCAGGGGATTGGAGCAGCGCGGGAGAAGTCTTGGAATGTGAGGTACGGATTAGTGCAGAGGTTAGTCGAAAGTCGTTTGCAGAGCGCAGCAATCGGCTAGGCCGATAGACAGAAATGAGGGAGGAGATGTAGGGGGGTGCTGCACTGTGGAGAGCTTTGTGGGCGAGAACAAGTACTGTGAATTGGATCCTATAATGAATGGGCAGCCAATGTAAGGACTGAAGAGCAGACGAGTCCGAGTACCGATTACCCAGATGGACGATCCTGGCCGCTGCATACTTGTGTTTACTGTTATTTGTACGAGATAAAAGGAAAATGAAAAAAAATAAACAGTTATAAAAAAACTAGAAGCACATGAAGGTCGTGGAGCGGCCGAGCCAGTCTCCAGCTCTCCTTCCCGTAGAAAACGGGATCTGAAAGTCCGTGCTGCCCAGCGACAGGCCCAAAACATCACTGCCCTAGAGGAGATCTGCATGGAGGCATGCGCCAACATACCACCACCAGTGTGCGCCGTGTGAAGACCGGAAACCTCTGACCTCTGTCACTGCCAACAAAGGACGTATAACAGGATACGGAGAGGATTGTCACCGACCAAACACCGGTTCTCCACCAGAAACTGGAAAATGAACCTCCCGAAATCAGAGAAGGGGATTTCCTGGATTTCCATTGTGACTCTCAGGCTGGGCACACGATGCGGCGTTCCCACAGCGGAAACGCTTAGAAACGCACCCCCCATGCAACCCTATGGGATTCGGCAGTTGCTGTGCCAATGCTGCGGCCATGGGATTGCACTGAAACGCTCACACGAGGCTGCGCCCCCCATGGGTAGAGTGAGCGCTCAGTGTGCGGATGGTGCCCAGGGTCCGGAGGAGGAGACTGTCCCCCACAACCGGGGGACCACATCCTGTAAAAAACAGAAAAATCAGGCTATCCTCACCTCTACCGGCCCCCGGAGTCCTCCCGCCTCTCAGCCACGCTGCCGGCATCTTCCGTTCCCAGGGACACATTGCGCGAATCACCTCTGATGACGCAGCGGTCACGCGAGAGGCTCCATCATCAGGAGGTCATTGTCACAAGGCACCACTGGGAACGGAACGTTGCGGGAGCATCGCTGAGATCGGGGCCGTCCGAAGGTGACAGTCACTAGGTTTGTTATCTTCTCCTATAGATGCTGGGCTCCAGCGTCGTCTTCTTAACCAGCAGAGGGAAAGCCGACAGCTGCCGATGTTTATAGCCTGGGGAGGGGGCGACACCCATGGTGCTTCCGAGGCTATTAATATCAGCTCAGAGCTGTACACTGCGCCTTCACTGGCTACAAAAATAGGGGACCCCCCCCCCAAAAAAAAAAAACCCTCCCATCTGACTGCCGAGGTCTGCGCCATTAGCCACTTCCAGCCTGACCGGTGAGGTCTGCACCATTAACCCCTTCCCGACTGACCGGTGAGGTCTGCACCATTAACCCCTTCCCGACTGACCGGTGAGGTCTGCGCCATGAACCCCTTCCCGTCTGACCGGTGAGGTCTGCGCCATGAACCCCTTCCCACCGGTCCGGCGAGGTCTGCGCCATTAACCTCTTCCAGTCTGACCAGTGAGGTCTGCGCCATTAACCCTTTCCCGACTGACCGATGAGGTCTGCGCCATTAACCCCTTCCCGTCTGACCGGTGAGGTCTGCGCCATTAACCCCTTCCCACCGGTCCGGCGAGGTCTGCGCCATTAACCCCTTCCCGTCTGTCCGGCGAGGTCTGCGCCATTAACCCCTAGCCGTCTGTCCGGCGAGGTCTGCGCCATTAACCCCTTCCCGTCTGTCCGGTGAGGTCTGCACCATTAACCCCTTCCCATCTGTCCGGCGAGGTCTGCGCCATTAACCCCTTCCCGTCTGACCGGCGAGGTCTGCGCCATTAACCCCTTCCCGTCTGACCGGCGAGGTCTGCGCCATTAACCCCTTCCCGTCTGACCGGTGATGTCTACGCCATTAACCTCTTCCCGTCTGACCGGTGATGTCTACGCCATTAACCCCTTCCCGTATGTCCAGTGAGGTCTGCGCCATTAACCTCTTCCTGTCTGACCGGTGAGGTCTGCGCCATTAACCCCTAGCCGTCTGACCGGTGAGGTCCGCACCATTAACCCCTAGCCGTCTGACCGGTGAGGTCCGCGCCATTAACCCCTTCCCGTCTGACCGGTAAGGTCTGCGCCATTAACCCCTTCCCGTCTGACCGGCGAGGTCTGCGCCATTAACCCCTTCCCGTCTGACCGGTGAGGTCTGCGCCATTAACCCCTTCCCGTCTGACCGGCGAGGTCTGCGCCATTAACCCCTTCCCGTCTGACCGGCGAGGTCTGCGCCATTAACCCCTACCCGTCTGACCGGCGAGGTCTGAGCCATTAACCCCTTCCCGTCTGACCGGCGAGGTCTGCGCCATTAAAGCCCTTCCCGTCTGACCGGTGATGTCTACGCCATTAACCCCTTCCCGTCTGACCGGTGATGTCTACGCCATTAACCCCTTCCCGTCTGACCGGTGATGTCTACGCCATTAACCCCTTCCCGTCTGTCCGGTGAGGTCTGCGCCATTAACCCCTAGCCGTCTGACCGTGAGGTCCGCGCCATTAACCCCTAGCCGTCTGTCCGGTGAGGTCTGCGCCATTAACCCCTTCCCGTCTGACCGGTGAGGTCCGCGCCATTAACCCCTTCCCGTCTGACCGGTGAGGTCCGCGCCATTAACCCCTAGCCGTCTGACCGGTGAGGTCTGTGCCATTAACCCCTTCCCGTCTGACCGGTGATGTCTACGCCATTAACCCCTTCCCGTCTGACCGGTGATGTCTACGCCATTAACCCCTTCCCGTCTGACAGGTGATGTCTACACCATTAACCCCTTCCCGTCTGACCGGTGAGGTCTGCGCCATTAACCCCTAGCCGTCTGACCGGTGATGTCTGCGCCATTAACCCCTAGCCGTCTGACCGGTGATGTCTACACCATTAACCCCTAGCCGTCTGACCGGTGATGTCTACACCATTAACCCCTTCCCGTCTGACCGGTGATGTCTACACCATTAACCCCTTCCCGTCTGACCGGTGATGTCTACACCATTAACCCCTTCCCGTCCGACCGGTGATGTCTACACCATTAACCCCTTCCCGTCCGACCGGTGATGTCTACGCCATTAACCCCTTCCCGTCCGACCGGTGATGTCTACGCCATTAACCCCTTCCCGTCTGACCGGTGAGGTGTGCGCCATTAACCTCTTCCCGTCTGACCGGTGAGGTCCGCGCCATTAACCCCTTCCCGTCTGACCGGTGAAGTCTACACCATTAACCCCTTCCCGTCTGACCGGTGAAGTCTACACCATTAACCCCTTCCCGTCTGACCGGTGATGTCTGCACCATTAACCCCTTCCCGTCGGACCGGTGAAGTCTGCACCATTAACCCCTTCCCGCCTGACCGGTGAAGTCTACACCATTAACCCCTTCCCGTCTGACCGGTGATGTCTGCACCATTAACCTCTTCCCGTCTGACCGGTGAGGTCCGCGCCATTAACCTCTTCCCGTCTGACCGGTGATGTCTACACCATTAACCCCTTCCCGTCTGACCGGTGATGTCTGCACCATTAACCCCTTCCCGCCTGACCGGTGAAGTCTACACCATTAACCCCTTCCCGTCTGACCGGTGAAGTCTGCACCATTAACCTCTTCCCGTCTGACCGGTGAGGTCCGCGCCATTAACCTCTTCCCGTCTGACCGGTGATGTCTACACCATTAACCTCTTCCCGTCTGACCGGTGATGTCTACACCATTAACCCCTTCCCGTCTGACCGGTGAGGTCTGCGCCATTAACCCCTTCCCGTCTGACCGGTGAGGTCTGCGCCATTAACCCCTTCCCGTCTGACCGGTGAGGTCTGCACCATTAACCTCTTCCCGTCTGACCGGTGATGTCTGCACCATTAACCTCTTCCCGTCCGACCGGTGATGTCTACACCATTAACCCCTTCCCGTCTGACCGGTGAGGTCTGCGCCATTAACCTCTTCCCGTCTGACCGGTGAGGTCTGCGCCATTAACCCCTTCCCGTCTGACCGGTGAGGTCTGCACCATTAACCTCTTCCCGTCTGACCGGTGATGTCTGCACCATTAACCTCTTCCCGTCCGACCGGTGATGTCTACACCATTAACCCCTTCCCGTCCGACCGGTGATGTCTACGCCATTAACCTCTTCCCGTCTGACCGGTGATGTCTACACCATTAACCTCTTCCCGTCTGACCGGTGATGTCTACACCATTAACCCCTTCCCGTCTGACCGGTGAGGTCTGCGCCATTAACCCCTTCCCGTCTGACCGGTGAGGTCTGCGCCATTAACCCCTTCCCGTCTGACCGGTGAGGTCTGCACCATTAACCTCTTCCCGTCTGACCGGTGATGTCTGCACCATTAACCTCTTCCCGTCCGACCGGTGAAGTCTACACCATTAACCCCTTCCCGTCCGACCGGTGATGTCTACGCCATTAACCTCTTCCCGTCTGACCGGTGATGTCTACACCATTAACCTCTTCCCGCCTGTCCGGTGAGGTCTGCGCCATTAACCCCTTCCCGTCTGACCGGTGAAGTCTACACCATTAACCCCTTCCCGTCTGACCGGTGATGTCTACACCATTAACCCCTTCCCGTCTGACCGGTGAGGTCCGCGCCATTAACCCCTTCCCGCCATGCCGGTGATGCCCGCGCCTCAGTGCGGGGCTGACTCTCCCCCGCTCTCCTCAGCAGGGAGCCGCCTACATCCGAGGATCACAACCAATGGCGTCTCCTCCTTTTCCGGCCCCCGGAAGTGACGTCTTACCTGGCAGCAGCGCACGACGTCTGACGTCTGCCCTCTGGTGACGGCGCACGTACAGCCGAGCTTACTGCGCCTGCGCGCTCCTCAGCAGCTGGTGAGCGTTACTATGACAACCACGGACAACAGCTTCTATCTGTGACGGTCCAGCTATCCACCGCGACCCCCGCACCGGAGACCGAGCCGAGGTAACGACCGCGACAGGTGACCGAGAGAGACCCCTATACAGAGAGAGACAGACCCCTGTACAGAGAGAGACAGACCCCTGTACATAGAGAGAGACAGACCCCTGTACATAGAGAGAGACAGACCCCTGTACATAGAGAGAGACAGACCCCTGTACAGAGAGAGAGACAGACCCCTGTACAGAGAGAGAGACAGACCCCTGTACAAAGAGAGAGACAGACCCCTGTACAGAGAGAGAGACAGACCCCTGTACAGAGAGAGAGACAGACCCCTGTACAGAGAGACAGACCCCTGTACATAGAGAGAGACAGACCCCTGTACAGAGAGAGAGACAGACCCCTGTACATAGAGAGAGACAGACCCCTGTACAGAGAGAGAGACAGACCCCTGTACAGAGAGAGAGACAGACCCCTGTACAGAGAGAGAGACAGACCCCTGTACATAGAGAGAGACAGACCCCTGTACATAGAGAGAGACAGACCCCTGTACAGAGAGAGAGACAGACCCCTGTACAGAGAGAGAGACAGACCCCTGTACAGAGAGAGAGACAGACCCCTGTACAGAGAGAGAGACAGACCCCTGTACATAGAGAGAGACAGACCCCTGTACATAGAGAGAGACAGACCCCTGTACAGAGAGAGAGACAGACCCCTGTACAGAGAGAGAGACAGACCCCTGTACAGAGAGAGAGAGACAGACCCCTGTACATAGAGAGAGACAGACCCCTGTACATAGAGAGAGACAGACCCCTGTACATAGAGAGAGACAGACCCCTGTACAGAGAGAGAGACAGACCCCTGTACAGAGAGACAGACCCCTGTACAGAGAGAGAGAGACAGACCCCTGTACATAGAGAGAGACAGACCCCTGTACATAGAGAGAGACAGACCCCTGTACATAGAGAGAGACAGACCCCTGTACAGAGAGAGAGACAGACCCCTGTACAGAGAGAGACAGACCCCTGTACAGAGAGAGAGACCCCTGTACATAGAGAGAGACAGACCCCTGTACATAGAGAGAGACAGACCCCTGTACAGAGAGACAGACCCCTGTACATAGAGAGAGACAGACCCCTGTACATAGAGAGAGACAGACCCCTGTACAGAGAGAGAGACAGACCCCTGTACAGAGAGACAGACCCCTGTACAGAGAGAGAGACAGACCCCTGTACAGAGAGACAGACCCCTGTACAGAGAGACAGACCCCTGTACATAGAGACAGACCCCTGTACATAGAGAGAGACAGACCCCTGTACATAGAGAGAGACAGACCCCTGTACAGAGAGACAGACCCCTGTACATAGAGAGAGACAGACCCCTGTACAGAGAGACAGACCCCTGTACAGAGAGAGAGACAGACCCCTGTACAGAGAGAGAGACAGACCCCTGTACAGAGAGAGAGACAGACCCCTGTACAGAGAGACAGACCCCTGTACAGAGAGAGACAGACCCCTGTACAGAGAGACAGACCCCTGTACATAGAGAGAGACAGACCCCTGTACAGAGAGAGAGACAGACCCCTGTACATAGAGAGAGACAGACCCCTGTACATAGAGAGAGACAGACCCCTGTACAGAGAGACAGACCCCTGTACAGAGAGAGAGACAGACCCCTGTACAGAGAGAGAGACAGACCCCTGTACAGAGAGACAGACCCCTGTACAGAGAGAGAGACAGACCCCTGTACATAGAGACAGACCCCTGTACATAGAGAGAGACAGACCCCTGTACAGAGAGAGAGACAGACCCCTGTACAGAGAGACAGACCCCTGTACAGAGAGAGACAGACCCCTGTACAGAGAGACAGACCCCTGTACAGAGAGAGACAGACCCCTGTACAGAGAGACAGACCCCTGTACAGAGAGACAGACCCCTGTACATAGAGAGAGACAGACCCCTGTACAGAGAGAGAGACAGACCCCTGTACATAGAGAGAGACAGACCCCTGTACATAGAGAGAGACAGACCCCTGTACATAGAGAGAGACAGACCCCTGTACATAGAGACAGACCCCTGTACAGAGAGACAGACCCCTGTACAGAGAGAGAGACAGACCCCTGTACAGAGAGAGAGACAGACCCCTGTACAGAGAGACAGACCCCTGTACAGAGAGAGAGACAGACCCCTGTACAGAGAGACAGACCCCTGTACAGAGAGAGAGACAGACCCCTGTACAGAGAGAGAGACAGACCCCTGTACAGAGAGAGAGACAGACCCCTGTACAGAGAGAGAGACAGACCCCTGTACAGAGAGACAGACCCCTGTACAGAGAGAGAGACAGACCCCTGTACAGAGAGACAGACCCCTGTACAGAGAGAGAGACAGACCCCTGTACAGAGAGACAGACCCCTGTACAGAGAGGGAGACAGACCCCTGTACATAGAGAGAGACAGACCCCTGTACATAGAGAGAGACAGACCCCTGTACAGAGAGAGAGAGACAGACCCCTGTACATAGAGAGAGACAGACCCCTGTACATAGAGAGAGACAGACCCCTGTACAGAGAGAGAGACAGACCCCTGTACATAGAGAGAGACAGACCCCTGTACATAGAGAGAGACAGACCCCTGTACAGAGAGAGAGACAGACCCCTGTACAGAGAGAGAGACAGACCCCTGTACAGAGAGACAGACCCCTGTACATAGAGAGAGACAGACCCCTGTACAGAGAGAGAGACAGACCCCTGTACAGAGAGAGAGACAGACCCCTGTACAGAGAGAGAGACAGACCCCTGTACAGAGAGAGAGAGGCAGACCCCTGTACATAGAGAGAGACAGACCCCTGTACATAGAGAGAGACAGACCCCTGTACAGAGAGAGAGACAGACCCCTGTACAGAGAGACAGTCCCCTGTACAGAGAGACAGACCCCTGTACATAGAGAGAGACAGACCCCTGTACAGAGAGACAGACCCCTGTACAGAGAGAGAGACAGACCCCTGTACAGAGAGAGAGACAGACCCCTGTACAGAGAGAGACAGACCCCTGTACAGAGAGACAGACCCCTGTACAGAGAGACAGACCCCTGTACATAGAGAGAGACAGACCCCTGTACATAGAGAGAGACAGACCCCTGTACATAGAGAGAGACAGACCCCTGTACAGAGAGAGAGACCCCTGTACAGAGAGACAGACCCCTGTACATAGAGAGAGACAGACCCCTGTACATAGAGAGAGACAGACCCCTGTACAGAGAGAGAGACAGACCCCTGTACAGAGAGACAGACCCCTGTACAGAGAGAGAGACAGACCCCTGTACAGAGAGACAGACCCCTGTACAGAGAGAGACAGACCCCTGTACAGAGAGACAGACCCCTGTACAGAGAGACAGACCCCTGTACATAGAGAGAGACAGACCCCTGTACAGAGAGAGAGACAGACCCCTGTACATAGAGAGAGACAGACCCCTGTACATAGAGAGAGACAGACCCCTGTACATAGAGAGAGACAGACCCCTGTACAGAGAGACAGACCCCTGTACAGAGAGACAGACCCCTGTACAGAGAGAGAGACAGACCCCTGTACAGAGAGACAGACCCCTGTACAGAGAGACAGACCCCTGTACAGAGAGAGAGACAGACCCCTGTACAGAGAGACAGACCCCTGTACAGAGAGAGAGACAGACCCCTGTACAGAGAGAGAGACAGACCCCTGTACAGAGAGAGAGACAGACCCCTGTACAGAGAGAGAGACAGACCCCTGTACAGAGAGACAGACCCCTGTACAGAGAGGGAGACAGACCCCTGTACATAGAGAGAGACAGACCCCTGTACATAGAGAGACAGACCCCTGTACATAGAGAGAGACAGACCCCTGTACAGAGAGAGACAGACCCCTGTACATAGAGAGAGACAGACCCCTGTACAGAGAGAGAGAGACAGACCCCTGTACATAGAGACAGACCCCTGTACATAGAGAGAGACAGACCCCTGTACATAGAGAGAGACAGACCCCTGTACATAGAGAGAGACAGACCCCTGTACAGAGAGAGAGAGACAGACCCCTGTACATAGAGAGAGACAGACCCCTGTATATAGAGAGAGACAGACCCCTGTACATAGAGAGAGACAGACCCCTGTACATAGAGAGAGACAGACCCCTGTACATAGAGAGAGACAGACCCCTGTACAGAGAGAGAGACAGACCCCTGTACAGAGAGAGAGACAGACCCCTGTACATAGAGAGAGACAGACCCCTGTACATAGAGAGAGACAGACCCCTGTACATAGAGAGAGACAGACCCCTGTACATAGAGAGAGACAGACCCCTGTACATAGAGAGAGACAGACCCCTGTACATAGAGAGAGACAGACCCCTGTACAGAGAGAGAGACAGACCCCTGTACAGAGAGAGAGACAGACCCCTGTACATAGAGAGAGACAGACCCCTGTACATAGAGAGAGACAGACCCCTGTACATAGAGAGAACCAGACCCCTGTACATAGAGAGAGACAGACCCCTGTACATAGAGAGAGACAGACCCCTGTACATAGAGAGAGACAGACCCCTGTACAGAGAGAGAGACAGACCCCTGTACATAGAGAGAGACAGACCCCTGTACAGAGAGAGAGACAGACCCCTGTACATAGAGAGAGACAGACCCCTGTACAGAGAGAGAGACAGACCCCTGTACATAGAGAGAGACAGACCCCTGTACATAGAGAGAACCAGACCCCTGTACATAGAGAGAGACAGACCCCTGTACATAGAGAGAGACAGACCCCTGTACATAGAGAGAGACAGACCCCTGTACATAGAGAGAGACAGACCCCTGTACAGAGAGAGAGACAGACCCCTGTACATAGAGAGAGACAGACCCCTGTACAGAGAGAGAGAGAGACAGACCCCTGTACATAGAGAGAGACAGACCCCTGTACATAGAGAGAGACAGACCCCTGTACATAGAGAGAGACAGACCCCTGTACAGAGAGAGAGAGACAGACCCCTGTACAGAGAGAGAGAGACAGACCCCTGTACAGAGAGACAGACCCCTGTACAGAGAGACAGACCCCTGTACAGAGAGGGAGACAGACCCCTGTACATAGAGAGAGACAGACCCCTGTACAGAGAGAGAGACAGACCCCTGTACAGAGAGAGAGACAGACCCCTGTACAGAGAGAGAGAGAGACAGACCCCTGTACAGAGAGAGAGACAGACCCCTGTACAGAGAGACAGACCCCTGTACAGAGAGAGAGAGAGACAGACCCCTGTACAGAGAGACAGACCCCTGTACAGAGAGAGAGACAGACAGACCCCTGTACAGAGAGAGAGACCCCTGTACAGAGAGAGAGACCCCTGTACAGAGAGAGAGAGACCCCTGTACAGAGAGAGAGAGACCCCTGTACAGAGACAGACCCCTGTACAGAGAGAGAGAGACAGACCCCTGTACAGAGAGACAGACCCCTGTACAGAGAGACAGACCCCTGTACAGAGAGACAGACCCCTGTACAGAGAGAGAGACCCCTGTACAGAGAGAGACAGACCCCTGTACAGAGAGAGAGACAGACCCCTGTACAGAGAGACAGACCCCTGTACAGAGAGACAGACCCCTGTACAGAGAGAGACAGACCCCTGTACAGAGAGAGAGACCCCTGTACAGAGAGACAGACCCCTGTACAGAGAGACAGACCCCTATACAGAGACAGACCCCTGTACAGAGAGACAGAGACAGACCCCTGTACATAGAGAGAGACAGACCCCTGTACATAGAGAGAGACAGACCCCTGTACATAGAGAGAGACAGACCCCTGTACAGAGAGAGAGACAGACCCCTGTACATAGAGAGAGACAGACCCCTGTACAGAGAGAGAGACAGACCCCTGTACATAGAGAGAGACAGACCCCTGTACATAGAGAGAACCAGACCCCTGTACATAGAGAGAGACAGACCCCTGTACATAGAGAGAGACAGACCCCTGTACATAGAGAGAGACAGACCCCTGTACAGAGAGAGAGACAGACCCCTGTACATAGAGAGAGACAGACCCCTGTACAGAGAGAGAGAGAGACAGACCCCTGTACATAGAGAGAGACAGACCCCTGTACATAGAGAGAGACAGACCCCTGTACATAGAGAGAGACAGACCCCTGTACAGAGAGAGAGAGACAGACCCCTGTACAGAGAGAGAGAGACAGACCCCTGTACAGAGAGACAGACCCCTGTACAGAGAGACAGACCCCTGTACAGAGAGGGAGACAGACCCCTGTACATAGAGAGAGACAGACCCCTGTACATAGAGAGAGACAGACCCCTGTACAGAGAGAGAGACAGACCCCTGTACAGAGAGAGAGACAGACCCCTGTACAGAGAGAGAGAGAGAGACAGACCCCTGTACAGAGAGAGAGACAGACCCCTGTACAGAGAGACAGACCCCTGTACAGAGAGAGAGAGAGACAGACCCCTGTACAGAGAGACAGACCCCTGTACAGAGAGAGAGACAGACAGACCCCTGTACAGAGAGAGAGACCCCTGTACAGAGAGAGAGACCCCTGTACAGAGAGAGAGAGACCCCTGTACAGAGACAGACCCCTGTACAGAGAGAGAGAGACAGACCCCTGTACAGAGAGACAGACCCCTGTACAGAGAGAGACAGACCCCTGTACAGAGAGAGACAGACCCCTGTACAGAGAGACAGACCCCTGTACAGAGAGAGACCCCTGTACAGAGAGAGACAGACCCCTGTACAGAGAGAGAGACAGACCCCTGTACAGAGAGACAGACCCCTGTACAGAGAGACAGACCCCTGTACAGAGAGAGAGACCCCTGTACAGAGAGACAGACCCCTGTACAGAGAGAGAGCGACAGACCCCTGTACAGAGAGAGAGAGACAGACCCCTGTACAGAGAGACAGACCCCTGTACAGAGAGAGACCCCTGTACAGAGAGAGAGACACCCCTGTACAGAGAGAGAGACAGACCCCTGTACAGAGAGAGAGACAGACCCCTGTACAGAGAGAGAGACAGACCCCTGTACAGAGAGAGAGACCCCTGTACAGAGAGAGAGAGACAGACCCCTGTACAGAGAGAGACAGACCCCTGTACAGAGAGAGACAGACCCCTGTACAGAGAGAGAGACCCCTGTACAGAGAGAGACAGACCCCTGTACAGAGAGAGACAGACCCCTGTACAGAGAGAGAGACAGACCCCTGTACAGAGAGAGACAGACCCCTGTACAGAGAGAGACAGACCCCTGTACAGAGAGAGAGACCCCTGTACAGAGAGAGAGACAGACCCCTGTACAGAGAGAGAGACCCCGACCCCTGTACAGAGAGAGAGACCCCTGTACAGAGAGAGAGAGACAGACCCCTGTACAGAGAGACAGACCCCTGTACAGAGAGACCCCTGTACAGAGAGACAGACCCCTGTACAGAGAGAGAGACAGACCCCTGTACAGAGAGACAGACCCCTGTACAGAGAGAGTGACCCCTGTACAGAGAGACAGACCCCTGTACAGAGAGAGAGACAGACCCCTGTACAGAGAGACAGACCCCTGTACAGAGAGAGAGACCCCTGTACAGAGAGACAGACCCCTGTACAGAGAGAGAGAGAGACAGACCCCTGTACAGAGAGAGAGAGACAGACCCCTGTACAGAGAGAGAGACAGACCCCTGTACAGAGAGAGACAGACCCCTGTACAGAGAGAGAGACAGACCCCTGTACAGAGAGAGAGACAGACCCCTGTACAGAGAGAGAGACAGACCCCTGTACAGAGAGAGAGACAGACCCCTGTACAGAGAGAGAGACAGACCCCTGTACAGAGAGAGAGACAGACCCCTGTACAGAGAGAGAGAGAGACAGACCCCTGTACAGAGAGAGAGAGAGACAGACCCCTGTACAGAGAGACAGACCCCTGTACAGAGAGAGAGAGACAGACCCCTGTACAGAGAGAGAGAGACAGACCCCTGTACAGAGAGACAGACCCCTGTACAGAGAGACAGACCCCTGTACAGAGAGAGAGACCACTGTACAGAGAGAGAGAGACCCCTGTACAGAGAGAGAGACCCCTGTACACAGAGAGAGACCCCTGTACAGAGAGAGAGAGACCCCTGTACAGAGACAGACCTCTGTACAGAGAGAGAGAGACAGACCCCTGTACAGAGAGACAGACCCCTGTACAGAGAGACAGACCCCTGTACAGAGAGAGAGACCCCTGTACAGAGAGAGACAGACCCCTGTACAGAGAGAGAGACCCCTGTACAGAGAGACAGACCCCTGTACAGAGAGACAGACCCCTGTACAGAGAGAGACAGACCCATGTACAGAGAGAGAGACAGACCCCTGTACAGAGAGACAGACCCCTGTACAGAGAGACAGACCCCTGTACAGAGAGAGAGACAGACCCCTGTACAGAGAGAGACAGACCCCTGTACAGAGAGAGACAGACCCCTGTACAGAGAGAGAGAGACAGACCCCTGTACAGAGAGAGAGAGACAGACCCCTGTACAGAGAGAGAGACAGACCCCTGTACAGAGAGAGAGACCCCTGTACAGAGAGACCCCTGTACAGAGAGAGAGACCCCTGTACAGAGAGAGAGACAGACCCCTGTACAGAGAGAGACAGACCCCTGTACAGAGAGACAGATAGACCCCTGTACAGAGAGACAGATAGACCCCTGTACAGAGAGAGAGACCCCTGTACAGAGAGACAGAACCCTGTACAGAGAGAGAGACCCCTGTACAGAGAGACAGAACCCTGTACAGAGAGAGACCCCTGTACAGAGAGAGAGACCCCTGTACAGAGAGAGAGACCCCTGTACAGAGAGAGAGACAGACCCCTGTACAGAGAGACAGATAGACCCCTGTACAGAGAGACAGATAGACCCCTGTACAGAGAGAGAGAGACCCCTGTACAGAGAGAGAGACCCCTGTACAGAGAGAGAGAGACCCCTGTACAGAGACAGACCCCTGTACAGAGAGAGAGACAGACCCCTGTACAGAGAGACAGACCCCTGTACAGAGAGACAGAGACCCCTGTACAGAGAGAGAGACCCCTGTACAGAGAGAGAGACCCCTGTACAGAGAGAGAGAGACCCCTGTACAGAGAGAGAGACAGACCCCTGTACAGAGAGACAGACCCCTGTACAGAGAGACAGACCCCTGTACAGAGAGAGAGAGACAGACCCCTGTACAGAGAGAGAGAGACAGACCCCTGTACAGAGAGAGAGAGAGACCCCTGTACAGAGAGACAGACCCCTGTACAGAGAGAGAGAGAGACAGACCCCTGTACAGAGAGAGACCCCTGTACAGAGAGAGACAGACCCCTGTACAGAGAGACAGACCCCTGTACAGAGAGAGAGACAGACCCCTGTACAGAGAGACAGACCCCTGTACAGAGAGAGAGAGAGACAGACCCCTGTACAGAGAGGGAGACAGACCCCTGTACAGAGAGACAGACCCCTGTACAGAGAGAGACAGACCCCTGTACAGAGAGAAAGAGACAGACCCCTGTACAGAGAGAAAGAGACAGACTCCTGTACAGAGAGAGAGACAGACCCCTGTACAGAGAGACAGACCCCTGTACAGAGAGAGAGAGACAGACCCCTGTACAGAGAGACAGACCCCTGTACAGAGAGAGAGACCCCTGTACAGAGAGACAGACCCCTGTACAGAGAGAGAGACCCCTGTACAGAGAGACAGACCCCTGTACAGAGAGACAGACCCCTGTACAGAGAGAGACAGACCCCTGTACAGAGAGAAAGAGACAGACCCCTGTACAGAGAGAGAGACAGACCCCTGTACAGAGAGACAGACCCCTGTACAGAGAGAGAGAGAGACAGACCCCTGTACAGAGAGACAGACCCCTGTACAGAGAGAGAGACCCCTGTACAGAGAGAGACCCCTGTACAGAGAGAGAGACAGACCCCTGTACAGAGAGACAGACCCCTGTACAGAGAGAGACAGACCCCTATACAGAGAGAGAGAGACAAACCCCTGTACAGAGAGAAAGAGACAGACCCCTGTACAGAGAGAAAGAGACAGACCCCTGTACAGAGAGAGAGACAGACCCCTGTACAGAAAGAGAGACAGACCCCTGTACAGAGAGAGAGACCCCTATACAGAGAGACAGACCCCTTTACAGAGAGAGAAACAGACCCCTGTACAGAGAGACAGACCCCTATACAGAGACAGACCCCTGTACAGAGAGAGATACCCCTGTACAGAGAGAGAGACCCCTGTACAGAGAGAGAGACCCCTGTACAGAGAGAGAGAGACCCCTGTACAGAGAGACAGACCCCTGTACAGAGAGAGAGACAGATCCCTGTACAGAGAGAGAAACAGACCCCTATACAGAGAGACAGACCCCTATACAGAGAGACAGACCCCTATACAGGGAGAGTGACAGACCCCTGTACAGAGAGACAGACCCCTGTACAGAGAGAGACAGACCCCTGTACAGAGAGAGACAGACCCCTGTACAGAGAGACAGACCCCCTATACAAAGAGACAGACCCCCTATACAAAGAGACAGACCCCTATACAGAGAGAGACAGACCCCTATACAGAGAGAGAGACAGACCCCTGTACAGAGAGAGAGACAGACCCCTGTACAGAGAGACAGACCCCCTGTACAGAGAGACAGACCCCTGTACAGAGAGACAGACCCCTGTACAGAGAGAGACAGACCCCTGTACAGAGAGAGACCCCTATACAGAGACAGACCCCATACAGAGAGAGACAGACCCCTGTACAGAGAGACAGACCCCTGTGCAGAGAGACAGACCCCCTATACAAAGAGACAGACCCCCTATACAAAGAGACAGACCCTTTACAGAGAGAGACAGACCCCTGTACAGAGAGAGAGACAGACCCCTGTACAGAGAGACAGACCCCTGTACAGAGAGAGACCCCTATACAGAGACAGACCCCGTACAGAGAGAGAGAGAGACAGACCCCTGTACAGAGAGAGACAGACCCCTGTACAGAGACAGACCCCTGTACAGAGAGAGAGACAGACCCCTGTACATAGAGACAGACCCCTGTACAGAGAGAGAGAGACAGACCCCTGTACAGAGAGAGAGACAGACCTCTGTACTGAGAGAGACAGACCCCTGTACAGAGACAGACCCCTATACAGAGAGAGACAGACCCCTATACAGAGAGAGACAGACCCCTATACAGAGAGAGACAGACCCCTGTACAGAGAGACAGACCCCTATACAGAGCGAGACCCCTGTACAGAGAGAGACAGACCCCTGTACAGAGAGAGACCCCTGTACTGAGAGAGAGACAGACCCCTATAGAGAGACAGACCCCTGTACAGAGAGACAGACCCCTATACAGAGAGAGACCCCTATACAGAGAGAGACCCCTGCACAGAGAGAGACAGACCCCTGTACAGAGAGAGACAGACCCCTGTACAGAGAGAGACCCCTGTACACTGACTCCCGAGTCGGACCCCTCTGTATAGCGCCTGGTGGTGGGTTGGGGTGTGGACCGTGTTGGTTGTTGGGCGTGCAGTTTGGAGCTGTTGGGTGCTGTGGTGCTGACTGTTTCCGTCTCCTCTGTAATCGGGGGATGTGATTTCTGCCCTGTGTGTACAGGACCTTCCGGACGTTACTGACTTTGCACCCCATGTATCTGATGAATGTGCCGGTGAAGGAAGCACAATGAGCAGCCCAGAGGTGGAGGACCACATATCCCAGAAGTACCAGATCAAGAAACGGCTCGGGAAAGGGGTGAGCAGCAGCGCGATATGTGCGCCGTGTGTATATAAAATATATATAACTAGCTCTTGAACCTGTTCTTCGCCCGGGTGACGAGCATTTTTACATCTACATTTATATCGTGTCTTCATGAAAATTGTGCCCGAGATTGCTGTATTTGCACATGTTGGCTCCGGCGCCATTTTATTGAAGTAATGTTCTACAACGTCAGCATAGCGGTGCGCACGCTCCGGTTATTTGGGCAGTGGCCACTGCTGATGCGTACGCCATGCTATGTTGATGTTGTTGTACAATTTTTTTTCATTAAAATGGCGCCGTAGTCAGCGTGTGTACGTATCACGATATACGGCGCCATTTTCTTGAAGTCACTGTGTCTGCTAATTCGCATACATATTGAGTTCAATAAAATGGCGCCGTAATGCCGTATGCGTTCACGCTGACTCCAGCGCCGCACTGAGCAGGTCTCGCCCATCCTGGCTTCGATCAGAGGGACATATCCACCGTTATATAGATCAGATATAACTCCTGTATACAGTGGGGAAAAAAGTCTATAGTCGCCCCCAATTGTGCCAGTTCTCCCCCTTATATAGAGGAGAGCGGCCTGTAACTGACATCATAGGTAGACCACAACTATGACAGTGTGATGGATTACTGTGCAGCTGTCAAGTTCAGGTCAGGAGAGGTGCCGGCCAGGGCAAGTTTTACGACCCGATTCTCGGACGAAAAATTCGCCAGTGTGTCTCTGCCCTGAGAGTCAAAATGAGGAAACAAATCCAGAAAATCACCTTGTCTGATTTGGGAAGATTTATTTTGCAAATTATGGTAGAAAATCAGTATTTGGTCAGTAACAAAAGTTCATCTCAATACTTTGTGATATATCCTTTGTTGGCAATGACAGAGGTCAGACGTTTTCTGTAAGTCTTCACAAGGTTGGCACACACTGTTGATGGTACGTTGGCCCATTCCCCCATGTAGATCTCCTCTAGGGCAGTGATGTTTTTGGCCTGTCACAGGGCAACACAGACTTTCAGATCCCTCCAAAGGTTTTCTATGGGGTTGAGATCTGGAGACTGGCTAGGCCACTACAGGACCTTCATATGCTTCTTACGAAGCCACTCGTTTGTTGCCCTGGCGGTGTGCTTGGAATCATTATCATGCTGAAAGACCCATCCACGTTTTATCTTCAATGCCCTTGCTGGTGGAAAGAGGTTTGCACTTAAAATCTCACGATACATGGCCCCATTCATTTTTTCATGTACACTGATCAGTCATCCTGGTCCCTTTGCAGAGAAACAGCCCCAAAGCATGATGTTGTCACCCCCATGCTTCACAGTAGGTATGGTGTTCTTTGGATGCAATTCGGCATTCTGTCTACTCCAAACACGATGAGTTTTGTTTCTACCAAACAGTTCTACTTTGGTTTCATCAGACCATATAACATTCTCCCAATACTCTTCTGGATAATGCAGATGCTCTCTAGCAATTTTCAGACGGGCCCGGACCTTTTACTGGCTTGAGCAGGGGGACACGTCTGGCACTGCAGGATCTGAGTTCCTGGCGGCGTAGTGTGTTACTGATGGTAGCCTTTGTCACGGTGGTCCTAATCCAATGCTGGTCATTCACCGTTCTTGTGATCATTTTGACCCCACGGGGTGAGATCTTGCGCGGCGTCCCCGATTGAGGGAGATTATCAGTGGTCTTCTATGTCTTCCATTTTCTTATTATTGCTCCGACAGTTGATTTCATCACACCAAGCTGCTTGCCTATTGCAGATTCAGTCTTCCCAGCCTGGTGCAGGGCTACAATTTTGTTTCTGGTGTCTTCTGACAGCTCTTTGGTCTTCACCATAGTGGAGTTTGGAGTGTGACTGTTTGAGTTTATGGACAGGTGTCTTTTATACTGATAACAATGTCAAACAGGTGCCATTACTACAGGTAATGAGTGGAGGACAGAGGAGCCTCTTAAAGAAGAAGTTACAGATCTGTGAGAGCCAGAAATCTTGCATGTTTTTAGGTGACCAAATACTTATTTCCCACCTTAGTTTGAAAGATAAACCTTGTCAAATCAGACAAGGTGATTTTCTGGATTTGTTTTCTCATTGTGACTCTCATAGTTGTGGTCTACCTATGATGTCAATTACAGGTCTCTCTCATCTTTATAAGTGGGAGAACTTGCACAATTGGTGGCTGACTAAATACTTTTTTTCGTCACGGTATGTACCATCTGCTCGCACTTCCTCCCTCTTGTGCCCTCTCTCGGGAGACACCTTCTCTCATCACTGCCTGTCGGGGGATTTCCTCTCTTGTCGTTGCCCATCATGGGGAGAGTTGAGGAGAGGGCAACCTCTCTTATCACTGCCTGTTATGATTGAGTCACCGAGGAGGAAAAACAAAAGCAAGCTAAGCCACAGAAAACCAGAGAGGTTGGTAACTAAGCGGATTGCAGACCCCTGATCCTATCCACACAACTAGCAGTAGCCGTGGAGCGTACCGAAGATGATCCTAGACGCCTCGTCACAGCCGGAGAACTAGATAAGCCTAAAGCAAGAAAAGGGGAAATCTAAACTGCCCCAGAGCAGACCCCAAAGCAATAGACAGCCCCCAAACATGTATTGTCGGTGAGACAAGATGAAAACACAAACACAGATAGAAAAATAGGCTGAGCAAACGATGGGACCCACACTAACTAGAAAGGATAGGAAAGGAAAGATGCTGTCTGCAATCATGCACAAAACCCTGCCAAAAAATGTCCAACACTTTCTGATAACAAAAACCCTGAAGTCGCTAGACTTCAATTTCCTATATCAGAACTCTGGTATATTCTGAAGACAGAGCAAAAAGAGACCAATCTGATCAGGGACAAAAAGCAAACTGGCAAAAACAGAGACATAAGAATGGAAATTCAGCACAGCCCCAGCAGGGGCTGGCTGACCACAAAAACTGAGTAAACCAGACCAAATCTCATGTGAAAAAATAGCAGAGCACACTTAGCTTGAGAAGGCAGGAACAGAACTGGAAACCAGAAGCTCAGGGCAGGAACCACTGGCTCAACAAACCTCTTCAACAGAGACTTATGAAACACGTTATGGATCTTAAACGTAACTGGAAGAGCCAATCGAAAAGAAACTGGGTTAAGAATCTCCAAAATCCTATAAGGTCCAATAAATCTTGGCTTGAACTTTGGAGACGCAACCTTCATAGAGATATTTTTTGACGACAACCAAACCATATCACCCACTTTAAACCGGGGACCAATGGTCCTATGCCGGTTGGAAAACCGCTGGGCCTTTTCTTGAGAGAGGACAACTTATCCACCACTTGGTCCCAAATCTGCTGCATTCTCTCTACCACAGTGTCAACACCTGTGCAGGCTAAAGATTCCACTTGCCCTGAAGAAAATCGAGGATGAAACCCAAAGTTTCAGAAAAAGGGCGACATCAATGTGGCAGAACTAGCTCTATTATTTAGGGCGAATTCGGCCAAGGGCAAAAATGAGACCCAATCATCCTGATCAGCAGATATAAAACATCTCAAATAGGACTCCAAAGTCTGGTTTGTTCTCTCAGTCTGCCCATTGGTCTGTGGGTGAAACGCAGAGGAGAAGGATAACTGAATTCCTAGCTTGGAACAAAAAGCTTTCCTAAATCTGGAGACAAACTGGACTCCTCTGTCCGATACAATGTTCTCAGGAATCCCATGCAACCGAACCACCTGTTGTAAAAACAAGGACACCAACTCTGAGGAAGATGGCAGCTTTGGGAGTGGTACAAGATGGACCATCTTAGAAAATCTATCAAAAATCACCCAGATAACAGTCATTCTCTGAGAGACAGGAAGATCAGAAATAAAATCCATTGAGATATGGGTCCATGGCCTCTTGAGCACCGGCAGGGGCATCAACAACCCACTCGAACGAGAACAGGGTTTAGACCGGGAACAAGTCCCACAAGACTGCACAAAATTCCTGAGGTAAGGCGGGCCACCAAAAGACCGACTCACCAAATCTCTGGTACCAAAATTACCTGGATGACCAGCCAATGCGGAGCAATGAACTTCAGACATCACTCTCTTCCTCCACTGGTCCGGAACATTCAATTTTCCTATAGGACAACGCTCAGGTTTGTCCTCCTGAAATTCTTCCAGGGCACGTCTGAAATCGGGCGAGATGGCAGAAAGAACTACCCCCTCACCTAGGATGGTAGTAGGTTTGGTCACAATAGGAGAATCAGCAAAGAAACTCCTAGAAAGGGCGTCTGACTTAACATTCTTAGTGCCCGGAAGAAAGGAGACCACAAAATCAAAACGCGTGAAAAACAAGGCCCACCTAGCCTGTCTAGGATTCAAGCATTTGGCCGACTCCAGGTAAATCAAATTCTTGTGGTCAGTGAGGACCACAACTTGATGTCTAGCTCCCTCCAACCAATGTCTCCACTCCTCGAATGCCCACTTCATGGCCAACAATTCCCGATTCCCCACATCATAGTTGCGTTCAGATGGGGAGAACTTTCGGGAGAAGAAGGCACAGGGATTCATTTTAGAAGTCACCGTGCCTGTGACACAGCAGCCTAATCCATCACAATGAACACAGAAAAATTATGGCGGACATAACCAAGATTGCACTTGATGTGGTCATGCTCTAAATGTATTTAGGAGGCCGTAATGGCACAGCATTTATTAAAAATATATAGAGTAGGACCCCCCATATGAGATTGCCTTGGCGCGGCGGGGTGGCTCAATTGAATTGATCAATTTTTTTGCTAAATATCTCATTTTTGAATACAGCTAGACATTATGTGCATATGCACTCCAATTTATGCGTTCTAACCTTAAGCAGTGCTGGCTTCCCCCCCCTATTTTCCAATTCTACATACACCTTGTAGTTTGTGATACACTAGCCAATTTCTGCCTGTGACATAGCACTCTGATATTCAGTGGGCCTCACACAATCCAAAAGTGTCCAGTGTCCACTCGTGTGTGCAGAAATTCAAAATCTCCCTTATCCTGTAGTCACTTTTTTCACACCTGTGCCATCGAGCCTGTGACATAGCGCTCTGATATTCAGTGGGCCTCACACAATCCAAAAGTGTCCAGTGTCCACTAGTGTGTGCAGAAATTCAAAATCTCTGTGATCCTGTAGTCACTTTTTTCACACCTGTGCCATCGAGCCTGTGACATAGCGCTCTGATATTCAGTGGGCCTCACACAATCCAAAAGTGTCCAGTGTCCACTAGTGTGTGCAGAAATTCAAAATCTCTGTGATCCTGTAGTCACTTTTTTCACACCTGTGCCATCGAGCCTGTGACATAGCGCTCTGATATTCAGTGGGCCTCACACAATCCAAAAGTGTCCAGTGTCCACTAGTGTGTGCAGAAATTCAAAATATCCCTTATCCTTTAGTCACTTTTTTCACACCTGTGCCATCGAGCCTGTGACATAGCGCTCTGATATTCAGTGGGCCTCACACAATCCAAAAGTGTCCAGTGTCCACTAGTGTGTGCAGAAATTCAAAATCTCTGTGATCCTGTAGTCACTTTTTTCACACCTGTGCCATCGAGCCTGTGACATAGCGCTCTGATATTCAGTGGGCCTCACACAATCCAAAAGTGTCCAGTGTCCACTAGTGTGTGCATAAATTCAAAATATCCCTTATCCTGTAGTCACTTTTTTCACACCTGTGCCATCGAGCCTGTGACATAGCGCTCTGATATTCAGTGGGCCTCACACAATCCAAAAGTGTCCAGTGTCCACTAGTGTGTGCATAAATTCAAAATATCCCTTATCCTGTAGTCACTTTTTTCACACCTGTGCCATCGAGCCTGTGACATAGCGCTCTGATATTCAGTGGGCCTCACACAATCCAAAAGTGTCCAGTGTCCACTAGTGTGTGCAGAAATTCAAAATCTCTGTGATCCTGTAGTCACTTTTTTCACACCTGTGCCATCGAGCCTGTGACATAGCGCTCTGATATTCAGTGGGCCTCACACAATCCAAAAGTGTCCAGTGTCCACTAGTGTGTGCAGAAATTCAAAATCTCTGTGATCCTGTAGTCACTTTTTTTCACACCTGTGCCATCGAGCCTGTGACATAGCGCTCTGATATTCAGTGGGCCTCACACAATCTATAAGTGTCCAGTGTCCACAAGTGTGTGCAGAAATTCAAAATCTCCCCTGTCCTATAGACACCTTGTACCTTGTTTTACATTACTATATAGTTTGTTGGATTTTGTCTACATTTCTACAAAAAATGAGGAAGGCTGGTGGAAGAGGCCGTGGAATTGGGCGGGGGTTGGCAGCTGGTAATTTTGGTGTTGGTGGTGGATCTGATGGTAGTTGCAAGAGCAAAATAGGACCGAATGCAGGAGGTGCTGACCCTGCGTCATCGTCTGGCCCCATAAGGCTTCGAAGGCTTAGTTTTCTAGGAGTTGGCAAACCGCTTTTAAAGCCAGAGCATCAGGAAAAAGTTTTGTCTTACATTGCTGACTCAGCCTCCAGCTCTATCGCCTCCTCTTCTGAAGTTGTAAAAAGTAAAAGCACTGAGTCGTCATTGGAGGCTCATGTTCATGAACCACACCTTTCCTTGTGTCCTTCACCCCAACCAAGATTGAAGGATGACGCAGGCCATACTACTGATTACTCCATGGAGCTGTTTTCACATACCATGCCTGGATTATCAAGTGAAATGGTGAATTACCCAGGCCAAGATGAATCTGACATGGAGTGCACTGATGCACAGCCGCTGATAGATGATTCTGCTGGTACATTCACTCAGAGCACTACATTGTCCTCGCAGTGTACAGAGCCAGATTCTGACCCTGATGAGACTCAGGTGCCCCTTCCCGCACACTATACCACCATACACAGTGACACAGAGGAAGGTGCACATGACATTGAAGATGAGGTGATGGATGACCCAGTTGTTGACCCAGATTGGCATCCATTGGGGGAAGAGGGTGCTGCTTCCAATAGCTCAGATGAGGAGCATCCACAGCAGACATCGACATCGCAACAGCTGTTATCTGGCAGGCCCGGAGCACTCCAAAGACAGGTTCCAAACATCAAAAGAGTTGCTGGACAGCTTGTCCAGAGGGTTAAAAGATCACAGCGTGCTAGGCCGCAAAATGTCTGCCAAAGTAGGAAGAGTGCAGTGTGGCACTTTTTTGAACAAAATCCTCATGATCAGGCCAAGGTTATCTGTAAGAAGTGCGCAAAGACCTTTAGCCGAGGGAAAAATCTGCAAAATTTGAATACCAGTTGCATGCTTAGACATTTAACCACCATGCACTTGCAAGCGTGGACACAACACCAAACCTCAAGTGCCACATGTGCAACTGATCACAACGAAGGTAGTCAGCAACGCTACATTGTTTCCCCCACTGTAAGCCCACCGGTTAGCACAGCAGCAAATGTTGAGGTGTCGTTGCAAGGCCACAGCAGTCAGGGAATCCCACTGTTATATCAATGAAATACTGAATCTAGGCCATCAGAAAGAACACCAACTCCATCACCATCATCAACCCTCTCTCAGTCCGCCCTGTCCACCGCTACTTCCACCATATGCAGCTCTCAAGTCCAGCTCACCCTCCCAGACACTATGAGTAGGTCAAGAAAGTACTCAGTCTCTCATCCACGTACACTGGGTTTGAACGCCCACATTGCCAAACTAATCTCGTTTGAGATGATGCCCTATCGGTTGGTGGAAAGCGCAGCTTTCCGCGAACTCATGGCCTATGCAGTACCACGCTATGACCTACCCAGTCGCCACTTCTTCTCTCGCAAAGCCATCCAAGCCCTCCACCATCATATAAAAGACCGCATTGTCCATGCACTCAAGCAGTCAGTGAGTGGAAAGGTGCACCTCACAACTGATGCATGGTCCAGTCGGCATGGCCAGGGCCGTTACGTGTCCATCACTGCGCACTGGGTTAATGTGGTGGATGCAGGGTCCACAGGGGACAGCGGTGGTGGGACAGTGCTGCCTAGCCCACGGTATAGGAAACAGTTGGCTGTAGGCGTTCGACCCTCCTCCTCCAGAAGAGAAAGCTCGTCCACAGAGCACAGTCGTACGAGCACTCCATCTGCAGCTGCCACTGTTGCACACGATGTGTCCCCCTATCGAGCAGCTAGTGGAAAGCGTCAGCAGGCTGAGTTGCAGATGATGTGTTTGGGCAACAGACACACCGCCGAGGTGCTGGCCGAGTACTTGAAGCGACAAACTGAGTCATGGCTGGGCAGTGTACATCTTGAGGCAGGCAAGGTAGTTAGTGATAACGGCCGTAATTTTGTGGCAGCCATAGCCCTTTCAAAACTCAGCCATATACCTTGCTTGGCTCACACCTTGAACCTGGTGGTGCAGTGCTTCCTCAAAAATTATCCGGAGTTAACAGCCCTGCTCCAGAAGGTGCGAAGACTGTGCGCGCACATCCGCCGGTCGCCTGTACACTCCGTTCGTATGCAGAAGCTGCAGCGATTGCTCCACCTTCCCAACCACCGCCTCATTATCGACATTGCAACAAGGTGGAACTCCACCCTGCACATGGTGGAGCGGCTGTGCGAGCAGAGGCAGGCCATAATGCATTTGTGGGAGGATACATGGCCAGGCACTTTGAGAGCAGACATGGAGTTGACAGGTGTGCAGTGGTCGAAGCTGAAAGACCTCTGTAAAGTCCTTCAGTGTTTTAAGGAATGCACACGGCTGGTAAGCGCAGACGACGCCATCCTAAGCATGAGCATCCCACTTATGCGTCTGCTCATGCAAACTTTGACGCACCTTAAGGAGCAGGCGTCTGCAGCCAATGTTGATGAGGAGGAAGAGGAGGAGGGAATCCTTGATGACATTCAGCCATTGTCTGCTCAGGGACCTCTCCTGGACGAGGTGGAGGAAGAAGAGGAGGAGGAGGATGATGATGGGGATGATTACTTAGGGGAGGAGGATGCATCTCGTGGGGCAAGTGAATATGTTGGCGTGGCAAGGTCTGGTACAGGGTTTGTGTGTGACTGGAGGGATGTGGATTTGCCAGAAAGTCCTCCTCCACCCAGCACTCGCAGTGCATCATTGACACCGGGAACATTGGCCCACATGTCAGATTATGCCTTGCGGATCCTAAAAAGGGACCCCCGCATTGCCAAAATGATGAACGATGACGACTACTGGTTGGCCAGCATCCTGGATCCACGCTATAAAGGCAAATTACAAAACATCATGCCACAGGAGAACCTTGTCCTAATATTGGCTAATAAACAAGCAACTCTGGTAAATCGGTTGCTTGAGGCATTCCCAGCACACAGCAGCGGTGATGGTTCTCACACGAGCCGTACGGGCTGGGGGCAGCTTGGCAGAGGTGTTCGTGGTGCACACAGCAGAAGTGGTGTTGGAGACAGGGGTTTCATGACAATGTTGTGGACTGATTTTTCAAATACCGCTCATACAACTGGTAATACTGCATCGATGGAAAGTGACAGGAGACAGCAGTTGTCAACTATGGTTACAAACTACTTTTCCTCCCATATCGATGTTCTCCCACACAGGTCATTCCCCTTTGACTATTGGGCCGCTAAACTGGACACCTGGCCTGAATTGGCCCAATATGCCTTACAGGAGCTCGCTTGCCCAGCTGCAAGTGTGCTATCGGAAAGAGTCTTCAGTGCAGCTGGATCAATCCTGACAGAAAAAAGGACCCGTCTGTCAACCCAAAATGTGGATGATCTAACCTTCATTAAAATGAACCATGCATGGGTTTCCAAGGATTTTGTCCTACCTTCCCCTGATGACACATAGGGTGACAGAAAAATGGCTTGCTTTGGTCCACCTCTTCCTGGGACTTGACCTATTTCGCCTTTTGCATCAGCTGAATGTCCAACATCAACATATGCCACTTTCTAAAACTCCCTAACTGTGCTGCCTCCCCCCCCTCATGGCCGGGGTCACCACCTAGCGCATGACACCGTGCGAGTGCCGTTGCCCTGGACAGGTGGGTAGGCCGACTCTTGGGCGCAGGCACTGGCACAGGGTCCCTCATAGTGCAATCAAGTGTCTCTGACGGTGGTGGTGCACACCCGCCGTCAGACACACCGCCGTACTATGAGGGGCCCAGTGCCAGTACCGACGCCCACGAGTGGGCCCCCCTTGCTTGGGCAGGGCCCCAGCATTTGCAATCTTTACCTCTCCCTGCTCCTCCGCTGTGTAGTCTGGGCCGTCAAATCCATACTGTGCCTGACACCGTCTGAGCCTGCCTCCTGATGTATAGACATATATTTTGAATGTGTACGCTATCCATACATGTTATCCGGGGATACGGTACCCTTTCTCACCTTTGTGCAATCACGTGCAAGCCATACTGGGCCTAACACCGTCTGAGCCTGCCTCCTGATGTGTAGACATATATTTTGAATGTGTACGCTATCCATACATGTTATCTGGGGATACGGTACCCTTTCTCACCTTTGTGCAATCACGTGCAAGCCATATTGGGCCTAACACCGTCTGAGCCTGCCTCCTGATGTATTGACATATATTTTGAATGTGTACGCTATCCATACATGTTATCCGGGGATACGGTACCCTTTCTCACCTTTGTGCAATCACGTGTAACCCATACTGGGCGTGAGAACGGCTGGCGAGCTGTTAAGCAAGCTACAGCACCTGTGGTTTGCACACGTAAGTTTTTCATTTTTTCAGGAATGACGGTTAGGCCTAATTCCGGAACTGCGGTTGACCTGCACTTACTGGGAAATCATCGTTCGCGGGTAATAATTGTAATCAGTGATCCCCATCACTAACGTTGTTCAGCGAGTTATCTGCACCTGTAAGCGACAAACGCTGGCCTTTTCTGTGTAGCGCACATGCAGCCACGGACATGTAAGGGCATGACACACCAGTTATTGGCCAATCTCATGTGCCAGAGCCTCACGTGTCCCTCTAGTAAGCCGGACTCGGACCGCGGGGCATGACGGAGTCTCGTTCGTTAACGGAATTAA
The DNA here is from genome assembly GCF_039654945.1 of Dendrobates tinctorius. Classification (NCBI taxonomy): domain Eukaryota; kingdom Metazoa; phylum Chordata; class Amphibia; order Anura; family Dendrobatidae; genus Dendrobates; species Dendrobates tinctorius. The sequence continues at coordinate 1,635,155 of NW_027361902.1, read as the reverse complement.
GCTTGCAATGTGTGCATCTGTTCTGTAGCTGGCATGGTTGAGGTTTCCCAGGTGGAGTCGAATTTAACCGTAGGCTCCACTCCTGGTGGTGCCCTTCTGGACATTCCTTTAAGGTTCAGCTTTGCAACCATACTGCCCACGTAAAACAAACACTTTGCCTTCATGAACGCTGTTTGGAGGGTCATGACTCGTGGGAATAACGCCGCCCAATCAGTTAACCTGCTAGAGAGATCCTTCGTTGCTCCCAAGCATGACATCACACTCCCTAGGAGGAAGGTAATGCCACTGTGGCGACCTTACTCCTGGGGGCGACACAAGTGCACTGATGCCCAGCCACTGCTCGATGAATCTACTGGTACATTGACCCAGACCATTACATTCCCCTCGCACGCGACACGGCCTGAATCTGACCCTGATGAAACGCAGGTTACCCTTCCCATGTACAGTTCCATCTTACACGGTGACAAAGAGGAAGCTGCAGATGAAAGTGCAGGTTCGGCCCACCCGCCATCAGACACACCACCGTACTATCAGGGGCCCTGTGCCAGTGCCGTCGCCAACGAGTGGGCCCCCCCTGCTTGCCCAGGATCACAGCACTTGCAAAGTTGAAATACTGTGCAGTGAGATGGAAGATGGGGACGACGAGGAGTCCAGACTAGTACAGGGATTCCCTAGCGAGGAGACTTATTTGATTGTTTTCAATGTTGGGACAGCAATTTTTGGGGCGCACTATACTCTGGAGAATGATAGATGGGGCCCACCATACACTGGAACATTCCAAAGGTGGACATCAGACACTGGAGCAGCATTTACAGGGCCCATTATACACTAGAGCATTAGAAATGGGGCCCATTATGTTTGGAGCATTATTTGGGCCCATAAGACAGTGGAGCTTCATCCATGGGGACCAACATATACTGTAGCATTATGTGGAGCTCATCATATACTGTTTCAACCATTATATGGGACCAATGATTCTGTATGGAGAAATAGATGGGCCTCGTCATGAGATGTAGTGAAGTATTTTTCATTGTACTATACCGCTATTTCTCTGCCGTATCGGAGCATGATGAGTTGTGGTATTATGTGTTAAAGGGGCGCTCTTTCGCCCAGGGCACATGAAAACCTGGAGCCAGCCCTACCCCCCCACAACTTTATCCAAATAACCCCCATTTTTCAGTGCGTAACTTGTATTATGAAGTTAATTAAGGTTGACAAGCTTAAGTAAGAAGAATTGATGCTTTTGGCATTCCAATGGGCACTGTAGGTGTGTTTCCTGTCCTCCTCTCACTGCCGACTTTTATTCCCCATTGACTTACATTGGGTTTCGTGTTTCGGGACGACCCCGACTTTTCCCTATAATCGGCCGATCTTGCTCGACCCGACTTTTGGAAAAGTCGGGTTTCACGAAACGATACTCGACCCTAAAAAACCAAAAGTTGCTCAACTCTAATCAGCGCCCTTCTTGGTCAGGTCAGTCAATGGTTTGGCAATACCAGAAAAATTAGCTATAAATTTACGATAAAAATTAGCAAAACCCAAAAACTTCTGGAGAGCCTTCAAAGAAGTGGGCTGAACCCAATCATAAATGGCCTGTACCTTGGCCGGGTCCATTTCAGTAGTTGACGGAGACAAAATAAATCCCAAAAATGAAATCCTCTGTACTCCAAAAAGGCATTTTGATCCCTTAACATACAGGGAATTCTCCCTCAAAATACGGAACACAGTCCGAACATGTTCCACATGAGAATCCCAATCACTGGAAAAGATCAGAATATCATCCAAATAGATGATCAAAAACTTATCCACAAAGTCCCGGAAAATATCATTCATGAAGCACTGGAAGACAGAAGGGGCATTAGTGAGCCCAAAAGGCATCACCAGGTACTCAAAATGTCCCTCCGGAGTATTAGACGCCGTCTTCCATTCATCTCCATGCTTGATGCGAATAAGATTATACGCCCCCCTGAGGTCAAGCTTAGTAAACCAGCAGGCACTCTTAACTCTGGAGAATAAATCAGAAATCAGGGGTAACGGATACTGATATTTAACAGTAATCTTGTTAAGGGAACGATAGTCAATACAAGGTCTTAATGAACCATCTTTCTTAGCCACGGAAAAAAACCCAGCACCTAAGGGTGAAGAGGATGGTCTAATATGACCCTTCTCCAACGACTCCTTAATATAAGATCGTATAGCCTCGTGTTCAGGTACAGATAAGTTGAAAAGCCGACCCTAGGGAAATTTACACCCTGGCCTCAACTCAATTGCACAGTCGTAACTCCTATGAGGAGGCAAAGACGCAGACTTACTCTCACTAAATACATCATAAAAATCAGCCAAATAGTCAGGAACATCATGAGACTGGGGAGAGGTGGAGAAAACAGGAGTGTCACCAAGAGCACACGACAGCCCCAACTCACCACAGACACAGATTTCCAATCCAAAACTGGATTATGGATTTGCAACCAGGGAAAACCCAGAATAGTATCATGCAAATTATGCAGCACCAAAAATCTACAATTTTCTTGGTGGTCTGGGGCGACCAGCATTATCACCTGGGTCCAAAACTGAGGTTTATTCTCCGCCAAAGGAGTAGCATCAATACCCGTCAAAGGAATAGGCGTCCGCAGAAGTATCATGGGAAAACCACAACGTTTAGCAAAATCCAAATCCATCAGATTCAGAGCTGCTCCTGAATCCACAAAAGCCTTGGCGGAAAATGTGGATAAGGAGCAGATCAGAGTAATTGCCAAAAGAAACTTAGGTTGTACACTGCCCACAGCAAATGTGTGTACAAAACGTTTCTCTCGTTTAGGGCAGACAGAAATAATATGCGAGGCCTCGCCACAGAAAAAACACAGCTTATTACGCCTTCTGAACTCCTGACGTTGCGCCCTAGACAAAACTATCACATTGCATAGGTTCAGACATTTGTTGAAAAGGTGGCAACACCTCTCGTGTAGTTTTACGATCACGTAAACGCCGATCAACTTGAATGGCTAATGACATAGAATCGTCAAGACCAGAGGGAACAGGAAATCCCACCATAATATCTTTTACGGTTTCTGATAAACCCTTGCAAAAGAGAGCTGCCAAGGCACCATCATTCCATGTAGTAAGGACCGCCCACTTTCGGAATTTTTGACAGTGTAACTCTGCAGAATCCTGACCCTGGTTCAATGCCAACAGGGCTCGCTCAGCTTGATCAATAGCATTAGGTTCATCATACAACAACCCCAAGGCTTGAAAAAATGCATCCACATTAGTCAGCATAGGATTTTCAGGTGTCAAGGAAAACGCCCATTCCTGGGGATCGCTGCCCAGCAGAGAGATGACAATTTTAACCTGCTGCGCAGAGCCTCCCGATGAGTTAGGCTTCAAGGCAAGAAATAATTTACAATTATTCTTAAAATTCAAAAATTTAGACCGATCCCCAGAAAACACATCAGGAGTGGGGATTTTTGGTTCAACAGCATGTGATTGCGCGAGATAGGTGGAAATTCCCTGCACTTCAGCAGTGAGCTGCTCCACACGATCAGACAATTGTTTAATCTCCATTAAGGAAAAATCCTCCTACGGCCCCAGAAAAAAAGAGGAAAAAATACATATAAAAAAAAAAATTCTGACACTTTTTTTTGTTTTTACAATTTTTTTTTCCTGCTTTTGAGTACCCTAGAATCTGCGGTATGGCTGGTGATTCTGTTATGATTGAGTCACCGAGGAGGAAAAACAAAAGCAAGCTAAGCCACAGAAAACCAGAGAGGTTGGTAACTAAGCGGATTGCAGACCCCTGATCCTATCCACACAACTAGCAGTAGCCGTGGAGCGTACCTATGATGATCCTAGATGCCTCGTCACAGCCGGAGAACTAAATAAGCCTAAAGCAAGAAAAGGGGAAATCTAAACTGCCCCAGAGCAGACCCCAAAGCAATAGACATCCCCCAAACATGTATTGTCGGTGAGACAAGATGAAAACACAAACACAGATAGAAAAATAGGCTGAGCAAACGATGGGGCCCACACTAACTAGAAAGGACAGGAAAGGAAAGATGCTGTCTGCAATCACGCACAAAACCCTGCCAAAAAATGTCCAACACTTTCTGATAACAAAAACCCTGAAGTCGCTAGACTTCAATTTCCTATATCAGAACTCTGGTATATTCTGAAGACAGAGCAAAAAGAGACCAATCTGATCAGGGACAAAAAGCAAACTGGCAAAAACAGAGACATAAGAATGGAAATTCAGCACAGCCCCAGCAGGGGCTGGCTGACCACAAAAACTGAGTAAACCAGACCAAATCTCATGTGAAAAAATAGCAGAGCACACTTAGCTTGAGAAGGCAGGAACAGAACTGGAAACCAGAAGCTCAGGGCAGGAGAAAATCACCAGCACAAAATTAGGGAGTCGGCTGTCTTAAATCAGTCAGAGACTCCTGATGTCCACTCACAGTCCTCCTCAGGTGGCAGGTCTCTGCCATTTAGATCAGCTTCATTACCTACTGTCACCACTAGAGGGAGCCCGGATGGAGAACTCACGACTCCTCTGTCAACACAGCCAGCTCCACCACCCTCACCAGAAGCCAGAGGTAAACCAGAAAATGAGTTCACAACAACTGCCTCTTAATGAGTGATTTCATCTCTTGTGCTGTTTCCCTCGTGGGTGTTCTGGGGTCACCTTGGGGGTGAGGTGGGGGGGCCCTCTGCCTCTCAGGGGAGTAGGATGTCATTTCTCTTGCTGCTGCCCCTGAAGGATTTGTCCTCTCTTGGGAGGGGATTTCCTCTCTTGGGGGGCATCACTCTCTTGCCACTGCCCCTTTGTGGGATAGCTCCTTTATTATTGCTGTCTCTCTGCTTGGGCTCACTATCTTTTTTGTTGCTGCTTCTTGGAGGTCACACTCTCTACTCTCTCTTGCCTCTGTCTCTCAGGGGGCGACCTCTCTTTGACTGCTACTCCTCGGGGAAGGAAAAGGAGGGGTACTGCTGAAGATGTGAAGAGGATGGTGGATATAATTGCATGCAATCGACTGTATCATATCCAGTCCGAGATTATAGACCTCCTTCAAAATGAAGCTGAGACTGGGCACCTAACTTGGCAGGTGGTACAGCTTCAAAAGCTCCAGGTGACAAAAGGTCTTTCTGGTAGGACGAACCCCTGCTGGCAGCCCAGTCTGCTTAATTGAATCCCCCTTCCCCTGATGGATGGGAGCAGTAATTTCACAAGGTGTTATGGAGCTATTGTATGCCCTAGCCATATATTGATTACATTTTCAAGATCTCTAGAATGGGACGAACGCCCGCCGGGGTCTCAACCTATTCTTGCATCCTGGGATGGGGAGATGCACGTAATGTAACAATCCAACATGGGTTCGGTCAGCGGATGGCATAACATACACACACACAACGGGATGGAAATGGGGAGCGGAAGACCCTAGGGTATGAGGGACGGACACTTCCTGAGCTCTGATCTGAGCGTGTCCCTGCACTCCCCTAATGCCCTAAGGAGGTCATTCCCCCCGCTACCGTCACAAATCTTGTCCCTCGCTGTCACCTCACACTGCCCTGGCTAGTGCACTGGCCGGCAAGGGCGCTAGCCTCACCACTGCAGATGGTACAAACACAGGTGGAAGTGACAAGAATGAGACAGACAAGGGAAAAACACAACACTTAGCTTCCAGACTCCACAGCCAAGCTCCACACTGCAGAGGACACAGAAACAGGACTCCAAACTCCAGAAATAGCTGATACAGCGCTGACACCAGAGTGCTGTAACTTAAGCCTGGTCGCCATAGAATAACTATCTCCAACAATCAGCTGATGTATCATGTCACCATTTAAAGGATGGTGGGAGAGGGGGAGTGGTTACTGCCAACATCAGCTGACCTAGCAACTCAGCAGCTACAACACACTGCCAGCAAGGGAAACTGACATTAACCCCCCCACTGTCCTGAAGGAAAAAAGGTACATTTAAATTATAGAGGAACTAGAGCTGCCACGCATCCAAAAATGGATCGTGACAGTACCCCCTTTCAAGAAGGGGCCTCTGGACCCTCAATACCGGACCTCACTCGAAACTCCATATGGTAAGGACGCATCGATCCACTAAGATTCACCTCCGCAGTCACCTGATCCTCCGTTTTACAGCAAACGCAGCCCAATGGAGATGGCGATAATGAAGGCTCCGGAGGCACAACAAATGTACCTGCATTACTGGGGGTAACTCCAGCTGGAAAGTTCCCGGGCTGAGAATGACCGATACCCGATACGGCCTGATCGCCCTAGAACTCTAAGTCCCAGATCTGTACTTCCACCTGATATTTTTGGTGGACACCCACACGTACTCATTGACACACAGGTCCGGACCTGATCTTTTATTTCCATGCATTCGTTTGCCAACAAACGGTAATTTCCCTGAGGAACAGACAACAGAGGCGTCCCCCCGTGTCACCAAACTCATACTCTCACTACATTCAGGGGGAACCACCACCCTCCCCTGATCCCTCCTCCTGAGAGGATACCGAGAGGTGAGAGTTGAATGCTGCCCCTATTTCCTGGTAGCACCGTAGCTGACTCCACCAGAGACGAAGGGGTAGGTTTGAGGGTTTGAGAAGGGCGGCAGAGACAGTAGCTCCCAGGCAGCAGTCCTTACAAGACTGGTCCCAACTCACTACTTCCCTGGACCCCCAAGTTATGATTGGGTTGTGTCTCTTCAGCCAGGGAAGGCCTAAGACGATGGGAATTGACATACCCTCCAAGACGTAACACAACAGGAACTCTTTGTGAAGAGTCCCTATATGCAGGTTAATATTTTCTACGACTTAGGTTACACTCCCCTGGCTGAGAGGAACAGAGTCAATTGCCCGAACGGAAATGGGTCTTGCCAGCGTCCTACCGATCAGACCATGGGTCTGAACAAAGCGAAAATCCACCAGATTGACTCCAGCTCCACTATCCTCAAGAACCGGTATAGTCTCAGTTACCCCACCAACCACCACTTCAGCCAGAATGGTACACTGAGACGAAAAGATGGAGGAAATGTACACACCCTGGTCATCTCCCTACATACGACCAGGGGAACACTGCTTTTGTGATTGAGAACGTACTTTGGCGCGAGCTGGACAGACATTGATGAAATGATCGGTAAGACCACATTAGAAACATGCCTCCGTCGCACGGCGAACCGCAGGCAACCTAGTTTGAGAGGTGACTCCTACCACCTGCATGGGTTCGTCTGTCTGCACCAGTTTGTCCTCCCTAGATAGAACAACGGGGGGTAGATTCGGTGTATGTCTCTCCAAGAGGAGTCTACCACATGGACAGCAAGGGCCATGTCATCCTCCAGTGACCCAGAAGTAGCATACTGCACCAGAGTATCCTGAAGCCTAGCTGACAGACCCTAACAAAAATGGCTCCTAAGAGCAGGGTCATTCCACTGTGTGTCAGTGGCCCATCTCCGAAACTCTGAACAGTACTCCTCAGCCGGTCGGCCCCCTGCTTGATCTTACGCCATCAGGATCTCCATATACCAGCGCTAATACCGCGAAAACTCGTCCACCGACCGCAAAGATGGTGAATCAGTCGGCAGGGAGAAGGCCCAGGATTGGGGATCACCCTGGAGAAGGGAGACTATAATCCCCACACGCTGTTCCTCACACCCTGAAGGAGGGCTGTGACAAACAGCGGACCGCTGTCGCCAAATTGCGACGGACGGCGCGGCCTGTGCCACCAATACGTCACAATCCCACCACTCACACGGGTGTGTCAGCGGACAGAGGGACGCGACGCACTGCCGGCACACGGCTATCACAGGCACAGTGGGGGCTTATCTTAGTTATCCCACCACTGACACCATGTGACCAAAATATACAGCAAGCTAATCTCGCTCTAACAATTTACCGCAGGGGGGTATTTTGGATGCCCCACCACTATTAACAACCTTCCAAGAACTGCGGGGATTTATGTATATCCCACTTTCTCAGTTCCACTTTGGAACTCGCAGCTCTCCGGCTCCCCCCCTTACCCTCAGGTCAGTCAGGGAACTGCACCTAGGATAAGTAGTCGCCGGATGGACTGCTTGTTGTGTACGGGCACTTAGACTGCTGCAGTAAGGGAATTATCAATGCTGTGGCCGCAGCCCCTCATTCAGCATGTAAGACCCTTCTGTACTGCCAGCTAGCCTAACCAACCGCACACACCACGCTGCCACCAGCCACGCTTTACTTAATCACAGAGTTAATTAAGAGGGTCCGTGACAAACCCCAAATTAGTAGCGATTATCTAAAAAAAGGGCGCATAGTTCGTTTCTTAGAGCATGGAGACAGAGCTAATAGATTTTATCATTTATTCCCATAATGTGGGCAGTAATTACATAGATAAATGTTGCTATAAAGTTGAGACATCAAATATGTACAATACAAATATAACATAAAGGGATTAAAAGACAGAAAGTAACACTCACATGTGCTTAGTCAGTATCAGGCAGACCATGTGGGGGAAGAAGACGGAGCCACACGTCTCCACTCATCTGCGGGTCTTGCCAGCACGGACTCTGTAGCTCCAACTGACTGGAATTTGGTAGGGAATACCTTATAGTCCAGGCTCTGTGACCTCACGAAATGGTCGGTCTGGTGAGGTCCAACCCCCTTTCTCTAAGTTATGATTCTTTACTTTATAATAACCATATCTTCACGAGGGAAGTTCGCACGGACACATATATGGTATCATTGGTTGTAGTTCAAGGAACCCACCAAGACAAAATCAAACTTGCCATAACTAGGACACTCCATTTGGGAGCAATCCATATCTCAGTTTCTGGAGAGGTTATAACTGTGAAAATTAGGAATTAGAAAGCTGGCCTCATCGTGCCCTTCGCAGAAATGTGGGTTTTATATCTCTGTCATGAGCGAAGCGCACGCTAGACTTCTTTAATATTTCCTATACCTGTATTCAAACCTCGTGGTTTCAGAACAAAGGGACATCCTTTCCACTTAGCTGTGCTGGGGGTGGATGGGGGAAGGAGAAGGCTTCGAGAGGAAGTGCCCGGTTTCCTGTTACCAGCAGGCAGAGGGGGGGAGGTGAGGGGAATGCTGCAGCTGACAGTCTACAATGTCCTCAGAAGGAAAGGGGAGATTCTGGAAGGTTCCAACAGAAAACATCATACCTTACAGACATTTTACATTACAAGGGCAAAGCCTGAAATATAGTTTACAGGCTTTCTTAAATGCAATAAACTTATCTCTCCCTCCAGAAAACCTGTCAAGGTGAGATACTTTGGGTACCAATTGAGCCTGGACATGAGCCGAGCCAAAAACCTTGGCACCTGCTGAAGCTGCTGCACCCCCTGACACTGCATCTCCTTAATCTCATCTGTGTGCATCTGGATTAGGTGAGGAAAAGCTTGTGCTTGAGCCATAGGTTCACCGGAAAAAATAAGGGTTGCTGATAATGTCACGGAATGTAATGACCTAACAAGGGGTCGGTCAGAGGACGGCACAGCACACACTCAACGGGATGGAAATGGGGAGAGGAAGGTCCTACCAATAGAAAATGAGGGATGGACATCTCCTGAGCTCTGACCTGAGCGTGTCCCTGCACTCCCCTAACGCCCTAAGCGGGTCCTTTTTCCCGCTGTCACGAACCTCGTCCCTCGCTGTCACCTCGCACTGCCCTAACTAGTGCACTGGCCGCAAGGGCGCTAGCCTCACCACTGCAGATAGTACAACACAGGGGGTGGTGACAAGCACAAGACAAAGTAGAAACACCACACTTTGCTTCCAGACTCCGCTGCCAAGCTCCACTGTCACGCGGGGCTTAGTTCAACTAAGGCTGAAATACCCGGGGCCCCTGTGATGTCCCTTTAACTAGGGGAAACCCTGTCTGACCCTCAACCCAGGGTTTTTGCTGATGGTGCAAATGCCTGAGCCTCCAACCTTTCCTTATCTCCTGCTCAGCCCTGCACTTAACCCTCCACCCTCCACCCAGTGAGGAGACACACCACCAAAGCCCCCACACAAATTATGACAGACAGGGAGAACTTAAACTGCACTGCGCCGCACACACACAGGAATATACAGTAATGTGAACAGGGCACAACTAAACACAAATATGGGAAGGAGAAAGGATAACAACGGATCATACGCCACCAGATACGAATCTCTCTCTCTTCAACACCTCCACTCCAGACCGGAACCACTTGGTATGAAACACAAGCTATAATCGGCGACGCCCATAGGCCAGCATGACTATTTAAAGACCGTGGGCGTGACTAACCATCCAACCTGGTCTCCAGCAAGATTAACCCCCGAGAGCCTGAAGATCAAGCCGGCGCCACTGAGGCTATAGTGGATGGAGGTGGAACTACCTCTGCCTGCCGGACGCTGTGGTGTGAACAGCGTCCGACATGACATCCACACTGCAGAGGACAAAGAAACAGGACTCCAAACTCCAGAAACAGCTGATGCAGTGCTGACACCAGAGTGCTGCAGCTGCACGGCAGGTCTCCATAGAACACTCTATCACCAACAGTCAGCTGATGCATCAGGTGACCTTTTAAAGGATGGTGGGAGTGGTCACCACCCACATCAGCTGACCTAGCAAGTCAGCAGTGTCGTAATTGTTTTTTGTTCTGACTAAGCGTCAGCTATGCCAGATCACCAGTGAGTCCGATTTACGAGGTTTCGCCCTTCTATTCACAAGCGCTTGGAGACAAAGAGACTCAACACACACAAGCCGTGGTCAAATCACTTTATCTGACGTAATGAAATACAAGGAAAACTTTTATACCATTTACACCAAATGAATCTCTATGGAGCTCATGTAGCCCCCATCATCACCTTCAGAGTTATGCCATGTTTACAATGTACCCAGAACATGTTCTTGAGAACAAATATGATAACAAGTATAGTTTCCTTGAACACAGAGACTAGTAGTCTACATAAGAAGAATAATTCTAGCAATATTAGGCAAAAGGCAATTAAAGGGATATAAAGGCAAACCATTAACTCTTCTATATCAATTTCCCCCTTTTGTAAATGGTATAACCTTTGCCACAGGGTCAGCTGATGTCCACAAAGGAGTTACTGTCTCATGGGTCTAGTACCCATAAGGGGGCTTCCTCCCTGCTTCTCCCATCCACCCTCAGTGTGGACACTCACTTCCCCATCAGCAATGGCCACCTGGGGTCTATGATACACTACAGAAGGTGCAGCCTTAGATTCTTTTTTTATGCATACATTATCCAGTATCTTAAGTAATACATATATTAGAGCTTTTGCGGTGACATAAAACAATAAGCAAAACATCAAAATTTGCATACAAGTCTGTACAATGCCAAAAATCCATCCTGCAAGGCCACTAACCCAGTTGGCTGGATTTATAAAGGAGGATGTGTTACCCCACCAGGAGTCTCTGCACTCTGTTGCTTTAACCATTGGTCTCTACGTTCACCTATTTTGTCTATACCGGCCCTGATCTAGAGATTGCCAGCAGGGTCGATATAATTACAACAGGTGGGACCAATTATCTGACACGTTCCTCCTCCTTTTGCTGTCAGGTAATCTAGGACTATAGTATGCTGGTTAGTAACTAGGATTAAATGTCTCTGTATTGTATTAGTTTCATTAAGATCCTGGAAAATCTGACCATCCAGGTAGTTGGTGGCTTCCACTCATTTATCCCACACTTGTGTTATGAAGGGGTGTATTAGCATCCTACGGAATATTTTATGTGTTATCCCCATGTGGCCGGGGCTTATTGTCTGCAGCCCTTCTATACAAGGTGTGAATTGGAACTGCTGCCGTGTCTGTTTTCCTATGAGGATCTATGACAGCGGCTGGGGGTAGACTGGTAACAGCGCAGACCCCTCTTATGTCCGGGCTCACCCACCTGTAGGCACGATGTCCGCAAACCAAGAATACTCCTTCTGGGAGAACACAGACGTGACCCGGGGTCTGTATACATTGGTATAACCTCACCAGTCCTGACATAGGCTGATGGGCGCACCGAGTATTATTCATTCCACCAGATGTACATTTACCCCTTTCTTTCCTTATTATTTCACCCATAGATGCTCTACAGCCTTCACCACCATCCTGGTACACCGTCTCATTAACCTGTGTCTGATCGCGAGTGTATATGCGGAAGCAATTATTGTCCTCACCACAGGTGTCTGCTCCAGCGTGTTGAAGACTGAACCACAGTCCATCATTGGGAATGGGGTCTCAGTGAGGGATCTCAGTCCTCCTCCTGGCGACCATATTTCCGACATCTGAATCATATTCCCGCCACCACATTCGTACCTTAGGCCGCGTTATATTAAACTGAAACCAGGGATTAGCGGCCCATCCGATTATAGCCAATGAGGCAGATATATCACGGGGCACACCTAGATTGAGTCCAAGTCTCATTGTGTATGCAGTGTGGGGTTAATACCTCCCATGGCTCCAGAGGTAAGGCCAAGTACGGCATAGTCCTCGCAGATACTGGGCTGTGTGTACAGATCCAACAGTCCTTCGGTTTCTGTCCTTCCATGTCCTTTGTAAGAAGAGCATGATGCCGAATAAGTTTGTTGTCCCAGTCAGCATTTAAGAGTTTGTCCTGTGTCTCTGTAGAGTGCAGTAACCCTGTCACTGCCAGCAAGGTGATGAGGAGTACAGTCATTCTGCTGTTCACAGGACCTTCTTGCAGTGACTGGCGTGGATCCAGGTGGGCTTTCCCTCAAGTTTTACTGAGGTGGATGTGATCAGCTGGACTTGGAAGGGGCCGTCAAATCGTGGGTCCGGGCTCCTTCTCACGTGTCTGCGTATAACCACCCAATCACCTGGATTCAGCTGATGCACATCTGCACTGGCATTAGGATCTGGAATGGATCAGAACACATGTTTATGCACCACATTAAGTCTTTCCTGCAAGGCCTGGACGTAGGCTGTCATAGAGACGTGTTGCATTTGAAGCACCTGTGGGAAGTACAGACCAGTCTTTGGTGCACTACAAAACAGGACTTCAGAAGGAGACAAGCCTGTGTTTCTATTTGGAGTGTGTCTGACTGAAAAGAGTGCAAGAGGCAAGCACCCTACCCAGCTCTATCCTGTGTCTGCCATGGCTCTACCCAGCTCTTTCCTGTCTCTTCCATGGCTCTACCCAGCTCTTTCCTGTGTCTGCCATGGCTCTACCCAGCTCTTTCCTGTGTCTGCCATGGCTCTACCCAGCTCTTTCCTGTCTCTGCCATGGCTCTACCTAGCTCTTTCCTGTGTCTGCCATGGCTCTACCCAGCTCTTTCCTGTGTCTGCCATGGCTCTACCCAGCTCTTTCCTGTGTCTGCTGTGGCTCTACCCAGCTCTTTCCTGTGTCTGCCATGGCTCAACCCAGCTCTTCCCTGTGTCTGCCGTGGCTCTACCCAGCTCTTTCCTGTGTCTGCCATGGCTCTACCCAGCTCTTTCCTGTGTCTGCCATGGCTCTACCCAGCTCTTTCCTGTGTCTGCCATGGCTCTACCCAGCTCTTTCCTGTGTCTGCCATGGCTCTACCCAGCTCTTCTCTATGTCTGCCATGGCTCTACCCAGCCCTTTCCTGTCTCTTCCATGGCTCTACCCAGCTCTTTCCTGTGTCTGCCATGGCTCTACCCAGCTCTTTCCTGTGTCTGCCATGGCTCTACCCAGCTCTTCTCTATGTCTGCCATGGCTCTACCCAGCTCTTCCCTGTGTCTGCCATGGCTCTACCCAGCTCTTTCCTGTGTCTGCCATGGCTCTACCCAGCTCTTCTCTATGTCTGCCATGGCTCTACCCAGCCCTTTCCTGTCTCTTCCATGGCTCTACCCAGCTCTTCCCTGTGTCTGCTATGGCTCTACCCAGCTCTTTCCTGTGTCTGCCATGGCTCTACCCAGCTCTTTCCTGTGTCTGCTATGGCTCTACCCAGCTCTTTCCTGTATCTGCCATGGCTCTACCCAGCTCTTTCCTGTGTCTGCCATGGCTCTACCCAGCTCTTTCCTGTGTCTGCCATGGCTCTACCCAGCTCTTTCCTGTCTCTTCCATGGTTCTACCCAGCTCTTTCCTGTGTCTGCCATGGCTCTACCCAGCTCTTTCCTGTCTCTTCCATGGCTCTACCCAGCTCTTTCCTGTGTCTGCCATGGCTCTACCCAGCTCTTTCCTGTGTCTGCCATGGCTCTACCCAGCTCTTCCCTGTCTCTTCCATGGCTCTACCCAGCTCTTTCCTGTCTCTGCCATGGCTCTACCCAGCTCTTTCCTGTGTCTGCCATGGCTCTACCCAGCTCTTTCCTGTGTCTGCCATGGCTCTACCCAGCTCTTTCCTGTGTCTGCTGTGGCTCTACCCAGCTCTTTCCTGTGTCTGCCATGGCTCAACCCAGCTCTTCCCTGTGTCTGCCGTGGCTCTACCCAGCTCTTTCCTGTGTCTGCCATGGCTCTACCTAGCTCTTTCCTGTGTCTGCCATGGCTCTACCCAGCTCTTTCCTGTGTCTGCCATGGCTCTACCCAGCTCTTTCCTGTGTCTGCCATGGCTCTACCCAGCGCTTCTCTATGTCTGCCATGGCTCTACCCAGCCCTTTCCTGTTTCTTCCATGGCTCTACCCAGCTCTTTCCTGTGTCTGCCATGGCTCTACCCAGCTCTTTCCTGTGTCTGCCATGGCTCTACCCAGCTCTTCTCTATGTCTGCCATGGCTCTACCCAGCCCTTTCCTGTCTCTTCCATGGCTCTACCCAGCTCTTCCCTGTGTCTGCTATGGCTCTACCCAGCTCTTTCCTGTGTCTGCCATGGCTCTACCCAGCTCTTTCCTGTGTCTGCTATGGCTCTACCCAGCTCTTTCCTGTATCTGCCATGGCTCTACCCAGCTCTTTCCTGTGTCTGCCATGGCTCTACCCAGCTCTTTCCTGTGTCTGCCATGGCTCTACCCAGCTCTTCCCTGTCTCTTCCATGGCTCTACCCAGCTCTTCCCTGTCTCTTCCATGGCTCTACCCAGCTCTTTCCTGTGTCTGCCATGGCTCTACCCAGCTCTTTCCTGTGTCTGCCATGGCTCTACCCAGCTCTTCCCTGTCTCTTCCATGGCTCTACCCAGCTCTTTCCTGTGTCTGCCATGGCTCTACCCAGCTCTTTCCTGTGTCTGCCATGGCTCTACCCAGCTCTTCCCTGTGTCTGCCATGGCTCTACCCAGATCTTTCCTGTCTCTGCCATGGCTCTACCCAGCTCTTCCCTGTGTCTGCCATGGCTCTACCCAGCTCTTCCCTGTGTCTGCCATGGCTCTACCCAGCTCTTTCCTGTGTCTGCCATGGCTCTACCCAGCTCTTTCCTGTGTCTGCCATGGCTCTACCCAGCTCTTCTCTGTGTCTGCCATGGCTCTACCCAGATCTTTCCTGTCTCTGCCATGGCTCTACCCAGCTTTTTCCTGTCTCTGCCATGGCTCTACCCAGCTCTTTCCTGTCTCTGCCATGGCTCTACCCAGCTCTTTCCTGTCTCTGCCATGGCTCTACCCAGCTCTTTCCTGTGTCTGCCATGGCTCTACCCAGCTCTTTCCTGTCTCTTCCATGGCTCTACCCAGCTCTTCCCTGTCTCTTCCATGGCTCTACCCAGCTCTTTCCTGTGTCTGCCATGGCTCTACCCAGCTCTTTCCTGTGTCTGCCATGGCTCTACCCAGCTCTTTCCTGTGTCTGCCATGGCTCTACCCAGCTCTTCCCTGTGTCTGCCATGGCTCTACCCAGATCTTTCCTGTCTCTGCCATGGCTCTACCCAGCTCTTCCCTGTGTCTGCCATGGCTCTACCCAGCTCTTCCCTGTGTCTGCCATGGCTCTACCCAGCTCTTCCCTGTGTCTGCCATGGCTCTACCCAGCTCTTTCCTGTGTCTGCCATGGCTCTACCCAGCTCTTCTCTGTGTCTGCCATGGCTCTACCCAGATCTTTCCTGTCTCTGCCATGGCTCTACCCAGCTTTTTCCTGTCTCTGCCATGGCTCTACCCAGCTCTTTCCTGTCTCTGCCATGGCTCTACCCAGCTCTTTCCTGTCTCTGCCATGGCTCTACCCAGCTCTTTCCTGTGTCTGCCATGGCTCTACCCTGCTCTTCCCTGTGTCTGCCATGGCCTTTTGAATTTTCAGTTTAAGTGTCCCATTTAGTCTTTCCACTTTCCCACTACTTTGTGGCCAATATGGTGTATGAAATGCTTGCTGTACACCCGGGGCCTGCATGACTTCCCTCATCATTTCTCCCATGAAGTGTGTACCCCTATCGCTCTCTATGGTTTCTGGGACACCATACCTGCAGATCAGTTCTTTCATCAGTTTGTCTGCAGTTGTGTTTTAGCATTTGCACATTTTACCGGATAGGCTTCCGGCCAACCAGAGAAGAGATCTACACATACTAGGACATTTGCATACACTCCTACCTTGGTAGCTGTATGTAATCAATCTGCAGTCTATGAAATGGTTATTACGCAAAAAGGTCCTTAAACAACCCCAAGTAAGTTAGTCCACTCTGAACAACTTATATAACAAAATCACATACTTCAAAAAAACTACCCATTTGGTTTTTTTTTGAAGAAAAAGGAGTGAGACATATTTAATATAAAAATATAAATCTAAATCTTTATT
Source organism: Dendrobates tinctorius (assembly GCF_039654945.1). Taxonomy (NCBI): domain Eukaryota; kingdom Metazoa; phylum Chordata; class Amphibia; order Anura; family Dendrobatidae; genus Dendrobates; species Dendrobates tinctorius. The sequence continues at coordinate 1,618,572 of NW_027361902.1, read as the reverse complement.
AATCCATCCATTTACATATTAAAATAAGAAAGGTTTAGGAACAGAAAAAGAGGGACAATGGGTCTAAGATAATTCATGCCACCTGGTAAGTGCCATTTTCAAAAAATGGTTCCATGAGTTCTGATTTATATGCACAGTAACCATAGAGCAAATTTAAAGCAAAGTGACACATTCACCATTTAAAGATCTATAACAGATTAACATTAGTCAGGTATCTCAATGCCTTAAAATATGTTATACAAAAAATTGCACCATCGATGAAGCTGGGCGAAACGTGCGCGTCGGGGCAGAGGGACTGGGCTTTCCTTCACAGTCATTTAGCCACCAGGATCCAGGTAATGTGTCCGTGATCATTAATCCCCCCATGCTTATGGGAGTGTCTATGTGTTTGTTCACAAGGGAGATATAGTGGTTTCACATGAGTCTGAATAATACAATGATACTATACGTGGATCTTAATGCATAGTAAAATGGGCATCTAATAGTGTGCGATGGTGCAATTTTTTGTATAACATATTTTAAGGCATTGAGATACCTGACTAATGTTAATCTGTTATAGATCTTTAAATGGTGAATGTGTCACTTTGCTTTAAATTTGCTCCATGGTTACTGTGCATATAAATCAGAACTCATGGAACCATTTTTTGAACATGGCACTTACCAGGTGGCATGAATTATCTTAGACCCATTGTCCCTTTTTTCTGTTCCTAAACCTTTCTTATTTTAATATGTAAATGGATGGATTAATAAAGATTTAGATTTATATTTTTATATTAAATATGTCTCACTCCTTTTTCTTCAAAAAAAACAAAGCAAATGGGTAGTTTTTTGAAGTATGTGATTTAGTCTATGAAATGGGTAGAGAGGCCTAGGTGTCGCTCTCTTAGGGACTTTTACTGTCTTACCTGGGTTGTGCTGTGCACAGATGAGGCATGATTGTACAAGTTTCGCAGCTGCGTAACTGAAGCCAGGAGCGATCCAGAAGGCATCCACCATGGCACACATGTGACTTTTTGAGGTGTGAGTGGGGCCATGTGCTGCTTGCGCCATGATTAGGAACAGGGACTTCGGTAGGCACAACTTATCCTTATTCTCCCATACTCCGTTCAAGTTCAGCTCAGCTCCCAGTCTCCCCCGGTGTACCTTCTCTGTTTGGGCAGCCTTTTGCCGGAGAGATTTCAGGACATCTAGGCTCAGTGTGGCTGGAATACGCTGACTCCCCGCCACCGTCCACTGCTCTCTCTAGGCCGCCTTGCTGCTACTTTAGCAGCCTCGTTCGCCCTTCTGTTGCCCTCTACCTCCACGGAGTCACCTTTGTGTGTGCTTTTACCTTGACCATGCCAACCTGGACTGGTAACATCAATGCCTCCATCAATTGTTTCACCAGCTCTGCATTCTTAATGGGCTGACCGGCTGATGTAAGAAACGCTCTGCTTCTCCAGATAGGGCCATAATCATGGGCTATTCCCCATCCATAATTCGAATCAGTGTAAATATTAGCGACTTTACCTGCAGCGGCTCTACACGCCTCAGTGAGTGCCTTCACCTCTGCCTCCTGTGCCGACATGGGAGGAGAGAGTGGTTCCGCTCGGATTACCTCATGTGAGGATACTACTGCATAAACCAGAAAAAATCACTAATTCATGGAGATTGGAAAAAACTTAGTGTACATAAAAATCCCCTTAAAAAACAGTTTAATTAATGATCATAAAAAACACCTTCCCAGTGACGTTGAAAAAATGTCAAAAATTAGGCCTAGTATAAGGTGCTGCATAGCCCTACGTTAAGGCCTGACTGATACCTTCCTATCCGTGGAGGTTGGCACCCTAATAGTACGATATTGGCGCCCCCACTCAACGAGGACTATCCCTCGCTTCCCTAGTGATCCCTAATATCACAGAGGGGAAAACAATTTCCAGGATAGAACAGTAATGAAAAAATCAGAATGCCCTAGGACTTATGCAGACCAAACAGATAATACAGCAATAAAACCATATACCATATCATGATATCATGTGACCCACAAAGATAGAATGACCTCAACAGAAGGCCAAATCAGCAGCTCTTCTCACTTGGAGAGATAAACATCCTCAAATACAATCAACAAATGATAAGGGTTGATTGTTGAGGGTCCCCCATGAGACATGATAAGTGACCGTTTTATCATTTGTTGATTGTATTTGAGGATGTTTATCTCTCCAAGTGAGAATAGCTGCTGATTTGGCCTTCTGTTGAGGTCATTCTATCTTTGTGGGTCACATGATATCATGATATGGTATATGGTTTTATTGCTGTATTATCTGTTTGGTCTGCATAAGTCCTAGGGCATTCTGATTTTTTCATTACTGTTCTATCCTGGAAATTGTTTTCCCCTCTGTGATATTAGGGATCACTAGGGAAGCGAGGGATAGTCCTCGTTGAGTGGGGGCGCCAATATCGTACTATTAGGGTGCCAACCTCCACGGATAGGAAGGTATCAGTCAGGCCTTAATGTAGGGCTATGCAGCACCTTATACTAGGCCTAATTTTTGACATTTTTTCAACGTCACTGGGAAGGTGTTTTTTATGATCATTAATTAAACTGTTTTTTAAGGGGATTTTTATGGATACTACTGCATAACCAGTGTAGAATCGCCCATCCTGGTGGTATCTGGAGCCATCTACAAAAAACTCAAAATCTGCATTAGGAACAGTTCTATGCAGTCATGTTCATGCGTCATGTCAAAGTATTCTTCCTCACTCGCTAATACGGTCACCAATTCCCCCTGTTCTGAATCCACAGGCAGGAGGGTGGCTGGATTCAGAACCCTACACCTTTTGAGGGTGACATACTCAGGAATTAGTAGAGCACACTCAAGTCGGAGCTGTCTGGCCATAGACAGATGTTTTGGATGAACTTGTACAAGTATGGAATGGATGTCATGTGGGGAAGAGATTGTCAAAGGAAACGTCAGTGTGATCTCACATGGCTTTCCTAGTAGTAGTGCAGCTGCTCCTACCGCACGGACACACGTAGGTGACCCTCTGATTGCTGGGTCTAATTGTGCTGAGTAGTAAGCTATTGGTCTCTGTTTCCCCCCATGTTGCTGTGTCAGTACTGCGGTAGCATGTTCTCCCTGCTCTGTGCAAAACAAGAAAAATGGCTGGTCATAGTTGGGAATGCCTAAGGCCGGGGCTGACAAAATGAGCAGTTTGAGAGAATGGAATTAATCAATTGCTTCTTGAGTGAGATCATAGGGGTCTGATGACAAGCAGTCATAAAGTGGTTGCATCATTTGTGAAGCGGACCTTATCCAAGGCCTGCAGTAGGTCACCAAGCCTAGGAAGGTGCATAGATGCTGATGTGACCTGGGTAGAGGGAGATTGTGAATTGCCTGTTTTCTATCTTCAGTCGGGTGTCTCGTCCCTTCGGCAATACAATGTCCCAAAAATGTCACCTTTTGTTTGCAATACTGTAATTTGTCACATGAGACCTTGCAACCCTTTTCTGCTAAAATATAGCAAGGAAACTGTGGCTTCCCTGCAGGACGTCTGGTCCAGGCAGAACAGCGAAAGGTCATCCACGTACTGTAAGAGTACAATCAGCGGATGAGGTGATGGCCACTACTCAAGGACCCCTGCCGTCACTGCTGAATAGATGGCAGGGGATTTATTTCCCCCTTTGTGGGAGGACTGTCCAACAATATTGTTCACCTCTATGAGTAAAGGAAAAAGATACTGACAGTCAGGGTGCAGGGGTACAGAGAAGAATGCACCTGCTAAATCACTGACTGTGAAACATGTTGCCGTTGCTGGATCTGTGACAGTATTGTGTGTGTGTCAGGGACGATTGAGGTCACACTCACTGTAACATCATTAATAGTCATGAACCTTTCTATAAGTGTCAGGGGAACCCTTCGGTCCTTTTTTCATAATGGGAACCCTTGAGTCCTTTTCCCCTAATGGGATACAAAGTGGTGTCGAAGGGGGAAGATCTTTGCACCAGAACCCCTGCCTTAACATACTCTTCAATATCTCTGCTCGGGGCCATTGATTTGGCTAGGCTCAAGGGGTATTGCTTTAAACAAGGAGGAGTGGTTCCTTTTTCCAATTTAATCGTGACAGGGGGATGGGCAGCCAACCCACATCAGTTTTCCCCCCTTGCCCAAACAGTGTCTGGCACCTGTCCCATTTCCTCATCCTCAGGCATTTTGGGGTCAGGTGTTTCACCGCTTTTGTCATATACACCATTGCCGCAATCTTACACAAATGTTTATCTGAGAGGAGACTTGTGACGGTAATACCCTCAGGCTATGTGCCCACGTAGCATTTTAAACCAGACACTCAAAACCGGACTCCTTCCCAGAAAACGCGCGTTTTTTTCCCCCGCGCGATTTTACCGCGATTATGTTCGCGATTTTGCCCCGATTTTCGCGTGCGATTTGAAGCATCGCTTGGAATGTGATTGACAGGTTGGTCACACTCGTCATAGTGTTTGACAAGTGTGACCAGGTTTTTACTATTGAGGCGGCCTATGCGGAATCAATAGTAAAAGATAGAATGTTAAAAATGATAAAAAAATAAAAAATCGGGGTATATTTACCTTCCGACGTCCTGCGCAGCCTCAGAGACGCTCCCGTTCCCAGCGATGCCTTACGAGACCTGTGATGACGTTGGTCTCGCGTTGCTATAGTGATCTCACGAGACCGCTACAGTAACGCGAGACTACATCATCACAGGTCTTTGTTGCAAGGCATTACTGGGAACGCTGAGGCCCGGGAAGGCTGCGCGGGACGTCGGAAGGTAAATATACCTCGATTTTTTTATTTTTTATTCTTTTTTTTTACAGGGGTATGGTACCCAGGGCCTGGAGGACAGTCTCCTCTCCTCCACACCGTGGGTACCAACCGCACATGAGACGCTTCACTTCCCGCATGGTGGGCATAGCCACATGCGGGAAGTCAGCGATTCTCATGCATTCCTATGGGTGCGGAATCGCCGCAATTCTTTGCGATTCCGCACAAAAGAATGAGCATGCTGCGATTTTTTTTCCGCGATGCGATTCCGCCGTGGAAAAAAGCGCAGCATTAGCACAGCATGTGCGGAATGCCATAGGAATGCATGGGGGGCGTTCTGTACACGATTTTTAAACGTTTTCGCGCCGAAAATCGCGGCAAAAACAATTAAAAATCGCATCATGGGCACACAGCCTCAGGAGAGTACTGTATGGTGGCCGGGATCGCACTCAGCACATCTGCTCCCAGTATATTCATAGAGGTATTGTCACTAACAATAAGTTTTGTAAGTACCACAATTCCAGCACCTCACTGTTTCTAGGTCCCTTTCTACGTCTCCACTTTTTTTCCTTGTTCTCCAGCATACATGACAGGTTGTCTTATCATCCTTGTTCAACTACTTTAGCCACCTTCAGGAGGTCTTTCGGATCTACATGCCTCCATTCAGGTCTGGCTGTCTGTACTGAGTCTCGTAAGTCTTTGTTCATACCGTCAATGAATGCATTCACCAGTATTCTAACATCAAGTGGGTTTATGGGACTGTACCCCATGTCTGCCCATTTCAGCTGTAACCGTCCAAAGTACATCTCTACCCTCTCTCCTCTTTGCTGTGTCACATTAGTCTGGAGTACGGACTGCTCTGATTGTTCCACTGTAGCCCATTGTCTTAGTGACTCACAGTACGTCTCCCCAGACCGTGCAGATTTATTGCCCCAAGCCTGATTCTTTGTCACATCTGTGTGTGTCTTAATTATATGTCCTAGTGCGTCACCTGTCTTTAAACTCACCAACCTCTCTAGGTCTGCCCAGGTACACTTATATGTCTGCTGTACTTCCTTTATGTGTCTGTAAAACGGGAATGGTTGGTCTTCAGGGTCAGGCAACTGCTTCAACAAAGCTAGCTGGTCAGAGGGGCTCCAGGGATAATACACCTGCATATTTCTTACTCTAGTCACCCTTCTAGGTCCTGATGTGATTGGTCGTCTGGTGTCTACTGTCAGCTTACTCCTCAAAGGTCAGTGTCCCCACTACCCACTAGCCACACTATTATGTCAGCTTCTTATGATCTTGTCTGGACAGGATTTAGCGCAACTCGCTTAGGTCAGTAGCACAGGTCACACAAGTAGCTATTCAGTCTGGATTTGTCTGAGTCTGATCAGTGCTTACAAGTCCATCTGTTTTGTCTGGGTCTCTGGTTAAATTTTGTCATTCAAAACATTCATAATACACCTTCCACACTACTGCACATTCTCAGACACCATTTATTCACTTGCTATTTTCTTCCCTTGTCTGTGCCTTTTTGTACATCCAAACATTCACACTCCAGTATTTTTGCCTTTTTCAATATTGGTCCCACATGTTTCACTGCTTCCTTTCCTCTCTGTCTTTTACAGTCTGCATAGCTGTCCCGGATCCCATTGGGGGCACCGACCGTACACAGAAAAAAGTTGCCATGGCTTCAACCTTTTTCTGCCGACAGCTCACCTTTCTTCTGAAATGCCCTCTCAGTGTGCCTGGACCCCTGTCTTACAGGCCACACGTAGCAAGTTAGAGCGAGCCTGCCAAGGTATAGCGGGAAGGCTCCTTGCCTCTCACCCGTTAGATCAGCTGGCTAGAATAGGAATAGGCCTTTTTCCTTCCAGCCCAGCTCCATGGATTGTGGGAAGGCTACTTCAACTTAGACAGCTCATCTTGCTTCTGAAATGCCCTTCTGTGTGTCTGGACCTCTGTCTTACAGCCCACACATAGCATCAGAGTGAGCCTGCCAAGGTATATCCAGAAGGCTCCTCGCCCTCGCCTCTCACCCACAACAAAAAAAACACGCTGACTAAAGTAAGAAAGCTCAGGTTTGATAGGCCTCTGACCTACTTTATCAGCCATACAGTCGGCTACCTCCTTTGTTGATCCACAATTTGCTATACAAATCAATCACACAACTAGAAGCAGGTTAACACATTAATGACCAAACAATCACTTACAATTTCCTTCTAAATTAGGCACCATATTTTACTTTCAACTTCAACTTACAAAATTTCATTCCACTTCAATTAAGTACTGTTGCTTTAAAATGCACAAATCTTATAGCGAGCATTTCAGAACCACAGAGAATCTGAGCGCAGCTCTGTGAATCCTCTTATTAGACACTCAGCAGAGATGGACGAGGGGAGCGAGAGAAGGGGAGAGAAGAAACCGCGCAGCGCCATCCTCCCCCCCCCCATCAGAATGCAGCATCCTTCACAGAATGCCGTAGCTCTTTAGACTTATCAAAATCAATTTCTACAAAGAAAACTTAAAATCACGGGATTTCACTGTAAGGCTGGAGTCACACACAACGAAAAAAAAATCGGTCCCATTTTAACGGTCCGAAATCGCACAAAGGTATCTTAATCAGTGATGCATTTTTGATGCGATTTTTCTTCATTGATGCGGTTTTAATCGCATGTAAGCGTCCTTTTGACATCAGTCTGGCGAGATTTTCTCGCAGGATAGCAAAATGGACAAATAATGGAGCCCAATGACAGGTTTTCCCACACAAACTAAATAATAGATCTAGACACATATATATATACACTCACTGGCCACTTTATTAGGTACACCTGTCCAACTGTGTGTTAAGACTTAATTTCTAATCAGCCAATCACATGGCGGCAACTCAGTGCATTTAGGCATGTAGACATGGTCAAGACAATCTCCTGCAGTTCAAACCGAGCATCAGTATGGGGAAGAAAGGTGATTTGAGTGCCTTTGAACGTGGCATGATTGTTGGTGCCAGAAGGGCTGGTCTGAGAATTTCAGAAACTGCTGATCTACTGGGATTTTCACGCACAACCATCTCTAGGGTTTACAGAGAATGGTCCGAAAAAGGAAAAAAATCCAGTGAGCGGCAGTTCTGTGGCCGGAAATGCCATGTTGATGCCAGAGGTCAGAGGAGAATGGGCAGACTGGTTCGAGCTGATAGAAAGGCAACAGTGACTCAAATTGCCACCCGTTACAACCAAGGTAGGCAGAAGAGCATCTCTGAACGCACAGTGCGTCGAACTTTGAGGCAGATGGGCTACAGCAGCAGAAGACCACACTGGGTACCACTCCTCTCAGCTAAGAACAGGAAACTGAGGCTAAAATTTGCACAAGCTCATCGAAATTGGACAGTAGAAGATTGGAAAAACGTTGCCTGGTCTGATGAGTCTCGATTTCTGCTGCGACATTCGGATGGTAGGGTCAGAATTTGGCGTAAACAACATGAAAGCATGGATCCATCCTGCCTTGTATCAACGGTTCAGGCTGGTGGTGGTGGTGTCATGGTGTGGGGAATTTTTTCTGGGCACTCTTTGGGCCCCTTGGTACCAATTGAGCATCGTTGCAACGCCACAGCCTACCTGAGTATTGTTGCTGACCATGTCCATCCCTTTATGACCACAATGTACCCAACATCTGATGGCTACTTTCAGCAGGATAATGCGCCATGTCATAAAGCTCGAATCATCTCAGATTGGTTTCTTGAACATGACAATGAGTTTACTGTACTCAAATGGCCTCCTCAGTCACCAGATCTCAATCCAATAGAGCATCTTTGGGATGTGGTGGAACGGGAGATTCGCATCAGGGATGTGCAGCCGACAAATCTGCGCCAACTGTGTGATGCCATCATGTCAATATGGTCCAAAATCTCTGAGGAATGCTTCCAGCACCTTGTTGAATCTCTGCCACGAAGAATTGAGGCAGTTCTGAAGGCAAAAGGGGGTCCAACCCCTTACTAGCATGGTGTACCTAATAAAGTGGCCAGTGAGTGTATATATATATATATATATATATATATTTTATACATGTCACAGAGACACATTTATACATATATTTCTAATTCATACAGTTCATCAAAGCAGAATAGCCGCAGAAACATTTGCCGGCTTTTGGATAATTATTCTCCTGCCCGACATGAAATAACACATGGTTTACATATAGTTAACCATTTCATTTCATGTTTTTTTGTTATGTCTATCACAATTAATTAGATGAGGGTTTGTGGGTAAAATTATGGAGTTGTAGGGGTTAATTTAAGGGGTTAATTCTTTGTATTAAATTACGGGGACTACCACTGACGTCACTGAGGCTGCAGGGAGTCCCCGTAATTTAATACAATATATTATAATTGACCCGTACCATTTTTTTTTCTCTGCTCCCCTTCTCCTGTGTGTTGTGATGGATCCTATGCACGCTCTTTCTGAGTAGGTAAAGCACCTGGCTCAGATGTCTCAGAAACTCCTTGGAGAACGAGTCCTGGCTCAGTCTCAGCAGCTGATCGCTGACACTGTGCAGGGGGCTTTTTCATTAGGGGCTCGGGATGTTACATTAGTTTCCCCTGAATCTCCGGTTAAGTTACCGGATACCTTTTCTGGAGATAAAAACGAATTCAGAGTTTTCGAGGAGGGCTGTAAGCTTTTTTTTTTTCATTAAGACCACACTTCTGGGGATGAAAGTCAGAGAGTCGGGGTCATTATGTCTCTGTTAAGGGGAGCCCCCCAAGCCTGGGCTTTCTCCCTTCCGACCACGGCCCCTGAGCGTATGACTGTGGATGCATTTTTTGAGGCCCTGGGGCATATTTATGATGAGCCTGATCAGATGCGTATGGCTGAGGACATGGTGATAAGTATGTGTCAGGGGAAGCACTCAGCCGAGTGGTTTTGCTCAGAGTTCATACGCTGGGCTACTGAGGTCTGCTGGAATGATGCCGCCCTCCGGGGTTTGTTCCGTAGAGGCCTGTCTGAACATCTGAAAGATGCCTTGGCTCTCCACCCTCCGCCTGATTCCCTGGAGGAGGCTATGACACAAGCCATCCGAATGGATCGCAGACTACGGGCGAGGGGAGTGATGCAAATTGAGACACCGTTATTCTCCCAAGGAAGGGGAGCCAGTCCTACATTGGAAATCACGGAGATGGGAACCATCGACCTCAAAGAGAATGAAAGGAGACAACGGCGCGTGGGAAAATGCTCTTTTCACGGTGGCAATTCTGGACATTGGAAAAAGGATTGCCACTCCCGTCCACTAACCAACAAGTGACTGAGCCCGGGTGATTGTCGTGGAGGTCACCCAGGCTCTCAGGTACCCTTTTCTGCCTTCTCTAAAATGTTGCTGCAAGTGGAACTTTGTTGTGGGAGTGTCTCCACATCCACTTCTGCCTTCGTGGATTGCGGATCATCATTGAACTTTATTGACTCTGACTTGGTGTCCAGGTGTAAGTTAGGGACAGTTAGGTTGGAGACTCCGGTTCACATTGTTGCCATTGACAAAACACCACTGTTAAGAACGACGTTATGTTTCGTACTGAAGAGTTTCTCCTTAAAGTGAGTTCCTTGCACCAGGAACATATTTCATGTTTTGTGATGGACAACCTGCCTGCGGGACTGGTGTTGGGGTTCCCCTGCTTACAATTGCATAATCCTGTGATTAATTGGGAATCTCGGGACATTGTTAAGTGGGGTCCCTATTGTTCTGAAAAATGTCTGGTTACTGTGTCTGTGTCGTCCGTAGGTCTGGAAGGTATTCCGGAGTGCCTGAAAGACTACACGGACATTTTCTCCGAAAAGGAGGCTAAGGCTTTACCACCACACCACCCATTTGATTGTGCCATTGACCTAGTTCCAGATGCTAAATTGCCCAAAGCCCGCTTGTATGACCTTTCGGGTCCAGAACGGGCTGCGATGAAGGAATATTGTATTTTCCGCTTTGTAAGACGCACTTTTTTTCCCCCAAACTTGGGGGGAAAATGGGGGTGCGTCTTACAAAGAGGATATACATTACCGGGTGTAGGCCGCAGGGGTGTCCGGCTGTCCGTCGGCGATGTGGGTGCTCAGCCGTGTCTCCACGTGCCCAGCGGTGTCTCCAGTTCCAATCCTGGGGCTCTGCCGACATTTTGCGATAGGCCAGAGACCCGGGGCTCCCTCTCAGTTCCCTGTTTTGGCTCCGGCAATATGGCGGCCGCCGCCGGGGGCGGCGCATGCACTGGTGGTGATCTCGGGACTGAGATCTCGAGAGATGAGATTTCAGCTCTGAGATCTCATCTCTCGAGATCTGTCCCGAGATCACCATCAGCGCAAGCTCCGCTCCCAGCGGCGGCCGCCATATTGCCGGAGTCAAAACAGCGGGAACCAAGAGGGAGCCCAGGGGCTCTGGCCTGTCGCAAAATGTCAGCAGAGCCCCGGGATTGGAACAGGAGACACCGCTGGGCACGTGGAGACACGGCTGGGCACCCGGAGACACCCACAGCGCCGACGGACACCCGGTAAATGTGGGCAGAGCCCCGGGCTGCTGCACAGACCCCCCTGGCAGCAGTACAGCCCCCCTGGCAGCAAAGACCCCTGGTAGCACGAGCCCCCCTGGAAACATGAGCCCCCCTGGCAGCAGCACGAGCCCCCCTGGTAGCAGCATGAGCCCCCCTGGTAGCAGCACAAGCCCCCCTGGCAGCAGCACAGACCCCCCTGGCAGCAGTACAGCCCCCCTGGTAGCAGTGCGAGCCCCCCTGGTAGCAGCACAGACCCCTGGTAGCTGCACAAGCCCCCCTGGTAGCAGCACGAGCCCCCCTGGTAGCAGCACGAGCCCCCCTGGTAGCAGCACGAGCCCCCTGGTAGCAGCACGAGCCCCCCTGGCAGTAGTACAGCCCCCCTGGCAGCAGCGCGAGCCCCCCTGGTAGCAGCACAAGCCCCCCTGGTAGCAGCACAGACCCCTGGTAGCAGCACGAGCCCCCCTGGTAGCAGCACGAGCCCCCCTGGTAGTAGCACGAGCCCCCCTGGCAGCGCGCTGCACATCGGAGCACCCTCTCATCCCTTCCTGCGGCCTGCAGTATCACCCCACTTCTGCCTCCTCCAGCAGCGACCCTGGGACCCCGCTTCACCGCAGCCACCACCCCGGGTAAGCAATAAGACACCTGGATTATAAGAGGCACCACCATTTTATTAAAAAAACGTTTTTTTCCTATTTTTCTCCTCAAAATTTGTGGTGCGTCTTATAATCCGGAGTGTCTTATAAAGCGAAAAATACGGTATATTTCCGAGAGTCTCCGTAAGGGACATATTCGTCCTTCTGTTTCTCCCATGGCAGTGGGGTTCTTTTTTGTAAAGAAAAAAGATTGTGGTTTACGCCCATGCCTCAATTTTCGTGAGTTAAATAAGATAACTGTGAGGAATACGTATCCCCTTCCACTTATTCCTGATTTATACAACCAATTGTCCGGAGCTAAGTGGTTTTCGAAATTAGATCTACGGGGAGCGTATAACCTTATCCGAGTCCGGGACGGGGATGAGTGGAAAACCACTTTTCTGACTACTGAAGGGTTGTTTGAAAATGTTGTCATGCCTTTCGGTCTGACCAATGCACCAGCGGTCTTTCAAAATTTCATAAATCATGTGTTCTCTGATTTCATTGGACGTTTTATGGTGGTGTATTTGGATGACATATTGATCTACTCTCCTGATAAACAGGCTCACATTGGTCAAGTTCGGGCAGTTCTCCAAAGGCTCCGGGAGAACTGTCTCTTTGCTAAACTAGAAAAATGTTTATTTTTTGTTCAGAAACTGTCTTTTCTGGGGTTCATCGTGTCTGCTGAAGGGTATCGCATGGATCCTAATAAGGTGCAGTCCTTTGTCGAGTGGGTTCAACCTTGTGATTTGAAGGCTCTGCAGCGTTTCTTTGGATTCGCCAATTATTATCACAGGTGGTTAAACACCTCACAGACATGACTCAAAAGGGGGCCGATATCAAGAATTGGTCAACCGCAGCGGTAGCGGCATTTCAGTTTTTGAAAAAGTGTTTCATGTCTGCCCCGGTTCTGATTCAACCGGACCCGTCTGAACCATTTATTGTTGAGGTGGACGCCTCAGAGGTGGGGGTGGGGGCGTTATTGTCCCAGGGACCCGCCATTTTGACCAATTTGAGACCTTGCGCCTTTTTCTCAAAGAAATTCTCCCCTGCGGAGAGAAACTATGATGTGGGGAATCGAGAACTTCTGGCCGTAAAGTTGGCCTTTGAAGAATGGAGGCATTTTTTGGAGGGGGCTGTCCATCCTATAACCGTAATTACGGACCACAAAAACCTAGCTTACATTAAGTGAGCTAAAAGGTTGACTCCCAGACAGGCTAGATGATCCCTTTTTTTCCCGATTCAACTTCTCGATCACTTTTCGGCCAGGATCCAAAAATGTCAGAGCGGATGCCTTGTCATGCAGTCTAGATCCGGTGTCCCCCTCGGAACCTCCATCCTCCATCCTTCAGCCTGGGGTGGTGGTGGCAGGTATTTCTAATATGTTGGAACGGGAGATTCGGGAAGCCCAGTCTCTTGAACCTCCGGCTAAGCCGGTGGATAAACTTTTTGTGCCAGCTCAGTTTCATCTCAAGGTCCTCCGGGAGTTCCATGACTCAGTTCTGGGTGGACATCCAGGGATCTCGGCTACCCGGAAGGCAATTGCTAGAGTATTCTGGTGGTCTTCTTTAGCCTCTGATGTTGGGGAATATGTGTCTGCATGTGATGTTTGTGCTCGTGCAAAAACCCCCCATAACCGGCCGGCCGGGGAATTTGTACCATTGCCAATTCCTGAGAGACCATGGACTCATCTGTCCATGGATTTCATCACAAACCTTCCCCCCCTCCAAGGGTAATACCGTTGTCTGGGTTGTGGTGGACAGGTTTAGTAAGCAGGCACATTTTTTACCTTTGGCAGCTCTACCTAATGCGGAAACATTGTCCAGATTGTTTGTTGAGCATGTGGTGCGGTTGCATGGGGTACCCCTGAATGTGGTGTCTGATAGGGGAGTGCAATTTGTTTCCAGATTTTGGAGAGCTTTTTGTAAGAGGTTAGGTATTGGTCTGTCCTTTTCATCCACTTATCATCCAGAGACTAATGGGCAGACCAAGCGGACCAATCAGTCTCTGGAGCAAAATTCTGCGTTTCTTGACCTCAGCCCGACAGGATGAGTGGTGTTCTGTGTTACCGTTGGCAGAGTTTGCATTTAACAACCGCATTAACCAGTCTACAGGTACATCTCCTTTTTTCTGCAATTATGGGTTTCATCATCATTTTGGAGAATTTTCCCGTTTGAATTCTGGATGTCCTGGGGCAGATGAGACGATCCAGCGGTTGGGGGAGGTATGGCGGGAGGTCCAGAGTAACATTACGAAGGCCCAGGACAAATTTAAATTTTTTGCGGACAAAAAACGATCCGCGGGACCGGTGTTTCAGATTGGGGATAAGGTATGGTTGTCCACCAAGAATATAAGGCTCAAGGTTCCCTCTGCGAAGCTTGGACCCAAGTTTATAGGTCCCTATGAAATTACCGAAGCAGTCAATCCGGTGGCTTTTCGGTTGCGTCTCCCGCCATCGCTGCGGATCCCAAATGTTTTCCATAAGGCCCTTTTGAAACCTGTGAGGTCCGGTGGGGAGGGATCATCAGCTTCCCCACCACCGGTTTTGGTAGAAGGGCAGTCGGAGTACGAGGTGGAACGAATTCTCGACTCCAGGTTGGTCTGTCGTGCCCTTCAATATCTGGTACATTGGAAAGGCTACGGTCCGGAAGAACGCTCGTGGGTTCCTGCTCAATCGGTTCATGCGGATCGGTTGGTCCAGGCCTTTCACGCCAAGTACCCTGAGAGACCTGGGGGTCCGGTGGCCCCCCATTGAGATGAGGGTACTGTCATGATCCAGGACGGAGTTTCGCTTTCACCCGTCCTGGTCAGACTGGGGGTTAATTGTTCTGCCTCTCTCTGGCAGAGGGCGGCTATTTAATGCTCACTGGACCTAGGTCCGGTGTCAGTTATACTCCTTGTTACAGAACCACTCAGCACCCAGAATATGTTGTGCAGTTATATGTATATATAATAGGTTCCATGTGAGATGCATGTCCCTAATGTATCAGCAGTGTCAGCCCTCCCCCCACCTTTGTAATTCCCACAGTAAACATACGCAGGCTCCGGCCACCTGCGGCTTTGGTATTGGCCGGCCCTCTGTATCTGTGCGATATATTCTGTGTCCTGTGAGTAAAGTGTTGTCAGACTGGAAATACATGGAGAAGCAGTGATCTTTTATATGCGCCGATGCACTCAGAGGAATTCCAGCCAGCGTCATTCATTCAGACTCCAGCCAACGCAGAGCGGACCTCCGAAAATACGGGGTGGTACTGAAAGAGGTACCCCAGCTTGGAAGACCCCGTTACACTGGTGGCAGACAGCGGGATTTGATACCCCTTCTACAGGAGGAAAGGAATGAATGGAAAATAGCTACCAGAAGTTAAAGAGGACTACATTAAAAGATCTAGTGGAAGCCCGAGGGTTGATCGCCAGCAACAAAACAAAAGCGGATTTGATAGCAGCCATCATGGAACACGACAGTGCAGCGCCCCCCAGTGTGAACGTGGAGGAGACCGAATTCCAGAGGGAGGTAAAGAACAGACTGGCGTTCTATGGCCCAAACCTTGCAGTAGAGATCATACGAGAGGTGATGGCTGATGTGCGTACTGATCTGAAGGAAAAGATGGCCGAGCGGACCAGGATAGAGCTAGCCAAGATGGAGATGGCAGAGCGGACCAAAGTGGAGCTGGCCAAGATGGAGATGGCAGAGCGGAGAGAGGAGAGTCAGCGAGCAGGGGGAGCTCTGGCCTTCGACCAGGTACCTTCAACAGTAAGCCACAAAAAGATCCAGTACAATGCCTTCCGACAGTTGGGGGAGGCAGAGGAAGACATTGATGGCTTTCTGCAGGACTTTGAGCGGCAGTGTGCCCTTCATCAGGTAAGGCCGGAGGAACGGGTTCAGATTCTGGCCAGCAAGCTGACAGGCCGGGCAGCGGACGCCTATCGCACGGTACCTGATGAGGACTGTATGGACTATGAGCGGATCAAAGAAGTGATCTTGGCCCGGTATGCGCTGACACCAGAGGCCTATCGCCAAAAGTTCCGCGGACTTATAAAACGCGTAACCAATACCCACGCTGAATGGGCCTGTAAATTACGGCGGTCACTGCTACAGTGGGTACAAGGAGCCAAGCAACCACTAAGGAGGACGTCCTCCAGCTCTTCCTGTTAGAACGATTCTTTAATGGACTAAACCTCGAGACACAGGAATGGCTTCGGGACAGGCAGCCAACGACTCTTGAGGAAGCCGCTCGTCTGGCCAATGAACATCATGATGCCAGGAGGCCGCAGTTCTCCGGATCAAAGGTGGTCACTAGGGGCCCGCCCATGGACCTGGAGGGCCCCAAACCACCGAAGATTGTAGGGGGATCAGCTAGAAACCCGGCCTATCATAAGTCCCTCTGGGGCGCGATGCCACACCTGCCATCAGCTGGGCCACCTGCAAAGACAATGCCCCAACCGGACTCAGCATACCCAGTGGCCAAAGGCGGGAACAGCTACCTTCAGCCGGGCTGCTGTACACTGCTACCAAGGCGAAGCTGACCCGGCATGGGGGGCTACGACTAACCAAGGGGTGGAAGAGATGGAGGAAGTGCTGCATGAAGTAGACCCCGTGCAGGCAGCCCGGGCAGATAATCGACAACAGCATCGACAGGTTGTGTGGGTTAATGGGAAACATATGCAGGGACTAAGAGATTCCAGAGCAACTTTGACCTTTATGAAGCCTCATCTCGTCCGGGACCAAGAGAAGACGGACCGGACAGTGGCAGTCCGTGTAGCAGGGGGAGCCATACATCGACTACCCACTGCCAGAATTCACCTGAACTGGGGAATCGGGGATGGCCTTGTTGAGGTCGGCTTGATGGAGGATTTGCCTGCAGACGTCTTGCTGGGAAATGACTTGGGGCCCATGTTGTCTGCAATTCTCGGTGGCCCCTCTGGCTGAGACCTATCCTGTGACCACCCGGAGACAAGCTCGAGCTGCGGAGGCGGAATCACACTCAGAGGAGGCTCAGGTAAGACATCCCAGCCCTATTCCCATAGCCAGACACATTTCTTGGGCCACCCCAGATGAATTTAAGAGGGAGTTACTTGAGGATCCTTCATTGGAGGGATATCGTGGGAAGGCACAGGAGGGGAGAGGAGTACTAGAAGGGGAACAGTTTGTATGGAAGCAGGGACTCCTCTACCGGATCACAGAGCCGCACTACACAGGGTGGAGCCCCACTATAAAACAACAGCTGGTAGTTCCCAAGAAGTATAGGCAGGAGCTACTGCGAATCTCTCATGATATACCCTTGGCCGGGCACTTCGGCGTCAGTTGCACCAGGCATCGTCTGACACAAAACTTCTTTTGGCCGGGGGTAACCTATGATGTTCGTCAGTACTGCCAGACCTGTGACAGTTGTCAGCGCATTGGCAAGAGGGGGGATCGATGCAAGGCCAAATTACGCCCCCTCCCCATTGTGGAGGAACCATTTAGCCAAGTAGCGGTCGATTTGATAGGGCCGTTAGCCAAACCCAGTCCATCCGGGAAAAAGTATATATTGACAGTGGTAGATTATGCCAGACGGTATCCAGAGGCGGTTGCGTTACCTAACATACTGGCAGAGACAGTGGCGGCTGCCCTGCTCCAGGTTTTCTCACGGGTTGGATTTCCCCGGGAGATTATCTCGGACCAGGGTATCCAGTTTACAGCAGAGGTGGCCAACCATATGTGGAAGCTGTGCGGCGTAAAGTCCATTAGAAGCACCCCGTACCACCCGCAAACCAATGGGTTGTGTGAACGCTTTAAAGGGACATTAAAACAGCTCATTGGGACTTTTACCAAGACCTACAGGGACTGGGAGAAATTCTTGCCCCACCTCCTGTTTGCCTATCGGGAGGTGCCCCAAGAATCCACGGGGTTCTCCCCGTTCGAGCTGGTATATGGGAGACGGGTAAGGGGACCCCTAGACTTAGTGCTGGAACACTGGGAAGGGGAGGGCCTCATAGAAGGGGTACCTATTGTACCCTATGTGCTGGAATTCTGGGACCGCCTACAGGAGCTGACTCAGGCTGTACGTGAGAACACGCAGGCGACCCAGTGGCGCCAGAGCATATGGTACGATCGGAGGGCCAGAGAGCGCACCTTGGAAATTGGACAGAAGGTCCTGGTGTTAGAGCCCACTAAGCAGAATAAGTTTCAAGCTGCATGGCAGGGGCCCTACCAGGTAGTGGGGAAAATAGCCGACACAACCTATAATGTCGCTGATTGTGACAACCCCAGGGTTATCCGCATGTTCCACGTGAATATGCTGAAGCCCTACCGGGAGCGCCCTGAAGAGGTAGTGGCCATCTGTGCACCTGAAGCAGAGGATTTAGCCGGACTTCCCTTGCCGGATGTCTTAGGGGAAAGGACTCAGTCTAAAACATGGGACCAGGTACACTTGGGTGAAGACCTAGGCCCCCGGGAGAGACAGCAGGCGGAGGCATTGTTGAGGCTGCGACAGAGGATGTTTTCAGAGAGACTGGGGTACACTCACCTGGCACAACACAAGGTTGAGACCCAGGATCAGACCCCCCTGCGACAAAACCCCTTCCGCGTCCCTGAGTCTGTACTGAGGGGATGCGACAAGAGATAGAAGAGATGTTGCGTTTAGGGGTCATTGAAGAGTCAGATAGTCCCTGGGCCTCCCCCGTAGTGTTAGTGCCCAAGAAGGATGGGACTACACGGTTTTGTGTAGACTATCGTAAGCTCAATGAGAAAATAGTGACGGATGCATACCCCATGCCGCGTGTGGATGAGTTGTTAGACCGGCTGGCGGGGGCAAAGTATTTGACCACCATCGACCTATGCAAAGGCTACTGGCAGATTCCCCTTAGTCCCCTTATGCCATTCGGGATGAAGAATGCCCCGGCGACCTTCCAAAGGCTGGCTGACCGGCTTCTGGATGGTCTCCAGGACTATGCTTGTGCCTACCTGGACGACATCGCCATCTACAGTGCGACATGGGAAGAGCATCTAAATCAGCTAGAGACAGTATTGGACAGGATCCACCAGGCCGGAATCACCCTGAACCCAAACAAGTGTCACGTGGGCAAAGCAGAGGTTCAGTATTTAGGGCATTGGGTGGGAAGTGGGAAACAGCGACGAGAACCAGCCAAGATTGAGGCCATAGCCAAATGGCCCATGCCACGCACTAAAACCCAGGTCATGGCGTTTCTAGGGACAGCAAGGTATTACAGGAAATTCGTTCCCAATTACAGCAGCGTAGCCAAGCCCCTCACTGATCTGACCCGTAAGAACCAACTCCGCCAGGTAATGTGGACCTCAGAGTGTGAGGAAGCCTTCCGCCAACTAAAGGATGCCCTCACCAATACCCCTCTATTGGCCGCACCCGATCCAACTACACGTTTCCTTGTTCATACAGACGCTTCTATGTTTGGATTGGGGGCAGTACTGAGCCAAGTTGGGCCGGACGGCCAAGAACACCCGGTAGCTTACCTGAGTCGGAAACTACTGCCCCGTGAAGTAAACTATGCGGCCATCGAGAAGGAGTGCCTGGCGGTAGTATGGGCACTCAAGAAGTTGCAACCATATTTGTATGGACGACAGTTTTCCCTCCTAACAGACCATAATCCCCTAGTCTGGCTTAATCGGGTCTCTGGAGACAACGCCAGATAGCTGCGGTGGAGTTTAGCCCTACAACCTCTGGACTTCACCATCCACTATATACCTGGCAAACAAAATGGTAACGCCGATGGACTAAGTCGACAAACGGAACTTGTACCAACCCCATAAACTTCGGTCATCCTCAAACCGATCCGTTGAGGATCAGACTGTGTATGCCGATCGCGTCGCTGAAAAGGGGAGCCGTGTTACAGAACCACTCAGCACGCAGAATATGTTGTGCAGTTATATGTATATATAATAGGTTCCATGTGAGATGCATGTCCCTAATGTATCAGCAGTGTCCGCCCTCCCCCCACCTTTGTAATTCCCACAGTAAACATACGCAGGCTCTGGCCACCTGCAGCTTTTGTAATGCATGTCTGGCCTGACGCTTGTCTATTGGCCGGCCCTCTGTATCTGTGTGATATATTCTGTGTCCTGTGAGTAAAGTGTTGTCAGACTGGAAATACATGGAGAAGCAGTGATCTTTTATATGCGGCCATGCACTCAGAGGAATTCCAGCCAGCGTCATTCATTCAGACTCCAGCCAACGCAGAGCTGACCTCCGAGAATACGGGGTGGTACTGAAAGAGGTACCCCAGCTTGGAAGACCCCGTTACACTCCTGCCCTCGGCTGAGTTAGTTTGACCTCTTGTGTACGTGTTCCTTGTGCCTGATAACGTGTTGCTTGTTTGGTTGTGATCCGGTTCTGTCTGTTACGTGTTCTGCCTGCCCCTCTTGTACTGCACCGCTCTCTCGTGTATGACTCTCTGCTTGTGACTCGACTACTCTCTGCTCGTCCCTTTGGTACCGCACCACCCTCTTGTGTATGACCTTTGGCTTTATCTGACCTCCCGTCTGTTTATCCCTCCTGTACCTCGTTTGCCCGTACTGTGTATGACCTCCGTTTTGCCCGACTCTGAGTTTTCTACTCTGAAAGCTGGACGCTAAGCCCCGCCCCCTTGCAGTCACATGACCGTAGGTCCTGTGCTGGCTTGCTAACCTTCAGCGTTCAGGTCCTATGCATCTGTACTATCTGGCTGTTCCAGTCCTCAGGGGTCCCTACAGTGCAGGTGAGTCCCTGCTCAGCGGAGGCTGTACGCCAGCGCTGTCAGGATCCTGATATTTATATCTTTTTGAATCTTCTCTCTCTCTTCTCTAATATTAGTTATCCCTCCTAGCTTTGTGTCATCAGCAAATTTAATCAGCTTACCCTCAATTCCTTCATCTAAATCGTTGATAAAGATGTTGAACAATACAGGGCCCAGGACAGAGCCCTGTGGTACCCCACTTGAGACATTCTTCCAACTGGATGTGCAGCCATTTACGACCACTCTTTGGGTCCGATCACTAAGCCAGTTATGAATCCACCTAACAGTTGCCTTGTCCATTCCATACTTAGCCATTTTTTCAATAAGGATTGTGTGAGATACTTTGTCAAATGCTTTGCTGAAGTCAAGATATACTATATCTACAGCATTTCCCAATCCACCCAATCAGTGATTCTGTCATAGCCCATGCTGACTCTGTTTAATCACTTCATTCTTATCCAGGTAATGACATACATGTTGTTTAATAATTTGTTCAAAGATCTTTCCTGGTATAGAAGTCAAACTCACCGACCTATAGTTGCCTGGGTCCACCTTCTTCCCCTTTTTGAAGATAGGAACAACATTTGCTCTTCTACAGTCTTCTGGGACTTCTCCTGTTCTCCATGAATTTTCGAAGATTATGGAGAGGGGTTCAAAAATTTCTCCTGCTATCTCCTTCAGTACTCTGGGGTGTAATTCATCTGGACCTGGAGACTTGAATTCATTTAGGTTAGCTAAGTGTTTCCTCACTATCTTTCTGTTTATAGATATCCTGGATTCTTCTTTTCCCTTAATAGGACAGTGAAGAACAGTTCATGTTACATTTCCTTACTGAGAGAAAACAGATTTTTCATCCTGTAAAAATCCTATAGCATCTTTGACTTTTCTTTTACTTTTGACATATCCCCAAAATCCTTTATTATTGCTTTTGACATCTCTTGCAAGCCTCAATTCATTGTCAGCTTTAGTTAATCTGATTTGTGCCCTGCAGCTTCTGCAGACAGCATTATATTCTTCTTTAGATATGCCTCCCTCTTTCCATTTTATAAACGTTTCTTTCTTCCTTTTTAGCATGTGCTTAAGTTCTGTGTTCATCCATCCTGGTTTCCTTAAACGCTTCCTATTCTTCCCTCTTTTCGGACTTGTTAACAATTGTGCTTTGCGAATTTAATTTTTCAAGATTTCCCATCCTTCCTGGACATTTTTGTCCTTAAGGATATCCAGTCTTTGGATCCCTCCAATTCTCTTTGAGTCCCTTAAAATCTGCCTTTCTGAAATCTAACCTTGACATCTGAGTCTTCACAGGTCTTCCTCCTCTAGTTATCCAAAATTCTAAAATAGCATGGTCGCAACCTCCTAGAGTCCCAGCCACTTTTACCTCCTCATCCATTTCCTCCCTGTTTATAAGGATTAGATCCAAGGTAGCAGATCCCCTTGTTTTCTCCCCTACCTTTTGGAAGATAAAGTTGTCAGCAAGAGAGGATAAGAATTTCCTTGACCTATTAGTTTTGCCTGAGAGAGATTCCCAACAAATGTCAGGATAGTTGAAATCTCCCATGACAACTATGTCATATTTTTGGGAGAACTTGGCCATTTGATGCATAAAGTGTTCATCAATATCTTCAGCTTGCACAGGCGGCCTGTAGTAAATGCCTACAATGGTGTCCTTTCCATTGTTCTGTCCTTGTATTCTTACCCAAACAGTTTCCACAGAACTCCCAGTCTCTGAAGCTTGGATCTCTGTGCAGATATACGCGTTTCTAACATACAATGCGACACCCCCTCCTCGTTTATCAAGTCTGTTTCTAGCAAATAAGTTGTATCATTCTAGTCTTGTATTCCAATCATATGTATCGTCCAACCAAGTCTCAGTGATTCCAATGACATCATATTTCTTTTCCTGCGTTAGTAGTTCCAATTCTCCTTGTTTGTTGCCCATGCTTTGTGCATTAGTATAGAAACATTTTAGTTTGTGATTGGTTTCTCTTTCTCCAATATTTTTATTATTTAGATTCTTTTGTCTTTGTTCTTCCTTTCCACTTCTAATAGGAGAGTTCTCAATAGCATTTGTCAGGTGTATGGCTTTTTCTGGCCTTTTGCTTCCCTTCCCACATTGTTCGAGTGTAAAGCTCTCCTGATGAGTGCAGCAAGGCGACTTCCAAATACATGTTCTCCAGTCTTCGTTAGGTGCACCCCATCTCTAGCAAGTAGTCCATCGTATACGTAATTCACTCCGTGATCCAGAAATCTAAATCGTTGCTGACGGCACCATCGACGTAGCCAGTTGTTCACCTGCAGAATCTTACTCCACCTTCTTGTTCCATGGCCATCCACTGGGAGGATGGAAGAGAAGACCACCTGCGCTCCCAGTTCTTTCACTTTCTTGCCTAAGTCTTCAAAGTCTCTGCAGATGGTTTCCAGGTCATTTCTTGCAGTGTCATTTGTCCCCACATGTAGTAGCAGGAATGGGTAGTCATCTGTAGGTCTGAAGAGTCCTGATATCCTGTCAGACACATCTTTAATTTTTGCACCTGGAAGACAGCACATTTCTCTTGAAGTTATATCCGGTCTGCAGATAGCGGCCTCTGTTCCTCTCAACAGGGAATCCCCCATGACCACCACTCTCCGTTTCTTCTTCACAACATTTTTCTTTCTCCATCCAGGAGGACTCTGAAGGCGTACAAGGTTGCTGTTTGTGGGCAAAGTCTTATCCTGATGTATTTCTTCATCGTTCTCTTGCGTGAGAGCCTGGTACTGGTTCCTGAGAAGTAAGGGCGCTGACTGCCTCCCGATCCTCCTGCTTCTGTGGGTCACATGTTTCCATTTCCTCTGTTTCTTCAGGTGCACTTCGAATTTCTTCTCTTTCTCTAACATGAAGAGATAATTCTGCTCTAAGAACTCTTCACCTTCCTTAATGATCTTCAACGTAGCTAACCTCTCTTCGAGATTTTGCAACTTTTCCTCCAGCAGGGACACAAGCCGCATTTGTGGCAGGTGAAGATTGGCCTTTCCACTGGTAAGTCTGTGAACATGTAGCAAGAAATTCAGCTCACTAATGGCTCCTGGCCTCTTCCATGTTGTTATTGTTCAAAAGATTTCAAAGCGATGAAAAATGAGCCAAAATTCGGCACGCGGTTTACCGATTTCCTCTTTTCACCTGCAACTGCTAAAATCCAGTCATCGTTGAGCTCGCGGAGACTCTTCACTTATCCCAGAAGGCACTGGGATTATGCAAATTATCTCCTCAGGGTTGGACTAGATGGCCCAGGAGGGCCCTTCCAACTTTACCATTCTATGATTCTAGGAAAAAAAGCCCTGCAGGAAAGGGATAGTGAAGTCTGAGCGAGTGCTTAGTGAGTCTCAGGTGTGTCAGGTCCAGAGAGAGGCCTGGCAACTTACCGCGTACACAGAAATGCAAGTCGTTCACGGTGACTGATCTCGGATGTGTACAGTCCTGTGCCAAAGGTGAATCTGAGTTGGATGTCCTGTGCCCCAAAGAAGACTGGCGTTTGTAACGATTGCAAAACAGGTGAATATGGTCCCCGGCTGCGATCCGGAGGATATCCTGGACTGTGTACGGCTGTGTGAGTAAAGAGACTGTGATAAAGCAGTGCAAGACACCCACGGGAACTAGTCAGAGGAGGACTAACGTGTGTAGTGCCTGCAACATGTAATGCTGTGTGAATAGAGTCTTGGATACGGCGCATAGACGCCCATGGGAACTAGTCAGAGGAGGACTGGCGAGTTTAGTGTCTGTAAAATGAAGGATGCCGTATAATATATATTCTGCAAATGGTGAAATGGATACTAATCATATGCACTGAAGTTATATGCACTTGTGTGGATTGGACTTTTATGTGTGAAGATAACACATTAGAGACTTGTGTTTGAATTTTGTGGGTCACTGCCTCTTCACTGCGTACGGTGCTACCGCTGCCTTACATATGGTGGAGAATGCGGGCAGTGTGAACTGAGGCATACACCAGAGAGTGCTGCAGATCGTTGTGCAAGTCTGCTGGAGAAATGGAGGAACGTTTGTAGCAGTTTGTGCTCAGTCAGCATCGGCTTCAGTAAGAGGTGCTGCAGTTGCAGCAAGAGGTTCTGCAGCAGCAGGAGCTGCAGTGGCAGAAGCAGCAACAAGAGGTGCTTCAGCTGTGTAAAGAAGAGACCCCAAAGGTAAGGAGTGTTCTTTGGGTGTACCAGTGGACCTATGTAGAGTCTCGGCCCGCCAGTTCTCAGGCTAATGACTTGATGCAGTTGGTGGATGAGTGGTTCCAGCCTGAGTGTTTTTCCCCGATCGAGATGATGGAGAAAGGTGTGGTTGATCAGATGGTGCAGGCTCTGATGGCCGCCATGCAGCATCGGGTCGGTCAAAGGGACCTGGGCAGTCTGGACCTTCTGGTAGGACTGATTGAACGGTGTAAACCCACTCAGGATGTTGTATCAGAGCCCGGACATGGGGTTAGTAACTGTTCTGAGACATCTGAGCCCATGGACTGTGGGTATACTCGCCATGTATCTATGTATGCCTGCCAGTCTGTACTGCCATTATGGGCACTGCTGGCAGCGAACCGCGACTGTGCTAGGTACTTGTGAACGGGTGCCGCACAGAGGCCCTCCTGGACTCTGAGAGCAAAGTGACTTTGGTCCATAGGTCCTTTGTTGCCGAGGACAACTCCAAAGGACAGAAAGTGGAGGAGGTGGGTATTCATGGGGAAATATGGGAGTACCCGACCACTGAGGTCAATTTTTCTACACCATGTGGGGACTTTAAACGTGGTGGGAGTGGGGAAGACCCTTCCATATGGGACTGTGTTGGGGAGAGACTTGCCCCTCTTTTGGTCCCTGTGGGAGACCAGGGTCAACCCTCTCACAGTAAAGGTTGTGCCGGGCATAGAACCCAAAGATGGTGAGATACCTGCCATAGGGGTTGCCAACCTAGGGACAGAGTGTAATCCCGATAGGCTTCCCTAGAGGTTTAGGCAGGAGAGGTGAAGGATGTTAATTTGGGTGTAGAACCCGAAAATGTTGAAATACCTACCATAGGGGTCGCCATCCTAGGGACAGGGTGTAATCACGATAGGCTCCGCCTAGAGGTATTGGCAGAAGAGGGTGAAAATGTTGTTTTGGGTGCAGAAGCTGAAGATGTCAAGTCAGAGATATCTGCCACAGGGGTCGGCAACTTAGGGACAGAGTGTAACCTCGATAGGCTCCCCCTAGAGGTTGTGGCAGTAGAGGACGTGAAGACTCCACTGAACCCAGAGCTGGAAATGTCCCCTGGTATGTTCGGGACAGCTCAGTTGCAGGGTCCCACACAGAGAAACTAGTGTAAAAACCACAGGTTTAAAAAGAACGCCGGGAAGAACCGAGAGTGTGGTCGCGGAGGCGACTGGGTACATGCACACGAGGAACCCTCTGGCACCGGCCAAGGATGTGGCCGGGGGTCAGGGTAAAATAGAGTGCTTGATAGACAGCAGTGTTGGGAGGCTCAGGTTCAGGTGCGACGTAATAAATATGGATGCTCGGAGTTGCCGGGGCGGACCGTGGCGTTTCAGCGTGATATATTCACCGAAGCACGGGTAAGGGTACAGAGTAAACGGTACCAAGGGCCCATAGGCAGGTACTTAGGTGACAGGATGAGTTGTAGGGTTAGTGAACCCAAAATAAACAGTGTCGAGATCACCCAAAACCGGCCCAACTCTACGGTTAAACAGAAAAGTGGGCGTGTCGTCGTCGGCAATGGAGAACGGGGTGGTGGGTGGTTCCGTAATGAAGCATGGAGGGCAAACGCAGAGGGGAGGGATGCATTCGCTGATCGATGGTTCCAGACCCTACTTTGGTTTCTTAATGCAGTGTCGGGCGGGGATGTCACAGGGGCATGCGGATGCCCTCTCTCGCGCTCATGTGGGGTGTCAAGTGTTCAACGCCACAGGTTTGAACAGGGGAGGGGGATATGTGAGGCAGTGACCCCTGTTACAACTAGAGGGTGCTGTGTATTCTCCACAGGATACGCACGGAGGCGTATTGAAGCTATGGGAATGCATTGCTGTCACAGGTGTAGCTGGGATTGCAATGGTGAAGCAGTGACCGATGTCACAGGTAGAGGTTGCTGTGTAGTCTCCCCAGGGTATGCACGGAGGTGTATGATGGCTATAGGTGTGCATGGCAGTCACAGGTGTAGCTGTGACTGCAATGCAGACTGATAATAAAAGTAAGTGTTAGGCTAGTTTCACATTTGCATGTCAGGGTGCAGCGTCGGCCTACGTGCGGCTGCTGCTAAGCCCCGCCCCCTGCGGCGCCTCCGCCGGTAGCTCCGCCTCCGGAGACTGTACCGTGTGATCCCTGATGGATTAGTGACATCTGGCAGGGCTGCGAGGTGCAGTTCTTCACATGTTGGTGAAAGTGGGGAGACTGTACCGCATGATCCCTGATGTATTAGTGACGTCAGGCGGGGCTGCGAGGTGCGGTTCTTTACAAATTGGTGAAAGTGGGGAGACTGTACTGCGTGATCCCTGATGTATTAGTGACGTCAGGCGGGGCTGCGAGGTGCGGTTCTTCACATGTTGGTGAAAGTGGGGAGACTGTACTGCGTGATCCCTGATGTATTAGTGACGTCAGGCGGGGCTACAAGGTGCGGTTCTTCACATGTTGGTGAAAGTGGAGAGACTGTACCGCGTGATCCCTGTTGTATTAGTGACGTCAGGCAGGGCTGCGAGGTGCGGTTCTTCCTATGTTGGTGAAAGTGGGGAGACTGTACCGCGTGATCCCTGATGTATTAGTGACGTCAAGCAGGGCTGCGAGGTGCAGTTCTTCACATGTTGGTGAATATGGGGAGACTGTACCGCGTGATCCCTGATGGATTATTGACGTCAGGCGGGGCTGCGAGGTGCGGTTCTTGACATGTTGGTGAAAGTGGGGAGACTGTACTGCGTGATCCCTGATGGATTAGTGACATCAGGTGGGGCTGCGAGGTGCGGTTCTTCACATATTGGTGAAAGTGGGGAGACTGTACCGTGTGAGCCCTGATGGATTAGTGACATCTGGCAGGGCTGCGAGGTGCGGTTCTTCACATGTTGGTGAAAGTGGGGAGGCTGTACCGCGTGATCCCTGATGTATTAGTGACGTCAGGCGAGGCTGCGAGATGCGGTTCTTCACATGTTGGTGAAAGTGGGGAGACTGTACCACGTGATCCCTGATGGATTAGTGATGTCAGGCGGGGCTGCGAGGTGCGGTTCTTCACATGTTGGTGAACGTGGGGACACTACCGTGTGACCCCTGATATATTGGTGACGTCAGGCGGGGATGCGAGGTGCTGTTCTTCCCATGTTGGTGAAAGTGGGGAGACTGTACCGCGTGATCCCTGATGTATTAGTGATGTCAGGCAGGGCTGCGAGGTGCGGTTCTTCACATGTTGGTGAAAGTGGGTAGACTGTACCTTGTGATCCCTGTCCATGCTTTCTCTTGCAGGCATATGGGATTGTGTGGAAGGCCATTGACCGCAAATCCGGAGAAATTGTGGCTGTGAAGAAAATTTTTGATGCATTTAGAAACCGGACAGACGCTCAGGTGAGGAGGTGCAGTGCCCACAACGTGATATCCCCACCCCCCAAGATGTGCGCTGACCCTTATGCCTGAACTAATGTCTTCCCCTCTCATTACAGCGAACCTTCCGGGAAATCATGTTTCTTCAGGTGAGTCATGTGACTGTGGGCGTGGAGCGTTGTCTCCTGGTCATAATTCACACATTACTCCACATATCAGAATTGTCTACAGAGCTGCTGTTCTGATGGGATCGGCCTCCCACTCTCATTGATCTTCTGCTGAGGGTACTACAAGGTTCTCAATAGGGTTGAGGTCAGGTGAAGATGGTGGCCACACCATGAGTTTCTCTCCTTTTATGTGAGTCAGTGGTTTCTTTGTAGTGTAAGATGGGGCATTGTCGGTGCTAAGATGATTGTTCTACCGATGGCATGGTTTTTCTTTTTGTACCATGAAAGAAAGTTGTCAGTCAGGCGGGGCTGATGGATTAGTGACGTCAGGCGGGGCTGCGAGGTGCGGTTCTTCACATATTGGTGAAAGTGGGGAGACTGTACCGCGTGATCCCTGATGTATTAGTGACGTCAGGCGGGGCTGCGAGGTGCAATTCTTCACATATTGGTGAAAGTGGGGAGACTGTACCGCGTGATCCCTGATGTATTAGAGACGTCAGGCGGGGCTGTCAGGTGTGGTTCTTTACATATTGGTGAAAGTGGGGAGACTGTACCGCGTGATCCCTGAGGTATTAGTGACGTCAGGCGGGGCTGTGAGGTGTGGTTCTTCACATATTGGTGAAAGTGGGGAGACTGTACCGCATGATCCCTGATGTATTAGTGACGTCAGGTGGGGCTGCGAGGGGCGGTTCTTCACATATTCGTGAAAGTGGGGAGACTCTACCGCGTGATCCCTGATATATTAGTGACGTCAGGCAGGGCTGTGAGGTGCGGTTCTTCACATATTGGTGAAAGTGGGGAGACAGTGCCTCGTGATCCCTGATGTATTGGTGATGTCAGGCGGGGCTGTGAGGTGCGGTTCTTCACATGTTGGTGAAAGTGGGGAGACTGTACCGCGTGATCCCTGATGTATTAGTGACGTCAGGTGGGGCTGCGAGGTGCGGTTCTTCACATATTGGTGAAAGTGGGGAGACTGTACCGTGTGATCCCTGATGAATAGCTGAAACTCCTAAACCCTTCATCCAATGTTAATGTGGATACCCTCAAATGAAAGCTGAAAGTCTGAACTTCAACTGCATCTGAATTGTTTTGTTTAAAATTCATTGTGGTAATGTCTAGAACCAAAATTAGGAAAATGTTGTCTCTGTCCAAATATATATGGACCTAACTGTATATTCCATGTTTACAGAGCCAGCTGAATACTTTCATTTTTGTCGGGGCCACCGCAGAGGCTTCTGCTTGTGAGCACTGTAGGACATGACATCACTACTGATGCGCCATTCACATGATCGTCTCCGGGGGACGGTATAGAACGTGACATCACTACTGATGCCCCATTCACATGATCGTCTCCGGGGACGGTATAGGACGTGACATCACTACTGATGCCCCATTCACATGATCGTCTTCGGGGCCGATATAGGACATGACATCACAACTTATGCCCCATTCACATGATCGTCTCTGGGGGCCACTATAGGACGTGACATCACCACTGATTCCTCATTCACATGATCGTCTCTGGGGGCCAGTATAGGACATGACATCACCACTGATGCCCCATTTACATGATCGTCTCTGGGGCCAGTATAGGACATGACATCACTACTGATGCCCCATTCACATGATCGTCTCCGGGGACGGTATAGGACGTGACATCACCACTGATGCCCCATTCACATGATCGTCTTCGGGGCCGATATAGGACATGACATTACTACTGATGCCCCATTCACATGATCTTCTCTGGGGCCGATATAGGACATAACATCACTACTGATGCCCCATTCACATGATCGTCTCTGGGGCCGGTATAGGACGTGACATCACTATTGATGCCCCATTCATATGATCGTCTCCGGGGCCGGTATAGGACGTGACATCACTACTGATGCCTCATTCACATGATCATCTCTGGGGGCCAGTATAGGACGTGACATCACTACTGATGCCCGATTCACATGATGGTCTCCGGGGTCGGTATAGGACACAACATCACTACTGATGCCCCATTCACATGATTGTCTCCGGGGCCGTTATAGGACATGACATCACTACTGATGCACCATTCACATGATCTTCTCTGGGGCCGGTATAGGAAGTGACATCACTTCTGATGCCCCATTCACATGATCGTTTTTGGATCCGGTATAGGACTTGACATCACTACTGATGCCTCATTCACATGATCGTCTCCGGGGCCGTTATAGGACATGACATCACTACTGATGCCTCATTCACATGATCGTCTCCGGGGCCGTTATAGGACGTGGCATCACTTCTGATGCCCCATTCACATGATCGTTTTCGGGGCCAGTATAGGACGTGACATCACTACTGATGCCCCATTAACATGATCATCTCCTGGGCCGATATAGGATATAACATCACTACTGATGCCCCATTAACATGATCGTCTCCGGGGCCGGTATAGGACATGACATCACTACTGATGCCCGATTCACATGATCGTCTCCGGGGCCAGTATAGGACATGACATCACTACTGATGCCCCATTCATATGATCGTCTCCAGGGCCAGTATAGGACATGACATCACCATTGATGCCGCATTCACATGATTGTCTCTGGGGCCAGTATAGGACATGACATCACCACTGATGCCCCATTCACATGATCGTCTCCGGGCGGTATAGGACATCACTACTGAAGCCCCATTCACATGATCTTCTCTGGGGCCGGTATAGGACATGACATCACTACTGATGCCCCATTCATATGAACGTCTCCGGGGCCAGTATAGGACATGACATCACCACTGATGCCCCATTCACATGATCGTCTCCGGGGCCAGTATAGGACGTGACATCACTACTGTTGCCCCATTCACATGATCGTCTCCGGGGCCAGTATAGGACATGACATCACTACTGATGCCCCATTCACATGATCGTCTCTGGGGCGGTATAGGACGTGACATCACTACTGATGCCCCATTCACATGATCGTCTCTGGGGCGGTATAGGACGTGACATCACTACTGATGCCCCATTCACATGATCGTCTCTGGGGCGGTATAGGACATGACATCACTACTGATGCCCCATTCACATGATCCTCTCTGGGGCGGTATAGGACGTGACATCACTACTGATGCCCAATTCATATAGAATCATAGAATCGTAGAGTTGGAAGGGACCTCCTGGGCCATCTGGTCCAACCCCCTGCTCAAAGCAGGATTCACTAAATCATCCCAGTCAGATGTCTGTCCAGCCTCTGTTTTAAGACTTCCATTGAAGGAGAACTCACCACTTCTCGTGGCAGCCTGTTCCACTCATTGATCACTCTAACTGTCAAAAAGTTTTTTCTAATATCTAGTCTGTGTCTCCTCCCATTCAGTTTCATCCCATTGCTTCTAGTCTTTCCTTGTGCAAATGAGAATAAAGTTAATCCTTCTACAATGTGACAGCCCTTTAGATATTTGTAGACAGCTATTAAGTCTCCTCTCAGTCTTCTCTTTTGCAAACTAAACATTCCCAAATCCTGTAACCTTTCCTCATAAGACAGGGTTTGCAGACCGGTCACCATTCTGGTCGCTCTTTTCTGAACTTGCTCCAGTTTGTTGATGTCTTTTTTAAAATGTGGTGCCCAAAACTGGACACAATATTCCAGATGAGGTCTGACCAAAGAGGAGTAGAGGGAAATAATGACTTCACGTGATCTAGACTGTATGCCTCTGTTAATACATCCTAGAATTGCATTTGCATTTTTTGGTGCTGCATCACACTGTTGACTCATATTCAGTCTGTGATCTATTAGTATACCCAAGTCTTTTTCACATGTGCTGTTGCTTAGCCCTATTCCTCCCATTCTGTATATGCTTTTTTCATTTTTATTGCCCAGATGTAGTACTTTGCATTTTTCCCTGTTAAAAACCATTCTGATAGTTGCTGCCCACTTCTCCAGTTTATTTATATCTTTTTGAATCCTCTCTCTCTCTTCTCTAGTATTAGCTATCCCTCCTAGCTTTGTGTCATCAGCAAATTTAATCAGTTTACCCTCAATTCCTTCATCTAAATCATTGATAAAGATGTTGAACAATACAGGGCCCAGGACAGAGCCCTGTGGTACCCCACTTGAGACATTCTTCCAACTGGATGTGCAGCCATTTACGACCACTCTTTGGGTCCGATCGCTAAGCCAGTTATGAATCCACCTAACAGTTGCCTTGTCCATTCCATACTTAGTCATTTTTTCTATAAGAATTGTATGAGAGACTTTGTCAAATGCTTTGCTGAAGTCAAGATATACTATATCTACAGCATTTCCTTGATCCACCCAATCAGTGATTCTTCATAGAAGGAAATTAAGTTAGTCTGACATGACTTATTAGTTACAAACCCATGCTGACTCTGTTTAATCACTTCATTCTTATCCAGGTACTGACATACATGTTGTTTAATAATTTGTTCAAAGATCTTTCCTGGTATAGAAGTCAGACTCACCGGCCTATAGTTGCCTGGGTCCACCTTCTTCCCCTTTTTGAAGATAGGAACAACATTTGCTCTTCTACAGTCTTCTGGCACTTCTCCTGTTCTCCAAGAATTTTCAAAGATTGTGGAGAGGGGTTCAAAAATTTCTTCTGCTATCTCCTTCAGTACTCTGGGGTGTAATTCATCTGGACCTGGAGACTTGAATTCATTTAGGTTAGCTAAGTGTTTCCTCACTATCTTTCTGTTTATAGATATAATGGGTTCTTCTATTGTTCTATTGTCTCTGGGGCCAGTATAGGACATGACATCACTACTGATGCCCCATTCACTTGATCGTCTCCGGGGCCAGTATAGGACATGACATCACTACTGATGCCCCATTCATATGATCGTCTCCAGGGCGATATAGGACCTGACATCACTACTGATGCCCCATTCATATGATCGTCTCCGGGGCGATATAGGACCTGACATCACTACTGATGCCCCATTCACATGATCGTCTCCGGGGCCGGTATAGGATTTGACATCACTACTGATGCCCCATTCACATGATTGTCTGCGGGGTCGATATAGGACATAACATCACTACTGATGCCCCATTCACATGATCATCTCCGGGGCCGATATAGGACATGACATTACTACAGATGCCCCATTCACATGATCATCTCCGGGGCCGATATAGGACATGACAACACTACTGATGCCCCATTCACATGATCGTCTCCGGGGCCAGTATAGGATCTGACATCACTACTGATGCCCCGTTCGCATGATTGTCTGCGGGGCCGATATAGGACATAACATCACTACTGATGCCCCATTCACATGATCATCTCCGGGGCCGATATAGGACATGACATTACTACAGAGGCCCCATTCACATGATTGTCTCCGGGGGCCGATATAGGACGTGACATCACTACTGATGCCCCATTCACATGATTGTCTCCGGGGGCCGATATAGGACATGACATCACTACTGATGCCTCATTCACATGATCGTCTCAGGGGGCCGATATAGGACGTGACATCACTACTGATGCCCCATTCACATGATTGTCTCCGGGGGCCGATATAGGACATGACATCACTACTGATGCCTCATTCACATGATCGTCTCAGGGGGCCGATATAGGACGTGACATCACTACTGATGCCCCATTCACATAATCGTCTCTGGGGCCGGTATAGAACATGACATCACTACTGATGCCCCATTCACATGATCGTCTCTGGGGCTGGTATAAAGCGTGACATCATTACTGATGCCTCATTCACATGATCGTCTCCAGGGCCGATATAGGACATAACATCAATACAGATGCCCCATTCACATAATCGTCTCCGGGGCCAGCAAAGGACATGACATCAGTACTGATGCCCCATTCACATGATCATCTCTGGGGCCAATATAGGACATGACATCACTACAGATGCCCCATTCACATGATCGTCTCGGGGGCCGATATAGGACGTGACATCACTACTGATGCCCCATTCACATGATCATCTCCGGGGCCGATATAGGACATGACATTACTACAGATGCCCCATTCACATGATCGTCTCGGGGGCCGATATAGGATGTGACATCACTACTGATGCCCCATTCACGTGATTAACTCCGGGGCCGGTATAGGACATGACATCACTACGATGCCCCATTCGCATGATCGTCTTCGGGGCCGATATAGGAACTGACATTACTACAGATGCCCCATTCACATGATTGTCTCCGGGGCCGATATAGGACATGACATCACTACTGATGCCCCATTCACATAATCGTCTCTGGGGCCGGTATAGGACATAACATCACTACTGATGCCCCATTCACATGATTGTCTCCGGGGCCGGTAGAAGACATGACATCACTACTGATGCCCCATTCATATGATCGACTCTGGGGCCGGTATAGGACATGACATCACTACTGATGCCCCATTCACATGATCGTCTCTGGGGCCGGTATAAGATGTGACATCACTACTGATTACTGATCACTTGATTGTCTCTGCTGCTGGTATAGGACATGACATCACTACTGATGTCTGGTAACTTGATCCTCTGGGGCCAGTATAAGACGTGACATCACTATTGATGTCTGGTAACTTGATCCTCTGGGGCCATTATAAGACGTGACATCACTACTGATGTCTGGTAACTTGATCCTCTGGGGCCAGTATAAGACGTGACATCACTACTGATGTCTGGTAACTTGATCCTCTGGGGCCAGTATAGGACTTGACATTACTACTGACATCTGACCACACAATTGTTGCCGGGGTCGGTATAGGACGTGACGTCATTACAGATGCGTCAATCACTACTGTCACCCGATCATATGATCTGTTCTGTATTTCTAGGAGTTCGGGGAACATCCAAACATCATTAAATTGCT
Organism: Dendrobates tinctorius; assembly: GCF_039654945.1. Lineage (NCBI taxonomy): Eukaryota > Metazoa > Chordata > Amphibia > Anura > Dendrobatidae > Dendrobates > Dendrobates tinctorius. The sequence goes on along the minus strand of NW_027361902.1, from coordinate 1,583,370 downwards.
GAATGTCATCCGAGCTCAGAACGACAAAGACATCTATCTGGTTTTTGAATATATGGGTAATGTTCCCCCCATTACATATACTGAGGTTTAAGGTATGAGGTGTCTTAGTCTGTAGTGATGGGTATATGGTAATGTCCCACTCATTATACTGTACATAGTGAGGTATATGGCGCCTCAGTCTGTAGTGATGAGTCATAGCAAAAAGTGGTGGCACCCTTGAAATTGGTCCAGAAAATTAAGTATTTCTCCCAGAAAATGATTGCAATTACATGTTTTGTTATACACGTGTTCATTTTGTTTGTTTGTATTGGACATAATTCCACATAAAAAACTAAAAAATGGGAGGAACAAAATTGTTGGCAACTTTCCAAAATTGTGGGTAAACAACCTTGTTTCAAGCATGTGATGCTCGTTGTCACTTACCTGTGGCAAGTAACAGGTATGGGCAATATGAAAATCACACCTGAAACTAGATACAAAGTAGAGACGTTGCCTCAGTCTTTGCATTGTGTGTTTGTGTGCCATACTAAGCATGGAGAACAGAAAGAGGAGAAGATAACTGTCTGAGGACATGAGAACCAAAATTGTTGACAATATCAACAATCTCAGGGTTACAAATCCATCTCCAGAGATCTTGATGTTCCTTTGTCCAAGGTGCACAACACAATCAGAAGTTTGCAACCCATGGCACTGTAGATAATCTCTAATTGTCTCTTCAGATAGGAAGATAACTAGAACTCAAGTGCCACCTATAGGAAGTAGCAATCCTAAAAGTCAATGTCAACCCTTTAACGAGCCTTGTCACATGGCTAAGGATAAAAGCCAAAACCTAAGTCACGTGACAAGGCTCTTTAAAGGGTCGACATTAACTTTTAGGATTGCTACTTTCTATAGGTGGCACTAGAGTTCTAGTCTTCCTTTCTGAAGAGACAATTTGCATAAGATTGTGTACAGCGGCCAAGGAGGGGTGAAGGGAAGGACCAAACTCATTTACATACAGCGCCAAATTAAGGTGACAGATTCCCTTTAAAAGTCTCCTCATCTCGGCATGCTTAACATATCACTCTCCGCAAGGAGAAACGTTACCCCTTGGATTCCACACTAAGCATGGAGAGCAGAAAGAGAAGAGAGCTGTCTGAGGACTTGTGAACCAAAATTGTTGAAAAATTTCAACAATCTCAAGGTTACAATCCATCTCCAGAGGTCTTATGTTCCTTTGTCCACAGTGCACAACATAATCAAAAGTTTGCAACCTATAGCACTGTAGCTAATCTCTGTGGACATGGACTGCAGAGAAAAATTGATGAAAGTTTGCAACGTATGATAGTCTGGATGGTGGCAGATAAGCAGCTCCAATCAAGTTCCAAAGAAATTCAAACTATCCTGCAGGCTCAGGGGGCATCAGTGTCAGCGCAAACCATCCGTCCACATGTGAATGAAATTAAACAATATAGCAGGAGACCCCGGAATACCCCACTGCTGACATAGACATAAAAAAGCTAGACTTCAGTTTCCCAAAATGTACACTAGTCAAAATCCTCTTGGGAAAGTGACTTGTGGACAGAGGAGACTAAGATAGATCTTTTTGATATGGCACTTCATTCTAATGTTTACCGAAAACGGAATGAGGCCTACAAAGAAAAGAACACAGTACCTACAGTCAAATATGGTGGAGGTTCAAAGATGTTTTGGGGTTGTTTTGGGGTTGTTTTACTGCCTATGGCACTGGCGGCCTTGACTGTGCAAGGCATCATGAAATCTGAAGATTGCCAACTGATTTTGGGTCACAATGTAGTGCCCAGTGTCAGAAAGCTGGATTTGCCACTTAGGTCATGGGTATTCCAGCAGGACATCGACTCCTGACATACTTCAAGTAGCCCACAGAAATGGATGGAAGCAAAGTGCTGCAGAGCTCTGAAGTGACAGCAATGAGTCTGGATCTAAATCCCATTGAACACCTGTGGAGAGACCTTAAAATTGGTGTTGGAGAAGGCGCCTTCACATTTGAGAGACCGGGAGCAGTTTCTAAAAGAAGAGTCCAAGATCCCAGCTGAGAGGAGTAAGAAGCTTGTGGATGATTATATGAAGCGATTGATTGCAGTTATTTATTCCAAAGGGGGTGCAGCCAAATATTTTGAGTGTGCCAACAATTTTGTCCGGCCATTTTTGTGGTTTTGTGTGAATTTATGTCCAATTTGCCCTTTTCCTCCGTTATTTTGTGTTGTTCCAATACACATAAAGGAAGTAAACCTTTGTATAACAAAACTTATAATTGTCTGGGAGAAATACTTAATTTTCTGGAAAAATTTCCAGGGTGCCAGCACTTTCGGACATGACTGTATATCAGAATGTCCCCCCCATTATATACAGTGGTAAAAATAAGCCTTTGATCCATTGCTGATTTTGCAGTTTTCCCACCTACAAAGAATGGAGAGGTCGGTGTCAGGAACCCCGCACTGCACTTGCTCACTGAGCTAGTGCGCGTGTTCTGAGTACAAAGACTTGGAACAAAACCGTTGGCACAACCCTGGTAACTGGAGTTGGTGCACAAGTAGGATCCCAATCCGTGAACTTCAATTTATATAGACTTGGCACACACCAAAAAGATTCTTATGCAGAAAGGTGGTTTTAATGAATTGCAGTACATACATACAGACGTTTTGGTCTAGGACCTTCATCAATGTACAATAAGTTGTACTGTGAGCTCTTAGTGACTGGGCTTTAAGGGAGACACCAATACTGCAAGGAGGCACCTGCGGCCGTCCCACGTGGTTCTATATAACAAGTGGACGCAGTATCCACCGCGAATCCAAGGGTGACCCTTGCGGGCAGCACGGTGGCTCAGTGGATAGCACTGCAGCCTTTCAGCGCTGGAGTCCTGGGTTCGAATCCCACCTAGGACAACATCTGCAAGGAGTTTGTATGTTCTCCCCGTGTTTGCGTGGGTTTCCTCCCACACTCCAAAGACATACTGATAGGGAATTTAGATTGTGAGCCCCATCGGGGACAGTGATGAAAATGTGTGCAAACTGTAAAGCGCTGCGGAATATGTTAGCGCTATATAAAAATAAAGATTATTATTATTATTATTATTATTATTATTAAGCCTGGGTCAAAGCACGAGATAGCAATACAGTACCAAAGGGTTAGACAGAATGGATAGTCAGGACGTAGCAATAGATCAGAAAACCAGAACGGGCAATAGACGGTACAATAGGGACAAACTGTAACGGAGTAACGATAGCCAAGCCAGGAGGTCAGAACCAGAAAAGACAATAGTGCCAAAACGAGAGACGGAGTACAGAGTGAGGGAACGTACTGGGTCATACACGGGAAGCAAACAAGCAACGCAGAATACACGCACACCAGGGGTCAGACACACCAGAACAACAGTATAGCTGACAGAGAACCCTGGTAAAAAGTGAGTATAAATACCCTTCCAGATCCAGAAAGAGGCCACGAACACTTAACCCTGTGAGTGCAGGGCAATAACCCTGTTCAAACCATGACAGTACCCCCCTCTTAACGGGGGGCCACTGGACCCCCAGGCTTGTCTGGGTATCTGGCGTGGAAAGCCCGCACCAGACGATCGGCATGCACCGAAGTGGCCGGAACCCATGACCGATCCTCCAGAGAGTACCCCTGCCAGTGTATCAGATACTGGAGTCTCCGGGGCACCCACTGGGAGTCGACAATGCGCCCTACTTCATACTCCAGCTGACCCTCTACCAGCACTGGTGGAGCATTTCATGAGGGATCCTCTCTCACCGTCCCCACAGGCTTTAACAGGGACCTGTGGAAGACATCAGAAATTTTAAAGGAGGTGGGCAGCTGCAGTCGGTAGGCTACTGGGTTAACAACCTCCACAACTTTGTATGGGCCAATAAACTTGGGGCCCAGCTTTATAGATGGTATCTTAAGCTTGATATTGCGGGTGAATAGCCACACCTTCTCCCCTACTGCAAATGCTGGACCTGACCCCCTCCTCCTGTCAGCAAACTGCTTATAGTTTTCCTGGGCCTTGGAAATATTCCTCTGAACCTCCCTCCAAAGAATTCTAAGACGTTGTGTCGCACCCTCAGCTCCAGGACAACCTGAATCCATGCGGGAAAACTCTCCAAAATGTGGGTTAAACCCATAGTTGATCTGAAAGGGAGACTTCCCAGTAGATTGACTCACACGACCGTTGAATGCAAACTCTGCCATGGGCAATACCTCACACCAGTCCTCCTGCCTGGAAGAGGCCAAGCATCTCAGAATCTGCTCCAACGATTGGTTCGTGCGCTCCGTCTGTCCATTAGACTCTGGGTGGTAGGCAGAGGAGGACAACGAAATCCCCAGCTTTTTGCAAAAAGCCCTCCAGAACCTGGCTACAAACTGTACCCCTCTGTATGACACCACATTCATAGGCCCTCCATGCAACCTAATTATATGCTGCATAAATAAGCGGGCCAGGGTTTCAGCAGATGGTAACGCGGGGAGAGGTACAAAGTGGGCTTGTTTTGAAAACCTATCCACCACCACCCATATCACCGAGTTGCCCCTGGAAGGAGGAAGATTTGTGATAAAATTCATGGACAAATGTGTCCATGGTCTATCCGGAATTGGCAAAGGCACCAACTCCCCGGCCGGCCAGACCTGCGAACTTTTAGAACGAGCGCACACTCCACATGCAGTCACAAACTTTTGAATATCTGTTACCATAGAGGGCCACCAGAAACCCCTCGCAATTGCCCCCGGGTAGCTGCAATCCCAGGGTGAGCACTCAACATAGAATCATGAAATTCCTGCATAAGTCCGAGACGGAAACGTTCCGGTGCAAACAATTTACCCGGGGGTTTACCACCCGGAGCCTGAGCCTGGGCCTCCAAAATCTCTCTCTGTAACTCAGATGAGATTTCGGCCACCACTACTCCTGGCTGAAGAATGGAGGAGGGAGGTTCTGGAGGGGACACTGAATCAAAGCTTCGGGATAAGGCATCAGCCTTGATGTTTTTAGATCCCGGGCGGAATGTGATGGTAAACTGAAATCGAGAAAAAAAAAAAGCGCCCACCGAGCCTGTCTGGGGGTCAATCTCTTGGCAGACTCGATATAGGCCAAATTTTTGTGATCAGTGATGACGGTAATGGGATGAATAGCCCCCTCTAGGAAATGCCTCCATTCTTCAAAAGCCAACTTGACCGCCAACAACTCTCTATTGCCGACATCGTAATTTCTCTCGGCAGAGGAAAATTTTTTAGAGAAGAAGGCGCAAGGCCTCAGATTAGTATAGGTAGGAGGGCCCTGAGACAAAACTGTCCCCACCCCTACTTCCGAGGCGTCAACCTCCACGACAAAAGGCCTTGACGGGTCGGGTTGTACCAATACAGGGGCTGAAGAAAAGCACTTTTTTAATGTCATGAAAGAATTTTTTGCAGCTACAGACCAATTTTTTTACATCAGCCCCCTTGAGAGTGAGGTCCGTTAGAGGCTTTACCACCTGCGAGAAGCCCTTAATACATTTCCTATAAAAGTTAGCAAAGCCTAAAAATCGCTGCAACCCTTTCAAGTCATGAGGCTGCACCCAATCTGTAACAGCCTGGACCTTCTTAGGATCCATGCGGAACCCCTCCCCTGACACAATCAACCCCAGAAAGGATACTTCTTGCATGAAAAATGAGCATTTTTCCAACTTGACATACAAATTACTCTCCCTCAGTCTCAGGAGAACCATCCGCAAATGGTGCAAGTGAGATTGACTGTCCACCGAGTACACCAGAATGTCATACAAATAGATGACCACAAAACGACCAATTAAATCAGAGAAAATTACATTAATAAAATTCTGAAAAACAGCAGGAGCGTTGGTGAGACCAAAGGGCATAACCAAGTTTTCGAACAGCCCTTCAGTCGTCAGGAATGCTGTTTTCCATTCGTCCCCTTCCCGGACTCATAAGGTTGTATGCCCCACGTAAATCTAGTTTAGAGAACCACTTGGCCCCGGTGAGTTGGTTACATAGATCAGGAATTAGGGGGAGAGGGTATGTATTTTTCACAGTAATTTTGTTTAATTCCCGAAAGTCGAGGCACGGCCGCAAACCACCATCTTTTTGCTTAACAAAAAATAAGCCTGCCGCCACAGGTGAAACAGAAGGCCTAAAATACCCTTTGCAGAGACTCTCGGTAATGTACTCCTTCATGGCTAGACGTTCGGGCCCGGACAAATTGAACAGGCGATCCTTGGGTAACTTGGCTCCAGGGACTAGATTAGTGGCACCATCAAAGGGTCTATGTGGTGGTAGCGCCTCAGCCTCACTTTCAGAAAATACGTCTTCAAAATCTTTCAGGTACTCCGGAATACCTTCCAGATCAACAGACGACACTGACACAGATTTTACTGGGGTGACAAGAGTTGTCAAGTTACAACATAGACCGTTAGCCATACAACCCCACTGAATGATCTCCCCTGTGACCCAGTCAATAGTAGGATTGTGACGTTGAAGCCAAGGCATACCCAGTACCAGTCCAGCCGGCAGATTATTTAGAACAAAACACCTTAATTTTTCCACATGAGTGGAACCCACTTTCAGCGAAAAGATATCAGTCATGAAACAAATTCCCTCCTGGGTGATAGGAGAAGAATCAGTTGCCACAATTTTAACAGGATCTTTTAACCTGACTGTCCCTATCTTATGAAAAGTCACAACTTTGGCATCGATCAGATTAATAGAAGAACCACAGTCAACAAAGGCGGTAGTCCCAGCCGGACCGCCTGTAAGTTCTTGTTCCACCGGAAGCAGAATTTTAGTAAGTGAGGAAAAGGGTACCTGGGAGTCTGGGCAACCTCCTCGATTGTTACCCAGACTCAGTCGTTTTCCTGATGGCTTCACTGAAGAAGGGCAAGAAGGACAGTTCCTTCTCCAATGTCCAGCGGATCCACAGTAAAAGCACAATTGGTTGTTTCTACGGCGTCTCCTCTCTTTTTTCCTCCAATGACGTGACACCAACCTCCATGGGCTCAGGACTAGATACAGAGTCTCTCAGATTGGAGAATAAAGGGGTCTCCTGCAGCATGACCCCTCTTGCCTGCAGTCTACGGTCCATGCGGACAGCCTGGATCATAGCGTCTTCCAAAGAATCCGGTGGAGGATGAAGGGCTAGGGCATCTTTCAAACGTTCGGACAGGCCTCTACAGAACAAACCCCGGAGGGCAGCATCATCCCAGGAGACCTCCACTGCCCAGCGTCTGAACTCAGAGCAGAACCATTCAGCAGAGTGCTTCCCCTGTGTCACACTCATCACCATATCCTCTGCCAGATGCACTCTATCAGGCTCATCATAAATTTGCCCCAGAGCCTCAAAGAACAAATTCACAGACATACGTTCAGGAGCAGAGGAAGAGAGAGAGAAAGCCCATGCCTGTGGAGCCCCCCGAAGTAGGGAAATGACGACCCCCCCACCCTCTGGAACTCATCCCCGGAGGAGCGGGGCCTCAGAGAAAAAAAAGCTTGCATCCTTCTCTGAACGACCTGAACTCCCTTTTATCCCCTGAGAAAAGGTCGGGCAATTTGACCGGAGATTCAGGGGATGCCAATGACACATCTCTATCCCCAGCACTAGGAGCCCCTGCGGCGACAGCCCCCTGCACAGTATCCACCAACTGTTGCTGGGTCTGGGCCATCGTGCGCTGTTCCACATTAAGTTTGTGGAACATTTGGGTCAGGTGCTTGACCTGATCAGCCAAATCTTGTTTGGGATCCATGAGGATAACACACTTTTTTTTTTTTTCTTCAGAGGGAAAAAAAAACTGAAATGGTCAGCTATAATGTCAGGAACCCCGCACTGCACTTGCTCACTGAGCCAGTGCGCGTGTCCTGAGTACAAAACAGCTGGGTCTCAGTGGTGACAATGCATGCTCCAAGCTCACAAGACCTGAAGCATGTGACTGCTGGGGGCGTGGCCTCAGTGCCACAGAGCCAGGAGCTGCAGGGACACTCCTAGAAAGGTAACTACAGGACAATGTAACCTAGGGGCATAGACAGAGACAGAAACCAGATGAAGCCAGGGTCAAAGCACAAGATAGCAATACAGTACCAAAGGGTTAGACAGAATGGATAGTCAGGACGTAGCAATAGGTCAGAAAACCAGAACGGGCAATAGATGGTACAATAGGGGTAAACGGTAGCGGAGTAACGATAGCCAAGCCAGGAGGTCAGAACCGGAGAAGACAATAGTACCAAAACGAGAGACGGAGTACAGAGTGAGGGAACAGGCCGGGTCATACATGGGAATCAAACAAGCAACGCAGAATACACGCACACCAGGGGTCAGACACACCAGAACAACAGTATAGCTGACAGAGAACCCTGGTAAAGAGTGAGTATAAAGATCCAGAAAGAGGCCACGAACACTTAACCCTGTGAGTGCAGGGCAAGAACCCTGTTCAAACCATGACAGTCGGTAATTTTTATCGTAGCTACACTTCAATTGTGAAAAGAAACTAAAAATAAAATCCAGGAAATCACAACGTATGATTTTTACATAATTCATTATCATTGTATTTTATATAATAAGTATTTGATCACCCACCAACCAGCAAGAATTGTGGTTCTCACAGACCTGCTAGTTTTTCTGTAAGAAGCCTCCTTCTCTGCACTCATTACCTGTATTACACCTGTCCACACAATCACACCCCAACCTCTCCACCATGGCCAAGAGCAAAGAGCTGTCTAAGGAAACTAAGGACAAAACTGTAGACCTGCATAAGGCTGGGATGGGCTACAGGACAACAAGCAGCAGCTTGGTGAGAAGGCAACAACTGTTGGAACAATTATTAGAAAATGGAAGAAATATTGTTCAAATCCCACCAAGAACATCTGCAAGGAGTTTATATGTTCTCCCCGTGTTTGAGTGGGTTTCCTACAGGTTTTCCGGTTTCCTCCTGCACTCATATTGATAAGGAATGTACATACTAATAGGGAATGTAGATTGTGAGTCCCAATGGGGGGTAATGTATGTAAAGCGCTATGGAATTAATGGCGCTATATAAGTGAGTAAAATAAATAAATATACACAAGATGGCTGTCAATCTTCCTCGGTCTCCGTGCAAGATCTCGCCTTGTGGGGCTAAGGATGATTCTGGGAGACGTCAGGAATCAGCCCAGCTACACGGGAGGACCTGGTCAATTACCCAAAGAGAGCTGGGACCACAGTCTTAAACATTATCGTTAGTAACACGCTACGCCCTCATGGAGTAAAATCCTGCAGGGCACGCAAGGTTCTCCTGCTCACACCAGCACATGTCCAGGCACGTTTGAAGTTTGCCAATGACCATTTGGATATTCCAGAGGAGGCATGGGAGAAGATCATGTGGTAAGGTGAGACCAAAATAGAACATTCTGGTATCAACTGAACTTGCTGTGTTTGGAGGAAGAAGAATGAGTACAACCTTGTGAGGATATGGCCACTTACTAAAAACTATAGGACGAATGGACGGAGAGCGGAGTCCACAGCTCTAAGGGATGGAGCATGGAACACCGTTGTCGATATTGTTGTGTTTTATTAGTGATTTCCTTCCTCGCCAGTTCATCCTCAGGAATCAATGTTTCCATTCAGTAACACCAAGCAGAGGAGGACGAGCTGGATGGATCTTATGTAAACCTAAGGCCAGACAAGTAGATTGCTGAAGGTAAATGTAAAGCAATCATGCCATCAATCCCCTCTGTATCTCAAAGTCTCACTCCCATTGTACTCCCAACCCTAGGCCCATTGTGTGGTTGGGGATAGTAGACCCCGGGGAGCCGTCACCACAGGGGGTCTCACATGCAGCCCCAGAATATAATGCTGTCTGCAGAACCTGCAGGGCACAAATTAGATTACCTAAAGCTGAAAATGAATTGAGGCTTGCAAGAGATGTCAAAAGCAATAATAAAGGATTTTGGGGATATGTCAAAAGTAAAAGAAAAGTCAAAGATGCTATAGGATTTTTACAGGATGAAAATGATGAAATGGTAAGACAGGATGTTGAGAAGGCTGAACTTTTAAATTCCTATTTTGCATCTGTTTTCTCTCAGAAAGGAAATGTAACATCAACTGTTCTTCACTGTGCTATTAAGGGAATAGAAGAATCCAGGATATCTATAAACAGAAAGATAGTGAGGAAACACTTAGCTAACCTAAATGAATTCAAGTCTCCAGGTCCAGATGAATTACACCCCAGAGTACTGAAGGAGATAGCAGAAGAAATTTTTGAACCCCTCTCCATAATCTTTGAAAATTCTTGGAGAACAGGAGAAGTGCCAGAAGACTGGAGAAGAGCAAATGTTGTTCCTATCTTCAAAAAGGGGAAGAAGGTGGACCCAGGGAACTATAGGCCGGTGAGTCTGACTTCTATACCAGGAAAGATCTTTGAACAAATTATTAAACAACATGTATGTCAATACCTGGATAAGAATGAAGTGATCAAACAGAGTCAGCATGGGTTTGTAACTAATAAGTCATGTCAGACTAACTTAATTTCCTTCTATGACGGTATCACTGATTGGGTGGATCAAGGAAATGCTGTAGATATAGTATATCTTGACTTCAGCAAAGCATTTGACAAAGTCTCTCACACAATCCTTATTGAAAAAATGACTAAGTATGGAATGTACAAGGCAACTGTTAGGTGGATTCATAACTGGCTTAGTGATCGGACCCAAAGAGTGGTCGTAAATGGCTGCACATCCAGTTGGAAGAATGTCTCAAGTGGGGTACCACAGGGCTCTGTCCTGGGCCCTGTATTGTTCAACATCTTTATCAACGATTTAGATGAAGGAATTGAGGGTAAACTGATTAAATTTGCTGATGACACAAAGCTAGGAGGGATAGCTAATACTAGAGAAAAGAGAGAGAGGATTCAAAAAGATATAAATAAACTGGAGAAGTGGGCAGCAACTAACAGAATGGTTTTTAACAGGGAGAAATGCAAAGTACTACATCTGGGCAATAAAAATGAAAAAAGCATATACAGAATGGGAGGAATAGGGCTAAGCAACAGCACATGTGAAAAAGACTTGGGTATACTAATAGATCACAGACTGAATATGAGTCAACAATGTGATGCAGCAGCAAAAAAGGCAAATGCAATTCTAGGATGTATTAACAGAAGCATACAGTCTAGATCACGTGAAGTCATTATTTCCCTCTACTCCTCTTTGGTCAGACCTCATCTGGAATATTGTGTCCAGTTTTGGGCACCACATTTTAAAAAAGACATCAACAAACTGGAGCAAGTTCAGAAAAGAGCGACCAGAATAGTGACCGGTCTGCAAACCCTGTCTTATGAGGAAAGGTTGCAGGATTTGGGAATGTTTAGTTTGCAAAAGAGAAGACTGAGAGGAGACTTAATAGCTGTCTACAAATATCTAAAGGGCTGTCACATTGTAGAAGGATCAACTTTATTCTCATTTGCACAAGGAAAGACTAGTAGCAATGGGATGAAACTGAATGGGAGGAGACACAGATTAGATATTAGAAAAAACTTTTTGACAGTTAGAGTGATCAATGAGTGGAACAGGCTGCCACGAGAAGTGGTGAGTTCTCCTTCAATGGAAGTCTTCAAACAGAGGCTGGACAGGCATCTGACTGGGATGATTTAGTGAATCCTGCTTTGAGCAGGGGGTTGGACCAGATGGCCCAGGAGGTCCCTTCCAACTCTACGATTCTATGATTCTATGATTCTATGATGGAATATGCTTCATTCTGTGAGCTAAAGGAAAATGTTTAATAGGGAGGGAGAAAGGACACATGTGGTTTGATTCAGGCAGTTTTTGGAGTGGCTTTGAAGGGAGAGGATCCAAGCTGTGATGGATGGATGATCTATGGAGTTTTGGAGATTGATTGTTGGCTGGAGGGGTATCCATGAGCTATGGTCATGATATCCATCGTCTGGAGGAACATAGGCTGTGACTGCACACTATACTGGCTGGAGATACCAAAAGCTGTGGGACAACCAAAAGTTGGAAGACAGTGGGTATCGCCTGGTACGGGGCCAGTGGAACTACTGATCTCAGATTGGCAACTTGTGGACTGAGGACATTGTCTGTTGGCCATCTACTTGGATTTGTTGTACAACCATAGATGTATGGAATAAAAAACAGTTGCATCGGTAACCTGCCTAGATTTTGATACAGGAAAGATGTATATCTTTGTACAAAGATATACATCTTTCCTGTATCAAAATGGAGGACACCAGAATGTACCGCACTACTGGCTAACCTGCCTGCCTAGGTGATTTTTATAACCCACAACTTCAGATCTTCACAAGTGGTGGCAGCTGGTGGCATCACCTATCTCTGGACAGCATACCAGGAAAAGTTACTGATGGGTGACTTGGCAGAAGAGATGGCAGACTCCATCTACAAGAGGCTCAAGAAGGAGAAGCTGAGAGTCCTTTGCTCTGAGAGCTAGAGTGGTTGCTGGAGGACAACAGGGCAACCCTAATACAATGCTTGGACGACTGGGACCATGAACAACCACATGAGGATTGACCACAGCCAAGGGCTGTCATCCAGATGGCAGAGGATCGACCGACTGAGCTGAGGTAGATGCTGGACGCGCTAGGAGAGCGGGCCACGGAGATAGAGCGGGCGGCAGTGTTAAGCAAATATCTGGGTGTGCATTTTGCGGTACCCCCACCAGTCCCCGCACAGAGGACAGTGGATAACAGGTGAGATGGGCCCCCATCTTTAAGGTACCAGGAAATACCACCACAGTTCAATGAGGACATCTCGGATAGTGATGAACATCTCTGGTTATTTGAGAACCTCTGCCTACTACATGAGGTGTCAGTCAGTGAATGGCCCAGATTTTTGAGCGTTGGCCTGACCAAAAAAGCAAGAGAAGCTTTTAAGCTTTTAATACTTGTCTTCTGGGGATCAGAGATGTTCCTTTACCATTCACAGTGCATTACTAGAGAGGTATGCCGTCATGCCTGAAATCTACCAGAGGAAATTTCGGGAGTCTGACAAGCCCGATTCACCCACGCATCAGGAGTTTGCTAACACCCTACATATGGTGTACACTCAGTGGATAGAAGGACTGGAGGCTCGGGATGCAGAACATGTCTTGGATATATTCATGCTGGAACAATTTATGTCCAAGCTCCCAGTTGACTTAATAGAATGGGTGGTGGATAGAAAACTACTCAGCCTGGATGAAGCTGCAAGACTGGCTTATGATTGGTCTGCTAATCGACCTTGGCTACGTGAAAGTACAGCCCCAGCGAGTTACAAACAGGAGATTATATGGTGGCCAGTGAGACCCATGGATTGGAGGAACTGAGGGGAATTCGGACTTCACAAAGGGGGGGGAGGTTTCCCGAGTCCCCCAGTGCAGCCCACATTGGGGCGAGGAGGATTAAGCTGTCATGACTGTGGACACATGGGACACTTTGCCAGGGAATGCCAGGAACTTACTTGCCCACATCATCCACGTCCCCAACCGGTGAACACTGTACTACAAAGGGGCTGAAATTCGGAAGGAGAGAGGATCCCAATACCCCAACTGGAAATGGAAGAGGCATATATGGTACATGAACAAGTGTCCCGGACTAGGTGGGACACCTCAGCTACCTTTAACCAGCATCTACAGCCAGTCTGGGTAGAGGGCATGGAGGCTGCAGGACTCCGTGACTCAGGAGCCTCTGTTACATTGATCAAAGAACATCTAGTACCGGACCAATGTATTGTTTCCGGCAGCCGGATGTTAGTCAATGTAGCCGGAGGAGAACATCTGAACATTTGGAGGGCCTGACTACATTTAGACTGGGGTCACAGTCATGGAATGGTGGATGTAGTAGTTGTGCGGCACCTACCAGTAGATGTGTTGCTGGGAAACAACCTAGGAGCAGGATTGGTGGGCCAATGTCATGACCCAAAGCCAAGGAACGGTTCACACTGCGTCAGCCGAGAGGGAACAGAGCAATGTCTACATACTGACTACTCCCCTGCCTGTGGTGAGTAATGCATAAAATGTAATGACTGTTACCATGAAGGAATGTGACCTGGGGAGGAAAATAACACCAGGGAGGAGGCCCCTGGACTTCGGGACACTGGGTCTACCATCACCAGGGTCAGCCCAAATACTGTCCCTCCACGAACATTATTTATCAGGCCGCCAAGCGACCATTTCCCCAGCTGGGGGTCAGCACTCTGGGGTTGGACACAATGGCTACAAGTTTGGTTGTCATCGGGTACATGTGGAGTTTCCCATGTCTAACCGTGGATCAGGTGGAGAATATGGAGGACCCCGTGGGAGAAACAGCCCCTGTCTCAGCTAATTAAATACAGAGTCCTCGTCTCAGGGCTTCCCCCATCAGGGAGGTGGCAGGATTTGAAATATCACGAGACAAGCTGGAGATGTCTACTATGTAAACCAGGGTGGAATGGAGACTGTGGAGATTATTCACAAGGACGACATGGAATATGCCTTAAGGAAACTGGATAATAAAAGGTTTCGTTCTCATGAAGATGAAACCTTTTACATTCGTGTCCGCACTGAAAAAAGTAGGGGAGGAATGTGAGGATATGGCCGCTTACTAAAGACTATAGGACGAATGGACGTAGAGTGGAGTCCCACGGCTCTAAGGGATAGACACTTTTTCCAGCATGGAGCATCGGTTGCGTCGATATTGTTGTGTTTTATTAGATATTTTTTTGCTGTGCTTTATTAGTGATTTCCTTCCTCGTCAGTTCATCCTCAAGAATTAATGTTTCCATTCAGTAACACCAAGCAGAGGAGGACGAGCAGGCTGGATCTTATGTAAACCTAAGGCCGGACAAGTAGATTGCTAAAGGTACATGTAAAGCAATCATACTATCAGTTCCCTCTGTATCTCAATGTCTCACTGCATTGTACTCCCAGCCCTAGGCCCATTGTGTGGTTGGGGATAGTAGACCCAAGGGGGCCGTCACCACAGGGGGTCTCAAATGCAGTCGCAGGTGATGGAATATGCTTCTTTCTGTGAGCCAAAGGAAAATGTTTAAGGGGAGGGAGAAAGGACACATGGGGTTTGAATCAGGCAGTTGTTGGAGGAACTTTGAAATGAGGATCCAAGCTGTGATGGGTATCCATGAGCTATGGTCATGATATCCATCGTCTGGAGGGACATAAGCTGTGACTGCACACTAGACCGGCTGGAGATACCAAAAGCTGTGGGCCAACCAGAAGTTGGGAGACAGTGGGTCTCGCCTGGTATGGGGCCAGTGGAACTACCGATCTCAGATTAGGAACTTGTGAACTGAGGACATTGTATGTCGACCATCTACCTGAATTTGTTGTACAACCATGGATGTATGTACAGTGCCTTGCAAAAGTATTTGGCTCCCTGGAACTTTTCAACCTTTTCCCAAATATCATGCTTCAAACATAAAGATACAAAATGTAAATTTTTGGCGAAGAATCAACAACAAGTGGGACACAATTGTGAAATTGACCGAAATTTATTGGTTATTTTAAATTTTTGTGGAAAGTCAAAAACTGAAAAGTGGGGCGTGCAATATTATTCGGCTCCTGTAACTTAATACTTTGTTGTGCCACCTTTTGCTGCGATTACAGCTGCAGTCGCTTGGGGTATGTCTCTATCAGTTTTGTACATCGAGAAACTGAAATTCTCGCCCATTCTTCCTTGGCAAACAGCTCGAGCTCAGTGAGGTTGGATGGAGATCGTTTGTGAACAGCAGTTTTCAGCTTTTTCCACAGATTCTCGATTGGATTCAGGTCTGGACTCTGACTTGGCCATTCCAACACCTGGATACGTTTATTTGTGAACCATTCCATTGTAGCTTTTGCTTTATGTTTAGGATCATTGTCTTGTTGGAAGACAAATCTCCGTCCCAGTCTCAGGTCTTTTGCAGACTCCAACAGTTTTTTTTCAAGAATGGTCCTGTTTTTGGCTCCATCCATCTTTCCATCAATTTTAACCATCTTCCTTGTCCCTGCTGAAGAAAAGCAGGCCCAAACCATGATGCTGCCACCACCATGTTTGACAGTGGGGATGGTGTGTTCAGGGTGATGAGCTGTGTTGCTTTTACACCAAACATATCATTTGGCATTGTTGCCAAAAAGTTCGATTTTGTTTTCATCTGAGCAGAGCAACTACTTCCACATGTTTGGTGTGTCTCCCAGGTGGCTTGTTGCAAACTTTAAATGACACTTTTTATGGATATCTTTGAGAAATGGCTTTCTTCTTGCTACTCTTCCATAAAGGCTAGATTTGTGCAGTGTACGACTGGTTGTTGTCCTATGGACAGACTGTCCCACCTCAGCTGTAGATCTCTGCAGTTCATCCAGAGTGATCATGGGCCTCTTGGCTGCATCTATGATCAGTCTTCTCCTTGTTTGAGATGAAAGTTTAGAGGGACGGCCGGGTCTTGGTAGATTGGCAGTGGTAGGATACTCCTTCCATATCAGTATGATCGCTTGCACAGTGCTTCTTGGGATGCTTAAAGTTTTGGAAATCATTTTCTATCCAAATCCTGCTTTAAACTTCTCCACAACAGTATCACAGACCTGCCTGTTGTGTTCCTTGGTCTTCATGATGCTCTCTGTGCATCAAACAGAACCCTGAGACTATCACAGAGCAGGGGCATTTATACGGAGACTTGATTACACACAGGTGGATTATATTCATCATCATTAGTCATTTAAGGCAACATTGGATCATTCAGAGATCCACAATGAACTTCTGGAGTGAGTTTGCTGCACTGAAAGTAAAGGGGCCGATGTTATGATTAGGTCACCGAGGAGGATAACCGGGAAATAAGCTAGGCAGCCAGAACACCATAAAGGTTTGCAACTTAGCAGATTTCAGACCCCTAAACCTAACAACACAACTCGAATTAGCTGTGGGACGTACCTACGATACCCTAGACGCCTTGGCACAGCCAAAGTATTAAATAAGCTTAAAGCAAGAAAGGGGAAAGCTAAACTGCCCCGGAGCAGAACCCCAAAGGAATAGATAGCCCCCAAACATATTGCTGGTGAGACAAGATGAAGCACAAACATAGGCAGAAAATAGAGTAAGCAAATGATGGGGCCCAAACTGTCTAGATAGCACAGGACAGAAAAGATACTGTCTGCAATCACGCAAAAACCCTAAAAAATCCAACGCATCTGATATGCAAAAATACTGAGGCCACACGACCTCTCCCCCACTAGATCAGAATTCTGGTGTGAACTGGAAGCAAAACAAAAGACTGCTATAACAGGGGATTAGCAAAACTGAACAGACTGACATAAGCTGTGGCATATGGAGCGGGGTCCAGCACCGTTCCCAGCAGGGAACAATGCTGAACCCACACAGCAAAGCAGAAAGTAGAGAAAGACAAAACTGGATGAAATGCAAAAAGATTCCAGCAAACAAATGACTTATTTGAACGATGCAGGACCAAGCAGTGGACAAGTGGACTTCAAGATACACAGGAAGAAAAACAAATCACCAGCAACAACTGAGGGAAGCTTGCTCACTTAAATCTTCCCAGTCTGTAACACCTGACTTCCACTCATCGTCTTCAGGTGATAGACTTCTGTCAACCCGACCAGCTCCACTACCCGCAGCCACCACAAGAGGGAGCCCAATCTCAGAAGTCAGGTTAAGAGTGTTCACAACAGGCCAAATAATATTGCACACCCACTTTTCAGTTTTTGACTTTCCACAAAAATTTAAAATAACCAATAGATTTTGCTCAACTTCACAATTGTTCCACTTGTTGTTCTTCACCAAAAATTTACATTTGGTATATTTATGTTTGAAGCATGATATTTGGGAAAAGGTTGAAAAGTTCCAGGGGGCTGAATACTTTCGCAAGGCACTGTAATTTAAAATAGTTGCATTGTTAACCTGCCTAGGTGATATTTTATAACTCACAACCTCAGATCCTCACAATCCTCAAGAATACTGTCCCAACCATGAAGCATGGTGGGAGAAACTTCATACTTTGGCACTGCTTTTCTTGAAAGGGGACAGGATGACTGCACCGTATTAAAGGTAGGATAGATGGGGTCATGTATCATAAGATTTTGGCCAACAACCTCCCTTCCCCAGTAAGAGCATTGAAGATGGGTTGGCTGGGTTTTCTGGGATGGCAATGACCCGAAACACACAGCCAGGCCAACTAAGGAGTGGCTCTGTAAGAAGCATTTCAAGGTCCTGTAGTGACCTAGCCAGTGTCCAGACCTGAACCCAATAGAAAATCTTTGGCGAGAGATGAAACTCAATGTCACCCAGTGACAGCCCCAAAACCTGAAAAATCTAGAGAGGATCTGTATGGAGGAGGGGGCCAAAATCCCTGCTGCAGTATGTGCGAAACTTGGTCAAGAACCAGAGGAAACTTCTGACCTCTGTAATTGCAAAAAAAGGTTTCTGTATCAAATATTAAGTTCTGTTTTCCTATTGTATCAAATACTTATTTCATGCAATAAAATTAATTATGTAAAAATCATACAATGTGATTTTCTGGTTATTTATTTTTTTTAGATTTTATCTCTCAAAACTTAAGTGTACCTAAGATAAAAAAATACAGACCTCTCATTTTTTGTAGGTGGGAAAATGTACAAAATCAGCAATGTATCAAATACTTATTTTCCCCACTGTATGCTGAGATATGAGGCGCCTCAGTCTGTGGTGATGGGTATATGGTACATGATGAGGTGTGCTGTACATCGTACCTCATGGTGTTGTCCCCCTAGAGACCGACCTTCATGCGGTGATAAAGAAGGGCAGTCTCCTGAAGGATGTGCACATGAGATACATCCTGCACCAGCTGCTGAAGGCCACCAAGTTCCTTCACTCTGGGAATGTCATCCACAGAGACCAGAAGGTGAGAGGCTGGTATGGGTGTTATCCCTCAGGGTGGGGTCTGTGTCCAGGGCGGGAATGCCTCGGGCTGATGGGATCTGAGCCTTGGCAGTCCGTCATCCCTAAGGGGTGCAGTCTATGACCAGTGCGGGCCTCATCCCTCGGGGTCGGGTCTGTGCCCAGGGCGGGCGTCATGCCTAAGGTTGATGGGGTCAGTGCTGTTTGCAGGTGTCATCCCACAGGGCGGTGCCCAGGGCAGGAGTCTTTCTTCGGGGTGAGGACCCCACGTTCAGTCTCTGATTTGGGGCTTTGCTCTGTGCCTGCAGCCCTCTAATATCCTGCTGGATGCTGACTGCCTGGTGAAGCTGTGTGACTTTGGCCTGGCCCGCTCACTATATCAGATCCAAGAGGATCCTGGGAATCCAGCACTCACCGAGTACGTTGCCACACGCTGGTACCGCGCCCCTGAGATATTACTGGCATCTCACAGGTATGTGGGGAATGTAGTGGGCAGGCAGTGCCCCCCCCCATCTACGGGTGAGCTGATGCCTGCTATCATCTCCCACAGGTACACGAAGGGTGTGGACATGTGGAGTATTGGCTGTATCCTGGCAGAGATGCTGCTGGGGAAACCACTCTTCCCAGGAACTTCCACCATCAACCAGATCGAACGCATCATGAGCGTCATCCCAGCGCCGTCACAGGAAGGTGAGTGTGCCACAGTGTCACTTGGGAAAGGGGGGGTGGAAGGTAAGGTGTGCCAATGTGTCACCTGGGAGTGGGAGGGAGTGTCTCTGTGTCACCTGGGTGTGGGAGGTAATGCTGACGTGTCAACTGGGTGTGTGAGGAAATGCCGCCGTGTCACCTGGGTGTGGGAGGGAGAGCCTCTGTCACCTGGATGTGGGAGGGAATGCCGCCGTGTCACCTGGGTGTGGGAGGGAATGCTGCCGTGTCACCTGGGTGTGGGAGGGAGAGCCTCTATGTCACCTGGATGTGGGAGGGAATACCGCCGTGTCACCTGGGTGTGGGAGGGAATGCTGCCGTGTCACCTGGGTGTGGGAGGGAGAGCCTCTATGTCACCTGGATGTGGGAGGGAATACCGCCGTGTCACCTGGGTGTGGGAGGGAATGCTGCCGTGTCACCTGGGTGTGGGAGGGAGAGCCTCTATGTCACCTGGGTGTGGGAGGGAATGCTGCCGTGTCACCTGGGTGTAGGAGGGAATGCCGCCGTGTTACCTGGGTGTGGGAGGGAGTGTCGCCGTGTCACCTGGGTGTGGGAGGGAATGCTGCCGTGTCACCTGGGTGTGGGAGGGAATGCTGCCATGTCACCTGGGTGTGGGAGGGAATACCGGCGTGTCACCTGGGTGTGGGAGGGAATGCTGCCGTGTCACCTGGGTGTGGGAGGGAGAGCCTCTATGTCACCTGGGTGTGGGAGGGAATGCTGCCGTGTCACCTGGGTGTAGGAGGGAATGCCGCCGTGTTACCTGGGTGTGGGAGGGAGTGTCGCCGTGTCACCTGGGTGTGGGAGGGAATGCTGCCGTGTCACCTGGGTGTGGGAGGGAATGCTGCCATGTCACCTGGGTGTGGGAGGGAACGCCGCGGTGTCACCTGGGTGTGAGAGGGAGTGCCTCCGTGTCACCTGGGCATACCGCCCATATCACCCAGTCAGCTTTTCCTACTCAGTAACTTTTCTTCCTTGCTCCTTTTGCAGACATCTCGGCTATACGTTCAGACTATGGAGCATCGGTCGTCAGCCGGATGAATGCTCGGTAAGCGGCAGCCTGCGCCACATCCTGGGCTCAGAGCTGCATGCGGATGTAGCATGTAGGTGACATGAATCTGTGGGGTCTTCTGTGATTGCAGTCAGAGGGTCCCACTCTTGGAGCTGCTTCCCCCTAGTTGCCCCCCAGATGCCACTGACCTTCTGACCAAGCTGCTGGTCTTCAATCCCGACAGGAGGCTAACGGCGGAGGAGGCTCTGGAACACCCGTATGTGCGTAGGTTCGTGATTTGCACCAGTTCTTCTGTTTTGTGTGTTGACCTCCAACCTATTACATCAGTACTGTGCTTTCCCCTGTTATGGCCTTTATATGTTTGTCTTTACACGGCCACATTTCTCCCTCATCTGTTGTCCAGATTTCACTCTGCAGCTCGGGAGCCAGCGTTGGATTACGATGTCATTCTCCCTCTGGATGACGACATTCAGTTATCTGTTGCCGAGTATCGGAACAAGTTGTACGAGGTGATGGCCAAGGAGGTCATATATTGGTGGGGGATATTCTCAAGAGGGTCTTATGAGGAGCAGTAGTGAAGAAGTGTCTCTGTTGCTCGCCCTGGCTGCTCAGACTGGTTGGCTGGCTACTTGGATAGGCAGGTGGATGGTTGTGTGGGCTGTCAGATTGATTGGATAGACAGCTGGGGTTGCTGCTCAGGCTAGTTGGCTGGCTGCTCGGGCTAGCTTACTGCTTGGATAGACGAGCTGGCTGATTGTATAGGTGTGTGGGGTGGCTACTCAGACTAGCTGGGTGGATATGTGGGTGGACTTGATGCTCAGTCTCACTGGCTGCTTGGATAGGCAGGGGTGGTGGCTGCTTGGGCTGGCTCCTAGGATAGGCAGGCAGGGTGGCTGCTTGGATAGGCATGCAGTGAGGCTGTTCTGACTAGCTGGCTGGCTCCTTTGATAGACTGGTGTAGTAGCTGATTGGGCTGGTGCTTGGATAGATGTGTTGGGTGGCTGCTCTGACTAGCTGGCTGGATTGGTGGGTGGAGTGAATGATCGTGCTGGTTGGCTGCTTGGATTGGTGGGTGGGGTGGCTGTCAGGCTGCTTAAGTAGGCAGGCAGGGTGTGTGCTTGTTTTCGAAGGTCGGCTACTTGGATAGGCATATGAGGTAGCTGCTCGGACTATCTGGCTAGCTGCTTGCATAGACGAGGGGGGGTGGCTGCTTGGATAGGATTGCAGGGTAGGGTGGGCATAGGAGGGCAAGGTATCTGCTCAGGCTAGCTGGCTGGCTGCTTGGATAGGTGGTCGAGGTAGTTCCTTGACTACTTGGAGGTGGTCAGGGTAGCTGCTCGGCCGGCTGCTTGGATAGGCAGGCTGGGTGGTTTTTTGGGCGGGTTGGTTGGTTGCTTGGGTAGGTGAGCTGGCTGCTTGCATGGGTGGGGTGGCTACGTGGGCTTGGATGAATGAGCTAGCTGGTTGCTTGGGTAGGCGGGCAGAGTAGTGGGTCGCCCTCCCAGGGCTGTGGGGTACTCGGTACCGGGCCGGTGTCAGCGGGGTGTGTCACAGCGGCAGGGACCCAGTCCGTGGCCCTGGGCGCCCAATTAATAGGGGAGATTGAATGGTGGAAATACAATAGATTTAGATGAATAGTTCGTGATGCCACCTGTGGTGTTCGTTAATTGAGATGTTAAGCCGACGCTGCATGCAGATCCTCTGGGACTGGTGGTGTGGTGCAGCAAAGATGTTGAAGCTCCCCACAGGTGGAGCTGTAGTCCCAGGGCAGTGTAAAGGGGATGATAGCGGGGAGACGTGGACGGTGCAGAGATGTAGCGGTGCTGAGGGTGTTGGCGCCGGAGTGAGTGGAGGACACCAGGGCTTGTAGTTCCAAAGCTTTACTCACAGTCTGTAGTACATACAGGTGCCTGCCTCCATGCTGTGTCACCCGGGTCAGGGACTCGGTCAACCTCCAGGCAAGATGGAATGCTCCCTTCCAACACTCCGCCAACATGTGCCTTTCTGAAGTCTCCTCTATAGCGCCGTTGAATGAAGTACTCCCAGTACTGAGTTACACTGGAGTTCCTCCTGACAGATGTTCCCAAGAACTCTACTTGTACGGCAGACAGCTGTAGCCTGCTTCGGGGACTCCTTGCTCCTAAGTCCCAGCTCACTATCACTGTTGCTGTTGTGCCCCCAAGTCTTAGATGGGAGTAGTGCATTTACAGCCCACTACTCCTCCGGTGTCTGCTGTAGGATCATTAGTATCCATACAACCTCGGGCACCGGGCCCTGGCCTTGCGCTTAGAACTTCTCGGCAGGGTTCTTCTCTAACCAACGTCCTCTGTTCCCTTTTACTCCTCACGTTCCGTACTAGTCTCTTCTTCTTATGGAAAATCAGGTTTCTCTTCAATGTCTTTCTCTTTCTTTCCTTTCCCGTGCCAGCAGACCCAGATCACTGTGATCTGCTGCAGCACTTCCTTCCTCCATCCCTCTCTCAGGGATCTTCTCTCCACACCATACTCTACTCCACTGAACACTCGACTCTGAACTCTGAAATCCTAAACCTTCCCACTCTTTTATGTATTCTAACTCCACCCGCCTCCCAGCACGTTTCGTGTTCCAAGCAGGGAGCCGCAATGTGGCTTTGCTACACTACTTTGTGATGATGGGTGCAGGTGTTGGAGCGTGGTCAGGAGCCTCCAACTTACCTGGATGGTGGGGTACCACACCTCAGGAGGAGGTGCAGTACCTCTGTGGCAACCGACCCTCAGGGGCACCACACTCCCCCCCCCCCCCGTTAAACACAGCACGTCCGCGGGCTGCAAGTTAAACAGAGACAAACAATCCTGGAACATACAAACATTTTATAATGCTAAATAAACAATTCTTATCTAAACTTCCCAATGTGGGAGGCACGGTTTCTTGAACGTTGCAAACAGTTTTAACTAGCTATCTAAATTTAAAATTATGCTACCTAATTTAAAGTGCTATGGAAGCAAACTCCATATCCAACATCAATTCACATTTTCTAGCAATACATCTCCTTTCTGTTACTTTACACATTTTCCTACTTTCTTCCTTACATGACAACCTCTGGTGTCTGGTTCATCACCTGTAACTTCAATTCTTTATTCACATTTAAGGCATATTTATATTACTATATTTCTTTTTTCATTATAATGCATTAGTACTCTCAATACACACTGTCACTTTATGGTTCCTATTCAAGAATAACTTTAAACATTATCAATAAGTGCAATTGTAGACACTGGTCCAGCCAACATGTCTGGAAATGTCCTTATGGCGAGGTAGTTCTTCTTTCACAAAGAGATTCCTATGTAAAACCAAGAAAGAGCACCTAAAGAGGTGCAAACTATAAACAAAAACAGTTCTGGACCATTCAGCGTTCATGAACTCTGCAGTTCAATATGAACGCTGCCAATATAACTGGGCAACACTGGAAAAACAAAACTAGAACATGATGATCATAAATAGAAAACAGGTACAAAAATAGAAAACAGAAGGCACAACGGTGCAAATACCCTCCTGGGTAATGAGAGTTATTTTACTGCAGGTTACTAGTGGTGGTCCCCTCCTGGGGTTCTGGAAGCTGGTTGCTGGGGCTGCTTCCAGGGAAGATGCTTTGGGTGTCTTCATCCTGTTGCTGTTGCTGAGTGCTTGCCAATTGCATGTACTCTGCCTCCCAAAGGGTGAGATAGGGACTGGTCGGGGTAATTGAGAGGGCCATGGAAATGTCAACTGCCTGTGGGGATGGCGTGTCAGCGGTTTCCGAGGGTACCTCTGCCGCTGCCAACAATTCAGCAGGTGTCATCGCCGGCACCACCGGATCGTCTTCCTCCAGCTCCATCGGGACCTCAGTTGGCGGTACTGTAGCCTGGGGTCGCCGGCGGGGGTCAATTAGACCATTTTGAGTCGTTGGCTCCGTTCCTAACATCAAGGTCATGCTTGGAGCGGTAATCATACCTTGCGTTCCCTGATGAGGTTCCGGCCCCAGTACCTGGTAGCGAACAGCGGCGGCCGCGACTCCCGGCGTTGCCGGCTAGGCAGGTCGCAGTTGGATCCGGGCAGGTGCAAGGTTGTCTTCGGCCAAGGCAGTCGGCGGGGCCTGCGCGACCGCGCCAGGTCCAGACGGGGACGCGGCCCTGGTCCTCCATTCTGCTCCGGGACTCTCATACCTTCTCCGGGCAGGCCTCATCCAATGGCAATATCTGCTTTGAGGTGGTGATGAGCGCTGCAAGGGGTGTCTCAGCGGTCGTATACTCCACAGTGGCGGCCTGGGGGAGAGTTGCCTTTCTTCCCCCCGCTCTTCTGGCCTCTTTCCTCCTTCCATTATGGCGTTTTCGCGTTCTTCCTGTCTGGGCTCTTTTCCCGCCACTGGCTTCTGCTCCTCCTTCTGGGGGCGACGTCTTCTTCCAACTCCTCCATACCAAGCCAGTATACGAACCCCTAGGGGGGTGGGCCATGTTGCTGTTGCATAGTAATTCAGGCAGGGGAGGCCCAGGACAGTTCGCGGTCTTTTCTTAGGACCCCCCATGTTATCACGCCCTTCTTCAATGCGCCAGCAGCCATTTTTAGCTTTCATTTTACAGTCTATTAAATTGGGTCTTCTGCACATTTTCAAAAACTTTGAGTCTTAGGCACACAGAACCCGATGGCATCGGGTCTCGCCATCCTGTTCGTGACGCCAAGTTGGGTCACCCTCCCAGGGCTGTGGGGTACTCGGTACCAGACCGGTGTCAGCGGGATGTGTCACAGCGGCAGGGACCCAGTCTGTGGCCCTGGGCGCCCAATTAGTAGGGGAGATTGAATGGTGGAAATACAATAGATTTAGATGAATAGTTCGTGACGCCACCTGTGGTGTTCGGCAAGTGAGATGTTAAGCCAACGCTGCATGCAGATCCTCTGGGACTGGTGATGTTGTGCAGCCAAGATGTTGAAGCTCCCCACAGGTGGAGCTTGTAGTCCCAGGGCAGTGGAAAGGGGATGATAGCGGGGAGACGTGGACGGTGCAGAGATGTAGCGATGCTGAGGGTGTTGGCGCCGGAATGAGTGGAGGACACCAGGGCTTGTAGTTCCAATGCTTTACTCACAGTCTGTAGTACTTACAGGTGCCTGCCTCCGTGCTGTGTCCTCCGGGTCAGGGACTCGGTCAACCTCCATGCAAGATGGAATGATCCCTTCCAACACTCCACCCACATGTGCCTTTCTGAACGTCTCCTCTATAGCGCCTTTGAATGAAGTACTCCCAGTACTGAGTTACACTGGAGTTCCTCCTGACAGATGTTCCCAAGAACTCTGCTTGTACGGCAGACAGCTGTAGCCTGCTTCGGGGACTCCTTGCTCCTAAGTCCCAGCTCACTATCAATGTTGTTGTTGTGCCCCCAAGTCTTAGATAGGAGTAGTGCATTTACAGCCCACTACTCCTCCGGTGTCTGTTGTAGGATCATTAGTATCCATACAACCTCGGGGACCGGGCCCTGGCCTTGCGCTTAGAACTTCTAGGCAGGGTTCATCTCTAACCCACGTCCTCTGTTCCCTTTTACTCCTCACGTTCCGTACTAGTCTCTCTTTCTTATGGAAAATCAGGTTTCTCTTCAATGTCTTTCTCTTTCTTTCCCGTGCCAGCAGACCCAGATCACTGTGATCTGCTGCAGCACATCCTTCCTCCATCCCTCTCTCAGGGATCTTCTCTCCTCCACACCATACTCTACTCCACTGAACACTCGACTCTGAAATCCTAATCCTTCCCACTCTTTTATGTATTCTAACTCCACCCGCCTCCCAGCACGTTTCGTGTTCCAAGCAGGGAGCCACCAAAGGTGCTCTGCTACACTCCAAGCAGGGAGCCGCAATGTGGCTTTGCTACACTACTTTGTGATGATGGGTGCAGGTGTTGGAGCGTGGTCAGGAGTCTCCAACTTACCTGGATGGTGGGGTACCACACCTGAGGAGGAGGTGCAGTACCTCTGTGGCAACCGAACCCTCAGGGGTGCCACAGCAGATGCACAAGCTAACTGGTGGCTGCCTGGATAGGTGGGTGGGGTGGATGATTAGGCTCAATGGTTTGCTGCTTGGATAGGCGGGCGGGACGACTGATCATGTTTGCTGTGTGGATAGGCGGTCAGGGTGGCTGGATAGGCGTGCAGGGTTGCTGCTCGCATAGGCGGGCAGGATGGCTGCTCTGCCTGCATGGGTAAGCTTTCTGCCTGTGCAGGTTGACTGGCTGCTTGCATAGGCAGATGGGGTGGCTCCTTGGATAGGCAGGTGGAGTGGCTGCTTGGATAGACAGACTGGGTGGCTGGCTGCTTGTATAGGTGTGTGGGGTGGCTGCTAAGGCTTATTGAGTGGATATGTATGCAGGAAGGCTGTTGTGACTAGCTGGCTGGCTGTTTTGATAGCTAGGTGTAGTGGCTGCTCGAGCTGGCTGCTTGGATAGGTGTGCTGGGTGGGTGCTCAGACTAGGTGACTGGATAGGTGGGCGGGGTGGCTGCTCGGGCTGGCTGTTTGGATAGGCGGGCAGGGTGGCTGCTCAGGCTAGCTGGTTTACTGCATGCATAGACTGGCATGGTGGCTGCTTGGGTAGGTATGTGGGGTGGCCACTCGGGCTAGCTGACTTGCTGCATGGATAGACTGGTATGGTGACTGCTTGGGCTGTCTAGATGGCTGCTTCGATAAGTGGGCAGGGTGATTGTTCAGGCTCACTGATTGGCTGCTTGAATAAGCGACCAGGATGGTTGCTCAGGTTTGCTGGATGGTTGCTTGGATAGGCAGGAGTGGTGGCTGCTCGGCTTACAGGCTGGCTGCTTGGATAAGTGGGCAGGGTGGCTGTTCAGGCTCGCTGATTTTCTGCTTGAATAAACGACCAGGGTGGTTGCTCAGGTTTGCTGGCTGGTTGCTTGGATAGGCAGGCGTGGTTGCTGCTCGTCTTACAGGCTAGCTGCTTGGATAAGTGGGCATGGTGGCTGTTTAGGCTCACTGATTGGCTGCTTGAATAAGCAACCAGGGTGGCTGCTCAGGTTTGATGGCTGGTTGCTTGGATTGGCAGGCGTGGTGGCTGCTTGGCTTACAGGCTGGCTGCTTGGATATGTTGGCGGGATGGCTACTCAGGCTTGCTGCATGGGTGGTCGCTTGTATTCTAAGGCCAGCTACTTGTATAGGCATGTGGGGTGGCTGCTTGGACTATCTGGCTAGCTGCTTGCATAGGCGAGCGGGCGGCTGCTTGGATAGGAAGGCAGGGTGGCTGCTCGGGCTAGGTGGCTGGAAAGGTAGGTGGAGTTGATGCTCGGGCTGGCTGCTTGGATAGATGGGCAGGGTGGCTGCTCGGGCTGGCTGCTTGGATAGACAGGCAGGGTGGCTGCTCGGGCTAGCTGGTTTGCTTCATGGATAGACTGGCTTGATGGCTACTTGGGCTGACTTACTGCATGGATAGGTGGACAGGGTGGCTTCTCATGCTCACTGATTGGCTGCTTGTATTAGTGACCAGAGTGGCTGGGTTTGCTGCCTGGCTGCTTGGATAGGCATGTGGGGTGGCCACTCGAGCTAGCTGACTTGCCGCATGGATAGACTGGCGAGTTGGCTGCTTGGATAAGTGGGCATTGTGGCTGCTCAGGCTCACTGATTGACTGCTTGAATAAGCGACCAGGGTGGCTGCTCGTGTTCGCTGTCTGGCTAGTTGGTTGGGGTAGCTGTTTGTCCGACTGCTTGGATAGGCTGGCAGGGTGGCAGCTCGGGATGACTGCTGCTTGGATAAATGGGCTGGCTGGTTGCTTATGCGGGCGGGGTGGCTGCTCAGGCTGGCTGGTTGCTTAGGTCAGTGGGCAGGGTGGCTGCTTGTTCTCGAAGGCCAGCTACTTGGATAGGAGGGCAGGGTGGCTGCTCAGGCTAGCTGGCTGGCTGCTTGGATAGTTTGTCAGGGTGGCTTCTTGGATTGGCGGGTGAGGTGGCTGCTCCGGCTTGCTGGCTAGCTGCTTGGATAGGCGGGGTGACTGTTTGGGCTGGCTGCCTAGATAGGTGGTTGGGGCAACTGCTTGGGCTGGATGGCTGCCTAGATAGGTGAGAAGAGCGACTACTTAGGCTGGCTGGCTTCCTAGATAGGCGGGCGACTGCTTGGGCTCGCTGCTTGGATAGGGGGCGGGAGCACTGCTTGGGCTAGCTAGCTATCTAGATAGGCATGCACGGCGACTGCTTGGTCTGGCTGCCTAGATAGGTGGACGACTACATAGATTGGCTGCTTGGATAGGCTGACCTGCTCCTTCTATTTGGATTCTGTCACACTGAATTACCTTCAGGTTGCACAGCAGGTTTGTACGCTCCTCACGATTTGATATCGGTCTTCGGGTTAGGGTTGGGTCAAGTTGATGACGGCATCCTGTCACGTCTTTACTTTTGTCCTGTAGATGATTCTTGAAAGGAAAACTAATGCTCGACGGCAGAAAAGAGAAACTCTAAAGGAAAGTGCTGAACCTGTGACCGAAAACCTACAAGATGCTGGATGTCCACAGTCGAAGGATGCGTTGTCTCCAGTATCGAGCACTAGCCATGTATCAGGGGCTCCTAGGAAAACCATTACTTGTGAATCCGCTCCAAAAACTGATGGCTGTGACCAGCACAATCCACAAGGCGCAATGAAACCCAAGTCACCCATATACAATCCCATCACCCACAGCGTCAGCCAGCGTATGTGCTATGCACCCTCGATCACTGAAGAAAGTGTTATTACCGCAGCCCACACAACATAAGAACATGTTTTTTCTTTCAGAGGGGTCTGGATATTGGCGAGGGGCATCGCACCAAAAAAGATCAGGAAGTCGGCAAAGCCAGGAGCATACCATGACTACCCCAGGGGTAAGAGGAGTGTTCATCATACCGACAGAAAATGGCTGATGTCACTGGTGTTATTGGTCACAGGATCTACTTTGTATAGCGTCCCACCTGTCCAGCTGCAAATGGCATGTACAACTGCTCCGATCCTACTCTTCCACCTCTCTGACAAAATGCACGTTAACTCCAATCCTGCCTTTCCACCCCTCTGACAAAATGCACGTTAACTCCAATCCTGCCCTTCCACCCCTCTGACAAAATGCATGGTAACTCCAATCCTGCCCTTCCACCTTTCCATCCCTCCAAGAAAATGCACGGTAACTCCAATCCTGTCCTTCCACCCCTCTGACAAAATGCATGGTAACTCCAGTGCTGTCCGTCCACCCCTCTGACAAAATGCATGGTAACTCCAATCCTGCCCTTCCACCCCTGTGACAAAGAGCATGGCAACCCCAATCCTGCCCTTCGACCCCTCTGACAAAATGCATGGTAACTCCAATCCTGCCCTTCCACCCATCTGACAAAATGCATGGTAACTCCAATCCTGCCCTTCCACCCCTGTGATAAAATGCATGGTAACTCCAATCCTGCCCTTCCACCCCTGTGATTAAATGCATGGTAACTCCAATCCTGCCCTTCCACCCCTCTGACAAAATGCATGGTAACTCCAATCCTGTCCTTCCACCCCTCTGACAAAATGCATGGTAACTCCAATCCTGCCCTTCCACCCCTCTGACAAAATGCATGGTAACTCCAATCCTGCCCTTCCACCACTGTGACAAAATGCATGGTAACTCCAATCTTGCCCTTCCACCCCTCTGACAAAATGCATGGTAACTCAAATCCTGCCCTTCCACCTCTCTGACAAAATGCATGGTAACTTCAATCCTGCCCTTCCACCCCTGTGACAAAATGCATGGTAACTCCAATCCTGCCCTTCCACCCCTGTGAGAAAGTGCATGGTAACTCCAATCCTGTCCTTCCACCCCTCTGACAAAATGCATGGTAACTCCAATCCTGCCCTTCCACCCCTGTGAGAAAGTGCATGGTAACTCCAATCTCGCCCTTCCACCCCTGTGAGAAAGTGCATGGTAACTCCAATCTTGCCCTTCCACCCCTGTGAGAAAGTGAATGGTAACTCCAATCTTGCCCTTCCACCCCTCTGACAAAATGCATGGTAACTCCAATCCTGCCCTTCCACCCCTCTGACAAAATGCATGGTAACTCCAATCCTGTCCTTCCACCCATCTGACAAAATGCATGGTAACTCCAATCCTGTCCTTCCACCCATCTGACAAAATGCATGGTAACTCCAATCTTGTCCTTCCTCCCCTCTGACAAAATGCATGGTAACTCCAATCCTGCCCTTCCACCCCTCTGACAAAATGCATGGTAACTCCAATCTTGCCCTTCCACCCCTCTGACAAAATGCATGGTAACTCCAATCCTGCCCTTCCACCCCTCTGACAAAATGCATGGTAACTCCAATCTTGCCCTTCCACCCCTGTGAGAAAGTGCATGGTAACTCCAATCTTGCCCTTCCATCCCTGTGAGAAAGTGCATGGTAACTCCAATCTTGCCCTTCCACCCCTCTGACAAAATGCATGGTAACTCCAATCCTGCCCTTCCACCCCTCTGACAAAATGCATGGTAACTCCAATGCTGTCCTTCCACCCATCTGACAAAATGCATGGTAACTCCAATCCTGTCCTTCCAACCCTCTGACAAAATGCATGGTAACTCCAATCCTGCCCTTCCACCCCTGTGAGAAAGTGCATGGTAACTCCAATCCTGCCCTTCCATCCCTCTGACAAAATGCATGGTAACTCCAATCCTGTCCTTCCAACCCTCTGACAAAATGCATGGTAAGTCCAATCCTGCCCTTCCACCCCTCTGACAAAATGCATGGTAACTCTCCAATCCTGCCCTTCCACCCCTGTGAGAAAGTGCATGGAAACTCCAATGTTGCCCTTCCACCCCTCTGACAAAATGCATGGTAACTCCAATCCTGCCCTTCCACCCCTCTGACAAAATGCATGGTAACTCCAATGCTGTCATTCCACCCCCTCTGACAAAATGCATGGTAAGTCCAATCCTGCCCTTCCACCCCTCTGACAAAATGCATGGTAACTCTCCAATCCTACCCTTCCACCCCTGTGAGAAAGTGCATGGTAACTCCAATCTAGCCCTTCCACCCCTCTGACAAAATGCATGGTAACTCCAATGTTGCCCTTCCATCCCTCTGACAAAATTCATGGTAACTCCAATCCTGCCCTTCCATCCCTCTGACAAAATGCATGGTAACTCCAATCCTGTCCTTCCACCCATCTGACAAAATGCATGGTAACTCCAATCCTGTCCTTCCACCCATCTGACAAAATGCATGGTAACTCCAATCTTGTCCTTCCTCCCCTCTGACAAAATGCATGGTAACTCCAATCCTGCCCTTCCACCCCTCTGACAAAATGCATGGTAACTCCAATCTTGCCCTTCCACCCCTCTGACAAAATGCATGGTAACTCCAATCTTGCCCTTCCACCCCTGTGAGAAAGTGCATGGTAACTCCAATCTTGCCCTTCCATCCCTGTGAGAAAGTGCATGGTAACTCCAATCTTGCCCTTCCACCCCTCTGACAAAATGCATGGTAACTCCAATCCTGCCCTTCCACCCCTCTGACAAAATGCATGGTAACTCCAATGCTGTCCTTCCACCCATCTGACAAAATGCATGGTAACTCCAATCCTGTCCTTCCAACCCTCTGACAAAATGCATGGTAACTCCAATCCTGCCCTTCCACCCCTGTGAGAAAGTGCATGGTAACTCCAATCCTGCCCTTCCATCCCTCTGACAAAATGCATGGTAACTCCAATCCTGTCCTTCCAACCCTCTGACAAAATGCATGGTAAGTCCAATCCTGCCCTTCCACCCCTCTGACAAAATGCATGGTAACTCTCCAATCCTGCCCTTCCACCCCTGTGAGAAAGTGCATGGTAACTCCAATGTTGCCCTTCCACCCCTCTGACAAAATGCATGGTAACTCCAATCCTGCCCTTCCACCCCTCTGACAAAATGCATGGTAACTCCAATGCTGTCATTCCACTCCTCTGACAAAATGCATGGTAACTCCAATCCTGTCCTTCCACCCATCTGACAAAATGCATGGTAACTCCAATCTTGCCCTTCCACCCCTCTGACAAAATGCATGGTAACTCCAATCCTGTCCTTCCACCCATCTGACAAAATGCATGGTAACTCCAATCTTGTCCTTCCACCCCTCTGACAAAATGCATGGTAACTCCAATCCTGCCCTTCCACCCCTCTGACAAAATGCATGGTAACTCCAATGCTGTCCTTCCACCCATCTGACAAAATGCATGGTAACTCCAATCCTGTCCTTCCAACCCTCTGACAAAATGCATGGTAACTCCAATCCTGCCCTTCCACCCCTGTGAGAAAGTGCATGGTAACTCCAATCCTGCCCTTCCATCCCTCTGACAAAATGCATGGTAACTCCAATCCTGTCCTTCCTACCCTCTGACAAAATGCATGGTAACTCCAATCCTGCCCTTCCACCCGTGAGAAAGTGCATAGTAACTCCAATCTTGCCCTTCCACCCCTTTGAGAAAGTGCATGGTAACTCCAATCTTGCCCTTCCACCCCTGTGAGAAAGTGCATGGTAACTCCAATCTTGCCCTTCCACCCCTCTGACAAAATGCATGGTAACTCCAATCCTGCCCTTCCACCCCTGTGAGAAAGTGCATGGTAACTCCAATCCTGCCCTTCCATCCCTCTGACAAAATGCATGGTAACTCCAATCCTGTCCATCCAACCCTCTGACAAAATGCATGGTAAGTCCAATCCTGCCCTTCCACCCCTGTGAGAAAGTGCATGGTGAATCCAATCTAGCCCTTCCACCCCTCTGACAAAATGCATGGTAACTCCAATGCTGTCCTTCCACCCATCTGACAAAATGCATGGTAACTCCAATCCTGTCCTTCCAACCCTCTGACAAAATGCATGGTAACTCCAATCCTGCCCTTCCACCCCTGTGAGAAAGTGCATGGTAACTCCAATCCTGCCCTTCCATCCCTCTGACAAAATGCATGGTAACTCCAATCCTGTCCTTCCAACCCTCTGACAAAATGCATGGTAACTCCAATCCTGCCCTTCCACCCATCTGACAAAATGCATGGTAACTCCAATCCTGTCCTTCCACCCCTCTGACAAAATGCATGGTAACTCCAATCCTGCCCTTCCACCCCTCTGACAAACTGCATGGTAACTCCAATCCTGCCCTTCCACCCCTGTGACAAAATGCATGGTAACTCCAATCCTGCCCTTCCACCCCTGTGACAAAATGCATGGTACCTCCAATCCTGCCCTTCCACCCGTCTGACAAAATGCATGGTAACTCCAGTCCTGCCCTTCCACCCCTGTGACAAAGAGCATGGCATCTCCAATCCTGCCCTTTCACCCCTGTGATAAAATGCATGGTAACTCCAAACCTGCCCTTCCACCCCTGTGATAAAATGCATGGTAACTCCAATCCTACCCTTCCACCCCTCTGACAAAATGCATGGTAACTCCAATCCTGCCCTTCCACCCCTCTGACAAAATGCATGGTAACTCCAATCCTGTCCTTCCAACCCTCTGACAAAATGCATGGTAAGTCCAATCCTGCCCTTCCACCCCTGTGAGAAAGTGCATGGTAACTCCAATCTAGCCCTTCCACCCCTCTGACAAAATGCATGGTAACTCCAATCCTGCCCTTCCACCCCTCTGACAAAATGCATGGTAACTCCAATCCTGCCCTTCCACCCCTCTGACAAAATGCATGGTAACTCTCCAATCCTGCCCTTCCACCCCTGTGAGAAAGTGCATGGTAACTCCAATGTTGCCCTTCCACCTCTCTGACAAAATGCATGGTAACTCCAATCCTGCCCTTCCACCCCTCTGACAAAATGCATGGTAACTCCAATCCTGCCCTTCCACCCCTGTGACAAAGAGCATGGCAACTCCAATCCTGCCCTTTCACCCCTGTGATAAAATGCATGTTAACTCCAAACCTGCCCTTCCACCCCTGTGATAAAATGCATGGTAACTCCAATCCTACCCTTCCACCCCTCTGACAAAATGCATGGTAACTCCAATCCTGCCCTTCCACCCCTGTGACAAAATGCATGGTAACTCCAATCCTGCCCTTCCACCCCTGTGACAAAATACTTGGTACCTCCAATCCTGCCCCTCCACCCGTCTGACAAAATGCATGGTAACTCCAATCCTGCCCTTCCACCCCTGTGACAAAGAGCATGGCATCTCCAATCCTGCCCTTTCACCCCTGTGATAAAATGCATGGTAACTCCAAACCTGCCCTTCCACCCCTGTGATAAAATGCATGGTAACTCCAATCCTACCCTTCCACCCCTCTGACAAAATGCATGGTAACTCCAATCCTGCCCTTCCACCCCTCTGACAAAATGCATGGTAACTCCAATCCTGCCCTTCCACCCCTGTGAGAAAGTGCATGGTAACTACAATCCTGTCCTTCCACCCCTCTGACAAAATGCATGGTAACTCCAATCCTGCCCTTCCACCCCTCTGACAAAATGCATGGTAACTCCAATCCTGCCCTTCCACCCGTCTGACAAAATGCATGGTAACTCCAATCCTGCCCTTCCACCCCTCTGACAAAATGCATGGTAACTCCAATCCTGCCCTTCCACCAGTCTGACAAAATGCATGGTAACTCCAATCCTGCCCTTCCACCCCTCTGACAAAATGCATGGTAACTCCAATCCTGCCCTACCACCCCTGTGACAAAATGCATGGTAACTCCAATCCTGCTCTTCCACCCC
This sequence comes from Dendrobates tinctorius, assembly GCF_039654945.1. NCBI lineage: Eukaryota > Metazoa > Chordata > Amphibia > Anura > Dendrobatidae > Dendrobates > Dendrobates tinctorius. Next base: position 1,548,139 of record NW_027361902.1, on the reverse strand, counting down.
TGTGAGAAAGTGCATGGTAACTCCAGTCTTGCCCTTTCACCCCTCTGACAAAATGCATGGTAACTCCAGTCCTGCCCTTCCACCCCTCTGACAAAATGCATGGTAACTCAAATCTTGCCCTTCCACCCCTCTGACAAAATGCATGGTAACTCCAATCCTGCCCTTCCACCTCTCTGACAAAATGCATTGTAACTCCAATCCTGCCCTTCCACCCCTCTGACAAAATGCATTGTAACTCCAATCCTGCCCTTCCACCCCTGTGACAAAATGCATGGTAACTCCAATCCTGCCCTTCCACCCATGTGAGAAAGTGCATGGTAACTCAAATCTTGCCCTTCCACCCCTCTGACAAAATGCATGGTAACTCCAATCCTGCCCTTCCACCCCTGTGACAAAATGCATGGTAACTGCAATCCTGTCCTTCCACCCCTCTGACAAAATGCATGGTAACTCCAATCTTGCCCTTTCACCCCTGACAAAATGCATGGTAACTCCAATCCTGCCCTTCCACCCCTCTGACAAAATGCATGGTACCTCCAATCCTGCCCTTCCACCCCTGTGAGAAAGTGCATGGTAACTACAATCCTGTCCTTCCACCCCTCTGACAAAATGCATGGTAACTCCAATCCTGCCCTTCCACCCATCTGACAAAATGCATGGTAACTCCAATCCTGCCCTTCCACCCCTCTGACAAAATGCATGGTAACTCCAATCCTGCCCTTCCACCCCTGTGACAAAATGCATGGTAACTCCAATCCTGCCCTTCCACCCCTGTTACAAAATGCATGGTACCTCCAATCCTGCCCCTCCACCCGTCTGACAAAATGCATGGTAACTCCAATCCTGCCCTTCCACCCCTGTGACAAAGAGCATGGCATCTCCAATCCTGCCCTTTCACCCCTGTGATAAAATGCATGGTAACTCCAAACCTGCCCTTCCACCCCTGTGATAAAATGCATGGTAACTCCAATCCTGCCCTTCCACCCCTCTGACAAAATGCATGGTAACTCCAATCCTGCCCTTCCACCCCTGTGAGAAAGTGCATGGTAACTACAATCCTGTCCTTCCACCCCTCTGACAAAATGCATGGTAACTCCAATCCTGCCCTTCCACCCCTCTGACAAAATGCATGGTAACTCCAATCCTGCCCTTCCACCCGTCTGACAAAATGCATGGTAACTCCAATCCTGCCCTTCCACCCCTCTGACAAAATGCATGGTAACTCCAATCCTGCCCTTCCACCCGTCTGACAAAATGCATGGTAACTCCAATCCTGCCCTACCACCCCTGTGACAAAATGCATGGTAACTCCAATCCTGCTCTTCCACCCCTGTGAGAAAGTGCATTGTAACTCCAGTCTTGCCCTTTCACCCCTCTGACAAAATGCATGGTAACTCCAGTCCTGCCCTTCCACCCCTCTGACAAAATGCATGGTAACTCCAATCCTGCCCTTCCACCCCTGTGAGAAAGTGCATGGTAACTCAAATCTTGCCCTTCCACCCCTCTGACAAAATGCATGGTAACTCCAATCCTGCCCTTCCACCTCTCTGACAAAATGCATTGTAACTCCAATCCTGCCCTTCCACCCCTGTGACAAAATGCATTGTAACTCCAATCCTGCCCTTCCACCCCTGTGACAAAATGCATGGTAACTCCAATCCTGCCCTTCCACCCATGTGAGAAAGTGCATGGTAACTCAAATCTTGCCCTTCCACCCCTCTGACAAAATGCATGGTAACTCCAATCCTGCCCTTCCACCCCTGTGACAAAATGCATGGTAACTGCAATCCTGTCCTTCCACCCCTCTGACAAAATGCATGGTAACTCCAATCTTGCCCTTTCACCCCTGACAAAATGCATGGTAACTCCAATCCTGCCCTTCCACCCCTCTGACAAAATGCATGGTACCTCCAATCCTGCCCTTCCACCCCTGTGACAAAGAGCATGGCAACTCCAATCCTGCCATTTCACCCCTGTGAGAAAGTGCATGGTAACTCCAATCCTGCCCTTCCACCCCTGTGACAAAATGCATGGCAACTCCAATCTTGCCCTTCCACCCCTCTGACAAAATGCATGGTAACTCCAATCCTGTCCTTCCACCCCTCTGACAAACTGCATGTTAACTCCAATCTTGCCCTTTCACCTCTGACAAAATGCATGGTAACTACAATCCTGTCCTTCCACCCCTGTGACAAAATGCATGGCAACTCCAATCCTGCCCTTCCACCCCTGTGACAAAATGCATGGCAACTCCAATCCTGCCCTTCCACCCCTGTGACAAAATGCATGGCAACTCCAATCCTGCCCTTCCACCCCTCTGACAAAATCTTCCACCCCTCTGACAAAATGCATGGTAACTCCAATCCTGTCCTTCCACCCCTCTGACAAAATGCATGGTAACTCCAATCCTGCCCTTCCACCCCTCTGACAAAATGCATGGTAACTCCAATCCTGCCCTTCCACCCCTCTGACAAAATGCATGGTAACTCCAATCCTGCCCTTCCACCCCTGTGACAAAATGCATGGTAACTCCAATCCTGCCCTTCCACCCCTGTGAGAAAGTGCATGGTAACTCCAATCCTGCCCTTCCACCCCTGTGACAAAATGCATGGTAACTCCAATCCTGCCCTTCCACCCCTGTGACAAAATGCATGGTAACTCCAATCCTGCCCTTCCACCCCTCTGACAAAATGCATGGTAACTCCAATCTTGCCCTTTCACCCCTCTGACAAAATGCATGGTAACTCCAATCCTGCCCTTCCACCCCTGTGATAAAATGCATGGTACCTCCAATCCTGCCCTTCCACCCGTCTGACAAAATGCATGGTAACTCCAATCCTGCCCTTCCACACCTCTGACAAAATGCATAGTAACTCCAATCCCCTGACAACGTGCACGGCAACTCTGATCATCCTGCCCCGTGATGAGACATACGGGGCCTCTGCTGGGTGGGTAGCCCTGCTCTGTAGTCGCCTTCTCCATGTCTCCAGTGCCTCGGTATAGAGGCCTCTCTGATGTTAGTGCTGTTCACACAATCCACGTAGATTCTAATTTTTCCTCAAGGTGAATAAAGGTCTAGAGCCTCGAGGGAAAACTGCTCCTGTCATGAGGACCCACTCATTCTCACTGACCCAGCAGGCGCGGGCGGCGGCCCCCAACAACCCTCTCACTCGGAAGGACACAGTGCCCGCTACCACAGTGAGTGTAGCCGCCATCAGCGCCAGACTGGTAGGTACAACTGGAAATACTGAGATACAACGGATAGAGAAGCAGATGGTGAGGACTGGTGGTGATGGAGGTCCAACTTATTGATGGTGACAGAGGTCTTCATCCTGTGCATCCTGAGGAATTCTCTATACTGGTGATACTGGTGGTGATGGAGGATTTCTCTGTACTGGCAGTGATGGAGGATTTCTCTGTACTGGCGGTGATGGAGGATTTCTCTGTACTGGCGATACTGGCAGTGATGGAGGATTTCTCTATACTGGTGGTGATGGAGGATTTCTCGGTACTGGCTGTAACGGGGTCTACCAAAGCTGGGGTACCTCTTTCAGTACCACCCCGTGTTTTCGGAGGTCCGCTCTGCGTTGGCTGGAGTCTGAATGAATGACGCTGGCTGGAATTCCTTGGTTACATGGGCGCATATAAAAGATCACTGCTTCTCCACGTATTTCCAGTCTGACAACACTTTACTCACAGGACACAGAATATATCACACAGATACAGAGGGCAGGCCAATAGAAAAGCAGCAGGCCAGACATGCATTACAAAAGCCACAGGTGGCCGGAGCCTGCGGATGTTTACTGTGGGAATTACAAAGGTGGGGTGAGGGCGGACAAAAGGAGAATATCGTGTCCCCTCTGCCCAGGGGCGCAGCCTGTGGGCTGATGCATTAGGGACATGCATCTCACATAAAACCTATTATACATACATATAACTGCACAACATATTCTGGGTGCTAAGTGGTTCTGTAGCACGTAACACGGCTCCCCCTTTTCAGCGACGTGATCGGCATACACAGTCTGATCCTCAACAGATCGGTTTGGGGATGACCGAAGTTTATGGGGTTGGTACAAGTTCCGTTTGTCGACTTAGTCCATCGGCGTTACCGTTTTGTTTGCCGGGTCTGTGGTGGATAGTGAAGTTCAGAGGTTGTAGGGCTAAACTCCACCGCAGCAATCTGGCGTTGTCTCCGGAGACCCAATTAAGCCAGACTAGGGGATTATGGTCCGTTAGGAGGGAAAACTGTCGTCCATGCAAATATGGTTGCAACTTTTTGAGTGCCCATACTACCGCTAGGCACTCCTTCTCGATGACCGCATAGCTTACTTCATGGGGCAGTAGTTTTCAACTCAGGTAAGCTACCGGGTGTTCTTAGCTGTCCGGCCCGACTTGGCTCAGTACTGCCCCCAATCCAAACATAGAAGCGTCTGTGTGAACCAGGAAACGTTTAGTTGGATCGGGTGCGGCCAATACAGGGGTATTGGTGAGGGCGTCCTTTAGTTGGCGGAAGGCTTCCTCACACTCTGAGGTCCAGGTTACCTGGCGGGGTTGATTCTTACGGGTCAGATCAGTCAGGGGCTTGGCTACGCTGCTGTAATTGGGAACGAATTTCCTGTAATACCCCGCTGTCCCTAGAAACGCCATGACCTGGATTTTAGTGCGTGGGATGGGCCATTTGGCTATGGCCTCAATCTTGGCTGGTTCTGGTCGCTGTTTCCCACTTCCCACCCAATGCCCTAAATACTGAACCTCTGCTTTGCCCACGTGACACTTGTTTGGGTTCAGGGTGATTCCGGCCTGGTGGATCCTGTCCAATACTGTCTCTAGGTGATTTAGATGCTCTTCCCATGTCGCACTGTAGATGGCGATGTCGTCCAGGTAGGCACAAGCATAGTCCTGGAGACCATCCAGAAGCCGGTCAGCCAGCCTTTGGAAGGTTGCCGGGGCATTCTTCATCCCGAATGGCATAACTCGAAACTGGAATAAGCCGAACGGGGTGACAAATGACGACTTGGGAATAGCGTCAGGACTAAGGGGAGTCTGCCTGTAGCCTTTGCATAGATCGATGGTGGTCAAATACTTTGCCCCCACCAGCCGGTCTAACAACTCATCCACACGCGGCATGGGGTATGCATCCGTCACCGTTTTCTCATTGAGCTTACGATAGTCTACACAAAACCGTGTAGTCCCATCCTTCTTGGGCACTAACACTACGGGGGATGCCCAGGGACTATCTGACTCTTCAATGACCCCTAAACGCAGCATCTCTTGTATCTCTTGTCGCATCCCCTCAGTACAGACTCAGGGACGCGGAAGGGGTTTTGTCGCAGGGGGGTCTGATCCTGGGTCTCAACCTTGTGTTGTGCCAGGCGAGTGTACCCCGGTCTCTCTGAAAATATCCTCTGTCGCAGCCTCAACAACGCCTCCGCCTGCTGTCTCTCCTGGGGGCCTAGGTCTTCACCCAAGTGTACCTGGTCCCATGTTTTAAACTGAGTTCTTTCCCCTAAGACATCCGGCAAGGGAAGTCCGGCTAAATCCTCTGCTTCAGGTGCACAGATGGCCACTACCTCTTCAGGGCGCTCCCGGTAGGGCTTCAGCATATTCACTTGGAACATGCGGATAACCCTGGGGTCGTCACAATCGGCGACATTATAGGTTGCGTCGGCTATTTTCCCCACTACCTGGTAGGGCCCCTGCCATGCAGCTTGAAACTTATTCTGCTTAGTGGGCTCTAACACCAGGACCTTCTGTCCTATTTCCAAGGTGCGCTCTCTGGCCCTCCGATCGTACCATACGCGCTGGGTCGCCTGCAGGTTCTCACGTACAACCTGGGTCAGCTCCTGTAGGCGGTCCTGGAATTCCAGTACATAGGGTACAATAGGTACCCCTTCTATGAGGCCCTCCCCCTCCCAGTGTTCCAGCTGTTTTAATGTCCCGTTAAAGCGTTCACACAACCCATTGGTTTGCGGTTGGTACGGGGCGCTTCTAATGGACTTTACGCCGCACAGCTTCCACAGTTGGTTGGTCCCCTCTGCTGTAAACTGGGTACCCTGGTCCGAGATAATCTCCCGGGGAAATCCAACCCGTGAGAAAACCTGGAGCAGGGCGGCTGCCACCGTCTCTGCCAGTATGTTAGGTAACGCAACCGCCTCTGGATACCGTGTGGCATAATCTACCACTGTCAATATATACCTTTTCCCGGACGGACTGGGTTTGGCTAACGGCCCTATCAGATCGACCGCTACTCGGCTAAATGGTTCCTTCACAATGGGGAAGGGGCGTAATTTGGCCTTGCATCGATCCCCCCTCTTGCCAATGCGCTGACAACTGTCACAGGTCTGGCAGTACTGACGAACATCATAGGTTACCCCCGGCCAAAAGAAGTTTTGTGTCAGACGATGCCTGGTGCGACTGACGCCGAAGTGCCCGGCCAAGGGTATATCATTAGAGATTCGCAGTAACTCCTCCCTATACTTCTTGGGAACTACCAGCTGTTGTTTTATAGTGGGGCTCGTCCCTGTGTGGTGCTGCTCTGTGATCCGGTAGAGGAGTCCCTGCTTCCATACAAACTGTTCCCCTTCCAGTACTCCTCTCCCCTCCTGTGCCTTCCCACGATATCCCTCTAATGAAGGATCCTCAAGTAACTCCCTCTTAAATGCATCTGGGGTAGCAAAAGAAATGTGTCTGGCTATGGGAATACATGTAGGGCTGGGATGTCTTACCTGAGCCTCCTCTGAGTGTTATTCCGCCTCCGCAGCTCGAGCTTGTCTCCGGGTGGTCACAGGATAGGTCTCAGCCAGAGGGGCCACCGAGAATTGCAGACAACATGGGCCCCAAGTCATTTCCCAGCAATACGTCTGCAGGCAAATCCTCCATCAAGCCGACCTCAACAAGGCCATCCCCGATTCCCCAGTTCAGGTGAATCCTGGCAGTGGGCAGTCGATGTATAGCTCCCCCTGCTACACAGACTGCCACTGTCCGGTCCGTCTTCTCTTGGTCCCGGACGAGATGAGGCTTCACAAGGGTCAAAGTTGCCCCAGAATCTCTTAGTCCCTGCATACGTTTCCCATTAACCCACACGACCTGTCGATGCTGTTGTCGATTATCTGCCCAGGCTGCCTGCACTGGGTCTACTTCACGCAGTTCTTCCTCCATCTCTTCCACCCCTTGGTTAGTCGTAGCCCCCAATGCCGGGTCAGCTTCGCCTTGGTAGCAGTGTACAGCATCCCGGCTGAAGGTAGCTGTTCCCGCCTTTGGCCATGGGTATGCTGAGTCTGGTTGGGACATTGTCTTTGCAGGTGGCCCAGCTGACAGGTGTGGCATCGCGCCCCAGGGGGACTGTGGTAGGCCGGGTTTCTAGCTGGTCCCCCTACAATCTTTGATGGTTTGGGGCCCTCCATGTCCATGGGCGGGCCCCTAGTGACCACCTTTGATCCGGACAACTGCGGCCTCCTGGCATCATGATGTTCATCGGTGAGACGAGCGGCTTCCTCAAGAGTCGTTGGCCGCCTATCCCGAAGCCATTCCTGTGTTTTAGTCCATTAAAGAATCGTTCTAACAGGAAGAGCTGGAGGACGTCCTCCTTAGTGGTTGCTTGGCTCCCTTGTACCCACTGTAGCAGTGACCGCTGTAATTTACAGGCCCATTCAGCGTGGGTATCGGTTACGCGTTTTATAAGTCCACGGAACTTTTGGCGGTATGCCTCTGGTGTCAGCGCATACCGGGCCAAGATCACTTCTTTGATCCGCTCATAGTCCATACAGTCCTCATCAGGTACAGTGCGATAGGCGTCCGCTGCCCGGCCTGTCAGCTTGCTGGCCAGAATCTGAACCCGTTCCTCTGGCTTCACTTGATGAAGGACACACTGCCGCTCAAAGTCCTGCAGAAAGCCATCAATGTCTTCCTCTGCCTCCCCCAACTGTCAGAAGGCATTATACTGGATCTTTTTGTGGCTTTCTGTTGAAGGTACCTGGTCGAAGGCCAGAGCTCCTCCTGCTCGCTGACTCTCCTCTCTCCCCTCTGCCATCTCCATCTTGGCCAGCTCCTCTTTGGTCCGCTCTACCATCTCCATCTTGGCTAGCTCAACATGGGAAGGGAAGGGAAGCAAAAGACCAGAAAAAGCCATACACCTGACAAATGCTATTGAGAACTCTGCTATTAGAAGTGGAAAGGAAGAACAAAGACAAAAGAATCTAATTAATACAAATATTGGAGAAAGAGAAACCAATCACAAACTAAAATGTTTCTATACTAATGCAACAAACATGGAGAATTGGAACTACTAACACAGGAAAAGAAATATGATGTCATTGGAATCACTGAAACTTGGTGGGACAATACACATGATTGGAATACAAGGCTAGAAGGATACAACTTATTTGCAAGAAACAGACTTGATAAACGAGGAGGGGGTGTCGCATTGTATGTTAGAAATGCGTATATCTGCACAGAGATTGAAGTTTCAGAGACTGGGAGTTCTGTGGAAACTGTTTGGGTAAGAATACAAGGACAGAACAATGGAAAGGACACCATTGTAGGCATTTACTACAGGCCGCCTGTGCAAGCTGAAGATAGGGATGAACTCTTTATGCATCAAATGGCCAAGTTCTCCAAAAAATATGACATAGTTGTCATGGGAGATTTCAACTATCCAGACATTTGTTGGAAATCTCTCTCAGGCAAAACTAACAGGTCAAGGAAATTCTTATCCTCTCTTGCTGACAACTTTATCTTCCAAAAGGTAGGGGAGAAAACAAGGGGAACTGCTACCTTGGATCTAATCCTTATAAACAGGGAGGAAATGGTTGAGGAGGTAAAAGTGGCTGGGACCCTAGGAGGTAGCGACCATGCTATTTTAGAATTTTGGATAACTAGAGGCGGAAGACCTGTGAAGACTCAGACGTCAAGGTTAGATTTCAGAAAGGCAGATTTTAAGGGATTCAGAAAGAGAATTGGAGGGATCCAATGGCTGGATATCCTTAAAGACAAAAATGGAGGATGGGAAATCTTGAAAAATGAAATTCTCAAAGCACAGTTGTTTACAATTCCGAAAGGGAAGAATAGGAAGCATTTAAGGAAACCAGGATGGATGAACACAGAACTTAATCACATGCTAAAAAGGAAGAAAAAAGTGTTTATAGGAGATAGCATAAGAAATTTTTGAACCCCTCTCCATAATCTTTGAAAATTCTTGGAGAACAGAAGTGCCAGAAGACTGGAGAAGAGCAAATGTTGTTCCTATCTTCAAAAAGGGGAAGAAGGTGGACCCAGGCAACTATAGGCCGGTGAGTCTGACTTCTATACCAGGAAAGATCTTTGAACAAATTATTAAACAACATGTATGTCAGTACCTGGATAAGAATGAAGTGATTAAACAGAGTCAGCATGGGTTTGTAACTAATAAGTCATGTCAGACTAACTTAATTTCCTTCTATGACGGAATCACTGATTGGGTGGATCAAGGAAATGCTGTAGATATAGTATATCTTGACTTCAGCAAAGCATTTGACAAAGTCTCTCATACAATCCTTATTGAAAAAATGACTAAGTATGGAATGGACAAGGCAACTGTTAGGTGGATTCATAACTGGCTTAGTGATCGGACCCAAAGAGTGGTCGTAAATGGCTGCACATCCAGTTGGAAGAATGTCTCAAGTGGGGTACCACAGGGCTCTGTCCTGGGCCCTGTATTGTTCAACATCTTTATCAATGATTTAGATGAAAGAATTAAGTGTAAACTGATTAAATTTGCTGATGACACAAAGCTAGGAGGGATAGCTAATACTAGAGAAGAGAGAGAGGATTCAAAAAGATATAAATAAACTGGAGCAGTGGGCAGCAACTAACAGAATGGTTTTTAACAGGGAGAAATGCAAAGTACTACATCTGGGCAATAAAAATGAAAAAGCATATACAGAATGGGAGGAATAGGGCTAAGTGACAGCACATGTGAAAAAGACTTGGGTATACTAATAGATCACAGACTGAATATGAGTCAACAGTGTGATGCAGCAGCAAAAAAGGCAAATGCAATTCTAGGATGTATTAACAGAAGCATACAGTCTAGATCACGTGAAGTCATTATTTCCCTCTACTCCTCTTTGGTCAGACCTCATCTGGAATATTGTGTCCAGTTTTGGGCACCACAATTTAAAAAAGACATCAACAAACTGGAGCAAGTTCAGAAAAGAGCGACCAGAATGGTGACCAGTCTGCAAACCCTGTCTTATGAGGAAAGGTTGCAGGATTTGGGAATGTTTAGTTTGCAAAAGAGAAGACTGAGAGGAGACTTAATAGCTGTCTACAAATATCTAAAGGGCTGTCACATTGTAGAAGGATCATCTTTATTCTCATTTGCACAAGGAAAGACTAGAAGCAATGGGATGAAACTGAATGGGAGGAGACACAGGTTAGATATTAGAAAAAACTTTTTGACAGTTAGAGTGATCAATGAGTGGAACAGGCTGCCACGAGAAGTGGTGAGTTCTCCTTCAATGGAAGTCTTCAAACAGAGGCTGGACAGACATCTGACTGGGATGATTTAGCGAATCCTGCTTTGAGCAGGGGGTTGGACCAGATGGCCCAGGAGGTCCCTTCCAACTCTACGATTCTATGATTCTATCCTGGTCCGCTCGGCCATCTTTTCCTTCAGATTAGTACGCACATCAGCCATCACCTCTCGTATGATCTCTACTGCAGGGTTTAGGCCATAGAACGCCAGTTTGTTCTTTACCTCCCTCTGGAATTTGGTCTCCTCCACATTCACATTGGGGGGCGCTGCACTGTCGTGTTCCATGATGGCTGCTATCAAATCCGCATTTGTTTTGTTGCTGGCGATCAACCCTCGGGCTTCCACCAGATCTTTTAATGTAGTCCTCTTTAACTTCTGGTAGTTATTTTCCATTCATTCCTTTCCTCCTGTAGAAGGGGTATCAAATCCCGCTGTCTGCCACCAGTGTAACGGGGTCTACCAAAGCTGGGGTACCTCTTTCAGTACCACCCCGTGTTTTCGGAGGTCCGCTCTGCGTTGGCTGGAGTCTGAATGAATGACGCTGGCTGGAATTCATTGGTTACATGGGCGCATATAAAAGATCACTGCTTCTCCACGTATTTCCAGTCTGACAACACTTTACTCACAGGACACAGAATATATCACACAGATACAGAGGGCCGGCCAATAGAAAAGCAGCAGGCCAGACATGCATTACAAAAGCCGTAGGTGGCCGGAGCCTGCCGATGTTTACTGTGGGAATTACAAAGGTGGGGGGAGGGCGGACAAAAGGAGAATATCGTGTCCCCTCTGCCCAGGGGCGCAGCCTGTGGGCTGATACATTAGGGACATGCATCTCACATGGAACCTATTATATATACATATAACTGCACAACATATTCTGGGTGCTGAGTGGTTCTGTAGCACGTAACACTGGCGATGATGGAGGATTTCTCTGTACTGGTGATACTGGCGATGATGGAGGATTGCTCTTTACTGGCGATACTGGCGGTGATGGAGTTCTCTGTACTGGCGATACTGGCGGTGATGGAGGATTTCTCAGTACTGGCGATACTGGCGGTGATGGAGGATTGCTCTGTACTGGCGGTGATGGAGGATTGCTCTGTACTGGAGATACTGGCAGTGATGGGGGATTTCTCTGTACTGACGATGATGGAGGATTTCTCTGTACTGGCGCTACTGGCGGTGATGGAGGATTTCTCTGTACTGGCGATACTGGCGGTGATGGAGGATTGCTCTGTACTGGCGGTGATGGAGGATTTCTCTGTACTGGAGATACTGGCAGTGATGGAGGATTTATCTGTACTGGCAATACTGGCGGTGATGGAGGATTGCTCTGTACTGGCAATACTGGCGGTGATGGAGGATTGCTCTGTACTGGATAGAGTTGAGCGAAACGGGTCGAAAAATTTCAAAAGTAGCCGACTTTTGGCAAAGTCGGGTTTCATGACACGAAACCCGACCCTAGGATGAGGTCGGCGACTTACGCGTCAAAGTCGCGTTTCAAAAGTTTGTTTTGCGCTCTTTTTCAGCCAATCAGGATCCACGGACACTGTGGGCAACGTGATGACATAGGCAGGGGTCACCACCATCTTTCAGAAGGGCATTCAAGTGATTGGCTTGCTTTGGTGGGCGTCACAGGGGTTATAAAAGGGCGTGCACGCCGACCGCCATCTTACTTCTGCCTATCTTAGCATAGGGAGAGGTTGCTGATTCTGTAGGGAGAGCGTTAGGCAGGGAAGAAGAAAAAAAAAATGCTTCTGCTGCTAGCGATTTGGCCTGTACAACACACCAGTCACTGTGTGTGCAGTGCAAGGGGAGGCTATATTGTGGTGGATCAGCGGTGTTGGTTGTTAGGCTGCCTTCTAAGGCTTCCTGACAGCTGCATTGCTGTTTCCCCACTGCTCTGCAAACTGCTTTTTTAAAAGCAATCCCAATTTTTTTTTTTGTCCTGCTGAGGTACTGAGCGTGCATTTTTTCACACCATACAGCGGTGTACGCTCCTCTCAGTACCGTGTAACGGCTGTTATCACAGCCACAGTGAAGCTATCTGTGTGTCACTGTGGAAGGATAAGTGGAGGACTTGTTCCGTTCTTACAGACCTACACTCTAGGGAGATTCCTATTCTGCCCAATTCTACATACACCTTGTAGCTTGTGATACACTAGCCAATTTCTGCCTGTGACATAGCGCTCTGATATTCAGTGGGCCTCACACAATCCTAAAATGTCCAGTGTCCCCTAGTGTGTGCAGAAATTCAAAATCTCCCTTATCCTGTAGTCACTTTTTTCACACCTGTGCCATCGAGCCTGTGACATAGCGCTCTGATATTCAGTGGGCCTCACACAATCCAAAAGTGTCCTGTGTCCACTAGTGTGTGCAGAAATTCAAAATCTCTGTAATCCTGTAGTCACTTTTTTCACACCTGTGCCATCGAGCCTGTGACATAGCGCTCTGATATTCAGTGGGCCTCACAGAATCCAAAAGTGTCCATTGTCCACTAGTGTGTGCAGAAATTCAAAATCTCTGTGATCCTGTAGTCACTTTTTTCACACCTGTGCCATCGAGCCTGTGACATAGCGCTCTGATATTCAGTGGGCCTCACACAATCCAAAAGTGTCCAGTGTCGACTAGTGTGTGCAGAAATTCAAAATCTCCCTTATCCTGTAGTTACTTTTTTCACACCTGTGCCATCGAGCCTGTGACATAGCGCTCTGATATTCAGTGGGCCTCACACAATCCAAGTGTCCAGTGTCCACTAGTGTGTGCAGAAATTCAAAATCTCCCTCATCCTGTAGTCACTTTTTTCACACCTGTGCCATCGAGCCTGTGACATAGCGCTCTGATATTCAGTGGGCCTCACACAATCCAAAAGTGTCCAGTGTCCACTAGTGTGTGCAGAAATTCAAAATCTCTGTGATCATGTAGTCACTTTTTTCACACCTGCGCCATCGAGCCTGTGACATAGCGCTCTGATATTCAGTGGGCCTCACACAATCCAAAATTGTCCAGTGTCCACTAGTGTGTGCAGAAATTCAAAATCTCCCTTATCCTGTAGTCACTTTTTTCACACCTGTGCCATCGAGCCTGTGACATAGCGCTCTGATATTCAGTGGGCCTCACACAATCCATAAGTGTCCAGTGTCCACTAGTGTGTGCAGAAATTCAAAATCTCCCTTATCCTGTAGTCACTTTTTTCACACCTGTGCCATCGAGCCTGTCACATAGCGCTCTGATATTCAGTGGGCCTCACACAATCCAAAAGTGTCCATTGTCCACAAGTGTCTGCAGAAATTCAAAATCTCTCCTGTCCTATAGACACCTTGTACCTTGTTTTACATTACTATATAGTTTGTTGGATTTTGTCTACATTTCTACCAAAAATGAGGAAGGCTGGTGGAAGAGGCTGTGGAATTGGGCGGGGGTTGGCAGCTGGTAATGATGGTGTTGGTGGTGGATCTGATGGTAGTGGCAAAAGCAAAATAGGACCGAATGCAGGAGGTGTTGAGCCTGCGTCATCGTCTGGCTCCATAAGGCCTCGAAGGCTTAGTTTTCTAGGAGTTGGCAAACCGCTTTGAAAGCCAGAGCTTCAGGAAAAAGTTTTGTCTTACATTGCTGACTCAGCCTCCAGCTCTATCGCCTCCTCTTCTGAAGTTGTAAAAAATAAAAGCACTGAGTCGTCATTGGAGGCTCATGTTCATGAACCACACCTTTCCTTGTGTCCTTCATCCCAACCAAGATTGAAGGATGACGCAGGCCATACTACTGATTACTCCATGGAGCTGTTTTCACATACCATGCCTGGATTATCAAGTGAAATGGTGAATTACCCAGGCCAAGATGAATCTGACATGGAGTGCACTGATGCACAGCCGCTGATAGATGATTCTGCTGGTACATTCACTCAGAGCACTACATTGTCCTCGCAGTGTACAGAGCCAGATTCTGACCCTGATGAGACTCAGGTGCCCCTTCCCGCACACTATACCACCATACACGGTGACACAGAGGAAGGTGCACATGACATTGAAGAGGAGGTGATGGATGACCCAGTTGTTGACCCAGATTGGCATCCATTGGGGGAAGAGGGTGCTGCTTCCAATAGCTGAGATGAGGAGGAGCATCCACAGCAGACATCGACATCGCAACAGCTGTTATCTGGCAGGCCCGGAGCACTCCAAAGACAGGTTCCAAAAATCAAAAGAGTTGCTGGACAGCTTGTCCAGAGGGTCAAAAGATCACAGCATGCTAGGCCGCAAAATGTCTGCCAAAGTAGGAAGAGTGCAGTGTGGCACTTTTTTGAACAAAATCCTCATGATCAGGCCAAGGTTATCTGTAAGAAGTGCGCAAAGACCTTTAGCCGAGGGAAAAATCTGAAAAATTTGAATACCAGTTGCATGCTTAGACATTTAACCAGCATGCACTTGCAAGCGTGGACACAACACCAAACCTCAAGTGCCACATGTGCAACTGATCACAAAGAAGGTAGTCAGCAACGCTACATTGTTTCCCCCACTGTAAGCCCACTGGTTAGCACCTCAGCAAATGTTGAGGTGTCGTTGCAAGGCCACAGCAGTCAGGGAATCCCACTGTTATATCAACGAAATACTGAATCTAGGCCATCAGAAAGAACACCAACTCCATCACCATCATCAACCCTCTCTCTGTCCGCCCTGTCCACCGCTACTTCCACCATATGCAGCTCTCAAGTCCAGCTCACCCTCCCAGACACTATGAGGTCAAGAAAGTACTCAGTCTCTCATCTGCGTACACTGGGTTTGAATGCCCACATTGCCAAACTAATCTCGTTTGAGATGATGCCCTATCGGTGGAAAGCGCAGCTTTCCGCGAACTCATGGCCTATGCAGTACCACGCTATGACCTACCCAGTCGCCACTTCTCTCGCAAAGCCATCCCAGCCCTCCACCATCATGTAAAAGACCGCATTGTCCATGCACTCAAGCAGTCAGTGAGTGGAAAGGTGCACCTCACAACTGATGCATGGTCCAGTCGGCATGGCCAGGGCCGTTACGTGTCCATCACTGCGCACTGGGTTAATGTGGTGGATGCAGGGTCCACAGGGGACAGCGGTGGTGGGACAGTGCTGCCTAGCCCACAGTATAGGAAACAGTTGGCTGTAGGCGTTCGACCCTCCTCCTCCTCCTCCAGAAGCGAAAGCTCGTCCACAGAGTGCAGTCGTACGAGCACTCCATCTGCAGCTGCCACTGTTGCACACGAGGTGTCCCCCTATCGAGCAGCTAGTGGAAAGCGTCAGCAGGCTGTGTTGCAGATGATGTGTTTGGGCGACAGACACACCGCCGAGGTGCTGGCCGAGTACTTGAAGCGACAAACTGAGTCATGGCTGGGCAGTGTACATCTTGAGGCAGGCAAGGTAGTTAGTGATAACGGCCGTAATTTTGTGGCAGCCATAGCCCTTTCAAAACTCAGCCACATACCTTGCTTGGCTCACACCTTGAACCTGGTGGTGCAGTGCTTCCTCAAAAATTATCCGGAGTTAACAGCCCTGCTCCAGAAGGTGCGAAGACTGTGCACGCACATCCGCCGGTCGCCTGTACACTCTGTTCGTATGCAGAAGCTGCGATTGCTCCACCTTCCCAACCACCGCCTCATTATCGACATTGCAACAAGGTGGAACTCCACCCTGCACATGGTGGAGCGGCTGTGCGAGCAGAGGCATGCCATAATGCATTTGTGGGAGGATACACGGCCAGGCACTTTGAGAGCAGACATGGAGTTGACAGGTGTGCAGTGGTCGAAGCTGAAAGACCTCTGTAAAGTCCTTCAGTGTTTTGAGGAATGCACACGGCTGGTAAGCGCAGACGACGCCATCCTAAGCATGAGCATCCCACTTATGCGCCTGCTCATGCAAACTTTGACGCACCTTAAGGAGCAGGCGTCTGCAGCCAATGTTGATGAGGAGGAAGAGGAGGAGGGAATCTTTGATGACATTCAGCCATTGTCTGCTCAGGGACCTCTCCTGGACGAGGTGGAGGAAGAGGAGGAGGATGATGATGGGGATGATTACTTAGGGGAGGAGGATGCATCTCGTGGGGCAAGTGAAAATGTTGGCGTGGCAAGGTCTGGTACAGGGTTTGTGCGTGACTGGAGGGATGTGGATTTGCCAGAAAGTGCTCCTCCACCCAGCACTCGCAGTGCATCATTGACACCGGGAACATTGGCCCACATGTCAGATTATGCCTTGCAGATCCTAAAAAGGGACCCCCCGCATTGCCAAAATGATGAACGATGACGACTACTGGTTGGCCAGCATCATGGATCTACGCTATAAAGGCAAATTACAAATCATGCCACCTTGACCTAATATTGGCTAATAAACAAGCAACTCTGGTAAATCGGTTGCTTGAGGCATTCCCAGCACACAGCAGCGGTGATGGTTCTCACACGGGCCGGGGGCAGCTTGGCAGAGGTGTTCGTGGTGCACACAGCAGAAGTGGCGTTGGAGACAGGGGTTTCATGACAATGTTGTGGACTGATTTTTCAAGTACCGCTCACACAACTGGTAATACTGCATCGATGGAAAGTGACAGGAGACAGCAGTTGTCAACTATGGTTACAAACTACTTTTCCTCCCATATCGATGTTCTCCCACACAGGTCATTCCCCTTTGACTATTGGGCCGCTAAACTGGACACCTGGCCTGAATTGGCACAATATGCCTTACAGGAGCTCGCTTGCCCAGCTGCAAGTGTGCTATCGGAAAGAGTCTTCAGTGCAGCTGGATCAATCCTGACAGAAAAAAGGAACCGTCTGTCAACCCAAAATGTGGATGATCTAACCTTCATTAAAATGAACCATGCATGGGTTTCCAAGGATTTTGTCCCACCTTCCCCTGATGACACATAGGGTGACAGAAAAATGGCTTGCTTTGGTCCACCTCTTCCTGGGACTTGACCTATTTCGCCTTTTGCATCAGCTGAATGTCCAACATCAACATATGCCACTTTCTAAAACTCCCTAACTGTGCTGCCTCCCCCCCCATGGCCGGGGTCACCACCTAGCGCACGACACCGTGCGAGTGCCATTGCCCTGGACAGGTGGGTAGGCCGACTCTTGGGCGCGGGCACTGACACAGGGTCCCTCATAGTGCAATCAAGTGTCTCTGACGGTGGTGGTGCACACCCGCCGTCAGACACACCGCCGTACTATGAGGGGCCCAGTGCCAGTACTGACGCCCACGAGTGGGCCCCCTTGCTTGGGCAGGGCCCCAGCATTTGCAATCTTTACCTCTCCCTGCTCCTCCGCTGTGTAGTCTGGGCCGTCAAATCCATACTGTGCCTGACACCGTCTGAGCCTGCCTCCTGATGTATAGACATATATTTTGAATGTGTACGCTATCCATACATGTTATCCGGGGATACAGTACCCTTTCTCACCTTTGTGCAATCACGTGCAATCCATACTGGGCCTAACACCGTCTGAGCCTGCCTCCTGATGTATAGACATATCTTTTGAATGTGTACGCTATCCATACATGTTATCCGGGGATACGGTACCCTTTCTCACCTTTGTGCAATCACGTGTAACCCATACTGGGCGTGAGAACGGCTGGCGAGCTGTTAAGCAAGCTACAGCACCTGTGGTTTGCACACGTAAGTTTTTCATTTTTTCAGGAATGACGGTTAGGCCTAATTCCGGAACTGCGGTTGACCTGCACTTACTGGGAAATCATCGTTCGCGGGTAATAATTGTAATCAGTGATCCCCATCACTAACGTTCAGCGGGTTATCTGCACCTGTAAGCGACAAACGCTGGCCTTTTCAGTGTAGCGCACATGCAGCCACGGACATGTAAGAGCATGACACACCAGTTATTGGCCAATCTCATGTGCCAGAGCCTCACGTGTCCCTCAAGTAAGCCGGACTTGGACCGCGGGGCATGACGGAGTCTCGTTCGTTAACGGAATTAAGCTTGCAATGTGTGCATCTGTTCTGTAGCTGGCATGGTTGAGGTTTCCCAGGTGGAGTCGAATTTAACTGTAGGCTCCACTCCTGGTGGTGCCCTTCTGGACATTCCTTTAAGGTTCAGCTTTGCAACCATACTGCCCACGTAAAACAAACACTTTGCCTTCATGAACGCTGTTTGGAGGGTCATGACTCGTGGGAATAACGCCGCCCAATCAGTTAACCTGCTAGAGAGATCCTTCGTTGCTCCCAAGCATGACATCACACTCCCTAGGAGGAAGGTAATGCCACTGTGGCGACCGTACTCCTGGGGGCGACACAAGTGCACTGATGCCCAGCCACTGCTCGATGAATCTGCTGGTACATTGACCCAGACCACTACATTCCCCTCGCACGCTACACGGCCTGAATCTGACCCTGATGAAACTCAGGTTACCCTTCCCATATACAGTTCCATCTTACACGGTGACAAAGAGGAAGCTGCAGATGAAAGTGCAGGTTCGGCCCACCCGCCATCAGACACACCACCGTACTATCAGGGGCCCTGTGCCAGTGCCGTCGCCAACGAGTGGGCCCCCCCTGCTTGCTCAGGATCACAGCACTTGCAAGGTTGAAATACTGTGCAGTGAGATGGAAGATGGGGACGACGAGGAGTCCAGACTAGTACAGGGATTCCCTAGCGAGGAGACTTATTTGATTGTTTTCAATGTTGGGACAGCAATTTTTGGGGAGCACTATACTCTGGAGAATGATAGATGGGGCCCACCATACACTGGAACATTCCAAAGGTGGACATCAGACACTGGAGCAGCATTTACAGGGCCCATTATACATTAGAGCATTAGAAATGGGGCCCATTATGTTTGGAGCATTATTTGGGCCCATAAGACAGTGGAGCTTCATCCATGGGGACCAACATATACTGTAGCATTATGTGGAGCTCATCATATACTGTTTCAAACATTATATGGGACCAATGATTCTGTATGGAGAAATAGATGGGCCTCGTCATGAGATGTAAAAAGTGAAGTATTTTTCATTGTACTATACCGCTATTTCTCTGCCGTATCGGAGCATGATGAGTTGTGGTATGTGTTAAAGGGGTGCTCTTTCGCCCAGGGCACATGAAAACCTGGAGCCAGCCCTACCCCCCCACAACTTTAGCCAAATAACCCCCATTTTTCAGTGCGTAACTTGTATTATGAAGTTAATTAAGGTTGACAAGCTTAAGTAAGAAGAATTGATGCTTTTGGCATTCAAATGAGCACTGTAGGTGTGTTTCCTGTCCTCCTCTCACTGCCGACTTTTATTCCCCATTGACTTACAGTGGGTTTTGTGTTTCGGGACGACCCCGACTTTTCCCTATAATCGGCCGATCTTGCTCGACCCGACTTTTGGAAAAGTCGGGTTTCACGAAACGAAACTCGACCCTAAAAAACCAAAAGTCGCTCAATTCTAGTACTGGAGATACTGGTGGTGATGGAGGATTTCTCTGTACTGGCGATACTGGCGGTGATGGAGGATTTCTCTGTACTGGCGGTGATGGAGTTCTCTGTTCTGGTGACACTGGCGGTGATGGAGGATTTCTCTGTACTGGCGGTGATGGAGTTCTCTGTACTGGCGATACTGGCGGTGATGGAGGATTTCTCTGTACTGGAGATACTGGCGGTGATGGAGGATTTCTCTGTACTGGCGGTGATGGAGGATTGCTCTGTACTGGAGATACTGGCGGTGATGGAGTTCTCTGTACTGGTGATACTGGTGGTGATGGAGGATTGCTCTGTACTGGCGATACTGGCGGTGATGGAGGATTTCTCTGTACTGGAGATACTGGCGGTGATGGAGGATTTCTCTGTACTGGCGGTGATGGAGGATTGCTCTGTACTGGCGATACTGGCGGTGATGGAGTTCTCTGTACTGGTGATACTGGTGGTGATGGAGGATTTCTCTGTACTGGCGTTACTGGCGGTGATGGAGGATTGCTCTGTACTGGCGATACTGGCGGTGATGGAGTTCTCTGTACTGGTGATACTGGTGGTG
This sequence comes from Dendrobates tinctorius, assembly GCF_039654945.1. Classification (NCBI taxonomy): domain Eukaryota; kingdom Metazoa; phylum Chordata; class Amphibia; order Anura; family Dendrobatidae; genus Dendrobates; species Dendrobates tinctorius. Next base: position 1,527,643 of record NW_027361902.1, on the reverse strand, counting down.
ATGGAGGATTGCTCTGTACTGGCGATACTGGCGGTGATGGAGGATTTCTCTGTACTTGAGATACTGGCAGTGATGGAGGATTGCTCTGTACAGGTGATACTGGCAGTGATGGAGGATTGCTCTGTACTGGCGATACTGGCGGTGATGGAGGTTTTTTCTGTACTGGAGATACTGGCGGTGATGGAGGATTTCTCTGTACTGGCGATACTGGCGGTGATGGAGTTCTCTGTACTGGTGATACTGGTGGTGATGGAGGATTGCTCTGTACTGGTGATACTGGCGGTGATGGAGGTTTTTTCTGTACTGGAGATACTGGCGGTGATGGAGGATTTCTCTGTACTGGAGATACTGGCGGTGATGGAGGATTTCTCTGTACTGGTGATACTGGCGGTGATGGAGGATTTCTCTATACTGTCGGTGATGGAGGTTTTTTCTGTACTGGAGATACTGGCGGTGATGGAGGATTTCTCTGTACTGGCGATACTGGCGGTGATGGAGGATTTCTCTGTACTGGCGATACTGGCGGTGATGGAGGTTTTTTCTGTACTGGAGATACTGGCGGTGATGGAGGATTTCTCTGTACTGGAGATACTGGCGGTGATGGAGGATTTCTCTGTACTGGCGATACTGGCGGTGATGGAGGATTTCTCTGTACTGGCGATACTGGCGGTGATGGAGGTTTTTTCTGTACTGGAGATACTGGCGGTGATGGAGGATTTCTCTGTACTGGCGATACTGGCGGTGATGGAGGATTGCTCTGTACTGGCGATACTGGCGGTGATGGAGGTTTTTTCTGTACTGGAGATACTGGCGGTGATGGAGGATTTCTCTATACTGGTGGTGATGGAGGATTTCTCTATACTGGCGGTGATGGAGGTTTTTTCTGTACTGGAGATACTGGCGGTGATGGAGGATTTCTCTGTACTGGCGATACTGGCGGTGATGGAGGATTGCTCTGTACTGGTGATACTGGCGGTGATGGAGGATTGCTCTGTACTGGTGATACTGGCGGTGATGGAGGATTGCTCTGTACTGGTGATACTGGCGGTGATGGAGGTTTTTTCTGTACTGGAGATACTGGCGGTGATGGAGGATTTCTCTGTACTGGTGGTGATGGAGGATTTCTCTACACTGGCGGTGATGGAGGTTTTTTCTGTACTGGAGATACTGGCGGTGATGGAGGATTTCTCTGTACTGGCGGTGATGGAGGATTGCTCTGTACTGGTGATACTGGCGGTGATGGAGGTTTTTTCTGTACTGGAGATACTGGCGGTGATGGAGGATTTCTCTGTACTGGTGGTGATGGAGGATTTCTCTGTACTGTCGGTGATGGAGGATCTCTCTATACTGGCGGTGATGGAGGTTTTCTCTATACTGGCGGTGATGGAGGTTTTTTCTGTACTGGAGATACTGGCGGTGATGGAGGATTTCTCTGTACTGGTGGTGATGGAGGATTTCTCTGTACTGGTGGTGATGGAGGATTTCTCTGTACTGGCGATACTGGCGGTGATGGAGGATTTCTCTGTACTGGTGATACTGGCGGTGATGGAGGTTTTTTCTGTACTGGAGATACTGGCGGTGATGGAGGATTTCTCTGTACTGGTGGTGATGGAGGATTTCTCTATACTGGCGGTGATGGAGGATTTCTCTGTACTGGCGATACTGGCGGTGATGGAGGATTTCTCTGTACTGGAGATACTGGCGGTGATGGAGGATTTCTCTGTACTGGCGGTGATGGAGGATTGCTCTGTACTGGAGATACTGGCGGTGATGGAGTTCTCTGTACTGGTGATACTGGTGGTGATGGAGGATTGCTCTGTACTGGCGATACTGGCGGTGATGGAGGATTTCTCTGTACTGGAGATACTGGCGGTGATGGAGGATTTCTCTGTACTGGCGGTGATGGAGGATTGCTCTGTACTGGCGATACTGGCGGTGATGGAGTTCTCTGTACTGGTGATACTGGTGGTGATGGAGGATTTCTCTGTACTGGCGTTACTGGCGGTGATGGAGGATTGCTCTGTACTGGCGATACTGGCGGTGATGGAGTTCTCTGTACTGGTGATACTGGTGGTGATGGAGGATTGCTCTGTACTGGCGATACTGGCGGTGATGGAGGATTTCTCTGTACTTGAGATACTGGCAGTGATGGAGGATTGCTCTGTACTGGTGATACTGGCAGTGATGGAGGATTGCTCTGTACTGGCGGTGATGGAGGTTTTTTTTCTGTACTGGAGATACTGGCGGTGATGGAGGATTTCTCTGTACTGGCGATACTGGCGGTGATGGAGTTCTCTGTACTGGTGATACTGGTGGTGAAGGAGGATTGCTCTGTACTGGTGATACTGGCGGTGATGGAGGTTTTTTCTGTACTGGAGATACTGGCGGTGATGGAGGATTTCTCTGTACTGGAGATACTGGCGGTGATGGAGGATTTCTCTGTACTGGTGATACTGGCGGTGATGGAGGATTTCTCTATACTGTCGGTGATGGAGGTTTTTTCTGTACTGGAGATACTGGCGGTGATGGAGGATTTCTCTGTACTGGCGATACTGGCGGTGATGGAGGATTTCTCTGTACTGGCGATACTGGCGGTGATGGAGGTTTTTTCTGTACTGGAGATACTGGCGGTGATGGAGGATTTCTCTGTACTGGAGATACTGGCGGTGATGGAGGATTTCTCTGTACTGGCGATACTGGCGGTGATGGAGGATTTCTCTGTACTGGCGATACTGGCGGTGATGGAGGTTTTTTCTGTACTGGAGATACTGGCGGTGATGGAGGATTTCTCTGTACTGGCGATACTGGCGGTGATGGAGGATTGCTCTGTACTGGCGATACTGGCGGTGATGGAGGTTTTTTCTGTACTGGAGATACTGGCGGTGATGGAGGATTTCTCTATACTGGTGGTGATGGAGGATTTCTCTATACTGGCGGTGATGGAGGTTTTTTCTGTACTGGAGATACTGGCGGTGATGGAGGATTTCTCTGTACTGGCGATACTGGCGGTGATGGAGGATTGCTCTGTACTGGTGATACTGGCGGTGATGGAGGTTTTTTCTGTACTGGAGATACTGGCGGTGATGGAGGATTTCTCTGTACTGGTGGTGATGGAGGATTTCTCTACACTGGCGGTGAAGGAGGTTTTTTCTGTACTGGAGATACTGGCGGTGATGGAGGATTTCTCTGTACTGGCGGTGATGGAGGATTGCTCTGTACTGGTGATACTGGCGGTGATGGAGGTTTTTTCTGTACTGGAGATACTGGCGGTGATGGAGGATTTCTCTGTACTGGTGGTGATGGAGGATTTCTCTGTACTGGTGGTGATGGAGGATCTCTCTATACTGGCGGTGATGGAGGTTTTCTCTATACTGGCGGTGATGGAGGTTTTTTCTGTACTGGAGATACTGGCGGTGATGGAGGATTTCTCTGTACTGGTGGTGATGGAGGATTTCTCTGTACTGGTGGTGATGGAGGATTTCTCTGTACTGGTGGTGATGGAGGATTTCTCTGTACTGGCGATACTGGCGGTGATGGAGGATTTCTCTGTACTGGTGATACTGGCGGTGATGGAGGTTTTTTCTGTACTGGAGATACTGGCGGTGATGGAGGATTTCTCTGTACTGGTGGTGATGGAGGATTTCTCTATACTGGCGGTGATGGAGGATTTCTCTGTACTGGCGATACTGGCGGTGATGGAGGATTTTTCTGTACTGGAGATACTGGCGGTGATGGAGGATTTCTCTGTACTGGTGGTGATGGAGGACTTCTCTGTACTGGTGGCATCTGAGATCCACTCCATACTGGTTAGACTGTTATTACAAATCTGTTGATATGGATTTTCTGTCCTCTCCAGAACCAGCGAACTCCAGTGGTGCCGACCCGTGAAGTGAGACCTGCCCCGAAGTTCAGTAAAAAGATGTTTCAGGGGGCGTCCAACGTGAGCACATCTGGGGACCCCAAAGCTTCACTGCACAGTTACACACAGGCCTATGGAACCATCAGTAAATCAGCACTGCAGAATCTTCCGCTGCCGAGTGACCCGAGACCATGAACTGGCCACAGCATCCGGGGACCACGTGCGGCCCTGTGCAGGGTCTTCCTCATTGGTGCCTATATAAGTGCCTTCTCCCATATAGCGCTGCGCTCTGTTATCTCAGAACTATGTGCCTTGTACATGATCCGGGGGGAGATGGACCCAGCGGAGAGGTCCAGGTGAGGCACCAGCCCCCCTCACTGCTCCTGTTTTCTACTGATAATAGAGGTGATTATTTATTGCGTCTTGTGCGGTTGGATTGTCTGGGAGCGGGAAGAATCTTCTTTAAGGTGGGAAACGTCTGCGAATCTCGCACGGTATGGCCAAAAGTATGTACCCCCCCCAGGTGCACCTCCAAGGGCTTCTCCATCCACTTGCATTAATATGGAGGAAAGTACAGGGGTTGGACAAAATAATAGAAACAACTGGAAACATCAACAAAAGTTAGTTTAATATGGAGTAGGTCCACCTTTTGCGGCGATTACAGCCTCAATTCTCCAAGGTATGGATTCATAGAAGGTGTGGATTGTTTCCAAAGGAATTGTAGCCCATTCTTCAGGTAAAACACCCTCCAGGTCTTTGAGCGACGGAAATCGAAGTCTAACTTGAATCTCTAAAATCAGCCATAAATGCTCAATAATGTTGAGGTCTGGGGATTGTGGGGGCCAGATGAGATGCTCAACTTCATTACAATGCTCCTCGTGCCATGCTTTAACGATTCTAGCTGTATGAATTGGTGCATTATCATCCTGAAAGATGACGTTCCCCTCCGGGAACAGTGCTTGAACCATAGGATGCACTTGGTCGCCCAAAATGCCTAAATAATCTCAGCTGTTACTTCTTCCATGAAGGGATATCATTGGCCCAGCGGATCTCCAGGAAATAGCACCCCAGATCATCACAGAACCTCCACCATGTTTTACGGTTGGGAGAAGGCAGTCTGGATGGAATGCCTCTTTCGGCTGTCTCCAAACGTACACTCGGCCAGAGGTCGGAAGTAGGGTAAAGGATGATTTGTCTGAGAATATCCCATGTTTCCTCTGCTCAAGGGACCAATTCTGGAGGTCTCTACACCACTCTAAACGCTTGGAAACATTTGTCATTCAGAGCAGCGGTTTTCGAATTCCAGCTCTTCCGTGGAATCCAGATTGGTGCAGCTCCCGATGAACATTTTTCGTGGAAACTGGGTTCTGTAGGTGTTCATTGAGCTCAGCAGTGATTTTCGGAGCCGTGGTCTTGCGATCCTCTCTCACAATTCGCTTTAGAGTCCGACAGTCTCAGTCAACTTCGACTTTCGGCCGGACCTGTGCTTTGCTGCGGACGTTTTTCCTTCTCTTTCAAACGCAGTCATTACTTTGGAGACAGCACCTCTTGACACGCCAAGCATTCGGGCACTTTGTTACACTAGCACCTGCCATACGAGCACCAACAATTTGGCCTCTTTGAAAATCCGAGAGGTCTGCCATTGGTATCAGGTTCTCATCAATGTTCTTACAATTCTGCAAAACAAACCGTTAATTTACATACACATATCACATGACACAAATAATCAACGACAAAACATTACCATATGTCACGGTTTGCATGTTTATAACATGTTCGTAGACTATGATGCCAAAACGTTAAGTGTTTCCATTATTTTGTCCAACCCCTGTATGTGCCCCCCACATCCACCTCCGGGGGCTTCTCTGTCATCTACATCCATAGACATTAATATGGAGGAAAGTATGTGCCCCCCACATCCACCTCCGGGGGCTTCTCTGTCATCATCTACATCCATAAACATTAATATGGAGAAAGTATGTGCCCCCCACATCCTCCTCCGGGGGCTTCACTGTCCTCATCTACATCCATAGACATTAATATGGAGAAAGTATGTGCCCCCCACATCCACCTCCGGGGGCTTCATTGTACTCATCTACATCCATAGACATTAATATGGAGGAAAGTATGTGCCCCCCACATCAACCTCCAGGGGCTTCACTGTCCTCATCTACATCCATAGACATTAATATGGAGAAAGTATGTGCCCCCCACATCCACCTCCGGTGGCTTCTCTGTCCTCATCTACATCCATAGACATTAATTTGGAGAAAGTATGTGCCCCCCACATCCACAGACATTAATATGGAGGCATGTATGTGCTCCCCACATCAACCTCCAGGGGCTTCACTGTGCTCATCTACATCCATAGACATTAATATGGAGAAAGTATGTGCCCCCCACATCCACCTCCGGGGGCTTCACTGTCCTCATCTACATCCATAGACATTAATATGGAGAAAGTATGTGCCCCCCACATCCACCTCCGGGGGCTTCACTGTCCTCATCTACATCCATAGACATTAATATAGAGGAAAGTGTGTGCCCCCCATATTCACCTCCGGGGGCTTCTCTGTCATCTACATCCATAGACATTATTATGGAGAAATTATGTCCCCTCCACTTCCACGTCCGGGGGCTTCACTGTCCTCATCTACATCCATAGACATTAATATGGAGAAAGTATGTGTCCCCCACATCCACAGACATTAATATGGAGGCATGTATGTGCTCCCCACATCAACCTCCAGGGGCTTCACTGTGCTCATCTACATCCATAGACATTAATATGGAGAAAGTATGTGCCCCCCACATCCACCTCCAGGGGCTTCACTGTCCTCATCTACATCCATAGACATTAATATGGAGAAAGTATGTGGCCCCCACATCCACAGACATTAATATGGAGGCATGTATGTGCTCCCCACATCAACCTCCAGGGGCTTCACTGTGCTCATCTACATCCATAGACATTAATATGGAGAAAGTATGTGCCCCCCCACATCCACCTCCGGGGGCTTCACTGTCCTCATCTACATCCATAGACATTAATATGGAGAAAGTATGTGCCCCCCACATCCACCTCCGGGGGCTTCACTGTCCTCATCTACATCCATAGACATTAATATAGAGGAAAGTGTGTGCCCCCCATATTCACCTCCGGGGGCTTCACTGTCCTCATCCACATCCATAGACATTAATATGGAGAAAGTATGTACCCCCCACATCCTCCTCCGGGGGCTTCTCTGTCCTCATCTACATCCATAGACATTAATATGGATGAAAGTATGTGCCCCCCACATCAACCTCCGGGGGCTTCTCTGTCCTCATCTACATTCATTGACATTAATATGGAGAAAGTATGTACCCCCCCCACATCCACCTCCGGGGGCTTCTCTGTCCTCATCTACATCCATTGACATTAATATGGAGAAAGTATGTGCCCCCCCACATCCACCTCCGGGGGCTTCTCTGTCCTCATCTACATCCATAGACATTAATATGGGGAAAGTATGTGCCCTCCACATCCACCTCCGGGGGCTTCACTGTCCTCATCTACATCCATTGACATTAATATGGGGAAAGTATGTGCCCCCCACATCCACCTCTGGGGCTTCACTGTCCTCATCTACATCCATAGACATTAATATGGAGGAAAGTATGTGCCCCCCACATCAACCTCCGGGGGCTTCACTGTCCTCATCTACATCCATAGATATTAATATGGAGAAAGTATGTGCCCCCCACATCCACTTCCAGGGGCTCATCTGTTCTCCATCCTCATCGGGTGCACAATATTTTTTGGTGCAAGAGCCATATTGCCATCCTGAACCAGTCCAAATTGCCAAAAAAATGTAAAGGGGTATCATGAATATGTGTATACCACCAGAATGAAGGTTTGAGTATTTGAAGAGGATTTGGAGAGGTTCTGTTCCCCCAAAAAATCAGTGTGAACATGCATGTTAGGTTCAACTGGGGCGATGGATACTGTAAGGTCCGGGTACGCATTCTGGCCACAGGCATTGGTGCAGCAGGCCGGTGAGTCTCGTGGGAAACGGAAGCAAAGGTGTTGGAGACCGGAGGCAGAAGAGACAGGGAATGTTTAGCAGAGATACTGGAGGTTGCAGGAGACCGGCAACAGGTGGCAAAGGTCTTGGAGGTCACAGGCAGTCATGAGACCTGGAACAGGTACCAGAGGTCCTGGAGACCACAGGCAGGCAGGAGACCAGGAACACTTAGCAGGGGTCCAGGAGCTAGCAGGTGGACAGATCTGTGGAGCACTTAAAAGTCTTAATACCAAGACTCCGGTGTGTGCCTTGTGAGCCTTATATAGATTCAGGCAGATGATCAGATCGGATCACACAGGGCCATGTACAAAGGCCGACATTGCGCATAAGAGTTCAGTGGACCGAGGTGCGAGGAGCAAAGCCCAGATCCGGGACAGGTGCGTAACAGTGTCCTTTGTAGTGGAAGAATGCAGATGCTTAGTATCAATTTTTCTGAGCAACACTGTAGCATTTAAGTCCTTTATTTGGCCCCCCAACATCTCTCCTGAGGACCATATCCCTTTCAGTAAATCAGGCAGAGGAGATTACCGGGAACCTTGTTATAGTCCAGAATTTGGTCTATCGCGTATACCGTAGCGGGAACAGGGACAGATCATTTGAGAGAACCTATTGAGGACGTTGAAGAGAAACATGAAAGGCATTCAGGATTTTCAGAGAGGGAGGTAGTGTAAGATGGAAGGTCACCGGGTTTATTTGTTCAATAATTTGGAATGGGCCAATGAACTTGAGTGCATTGAATCTTCAATCTGATGTTTTTAGTGGAAGGCCACACCTGATCTCCAGGGGCGATGTTGGCAACCGGTCGGCGATTCTGGCAGTATTCATCTTGGCGTGTACCTCAGTCCAGCTGGCATGGATGTGCTGATAAGACCCCGTTCACAGCAGGACGTAGGCTTTTAGCTGGAACAGACAGAGGGAGGCCAGGTTCCAGGTCGAACATGTAACAAATGGACATCTCCCAGAAGACTCTGAAGCAGAATTGCTAGGAGCAAACTCAGCCCAAGGAAGCCGGTCAGCCTCGTTATCTTGGTGAGAATTGGAGAAGATTCGTCAGTACTGTTCCCTGGACCCATACATTCATTACTTTGAGAGTGATAGGCCGATGAGAAGTCCAGAGAAATGGTTAAGTTCTTACAGAGCGCTCTCCAGAGCTTGGACACAAATTGCCCTCTGCCGTCAGAGACTACATGAGCGGAAAGGCCATGGAACTGGAAAATGTCTCTGAAAACGCAGAGCCACCTGTGGAGTGGATGGAAGACCTGGTGAAGGCACAAAACTAGACATCTTGAAGAATTGATCCACTACATGCCAGAGAGTAGTACTTGCCATAATACCCCACCCCCACCCCACACACACTGCTTTTCTCCATAATACCTCCCATGCCATCTGCCTTTACTACCATGTGACAGAGCGGCCGGTGGTGCAGAGCCCCCTGATAAAAGCGCAGAACCACCTGTATTAGAAGCCACCGGCGGTATCAAGTCTGTCCACAACATTACTGTCTCCTGAATCTCCCCTCATCACCTTTTTGTGATATTAGTAAGTGGAAAGAACCGCTGCAACTCAGCCACAAAGCGGAGACCCTGTAATGTTAGGGGAGACTGAATTTTCTGACCTCTGCTCTTCACCACTCACATCGCTCTGCTGACCCCATAACTGCAGAGTCCAGATCTCCTCTGGTATTAACATCAGTACAAACATTGCAACCCCGCCAGAAGCTTCATGGCTGAGCAGCAGCATGCAGCTGTACATCACCATACACAGTGCCGAGCGTCTGATGGAGTGGTGTAAAGCCGCCACCGCTGGACTCTGGAGGAGACGTGTTCTGTGCAGTGACGGATCGCACTTCTGTATCGGTGTCTGATGGAGGAGCCTGGTTCTGGTGATTCCAGGACGTTACCCCCTGAATGCATTGTGGGCGAGTATTATGGGACATTGGAGAGGGGCAGTGTGGGCGGATATATTTTGGAGAGGGGCAGTGTGGGGGGGATATATTTTGGAGAGGGGCAGTGTAGGGGGATATATTTTGGAGAGGGGCAGTGTGAGGGGATATATTTTGGAGAGGGGCAGTGTGGGGGGATATATTTTGGAGAGGGGCAGTGTGGGCAGATATATTTTGGAGAGGGGCAGTGTGAGGAGATATATTTTGGAGAGGGGCAGTGTGAGGGGATATATTTTGGAGAGGGGCAGTGTGGGGGGATATATTTTGGAGAGGGGCAGTGTGGGCAGATATATTTTGGAGAGGGGCAGTGTGAGGGGATATATTTTGGAGAGGGGCAGTGTGGGGGGATATATTTTGGAGAGGGGCAGTGTGAGGGGATATATTTTGGAGAGGGGCAGTGTGGGCGGATATATTTTGGAGAGGGGCAGTGTGGGCGGATATATTTTGGAGAGGGGCAGTGTGGGCGGATATATTTTGGAGAGGGGCAGTGTGGGCGGATATATTTTGGAGAGGGGCAGTGTGGGCGGATATATTCTGGAGAGGGGCAGTGTGAGGGGATATATTTTGGAGAGGGGCAGTGTGAGGGGATATATTTTGGAGAGGGGCAGTGTGGGGGGATATATTTTGGAGAGGGGCAGTGTGAGGGGATATATTTTGGAGAGGGGCAGTGTGGGCGGATATATTTTGGAGAGGGGTAGTGTGGGGGGATATATTTTGGAGAGGGGCAGTGTGAGGGGATATATTTTGGAGAGGGGCAGTGTGAGGGGATATATTTTGGAGAGGGGCAGTGTGGGGGGATATATTTTGGATGGGCAGTGTGGGGGGGATATATTTTGGAGAGGGGCAGTGTGGGGGGGATATATTTTGGAGAGGGGCAGTGTGGAGGGATATATTTTGGAGGGGCAGTGTGGAGGGATATATTTTGGAGGGGCAGTGTGGGGGGATATATTTTGGAGAGGGGCAGTGTGGGCGGATATAATTTGGAGAGGGGCAGTGTGGGCGGATATATTTTGGAGAGGTGCAGTGTGGGCGGATATATTTTGGAGAGGGGCAGTGTGGGCGGATATATTTTGGAGAGGGGCAGTGTGGGGGGGATATATTTTGGAGGGGCAGTGTGGGGGGGATATATTTTGGAGGGGCAGTGTGAGGGGATATATTTTGGAGAGGGGCAGTGTGGGGGGATATATTTTGGAGAGGGGCAGTGTGGGCGGATATATTTTGGAGAGGGGCAGTGTGGGGGGGATATATTTTGGAGGGGCAGTGTGAGGGGATATATTTTGGAGAGGGGCAGTGTGGGGGGATATATTTTGGAGAGGGGCAGTGTGAGGGGATATATTTTTAGAGAGGGGCAGTGTGGGGGGATATATTTTGGAGAGGGGCAGTGTGGGGGGATATATTTTGGAGAGGGGCAGTGGGGGGATATATTTTGGAACAGGGTAGTGAGTGGATATTCTGGAAAGGAGCATTGGGGGGACATTATGGAGAAGGGCACTGTTGGCGAGTATTAGGGGACATATTGGAGAGGAGCAGTGTGGGGGATATTTATAGAGAGGGCCACCATCAGGTGATGCTATGTACAGGGGCAGTTTGGGGAGGACATTATGCAGCGAGACAGAGTGGGGGATATATTTTGGAGAGGGGCAGTGCGAGGGGATATTCTGAATAGTGGCAGTGTGTGGTGACATGATAGAGGTGCAATGTATGGGATATTTTGGAGAGGGGCATGGTGGGGGTGAATTATGGAGAGGGGCAGTGTTGGCATTATAGATTGAATATTGGAGAGAAGCAGGGTGGGAATATTCTGGAGAGGGGCAGTGAGGGGGAATATTATGGAAAAGGTTCAGCGTGGGTGGATACTATAAAGTGGGGGCCGGGGGTTATACACCAATGTGCTGAGCAGCCCTGGTCCCATCACTTCAGTGACAGTGCGGCGACTGGCTGATGAATGCAGAGCCTAGCATGTATCATTAATAAGATATGTTACAAACGTTTAATATTTCAGCACACACGAGTATTGCTGGATGGATGTAGATGACAGGAATGCTTCTGGAAGCTTGGGAAGATCCAGTAATTTCCTGTCCCACGAAGAGCAGCCTCTTCCACAGCGCTGTCTTACATTGGGGTGTATGGATTTCCTCTGTAGGAAGTACACACTGTCACACAGCAGTTTTCATCTGGTTTTGGTGCACAGTCCATCATTAGTCCATGAACCCAATGTCCGGCGGTACCAGAAGACGCAAATATTCAAGCTGAGGAGTCACTCAGCTGCCTCTTCCCGCTGCGCTCGCTCTTCCCGCTGCGCTCGCTCTTCCTCTTCCCGCTGCGCTCGCTCTTCCTCTTCCCGCTGCGCTCGCTCTTCCTCTTCGTCCAGCCGCTTCAGCTGTTTCTCCACCTCTGGGGGCACATTCACTTCTAACAGGTTTTCTAGTCCAGACTCTGGCTCATCACCAATTAGTATCTAACATGGAAACATGGAGGAACAAGGGTCATTGTGTCAGTATCTCAGACACTGTGGCTGTAAACCTTATGGTATATTATGCCGGGGGTCACACTTGACCTTAGACGCTCCTCACCTGAATGACTTTTTCACAACTTCTTTTCACATCAGCCTCTGTCTCCCAGGAATGCAATGATCTCAGGATTAGGTAGGTTCCTCGACCTTTAAGAAGACGGCGCCCGTCTGGGGTAGCACAGAGCTGCAGGAAGCAAACGGAACAGTAGAATTGGGTGCACAGACCGTGTGTGGGCGACCGTCTGACCATCACCCATCTGGACTCTTCAGAGTAGAAACAAATGACTTGATAAATCACAATTTCAGAAACCGGCAGCCTTGTCATCTGAGGAGGATAATCCCGGCCCCCGGGGAGTACGCCACCAGAATATATTGGGAGCAGTAGATTTGGCCACAGACCTGAGCCACACATTACATTCAGGATCTACACCAGCCCTTCACCCGGGGATCATGATGGTACAGAGTGGACACCTGCCAGCCAGTCATGTAGGACTTCAGCAGCCTGGAGGCAGAAGACAACCTCCAGGGAAGGTTTAAAGGGACCTGTCACCTCATTTTACCGCTATAAGATGCGGCCACCGCCTTTCAGGGCATTACAGAATGCTGTAGATAAGCCCCCGGTACAACCTGAAAGAGAAGAAAAATAACTATTATACTCACCCAGGGAGGGCACGAAGCAAGAAGGATGACAACATCGCATGAAGATGGGAGGCGCCGGACCTGCGACACCCATCAGACCGGTCCGCCTCCCTGGGTGAGTATAATAAAACTTGCATTTCTTCTCTTTCAGGTTATACCGGGGGCTTATCTACAACGTTATAGATGCTGTAGATAAGCCCCAAAAGGCGGTGGCCGCAGCTTATAGCGGCAAAACGAGGCGACAGGTTTCCTTTAATGTGGCCAGCATTAGGCTGGGTCCCCATTGTTAGGTGCCATGTGTTTAACGCATCCGTTACTAGGCAGCACTAACGCTATGTAACAGATGCGTTAACCCATTGCCAGCCATTATAGTAACGCATCCTAACGCATGTAAAATTCCGCATGCGTTAGCAATGATGCGTTACTTTATGCGCTTTCGGATGCGTTCGCTGTGCATAGACCTCCATTACCAACGCATGCCGACACAAGGGTACCTTGCGTTAGCGCAAGTGTTAGCGTGATTGACGAAATATAGTCAATTTTGCACATCAGCGTTAGCGCATCCGTTTAACGCACCAACATGAAGTGACCCTAGCCTTACACCTCACCAGCTGCAGGCATTCGATCAGCATCTTCCTTATATCAGGGTCAGGCTCCCGCTGTTTGTCCTCGGGCAGGTACTGCAGATCTGGTGGCAGGACTGTGGACACAGAAGAGGAAAGCGAGATGAACTGATTATACCGAAATACACGCTATACACTGATGAACTATGGAGGTGAACACTGCAGCATGGAAAGGAGGGAATAAGAATGGTTCACCCCATAACTGCTCCATCATTAAAAGAACCACTTTCTTATCAGCTGCACCAGCCTCTCTCTTACCTTCCACTTCATCTTCGCCATACTCTTCTCCTCCGGCCAACGGCAGCAACAGGAACGGCAGCAAATCAATGTCATCTCCCAGCAGCCATGAATGATCTCCTGCAACACATGAGGAAACAGGGTGAGCACCTCTACAAATTCCACCTGCCAAAAGCTGGTCTATCAGCTCCAGGAGACATGAGGAGATGGTGTGAGAGGCACCTGTCAATATCGCCACCTGCCAAAAGCTGGTCTATCTGCTCTAGGAGACACGAGGAATGGGGTGAGCGCCTGTCATCACCTGCTGGTCTATCAGCTCCAGGAGACACGAGGAATAGAGTGAGCGCCTGTCCTCATCTCCACCTGCTGGTCTATCAGCTCCAGGAGACCCGAGGAATGGGGTGAGCACATCACCTGCTGATCTATCAGCTCCCGGAGAGAAGAAGAATGGGGTGAGCGCCTGTGCTCATTTCCACCTGCCAACTGCTGGTCTACCAGCTCCAGGAGAGAAGAGGAATGGGGTGAGCACCTGTCCTCATCTCCACCTGCCAACTGCTGGTCTATCAGCTCCAGAAGAGATGAGGAATGGGGTGAGCAGCATTTGTCAAAATCTCCACCTGCCAACTGCAGGTCTATGAGCTCCAGGAGACTTAAGGGAATGGGTTGAGCACATGTCCTCATCTCGACATGCTGGTCCTTCAGCTCCAGGAGAGACGAGGAATGGGGTGAGCGCCTGTCCTCAGACCAGCAGTTGGTGGGTGAAGATGAGCACAGGTGCTCACCCCATCTTCTTGTGTCTCCTGGAGCTGATAGACCACAAGTTGGGTGGTGTAAAATATGTCAGGCACTGAACCTGTCTTTTCATGTGCCCTGTAGCCGATAGCTCCACCTGCCAACTGCTGTTCTGAGGACAGGCGCTCGCATCATTCCTCGTCTCTTCTGGAGCTATAGAGGTTGCTCAGGCACCTCCCAATTGGGGAGGGTGCCTTTTATACAAGCTGTTGGCTGGGATACACCTTGCAGGCAATTACTTAAACTGTAAAGCACTGCGGAATAATTTGGCGCTATATAAATATTATTAACAAAATGCCTAACAGCTGTCGGCATTTTGCCATGTGCGCTCCACCCCTTTAAGAGCAGGCGAGTGCGCATACTAGACGCGCTGCTGAGAAATGTGGCGTGCATGCAAACCAGGAAGCACGGGCACCCCGGGGCGTCTAGTAAGCCTGCATCCCTGCATGGAGGGAGAGTGGGGCGCCATAAGTAGCCCTACAGTATATCAGCCATGTTGATGTCAGGTAAGAATGGAAGCTGAAAGCTGGAGGAGAGGCAGGAGCATAACTCACCATGATTGAAGCAGCAGTTCCTCAGGGTCCCCACGATGCCTCCCCTGCGCACAACTGACCCCCGGAAATGAACGTACGGCAGGAGACGTTGCAACACGCACCTGGGGGCGGCACAAGTAGAAGTCGCCAATGTTATGTGGTATCTACAGTACGTGTATAGATGTATAACTGATATACGGTATATATACACACACACACACACACACACACACACACAGTATACATACACACAAACATAATACACACACATACATACACGTTCAGAAACTTCCCCCACCAGAGTGTGCCGGGGCTGCGATAGACCATGCTGCAGCAGACCTGAAGGACAGGGACTGCTGCGTTGAGGGGAGTAGTTTGCCCAGTAGCAATCCGGAGAGAGAGACACACACCGCTGCAGAGCAGAGCCGTGCACACGGAGCCAGGTGTTTCAGCAGCCACAGAGCAGCGCTCCGGCCGGGAGCACCAGTGCCACGCAGACCAGCGTCACCCACCGCCAACAGCAGAGACTAGGGAGAGCGAGACTTGCAGTGTGTGTCCAGTGACTGCCAGAGAACCGGGTGCCGAACACTACGTGACCGTGAGTACCGCACACACGCTGGACTAGGGGCAGCGGAAGGTGCCGGAGACCGACCGCTGTCACCAGAAGACGAGGTTTTGTTGCACAGAGGACCCTCTTGGAAGACATTGCGGCAGCCGTTGCCAGCGCTATTGAGTGTGCAGCAGGAGCTACAGTTTAAGGACTTCCTGACCTACGTGCTAACGAACTGCCGTTACCTCAAAAAACATTGTTCTCCACTTCATCATATCCTTCGCCTTATATTCTGTTTAAGCCACTGTTTAACCCTTTACCTCCCTGCATGGAGTATTCCGTTAATAAACCTGTTAACCCTTGCTCTGCCTCCCACCCGGTCCATCACTGCCTCCCTTGTTCCTGATGTACCTTACACATACATATCGTGATATAGATAAAATTAATACATTCTTGCAAGATCGTTAAGGGCAAGGACAGTGTAACGGGGTCTTCTGTGCTGTAATACCTCTTACATTACCACCCTGTGTTTCAGGAGGTCCACTCTGCTTTTCCTCACTTCTGGATGAAGGACGCTGGCTCGAAAGGCTTTGTAACATGAGAACATATAAAAGATCACTGCTTCTCCACGTATTTCCAGTGTGACATTTTACTCACAGGTCTCAGAATATATCACACAGATACAGAGGGCAGGACAGTCAATATGTGTCAGGCCAGTAGATAACAGGCTCCAATTAAGACGCCAGACGTACATTACAATAGCCACAGGTGGCCGGCGACCCCCGATCATTTACCGTGGGATTTACAAACGTGGGGGAAGGTCAGAGTGGGATATCTTGTTTACCTCTGCCCAGGGGTCGCAGCCGGTCGGTTGCTGCATTAGGGGTATGCATCTCACATTGTACCCATCATACATGCATCTCCTACTCGGGGTGCTGGGGGTGGGTTCTGTAACACGGCTCCCCCTTTTCAGCGACGCGATCGGCATACACAGTCTGATCCTTAACGGATCGGCTTGGGGATGACCGGTCTTATCGGGTTGGTACAAGTTCCGTTTGTCGACTTAGTCCATCGGCGTTACCATTTTGTTTGCCGGGTCTGTAGTGGATGGTGAAGTCTAGCGGTTGTAGGGCTAAACTCCACCGCAGCAATCTGGCGTTGTCTCCAGAGACCTGATTAAGCCACACTAGGGGATTATGGTCAGTTAGGAGGGAAAACCGTCGTCCATACAAATATGGTTGTAACTTCTTGAGTGCCCATACTACTGCCAGGCACTCCTTCTCGACGGCCACATAGCTTCGCGGGGCAGTAGTTTCCGACTCAGGTAAGCTACCGGGTGGTCTTGACCGTCCGGCCCGACTTGGCTCAGCACTGCCCCCAGTCCAAACATAGGAGCGTCTGTGTGAACAAGGAAACGTTTACTTGGATCGGGTGCGGTCAATACCGGGGTATTTGTGAGGGCATCCTTTAGCTGGCGGAAGGCTTCCTCACACTCGGGGGTCCTGGTTACCTGGCGGGGTAGGTTCTTACGGGTCAGATCAGTGAGGAGCTTGGCTATGCTGCTGTAATTGGGGACAAATTTCCTATAATACCCTGCTGTCCCTAGAAACGCCATGACCTGGGTTTTAGGGCGTGGGGTGGGCCATTTGGCTATGGCCTCAATTTTGGCTGGTTCTGGTCGCTGTTTCCCACTTCCCACCCAATGTCCTAAACACTGAACCTCTGCTTTGCCCACGTGACACTTGTTGGGGTTCAAAGTGATTCCGGCCTTGTGGATCCTGTCCCATACTGTCTCTAGGTGATTTAGATTCTCATCTCATGTCGCGCTGTAGATGCCGATGCCATCCAGGTAGGCACAAGCATAGTCCTGGAGACCATCCAGAAGCCGGTCTGCCAGCCTCTGGAAGGTCACAGGGGCATTCTTAATCCCGAATGGCATAACTCGAAACTGGAATAAGCCAAACGGGGTGACAAATGCCGACTTGGAAATAGCTTCAGGACTTAGGGGGATCTGCCAAAAGCCTTTGCATAGATCGATGGTGGTCAAATACTTTTCCCCCGCCAGCCGGTCTAACAACTCATCCACACGCGGTATGGGATACGTATCCGTCACCGTTTTCTTATTTAGCTTGTGATAGTATACACAAAACCGGGTAGTCCCAATCCTTCTTGGGAACTAACGCTAAGGGGGCTGCCCAGGGACTGACTCTTCAATGACCCCTAAACGCAACATCTCGTATCTCTTGTCGCATCCCTTCTCGTACAGACTCAGGGACGCGGCATGGGGGTTGTCTCAGGGGGGTCTGATCCTGGGTCTCAGTCAATATAGAATCACTGCACACATAAATTATGCTAAAGTGAGCTTTTTATTATTTAATTGACGGTGATGAAGCGACAGCTGACGTTTCGGCCTTACAACGGCCTTTATCACATAGTCGCCCTTTTGAAGTAGAGTTTTGGTAGTAGACTCACTAGCACCATTTATTCATTACACTAGTCGAGTGCTAGCCATCTGCCAGATCTACTGATCCTGGGTCTCAACCTTGTGTTGTGCCAGGCGAGTGTACCCCGGTCTCTCTGAAAACATCCTTTGTCGCTGCCTCAACAACGCCTCCGCCTGCTGTCTCTCCCGGGGCCCTAGGTTTTCTCCCAAGTGTATCTGGTCCCATGTTTTAGACTGAGTCCTCTCTCCTAAGACATCAGGCAAGTGGAGTCCTGCTAAATCCTCTGCTTCGGGTGCACAGATGGCCACTACCTCTTCAGGGCGCTCCCGGTAGGGCTTCAGCATATTCACGTGGAACACGCGGATAACCCTGGGGTCGTCACAATCGGCGACATTGGTGGTGGTGTCGGCTATTTTCCCCACTACCTGGTAGGGCCTGTCATGGTATCTGGAATTTT
This sequence comes from Dendrobates tinctorius, assembly GCF_039654945.1. Taxonomy (NCBI): domain Eukaryota; kingdom Metazoa; phylum Chordata; class Amphibia; order Anura; family Dendrobatidae; genus Dendrobates; species Dendrobates tinctorius. The sequence goes on along the minus strand of NW_027361902.1, from coordinate 1,508,988 downwards.
GGTCTGACAAGCGAAGGGTTAATATCATGGTATCTGGAATTTTGGTCTGACAAGTGAAGGGTTAATGGTTGGAGCCTCTCTTTGGTCTCAGGGAGGGTATTTATGGCCACAGGCGAGCAACCTTCCCTGTCGTTTATACTTCATACTTGAGTGTGTCCGACCCTGCCTTTGCTAAGTGCCTCTCGCCTGTTTCCATGTTTGTGGTGTGTATGGCCTGGTCTGGATTTTGGTTTTTGTCTCTTGGCTTCCTGATTTGGTACCGTCCTGCTCGTCCTGTGTTCTGACCTTTGGCTCCCCTAGACTACTCTCTGACTTTCTGATTTTGTACTGTGCAGCCCGACCCGTGCCTCACCTCCTGCTTCCCTGACCATTCTTGCTCTGCCTGACTCTGTACCGCATTGATTCTCCTGTGTATGACTTCTGAACTGCCTATCGCTACTGTATAAACCCCTGGCTCTCTGAGCCCTCTGCCTGTCACTTCAGCGTCCCTGCGATAAGCTCCGCCCCCTCTGATGTCACAGGTCACGTGGTGCTAGGTCCTGCAGCCTCTGAGTGCTTCTGCAAGCGCTCCGCCCCTTCCACAGGTCCTGTGACCTCCCAAGCTGTGCTCCTGCACTGGTCCCTCTGACAGCCACATGGTCTGAGTTCCTTCCCCAACGCCGGGACCGCTGACCGGTCACGCTACAGTCCTGCAGATAAGGGTAAGCGTGATAGGTAAGCGTGATATTATAAACGACCCTATTACTTTTTCCTCCCCCCACTCATCCTTCTGTTACTACCTGTGTGTGAGTGTGTGGGGGGCTGCTGCAGTCATGGACCCGATGCAGGCATTGTCAGAGCAAGTGAAGCAGCTCTCTCAAATGTTCCAGAAAATGAGTGTTGAACAGCGCAGTATAGCTCATACCCAGCAGCAGCTGGTTAATACTGTGCAAGGGGCTATGTCTTCCGAGAGTAGGGATGTATCCCTTACGTCCCCTGAATCCCCGGTTAAACTGCCTGACTCCTTTTCTGGAGACAAAAAGGAGTTCAGAGCGTTCCGGGAGGGGTGCAAATTATTTTTCTCCCTGAGACCTCGCTCATCCGGGGGAGAATTTCAGAGGGTGGGGGTAGTTATCTCCCTGTTGCGAGGTCCCCCACAAGCCTGGGCAATTTCGCTAGCACCCACCGCACCAGAACGTATGACTGTGGATGCATTTTTTGAGGCCTTGGGCCGTATCTATGATGAGCCTGATAGAGTACGACTGGCACAGGACATGGTGATGAGCGCAAGTCAGGGTCGGCACTCTGCAGAGTGGTATTGTTCTGAGTTTCGGCGGTGGGCAGCGGAAGTCACCTGGGACGATGCGGCTCTCCGCGGTCTATTCCGTAGGGGCTTAGCAGAACGCCTTCAGGACGCCCTAGCCCTGCATCCGCCTCCTGATACCCTGGAAGATGCCATGACAGGCAGTTCGGATGGATCGACGGTTAAGGGCCAGAGGGGTGATGCACTCCAAGTCCCCTCTGTTCGCTAGGAGCAAGGAAGTTGGGGCTAGTGCGATACCCATGGAGATTGGTGCCACATCCATCAAAGAGAAAGAGAGGAGACGCTGGCGGGATAAACAGCTGTGCTTTTATTGTGGAGAAGCAGGACATTGGAGGAGACACTGTCCGTCCTGTCCCTCGTCTTCCCAGACGGCGGGAAACTTCTAGGTCTGGGTAGTGATCGAGGAGGCTGCCCAGACCCGCTGGTACCTTTTTCCTCATGCCCCAAGCTGTTGCTTGATGTTGAACTGCTGGTAGACAAATGTCGTTTTTTTTCCACAGCTTTGGTGGACTGCGGTTCCTCTCTAAACCTGGTCAGTGCCAGCACCGTCTCCAGGGCCAAGATAGGGACAGTCAGGTTAGAGACCCCGTTGAAAATCGTGGCAATTGACTCCTCCCCTCTCACCCGTTCGGGGATTCGTTATGCCACCAATACCTTTGTGTTACAGGTTGGCTCCTCCCATGCGGAGGAGATGAAATGTTTCATTATGGATAATTTACCTGAAGGGTTGGTGTTGGGTATGCCGTGGCTTCAGCGGCACAACCCGGTAATTGACTGGGAGAGGAGGGTAATTGTTAAATGGGGTCTGAAATGTGATGACTGTTCCTATAAAGCTGTGTGTTGTGTTTCCCCAGCAAATCCTGTTTTGGAGTCTTCTGTGTGTCTGGAGGGCATTCCGGAGTGCCTGAAAGACTTTGAGGACGTGTTCTCCGAAAGCGAGGCCGAGGCATTACCCCCACATAGGCCTTTTGATTGCAACATTGATTTAGTCCCAGGGGCCAAATTACCCAAAGCCCGTCTGTTTAATTTATCTGGGCCTGAACATTTGGCAATGAAAGAGTATATAAAGGAAAGGCTCCGGAAAGGGCATATCAGACCTTCGGTCTCTCCAGTAGCAGCGGGGTTCTTTTTTGTTAAAAAGAAAGATGGTGGCCTACGTCCCTGCCTCGACTTTCGGGAACTCAATAAAATCACTGTTAAAAATGCATATCCCTTACCGTTGATTCCCGATCTGTGCAATCAGCTCTCGGGAGCAAAATCGTTCTCCAAACTAGACCTTAGGGGGGCTTATAATCTTATTAGGATTAAAGAGGGGGATGAATGGAAAACGGCATTTCTTACTACCGAAGGGTTGTTTGAGAATCTTGTGATGCCATTCGGTCTCGCCAACGCACCAGCAGTTTTTCAGAATTTTATTAATGTGATCTTTGCGGACCTGATTGGCCGCTTTATTGTCATTTATTTAGACGATATCTTGGTTTTCTCCACAGACGAGCAGTCTCACCTATCTCATGTTAAGATTGTTCTCCAAAGACTCAGGGAGAACCAATTGTTTGTTAAATTAGAAAAGTGTACCTTTTTTGTGCAGGAGCTAACTTTTCTAGGGCTGATCATTTCTCCACAGGGGTTTCGTATGGATCCCAAGAAGGTGCAGGCCATTGCAGATTGGGTCCAACCCCAGGACCTGAAGGGCCTGCAGCGTTTTCTAGGGTTCGCAAATTATTATCGAAGGTTTATCAAGGGTTTTTCTCAGATAGTGAAACCTCTTACTGATCTTACATGTAACGGGCCCTATATAAAGAATTGGTCCCTTCCGGCCAAACAAGCTTTTGTGAATCTGAAGAATTGCTTTATGTCCGCGCCAGTTCTGGTGCAGCCTAATCCGTCTCAGCCGTTTGTGGTAGAGGTACCGTATTTTTCGCTTTATAAGACGCACCTGATTATAAGACGCACCCCCAAATGTGGTGAAGGAATAGAGAATTTTTTAATAAATGGGGTCCGTCTTATAATGCCAGTGTCCGTCTAACAATTCATATAGGGTATATGTCCCTCATAGCCCCCCCACCCTAAAATTAGCCCCCTTAATCTGGATATGGCCACCTTATATTGAATATAGCCCCCTTGTGCTGGCACACGGGCCCCCTGTGGCTGGCACACATCACCCTGTGGCTGGCACACTGGCCCCTGTGGCTGGCACACTGGCCCCCCTGTGGCTGGCACACTGGCCCCCCTGTGGCTGGCACACATCACCCTGTGGCTGGCACACTGGCCCCCCTGTGGCTGGCACACTGGCCCCCCTGTGGCTGGCACACATCACCCTGTGGCTGGCACACTGGCCCCCCTGTGGCTGGCACACATCACCCTGTGGCTGGCACACTGGCCGCTGTGGCTGGCACACATCACCCTGTGGCTGGCACACATCACCCTGTGGCTGGCACACTGGCCCCCCTGTGGCTGGCACACTGGCCCCCCTGTGGCTGGCACACTGGCCCCCCTGTGGCTGGCACACATCATCCTGTGGCTGGCACACGGCCCCCAGTGGCTGGCACACATCACCCTGTGGCTGGCACACTGGCCCCTGTGGCTGGCACACTGGCCCCCCTGTGGCTGGCACACTGGCCCCCCTGTGGCTGGCACACATCATCCTGTGGCTGGCACACGGGCCACTGTGGCTGGCACACTGGCCCCCCTGTGGCTGGCACACTGGCCCCCCTGTGGCTGGCACACGGCCCCCAGTGGCTGGCACACGGCCCCCAGTGGCTGGCACACTGGCCCCTGTGGCTGGCACACTGGCCCCCCTGTGGCTGGCACACTGGCCCCCCTGTGGCTGGCACACATCATCCTGTGGCTGGCACACGGCCCCCAGTGGCTGGCACACATCACCCTGTGGCTGGCACACTGGCCCCTGTGGCTGGCACACTGGCCCCCCTGTGGCTGGCACACATCACCCTGTGGCTGGCACACTGGCCCCTGTGGCTGGCACACTGGCCCCCCTGTGGCTGGCACACATCATCCTGTGGCTGGCACACGGCCCCCAGTGGCTGGCACACATCACCCTGTGGCTGGCACACTGGCCCCTGTGGCTGGCACACTGGCCCCCCTGTGGCTGGCACACATCACCCTGTGGCTGACACACTGGCCCCTGTGGCTGGCACACATCACCCTGTGGCTGGCACACATCATCCTGTGGCTGGCACACATCACCCTGTGGCTGGCACACGGCCCCCAGTGGCTGGCACACATCACCCTGTGGCTGGCACACGGCCCCCAGTGGCTGGCACACATCACCCTGTGGCTGGCACACGGCCCCCAGTGGCTGGCACACATCACCCTGTGGCTGGCACACGGCCCCCAGTGGCTGGCACACATCACCCTGTGGCTGGCACACATCACCCTGTGGCTGGCACACTGGCCCCCCTGTGGCTGGCACACTGGCCCCCCTGTGGCTGGCACACTGGCCCCCCTGTGGCTGGCACACGGCCCCCAGTGGCTGGCACACATCACCCTGTGGCTGGCACACGGCCCCCAGTGGCTGGCACACATCACCCTGTGGCTGGCACACGGCCCCCAGTGGCTGGCACACATCACCCTGTGGCTGGCACACATCACCCTGTGGCTGGCACACATCACCCTGTGGCTGGCACACATCACCCTGTGGCTGGCACACTGGCCCCTGTGGCTGGCACACATCACCCTGTGGCTGGCACACATCATCCTGTGGCTGGCACACATCACCCTGTGGCTGGCACACGGCCCCCAGTGGCTGGCACACATCACCCTGTGGCTGGCACACGGCCCCCAGTGGCTGGCACACATCACCCTGTGGCTGGCACACGGCCCCCAGTGGCTGGCACACATCACCCTGTGGCTGGCACACATCACCCTGTGGCTGGCACACATCACCCTGTGGCTGGCACACTGGCCCCCCTGTGGCTGGCACACATCACCCTGTGTTAGATATCGCCTCCATGCTGCTGCTTTTAGTAAAATAAACTCTTTCCTTACCTTCTCAGCGCTGTCCCTCCTCGTGTCTCCCTCAGTGTGGTTGAGCTCCTCCTCCACTTCCTGGTTCTCAGAGCCGGTCATGTGATCAGCACAGCAGAGTGCTGATGACAGCAGCAGCAGAGACACCGGGAGATCAGCGCTGGAGGAGGTAAGGAAAGAGTTTTTTATTTTACTATGGGCAGCAGCATGGGGGCGATATCTAACACAGGGGATCATGTGCGATCAAAGGAGGGCGCAGGCAGCTATAATATGCACCGCTCCCCCAGCCAGTCACCGTGGTGCGGTTTCAGCACCATGGTGATGGACAGCGGCAGTGCATATTATATGAGCGGGAGAAGGAGATCAAAGGCTCCCTTCGGCAGCTTTTACCAGCTCACAGCACCGCTCCAAAGCTGCCCCCACCTCCCCTGGACCCTGCAGTACATATATATATATACACCCCCTCCCCCGTATATTCGGATTATAAGACGCACCCCCTACTTTCCCCCAAAATTTGGGGGAACAAAAGTGCGTCTTATAAAGCGAAAAATACGGTAGATGCGACCGAGGTGGGGGTGGGGGCTGTTTTGTCTCAAGGATCGGCTACATTAACTAATCTCAGACCCTGTGCTTTTTTTTCCAAGAAGTTCTCTCCGGCAGAGAGAAATTATGATGTGGGAAACAGAGAGCTCTTGGCTATAAAACTAGCGTTTGAAGAATGGAGGCATTTTTTGGAGGGGGCAGAACATCCAATTACGGTTATCACTGACCATAAAAATTTGGAGTACATTAACACAGCAAAAAGGTTGACTCCCAGACAGGCTCGGTGGTCACTTTTTTTTTCCCGGTTCCAGTTCTCCATAACTTTCCGGCCTGGTTCTAAGAACGTGAAGGCGGACGCATTGTCACGAAGTTTCGAACCTCTTTCTGCCCCCGGTCCTCCCTCGTCCATTCTTCAACCCGGGGTGGTAATAGCCGAGCTTTCGTCAAAGTTGGAGCGGGAGATTGTGGGGGCTCAATCTTTAGCTCCAAGGGCCAAACCGCCTAATAAATTGTTTGTACCACAGGTCTTACGGTCCAAGCTCTTACGAGAGTTTCACGATTCTAAGTTGGGGGCCCACCCAGGTATTGCGGCAACTTATGAGGCGGTAAAGAGAATGTTTTGGAGGCCATCAATGTGTTCTGAAATTAAGGGGTATGTCATGGCCTGTGGGGTGTGCGCCCGTTCTAAGAGCTCTCATTGCCGGCCGGGGAATTGGTACCACTGCCAATTCCAGAAAGACCATGGACCCATTTGTCCATGGATTTCATTACCAACCTCCCCCCCTCCAATGGTAATACCGTCGTTTGGGTAGTAGTTGATAGGTTTTCAAAGATGGCACATTTCGTACCCATGTCTAAACTACCGTCTGCTGAGGTCCTTTCTAAACACTTCCTTTCCCAAATCATTCGTCTCCATAGGGTACCTATCAATATCGTGTCAGATAGGGGGGCACAATTTATAGCGAAATTTTGGCGAGCGTTCTGTAGGAAGTTGGGGATATCTTTGTCTTTTTCCTCAGCCTATCATCCAAAGAGTAATGGCCAAACGGAGCGCACCAACCAGTCTTTGGAACAAATCCTTCGATGTTTGACCTCAACACTGCAAGACGACTGGTGTGATGCATTACCACTGGCGGAGTTCGCCTGTAATAACCGAATTAACCAGTCCACCGGTAGGTCACCTTTTTTTTATTAATCTTGGATTAACTCCTCATTTTGGTGAGTTCTCGCGGTTGGACTCAAATTGTCCAGGGGTAGATGATTCGGTTAGGCAGATCAGTGGTTTATGGTCAAGGGTTCGCGCAAGTATTGAAAAGGCTCAGGGAAGGTACAAACGTTTTGCTGATAGAAAGAGGACTCCGGGTCAGGACTTGCATTGTGGGGACAAGGTGTGGCTTTCAACATTGAATATAACTCTAAAATTGCCATCAGCAAAGTTGGGTCCCAAATTTATTGGTCCCTACGTCATAACGGAGGTGATTAACCCGGTAACTTATCGGCTACGTCTCCCATCCTCCCTGAAGGTGCACAATGTTTTTCATAGGTCCTTGCTTACGCCGGTAGGTTCAGTAAGGGAGGAACGTACTCCTCTACTACCGCCTATATCAGTGGATGGCCACATGGAGTTCGAGGTGCAAAAAATTGTGCAATCTCGATGGGTTCGTGGCTCTTTGCAGTACCTCGTCCATTGGAAAGGGTATGGCCCGGAGGATCGTTCCTGGGTACCGGCCAGATCAGTGCACGCAGATCGCCTGGTCAGGGAATATCATGCTCAATACCCAGGAAGACCTGGGGGTCCGGAGGCCCCCCGATAAGGGAGGGGTACTGTCATGGTATCTGGAAATTTGGTCTGACAAGCGAAGGGTTAATGGTTGGAGCCTCTCTTTGGTCTCAGGGAGGGTATTTATGGCCACAGGCGAGCAACCTTCCCTGTCGTTTATACTTCATACTTGAGTGTGTCCGACCCTGCCTTTGCTAAGTGCCTCTCGCCTGTTTCCGTGTTTGTGGTGTGTATGACCTGGTCTGGATTTTGGTTTTTGTCTCTTGGCTTCCTGATTTGGTACAGTCCTGCTCGACCCGTGTTCTGACCTTTGGCTCCCCTAGACTACTCTCTGACTTTCTGATTTTGTACTGTGCAGCCTGACCCGTGTCTGACCTCCTGCTTCCCTGACCATTCTTGCTCTGCCTGACTCTGTACCACATTGATTCTCCTGTGTATGACTTCTGGACTGCCTGACTATCGCTACTGTATGAACCCCTGGCTCTCTGAGCCCTCTGCCTGTCACTTCAGCGTCCCTGTGATAAGCTCCTCCCCCTTTGACATCACAGGTCATGTGGTGCTAGGTCCTGCAGCCTCTGACTGCTTCTGCAAGCGCTCCGCCCCCTCCACAGGTCCTGCGACCTCCCAAGCTGTGCTCCTGCACTGGTTCCTCTGACAGCCCCGTGGTCTGAGTTTCTTCCCCAACGCCGGGACCGCTGTCCAGCCACGCTACACTCCTGCAGATAAGGGTAAGCGTGATAGGGCCCCTGCTATGAAGCTTTGAACTTGTTCTGCCTAGTTGGTTCTAACACCAGGACCTTCTGTCCTATCTCAAATGTGCGTTCTCTGGCCCTCCGATCGTACCATACGGTCCCAGAATTCCAGCACATAGGGCAAAATAGGTATCCCTTCTATGGTTCCCTCCCCTTCCCAGTGTTCTCACACTAAGTCTAGAGGTCCCCTTACCCGCCTCCCGTATAACAGTTCGAACGGGGAGAACCCCGTGGATTCTTGGGGCACCGCCCGATAGGCGAACAGGAGGTGTGGCAAGAATTTCTCTTAGTCCCTGTAGGTCCTGGTAAAAGTTCTGATGAGTTGTTTTAATGTTCCGTTAAAACGTTCACACAACCCATTGGTTTGGGGGTGGTACGGGGCGCTTCTGATGGACTTTACGCCGCACAGTTCCACAGTTGGTTGGTCACCTCTGCTGTAAACTGGGTACCCTGGTCCCAGATAATCTCCCGGGGAATTCCAACCCGTGAGAACACCTGGAGCGGGGCAGCCACCACCGTCTCTGCCAGTATGTTAGGTAACGCAACCGCCTCTGGATACCGTGTGGCATAATCTACCACTGTCAATATATACTTTTTCCCTGATGGACTGGGTTTGGCTAATGGCCATATCAGATCCACTGTTACTTGGCTAAATGGCTCCTCCACAATGGGGAGGGGGTGTAATTTGGCCTTGCAGCGATCTCCCCACTTGCCAATGCGCTGGCAACTGTCACAGGTCTGGCAATACTGACGAACATCATAGGTTACCCCGGCCAAAAGAAGTTTTGTGTCAGACGATGCTTGGTTCGACTGACGCCGAGGTGCCCGGCCAAGGGTATGTCATGAGAGATTCGCAGTAGCTCCTGCCAATACTTCTTGGGCACTAGCAGCTGTCGTTTTATAGTGGGGCTCGTCCCTGTGTGGCGCTGCTCTGTAACCCGGTAGAGGAGTCCCTGATGCCATACACACTGTTCCCCCTTCCAGTACTCCTCTCCCCTCCTGTGCCTTCCCACAATACCCCTGTAATGAGGGATCCTCAAGTACCTCCCTTTTAAACTCAGCTGGGGTGGCCCAGGAAATGTGTCTGGCTATGTGATACGTTTAGGGCTGGGGTGTTTTACCTGGGCCTCCTCTGAGTGTGATTCCGCCTCCGCAGCTCGAGCTTGTCTCCAGGTGGTCACAGGATAGCTCTCAGCCAGAGTGGTGACCGAGAATGCAGACAACATGGGCCCAGAGTCATTTCACAGCAAGACGTCCAAAGGCAAATCCTCCATCAGGCCGACCTCAACAAGGCCATCCCCGACTCCCCAGTTCAGGTGAATCCTGGCAGTGGGCAGTCGATGTATGGCTCTCCCGGCTACACGGACGGCCACTGTCCGGTCCGTCTTCTCTTGGTCCCGGATGAGATGAGGCTTCACAAGGGTCAAAATTGCTCCGGAATATCTTAGTCCCTGCATACGTTTCCCATTAACCCACACCACCTGTCGATGCTGTTGTCGATTATCTGCCTGGGCTGCCTGCATGAGGTCTACTTCATGCAGCACTTCCTCCATCTCTTGCATCCCCGAATTAGTCCTAGCCCCCAATGCCGGGTCAGCTTCACCTAGGTAGCAGTGTACAGCGGCCCGGTTGACGGTAGCCGTTCCCGCCTTTGGCCACTGGGTACGCTGAGCCCAGTTGGGGCATTGTCTTTGCAGGTGCCCCAGCTGATGGCAGGTGTTGCATCGCGCCCCAGGGGACTCTGGTAGGCCGGGGTTTTAGCTGATCCCCTAACAATCTTCTGTGGTTTAGGGGCTTCCAGACCCATGGGAGGGCCCCTAGTGACAGTCTTTGATCCTGGCAACTGAGACCTCCTGGCATCATGATGTTCATCGGCCTGACGAGCGGCCTCCTCAAGAGTCATTGGCCGTCTGTCCCGAAGCCATTCTTGTGTCTCGGGGTTTAGTCCAGTCAAGAATCGCTCTAACAAGAAGAGCTGAAGGACGTCCTCCTTAGTGGTTGCTTGGCTCCCTTGTACCCACTGTAGCTGTGACCGCCGTAGTTTACAGGCCCATTCAGCATGGGTATCTGTTACCTGTTTTAAAAGTCCGTGGAACTTTTGGCGGTATGCCTCTGGTGTCCGCACATACCGGGCCAAGATCACTTCTTTGATCCGCTCATAGTCCATACAGTCCTCATTAGGTACCGTGCGATAGGCGTCCGCTGCCCGGCCTGTCAGCTTGCTGGCCAGAACCTGCACCCAATCCTCCGGCTTCACTTGATGAAGGGCACCCTGACGCTCAAAGTCCTGCAGAAAGCCATCAATGTCTTCCTCTGCCTCCCCCAACTGTCGGAAGGCATTATACTGGATTTTTTTTGTGGCTTACTGCTGACGGTACCTGAGCGGTGCTCGCTGACTCTCCTCTCTCCGCCATCTCCATCTTGGTTAGCTCTATCTTCGCTAGCTCCACTTTGGTCCGCTCTGCCATCTCCATCTTAGCTAGCTCTATCCTGGTCCGCTCGGCCATCTTTTCCTTCAGATCAGTACGCACATCAGCCATCACCTCTTGTATGATCTCTACTGCAGGGTTTAGGCCATAGAACGCCAGTCTGCTCTTTACCTCCCTCTGGAATTCAGTCTCTTCCACGTTCACATTGGGGGGGGCTGCACTGTCGTGTTCCATGATGGCTGCTATCAAATCAGCTTTTGTTTTGTTGCTGGCGATCAACCCTCGAGCTTCCACCAGGTCTTTCATTGTAGTCCTCTTTAACTTCTGGTAGTTGTTTTACATTCAGTCCTTTACTCCTATAGACGGGGTATCAAATCCCGCTGTCTGCCACCAGTGTAACGGGGACTTCTGTGCTGTAATACCTCTTACATTACCACCCTGTGTTTCAGGAGGTCCACTCTGCTTTTCCTCACTTGATGAAGGACGCTGGCTCGAAAGGCTTTGTAACATGTGAACATACAAAAGATCACTGCTTCTCCACGTATTTCCAGTGTGACAACATTTTACTCACCGGTCTCAGAATATATATACATACAGAGGGCAGGACAATCAATATGTGGCGGGCCAGTAGATAACAGGCTCCAATTAAGACGCCAGACGTACAATAGCCGCAGGTGGCCGGCGACCCCCGATCATTTACCGTGGAATTTACAAACAGGGCTGTGGAGTCGGTGCTCACTTTGGTGGAGTCGGTATAAAATGGACCGACTCCCAAAATATATAATAAATTGGGTACAGTAGTTCAATGCAGAATGTGCTGAATATTATTTCATAGGAATTTGGGAAAGTTATGAAATGTCCTATAAATGGCTGTTCTATTCCTGATCTAAGGCTACATTCACACACAGCGTTTTTGCTGCGTTTTTTGAGAATACGTTTTTCAGCTTTAAAATCAGGTTTTTAAAAAACCGCATCACCTGAAAGGTTTTTGAGCTCATAGATAATGTTTTCAATATCAAAAGCAGATTAGAAAAGCGCCGCACAAACTGACAGGCTCATTCAGCCCAAAAACGGATCCTCACAAAACGATGTGTCTGAATGTCATATCTTGAAACCCATTGACTTTGCTGGGAAGCCCAGTCACTGCATTTTACTGCAAGAAACGGATCCGCAAATACGTTGTGTGTGAATCATGGCCGTAGCCAGCGAGGGGCAGGGGGGCAGCTGTCCCCCCCTAGAAGCAGGGACACGCACCTATCAAAACTCACTCGTATGCAGCTGTGCTCCCGTCCTGCACCGGCTCCAGACTGCAGGGGACAATCTCCCCTCCTCTGTCCTGTCTTCACCAGAGAGAGGAGGGGGAGGGGTGCCTGGCCTGCACAGGATCCGATTCCTGGGCCCCGAGCTGGAGAATGTGAGAAAGTGGTGCACACGCTGCAGCTGGCAATAAGAGACAGTCTGCAAAAGGGACATGCTGGAAATCTGATTGGAAAAGTGAGGAAATTGGTTATTGCCACCAGAACCCCTAAAATTGATTCCATCTTGAAGAGACGTGCTGGGAAAGGGGCAATTGTGGATCAAGCCACTCGGTGGGGCAGCACTTATTTAATGATTGAGCGATTGCTTTAACGATAAACCGTTTGTTATAGATATGGCGAACTCTCAGGTAACCCTAAATGAAGGTCAATGGACACAGGTGGCTGAATTGAAGGAATTGCTTAATCACCTATTTACCGTGACTAAAAAATTACAAGCCGAGGATTTGACTCCTGGCATTTTCATAAGTGAGTGGAAATAGGGGCTAGGGTTGGAATTAGGGTTAGGGTTGGAATTAGGATTGGGATTAGGGATAGGGGTGGGATTACGGTTAGGCTTGTGATTAGGGTTAGGGGTGTGTTGGGGTTAGGCTTGTGGTTAGGGTTAGAGTTGGGATTAGGGTTAGGGGTGTGTTGGGGTTAGGGTTGGAGATAGAATTGAGGGGTTTCCACTGTTTAGGCACATCACGGGGTCTCCAAACGCGACTTGGCGCCACCATTTATTCCAGCCAATTTTGCGTTCAAAAAGTTAAACAATGCTCCCTCCAATTCGAGTCCCGACGTGTGCCCAAACAGTGGGGTACGCCTATATATGGGGTATCAACGTACTCAGGAAAAATTGCACAACAACTTTGGGGGTCTAATTTCTCCTGTTACCCTTGGGAAAATAAAAAATTGGGGGCTAAATTATTTTTGAGCAAAAAAAAAAAAAAATGATTTTTTATTTTCACTGCTCTGCGTTATAAACTTCTGTGAAGCACTCGGGGGTTCAAAGTGCCCACCACACATCTAGATAAGCTCCTTCGGGGGTCTAGTTTCCAAAATGGGGTCACTTGTGGGGGAGCTCCAGTGTTTAGGCACATCAGGGGCTCTCCAAACACGACATGGTGTCCGATAACGATTGGAGCTAATTTTCATTTCAAAAAGTCAAATGGCGCTCCTTCCCTTCTGAGCCCTGCCGTGCGCCCAAACAGTGGTTTATGACCACATATGAGGTATCTGTGTACTCAGGAGAAATTGCCCAACAAAGTTTAGGATCCATTTTATCCTGTTGCCCATGTGAAAATGAAAAAACTGAGGCTAAAAGAAAATTTATGTTGGGAAAATTAAAATGTCCATTTTTTCCTTCCACGTTGCTTTAGTTCCTGTGAAACACCTGAAGCGTTAATAATCTTCTAGAATGTAGTTTTGAGCACCTTGAGGGGTGCAGTTTTTACAATGGTGTCACTTTTGGGTATTTTCTATCTTATAAACCCCTCAAAGTGACTTCAAATGTGATGTGGTCCGTAAAAATAAAATGAGAAATCGCTGGTCAACTTTTAACCCTTATAACTTCCTAACAAAAAAAAATAGTTTCCAAAATTGTGCTGATGTAAAGTAGACATGTGGGAAATGTTATTTAGTAACCGCTTTGTGTCACATAACTCTCTGGTTTAACAGAATAAAAATTCAAAATTTTCAAAATTTTCACCAAATTTCCGTTTTTTTCACAAACGCAAAAATTATCGACCTAAATTTACCACTAACATGAAGCCCAATATGTCACGAAAAAATAATCTCAGAATCGCTGGGATGCGTTCCTGAGTTATTACCTCATAAAGGGACACTGGTCAGAATTGCAAAAAATGGCCAAGTCATAAAAGTCAAAATAGCCAGGGTCATGACGGGGTTAATAACCGGGCCAATTTTTACAATTCTGACCACTGTCCCTTTATGAGGTGATAACTCTGGAGCTTCCATGGATCCCGGTGATTCTGACATTGTTTTCTCGTGACATATTGTCCTTCATGTTAGTGGGAACATTTCATTCATATATCTTGTGTTTATTTGTGAAAAAAACAGAAATTTGGCGAAAATTTTGAAAATGTTGCAATTTTCCAACTTTGAATTTTTATGCCCTTAAATCACAGAGATACAGCACACAAAAAACCTAATAACTAACATTTCCCACATGTCTACTTTACATCAGCACAATTTGGGAACCAAAATATTTCTTGTTAGGAAGTTATAAGGGTTAAAAGTTGACCAGCGATTTCTCATTTTTACACCATTTTATTTTTAGGGACCACATCACATTTGAAGTCACTTTGAGGGGTCTATAAGATAGAAAATACCCAAAAGTGACACCTTTCTAAAAACTGCACCCCTCAAGGTGCTCAACCCTTTACCTTAGGAACCTGTCCGCCTGTCAGTGCTCAGGCCATACACATTACTGCAGAGGTTACAGGGGTGGGGGGTCCGCCTGTCAGTGCTCAGACCATACACATTACTGCAGAGGTTACAGGGGTGGGGGGTCCACCTGTCAGTGCTCAGACCATACACATTACTGCAGAGGTTACAGGGGTGGGGGGTCCGCCTGTCAGTGCTCAGACCATACACATTACTGCAGAGGTTACAGGGGTGGGGGGTCCGCCTGTCAGTGCTCAGACCATACACATTACTGCAGAGGTTACAGGGGTGGGGGGTCCGCCTGTCAGCGCTCAGACCATACACATTACTGCAGAGGTTACAGGGGTGGGGGGTCCGCCTGTCAGTGCTCAGACCATACACATTACTGCAGAGGTTACAGGGGTGGGGGGTCCGCCTGTCAGTGCTCAGACCATACACATTACTGCAGAGGTTACAGGGGTGGGGGGTCCGCCTGTCAGTGCTCAGACCATACACATTACTGCAGAGGTTACAGGGGTGGGGGTCCGCCTGTCAGTGCTCAGACCATACACATTACTGCAGAGGTTACAGGGGTGGGGGGTCCGCCTGTCAGTGCTCAGACCATACACATTACTGCAGAGGTTACAGGGGTGGGGGGTCCGCCTGTCAGTGCTCAGACCATACACATTACTGCAGAGGTTACAGGGGTGGGGGGCCGCCTGTCAGTGCTCAGACCATACACATTACTGCAGAGGTTACAGGGGTGGGGGGTTCGCCTGTCAGTGCTCAGACCATACACATTACTGCAGAGGTTACAGGGGTGGGGGGTCCGCCTGTCAGTTATCAGACCATACACATTACTGCAGATGTTACAGGGGTGGGGGGTCCGCCTGTCAGTGCTCAGATCATACACATTGCTGCAGAGGTTACAGGAGTGGGGGGTCCGCCTGTCAGTGATCAGACCATACACATTACTGCAGAGGTTACAGGGGTGGGGGGTCCGCCTGTCAGTGCTCAGACCATACACATTACTGCAGAGGTTACAGGGGTGGGGGGTCCGCCTGTCAGTGCTCAGACCATACACATTACTGCAGAGGTTACAGGGGTGGGGGGTCCGCCTGTCAGTGCTCAGACCATACACATTACTGCAGAGGTTACAGCGGTGGGGGGGTCCGCCTGTCAGTGCTCAGACCATACACATTACTGCAGAGGTTACAGGGGTGGGGGGTCCGCCTGTCAGTGCTCAGACCATACACATTACTGCAGAGGTTACAGGGGTGGGGGGTCCGCCTGTCAGTGCTCAGACCATACACATTACTGCAGAGGTTACAGGGGTGGGGGGTCCGCCTGTCAGTGCTCAGACCATACACATTACTGCAGAGGTTACAGGGGTGGGGGTTCCGCCTGTCAGTGCTCAGACCATACACATTACTGCAGAGGTTACAGGGGTGGGGGGTCCGCCTGTCAGTGCTCAGACCATACACATTACTGCAGAGGTTACAGGGGTGGGGGGTCCGCCTGTCAGTGCTCAGACCATACACATTACTGCAGAGGTTACAGGGGTGGGGGGTCCGCCTGTCAGTGATCAGACCATACACATTACTGCAGAGGTTACAGGGGTGGGGGGTCCGCCTGTCAGTGCTCAGACCATACACATTACTGCAGAGGTTACAGGGGTGGGGGGTCCGCCTGTCAGTGCTCAGACCATACACATTACTGCAGAGGTTACAGGGGTGGGGGGTCCGCCTGTCAGTTATCAGACCATACACATTACTGCAGATGTTACAGGGGTGGGGGGTCCGCCTGTCAGTGCTCAGACCATACACATTACTGCAGAGGTTACAGGGGTGGGGGGTCCGCCTGTCAGTGCTCAGATCATACACATTGCTGCAGAGGTTACAGGAGTGGGGGGTCCGCCTGTCAGTGATCAGACCATACACATTACTGCAGAGGTTACAGGGGTGGGGGGTCCGCCTGTCAGTGCTCACACCATACACATTACTGCAGAGGTAACAGGGGTGGGGGGTCCGCCTGTCAGTGATCAGACCATACACATTACTGCAGAGGTTACAGGGGTGGGGGGTCCGCCTGTCAGTGATCAGACCATACACATTACTGCAGAGGTTACAGGGGTGGGGGGTCCGCCTGTCAGTTATCAGACCATACACATTACTGCAGAGGTTACAGGGGTGGGGGGTCCGCCTGTCAGTGCTCAGACCATACACATTACTGCAGAGGTTACAGGGGTGGGGGGTCCGCCTGTCAGTGATCAGACCATACACATTACTGCAGAGGTTACAGGGGTGGGGGGTCCGCCTGTCAGTGATCAGACCATACACATTACTGCAGAGGTTACAGGGGTGGGGGGTCCGCCTGTCAGTTATCAGACCATACACATTACTGCAGATGTTACAGGGGTGGGGGGTCCGCCTGTCAGTGCTCAGACCATACACATTACTGCAGAGGTTACAGGGGTGGGGGGTCCGCCTGTCAGTGCTCAGACCATACACATTACTGCAGAGGTTACAGGGGTGGGGGGTCCGCCTGTCAGTGCTCAGACCATACACATTACTGCAGAGGTTACAGGGGTGGGGGGTCCCCCTGTCAGTGCTCAGACCATACACATTACTGCAGAGGTTACAGGGGTGGGGGGTCCGCCTGTCAGTGCTCAGACCATACACATTACTGCAGAGGTTACAGGGGTGGGGGGTCCGCCTGTCAGTGCTCACACCATACACATTACTGCAGAGGTTACAGGGGTGGGGGGTCCGCCTGTCAGTGCTCAGACCATACACATTGCTGCAGAGGTTACAGGGGTGGGGGTCCGCCTGTCAGTGATCAGATCATACACATTACTGCAGAGGTTACAGGGGTGGGGGGTCCGCCTGTCAGTGCTCAGACCATACACATTACTGCAGAGGTTACAGGGGTGGGGGGGTCCGCCTGTCAGTGCTCAGACCATACACATTACTGCAGAGGTTACAGGGGTGGGGGTCCGCCTGTCAGTGCTCAGACCATACACATTACTGCAGAGGTTACAGGGGTGGGGGGTCCGCCTGTCAGTGATCAGACCATACACATTACTGCAGAGGTTACAGGGGTGGGGGGTCCGCCTGTCAGTGCTCAGACCATACACATTACTGCAGAGGTTACAGGGGTGGGGGTCCGCCTGTCAGTGCTCAGACCATACACATTACTGCAGAGGTTACAGGGGTGGGGGGTCCGCCTGTCAGTGATCAGATCATACACATTACTGCAGAGGTTACAGGGGTGGGGGGTCCGCCTGTCAGTGCTCAGACCATACACATTACTGCAGAGGTTACAGGGGTGGGGGGTTCGCCTGTCAGTGCTCAGACCATACACATTACTGCAGAGGTTACAGGGGTGGGGGTTCCGCCTGTCAGTGCTCAGATCATACACATTACTGCAGAGGTTACAGGGGTGGGGGGTCCGCCTGTCAGTGCTCAGACCATACACATTGCTGCAGAGGTTACAGGGGTGGGGGGCCGCCTGTCAGTGCTCAGACCATACACATTACTGCAGAGGTTACAGGGGTGGGGGGTCCGCCTGTCAGTGCTCAGACCATACACACTGCTGCAGAGGTTACAGGGGTGGGAGGTCCGCCTGTCAGCGCTCAGACCATACACATTACTGCAGAGGTTACAGGGGTGGGGGGTCCGCCTGTCAGTGCTCAGACCATACACATTACTGCAGAGGTTACAGGGGTGGGGGGTCCACCTGTCAGTGCTCAGACCATACACATTACTGCAGAGGTTACAGGGGTGGGGGGTCCGCCTGTCAGTGCTCAGACCATACACATTACTGCAGAGGTTACAGGGGTGGGGGGTCCGCCTGTCAGTGCTCAGACCATACACATTACTGCAGAGGTTACAGGGGTGGGGGGGTCCGCCTGTCAGTGATCAGATCATTCACATTACTGCAGAGGTTACAGGGGTGGGGGGTCCGCCTGTCAGTGATCAGACCATACACATTACTGCAGAGGTTACAGGGGTGGGGGGTCCGCCTGTCAGCGCTCAGACCATACACATTACTGCAGAGGTTACAGGGGTGGGGGGTCCGCCTGTCAGTGATCAGACCATACACATTACTGCAGAGGTTACAGGGGTGGGGGGTCCACCTGTCAGTGCTCAGACCATACACATTACTGCAGAGGTTACAGGGGTGGGGGGTCCGCCTGTCAGTAATCAGACCATACACATTACTGCAGAGGTTACAGGGGTGGGGGGTCCACCTGTCAGTGCTCAGACCATACACATTACAGCAGAGGTTACAGGGGTGGGGGGTCCGCCTGTCAGTGCTCAGACCATACACATTACTGCAGAGGTTACAGGGGTGGGGGGTCCACCTGTCAGTGCTCAGACCATACACATTACTGCAGAGGTTACAGGGGTGGGGGGTCCGCCTGTCAGTAATCAGATCATACACATTACTGCAGAGGTTACAGGGGTGGGGGGTCCACCTGTCAGTGCTCAGACCATACACATTACTGCAGAGGTTACAGGGGTGGGGGTCTGCCTGTCAGTGCTCAGACCATACACATTACTGCAGAGGTTACAGGGGTGGGGGGTCCGCCTGTCAGTAATCAGACCATACACATTACTGCAGAGGTTACAGGGGTGGGGGGTCCACCTGTCAGTGCTCAGACCATACACATTACAGCAGAGGTTACAGGGGTGGGGGGTCCGCCTGTCAGTGCTCAGACCATACACATTACTGCAGAGGTTACAGGGGTGGGGGGTCCACCTGTCAGTGCTCAGACCATACACATTACTGCAGAGGTTACAGGGGTGGGGGGTCCGCCTGTCAGTAATCAGATCATACACATTACTGCAGAGGTTACAGGGGTGGGGGGTCCACCTGTCAGTGCTCAGACCATACACATTACTGCAGAGGTTACAGGGGTGGGGGGTCCGCCTGTCAGTAATCAGACCATACACATTACTGCAGAGGTTACAGGGGTGGGGGGTCCACCTGTCAGTGCTCAGACCATACACATTACAGCAGAGGTTACAGGGGTGGGGGGTCCGCCTGTCAGTGCTCAGACCATACACATTACTGCAGAGGTTACAGGGGTGGGGGGTCCACCTGTCAGTGCTCAGACCATACACATTACTGCAGAGGTTACAGGGGTGGGGGGTCCGCCTGTCAGTAATCAGATCATACACATTACTGCAGAGGTTACAGGGGTGGGGGGTCCACCTGTCAGTGCTCAGACCATACACATTACTGCAGAGGTTACAGGGGTGGGGGGTCTGCCTGTCAGTGCTCAGACCATACACATTACTGCAGAGGTTACAGGGGTGGGGGTCCGCCTGTCAGTGCTCAGACCATACACATTACTGCAGAGGTTACAGGGGTGGGGGGTCCGCCTGTCAGTGCTCAGACCATACACATTACTGCAGAGGTTACAGGGGTGGGGAGTCCGCCTGTCAGTGATCAGATCATTCACATTACTGCAGAGGTTACAGGGGTGGGGGGTCCACCTGTCAGTGCTCAGACCATACACATTACTGCAGAGGTTACAGGGGTGGGGGGTCCGCCTGTCAGTAATCAGACCATACACATTACTGCAGAGGTTACAGGGGTGGGGGGTCCACCTGTCAGTGCTCAGACCATACACATTACTGCAGAGGTTACAGGGGTGGGGGATCCGCCTGTCAGTGCTCAGACCATACACATTACTGCAGAGGTTACAGGGGTGGGGGTCCGCCTGTCAGCGCTCAGATCATACACATTACTGCAGAGGTTACAGTGGTGGGGGTCTGCCTGTCAGTGCTCAGACCATACACATTACTGCAGAGGTTACAGGGGTGGGGAGTCCGCCTGTCAGTGCTCAGACCATACACATTACTGCAGAGGTTACAGGGGTGGGGAGTCCGCCTGTCAGCAATCAGACCATACACATTACTGCAGAGGTTACAGGGGTGGGGGGTCCGCCTGTCAGTGCTCAGACCATACACATTACTGCAGAGGTTACAGGGGTGGGGGGGTCCGCCTGTCAGTGCTCAGACCATACACATTACTGCAGAGGTTACAGGGGTGGGGGTCCGCCTGTCAGTGCTCAGACCATACACATTGCTGCAGAGGTTACAGGGGTGGGGGGTCCGCCTGTCAGTGCTCAGACCATACACATTACTGCAGAGGTTACAGGGGTGGGGGGTCCGCCTGTCAGTGCTCAGATCATACACATTACTGCAGAGGTTACAGGGGTGGGGGGTCCACCTGTCAGTGATCAGACCATACACATTACTGCAGAGGTTACAGGGGTGGGGGGTCCGCCTGTCAGTGATCAGACCATACACATTACTGCAGAGGTTACAGGGGTGGGGGGTCCACCTGTCAGTGATCAGACCATACACATTACTGCAGAGGTTACAGGGGTGGGGGGTCCACCTGTCAGTGATCAGACCATACACATTACTGCAGAGGTTACAGGGGTGGGGGGTCCGCCTGTCAGTGCTCAGACCATACACATTGCTGCAGAGGTTACAGGGGTGGGGGGCCGCCTGTCAGTGCTCAGACCATACACATTGCTGCAGAGGTTACAGGGGTGGGGGGGTCCGCCTGTCAGTGCTCAGATCATACACATTACTGCAGAGGTTACAGGGGTGGGGGGTCCGCCTGTCAGTGCTCAGACCATACACATTACTGCAGAGGTTACAGGGGTGGGGGGTCCACCTGTCAGTGCTCAGACCATACACATTGCTGCAGAGGTTACAGGGGTGGGGGGTCCACCTGTCAGTGATCAGACCATACACATTACTGCAGAGGTTACAGGGGTGGGGGGTCCGCCTGTCAGTGCTCAGACCATACACATTACTGCAGAGGTTACAGGGGTGGGGGGTCTGCCTGTCAGCGCTCAGACCATACACATTACTGCAGAGGTTACAGGGGTGGGGGGTCCGCCTGTCAGTGCTCAGACCATACACACTGCTGCAGGGGTGGGGGGTCCGCCTGTCAGTGCTCAGATCATACACATTACTGCAGAGGTTACAGGGGTGGGGGTTCCGCCTGTCAGTGCTCAGACCATACACATTACTGCAGAGGTTACAGGGGTGGGGGGTCCGCCTGTCAGTGCTCAGATCATACACATTACTGCAGAGGTAACAGGGGTGGGGGTCCGCCTGTCAGTGCTCAGACCATACACATTGCTGCAGAGGTTACAGGGGTGGGGGGTCCGCCTGTCAGTGCTCAGACCATACACATTACTGCAGAGGTTACAGGGGTGGGGGGTCCGCCTGTCAGTGCTCAGACCATACACATTACTGCAGAGGTTACAGGGGTGGGGGGTCCGCCTGTCAGTGCTCAGATCATACACATTACTGCAGAGGTAACAGGGGTGGGGGTCCGCCTGTCAGTGCTCAGACCATACACATTGCTGCAGGGGTTACAGGGGTGGGGGGTCCGCCTGTCAGTGCTCAGACCATACACATTACTGCAGAGGTTACAGGGGTGGGGGGTCCGCCTGTCAGTGCTCAGATCATACACATTACTGCAGAGGTAACAGGGGTGGGGGTCCGCCTGTCAGTGCTCAGACCATACACATTGCTGCAGAGGTTACAGGGGTGGGGGGTCCGTCTGTCAGTGCTCAGACCATACACATTACTGCAGAGGTTACAGGGGTGGGGGGTCCGCCTGTCAGTGCTCAGACCATACACATTACTGCAGAGGTTACAGGGGTGGGGGTCCGCCTGTCAGCAATCAGACCATACACATTACTGCAGAGGTTACAGGGGTGGGGGGTCCGCCTGTCAGTGCTCAGACCATACACATTACTGCAGAGGTTACAGTGGTGGGGGATCCGCCTGTCAGCGCTCAGACCATACACACTGCTGCAGAGGTTAGAGGGGTGGGGGGTCCGCCTGTCAGCGCTCAGACCATACACATTACTGCAGAGGTTACAGGGGTGGGGGGTCCGCCTGTCAGTGCTCAGACCATAAACATTACTGCAGAGGTTACAGGGGTGGGGGTCCGCCTGTCAGCAATCAGACCATACACATTGCTGCAGAGGTTACAGGGGTGGGGGGTCCGCCTGTCAGTGCTCAGATCATACACATTACTGCAGAGGTTACAGGGGTGGGGGGTCCGCCTGTCAGTGCTCAGACCATACACATTACTGCAGAGGTTACAGGGGTGGGGGGTCCGCCTGTCAGTGCTCAGACCATACACATTACTGCAGAGGTTACAGGGGTGGGGGTCCGCCTGTCAGCAATCAGACCATACACATTACTGCAGAGGTTACAGGGTGGGGGGTCCGCCTGTCAGTGCTCAGACCATACACACTGCTGCAGAGGTTACAGTGGTGGGGGATCCGCCTGTCAGCCCTCAGACCATACACACTGCTGCAGAGGTTACAGGGGTGGGGGGTCCGCCTGTCAGTGCTCAGACCATACACATTACTGCAGAGGTTACAGGGGTGGGGGGTCCGCCTGTCAGTGCTCAGACCATAAACATTACTGCAGAGGTTACAGGGGTGGGGGTCTGCCTGTCAGTGCTCAGATCATACACATTACTGCAGAGGTTACAGGGGTGGGGGGTCCGCCTGTCAGTGCTCAGACCATACACATTACTGCAGAGGTTACAGGGGTGGGGGGTCCGCCTGTCAGTGCTCAGATCATACACATTACTGCAGAGGTAACAGGGGTGGGGGGTCCACCTGTCAGTGCTCAGACCATACACATTACTGCAGAGGTTACAGGGGTGGGGGTCCGCCTGTCAGTGCTCAGACCATACACATTGCTGCAGAGGTTACAGGGGTGGGGGGTCCGCCTGTCAGTGCTCAGACCATACACATTACTGCAGAGGTTACAGGGGTGGGGGGTCCGCCTGTCAGTGCTCAGACCATACACATTACTGCAGAGGTTACAGGGGTGGGGGGTCCGCCTGTCAGTGCTCAGACCATACACATTACTGCAGAGGTTACAGGGGTGGGGGTCCGCCTGTCAGTGCTCAGACCATACACATTACTGCAGAGGTTACAGGGGTGGGGGGTCCGCCTGTCAGTGCTCAGACCATACACATTACTGCAGAGGTTACAGGGGTGGGGGGGTCCGCCTGTCAGTGCTCAGACCATACACATTACTGCAGAGGTTACAGGGGTGGGGGGTCCGTCTGTCAGTGCTCAGACCATACACATTACTGCAGAGGTTACAGGGGTGGGGGGGTCCGCCTGTCAGTGCTCAGATCATACACATTACTGCAGAGGTAACAGGGGTGGGGGGTCCGCCTGTCAGTGCTCAGACCATACATTGCTGCAGAGGTTACAGGGGTGGGGGGGTCCGCCTGTCAGCAATCAGACCATACACATTACTGCAGAGGTTACAGGGGTGGGGGGTCCGCCTGTCAGCGCTCAGACCATACACATTACTGCAGAGGTAACAGGGGTGGGGGGTCCGCCTGTCAGTGCTCAGACCATACACATTACTGCAGAGGTTAAAGGGGTGGGGGGTCCGCCTGTCAGTGATCAGACCATACACATTACTGCAGAGGTTACAGGGGTGGGGGGTCCGCCTGTCAGTGATCAGACCATACACATTACTGCAGAGGTTACAGGGGTGGGGGTCCGCCTGTCAGCAATCAGACCATACACATTGCTGCAGAGGTTACAGGGGTGGGGGGTCCGCCTGTCAGTGCTCAGATCATACACATTACTGCAGAGGTTACAGTGGTGGGGGGTCCGCCTGTCAGTGCTCAGACCATACACATTACTGCAGAGGTTACAGGGGTGGGGGGTCCGCCTGTCAGTGCTCAGACCATACACATTACTGCAGAGGTTACAGGGGTGGGGGTCCGCCTGTCAGCAATCAGACCATACACATTACTGCAGAGGTTACAGGGGTGGGGGGTCCGCCTGTCAGTGCTCAGACCATACACACTGCTGCAGAGGTTACAGTGGTGGGGGATCCGCCTGTCAGCCCTCAGACCATACACACTGCTGCAGAGGTTACAGGGGTGGGGGGTCCGCCTGTCAGTGCTCAGACCATACACATTACTGCAGAGGTTACAGGGGTGGGGGGTCCGCCTGTCAGTGCTCAGACCATAAACATTACTGCAGAGGTTACAGGGGTGGGGGTCTGCCTGTCAGTGCTCAGATCATACACATTACTGCAGAGGTTACAGGGGTGGGGGGTCCGCCTGTCAGTGCTCAGACCATACACATTACTGCAGAGGTTACAGGGGTGGGGGGTCCGCCTGTCAGTGCTCAGATCATACACATTACTGCAGAGGTAACAGGGGTGGGGGGTCCACCTGTCAGTGCTCAGACCATACACATTACTGCAGAGGTTACAGGGGTGGGGGTCCGCCTGTCAGTGCTCAGACCATACACATTGCTGCAGAGGTTACAGGGGTGGGGGGTCCGCCTGTCAGTGCTCAGACCATACACATTACTGCAGAGGTTACAGGGGTGGGGGGTCCGCCTGTCAGTGCTCAGACCATACACATTACTGCAGAGGTTACAGGGGTGGGGGTCCGCCTGTCAGTGCTCAGACCATACACATTACTGCAGAGGTTACAGGGGTGGGGGGTCCGCCTGTCAGTGCTCAGACCATACACATTACTGCAGAGGTTACAGGGGTGGGGGGTCCGCCTGTCAGTGCTCAGACCATACACATTACTGCAGAGGTTACAGGGGTGGGGGGTCCGCCTGTCAGTGCTCAGACCATACACATTACTGCAGAGGTTACAGGGGTGGGGGGGTCCGCCTGTCAGTGCTCAGACCATACACATTACTGCAGAGGTTACAGGGGTGGGGGGTCCGTCTGTCAGTGCTCAGACCATACACATTACTGCAGAGGTTACAGGGGTGGGGGGGTCCGCCTGTCAGTGCTCAGATCATACACATTACTGCAGAGGTAACAGGGGTGGGGGGTCCGCCTGTCAGTGCTCAGACCATACACATTGCTGCAGAGGTTACAGGGGTGGGGGGGTCCGCCTGTCAGCAATCAGACCATACACATTACTGCAGAGGTTACAGGGGTGGGGGGTCCGCCTGTCAGCGCTCAGACCATACACATTACTGCAGAGGTAACAGGGGTGGGGGGTCCGCCTGTCAGTGCTCAGACCATACACATTACTGCAGAGGTTACAGGGGTGGGGGGTCCGCCTGTCAGTGATCAGATCATACACATTACTGCAGAGGTTACAGGGGTGGGGGGTCCGCCTGTCAGTGCTCAGACCATACACATTACTGCAGAGGTTACAGGGGTGGGGGGTCCGCCTGTCAGTGCTCAGACCATACACATTACTGCAGAGGTTACAGGGGTGGGGGGTCCGCCTGTCAGTGATCAGACCATACACATTACTGCAGAGGTTACAGGAGTGGGGGGTCCACCTGTCAGTGCTCAGACCATACACATTACTGCAGAGGTTACAGGGGTGGGGGTTCCGCCTGTCAGTGCTCAGACCATACACATTACTGCAGAGGTTACAGGGGTGGGGGGTCCGCCTGTCAGTGCTCAGACCATACACATTACTGCAGAGGTTACAGGGGTGGGGGGTCCACCTGTCAGTGCTCAGACCATACACATTACTGCAGAGGTTACAGGGGTGGGGGGTCCACCTGTCAGTGCTCAGACCATACACATTACTGCAGAGGTTACAGGGGTGGGGGGTCCACCTGTCAGTGCTCAGACCATACACATTACTGCAGAGGTTACAGGGGTGGGGGTCCGCCTGTCAGTGCTCAGACCATACACATTACTGCAGAGGTTACAGGGGTGGGGGGCCGCCTGTCAGTGCTCAGACCATACACACTGCTGCAGAGTCTCAGTCCTAGGCCCTTTCCTTTTACTGTCAGTGTTCCTCAGGGCTCAGTCCTAGGCCCCCTTCTCTTACTGTCGGGGTTCCTCAGGGCTCAGTCCTAGTTCCTCTCCTCTTACTGTCGGGGGTTCCTCAGGGCTCAGTCCTAGTTCCTCTCCTCTTACTGTCGGGGGTTCCTCAGGGCTCAGTCCTAGTTCCTCTCCTCTTACTGTCGGAGGTTCCTCAGGGCTCAGTCCTAGGCCCTCTTCTCTTACTGTCAGGGTTCCTCAGGGCTCAGTCCTAGGACCCCTTCTCTTACTGTCGGGGTTCCTCAGGGCTCAGTCCTAGGCCCTCACTTACTGTCAGGGTTCAGTCCTGGACCCCTTCTCTGGATTCCTCAGGGCTCAGTCCTAGGCCCCCTTCTCTTACTGTCAGGGTTCCTCAGGGCTCAGTCCTAGGCCCCCTTCTCTTACTGTCGGGGTTCCTCAGGGCTCAGTCCTAGGCCCCCTTTTCTTACTGTCGGGGGTCCTCAGGGCTCAGTCCTAGGCCCTCTCCTCTTACTGTCAGGGTTCAGCCCTGGGCCCCCTTCTCTGGATTCCTCAGGGCTCAGTCCTAGGCCCCCTTCTCTGTCGGGGATCCTCAGGGCTCAGTCCTAGGCCCCCTTCCCTTACTGTCGGGGTTCCTCAGGGTTCAGTCCTGGACCCCCTTCTCTTACTGTCGGGGGTCCTCAGGGCTCAGTCCTAGGCCCCCTTCTCTTACTGTCAGGGTTCCTCAGGATTCAGCCCTGGACCCCCTTCTCTTACTGTCGGGGGTCCTCAGGGCTCAGTCCTAGGCCCCCTTCTCTTACTGTCAGGGTTCCTCAGGGCTCAGTCCTAGGACCCCTTCTCTTACTGTCGGGGTTCCTCAGGGCTCAGTCCTAGGCCCTCACTTACTGTCAGGGTTCAGTCCTGGACCCCTTCTCTGGATTCCTCAGGGCTCAGTCCTAGGCCCCCTTCTCTTACTGTCAGGGTTCCTCAGGGCTCAGTCCTAGGCCCCCTTCTCTTACTGTCGGGGTTCCTCAGGGCTCAGTCCTAGGCCCCCTTCTCTTACTGTCGGGGTTCCTCAGGGCTCAGTCCTAGGCCCTCTCCTCTTACTGTCAGGGTTCAGTCCTGGGCCCCCTTCTCTGGATTCCTCAGGGCTCAGTCCTAGGCCCCCTTCTCTTACTGTCGGGGATCCTCAGGGCTCAGTCCTAGGCCCCCTTCTCTTACTGTCGGGGATCCTCAGGGCTCAGTCCTAGGCCCCCTTCCCTTACTGTCAGGGTTCCTCAGGATTCAGCCCTGGACCCCCTTCTCTTACTGTCGGGGGTCCTCAGGGCTCAGTCCTAGGCCCCCTTCTCTTACTGTCAGGGTTCCTCAGGATTCAGCCCTGGACCCCCTTCTCTTACTGTCGGGGGTCCTCAGGGCTCAGTCCTAGGCCCTATCCTCTGTCAGGGTTCAGTCCTGGGCCCCCTTCTCTTGATTCCTCAGGGCTCAGTCTTAGGCCCCCCTTCTTTTACTGTCAGGGTTCAGTCCTGGGCCCCCTTCTCTGTCGGGGTTCCTCAGGGCTCAGTCCTGGACCCCCTTCTCTGTCGGGGTTCAGTCCTGGGCCCCCTTCTCTGTCGGGGTTCCTCAGGGCTCAGTCCTGGACCCCCTTCTCTTACTGTCGGGGTTCCTCAGGGCTCAGTCCTGGACCCCCTTCTCTTACTGTCGGGGTTCCTCAGGGCTCAGTCCTGGACCCCCTTCTCTTACTGTCGGGGTTCCTCAGGGCTCAGTCCTGGACCCCCTTCTCTTACTGTCGGGGTTCCTCAGGGCTCAGTCCTGGACCCCCTTCTCTTACTGTCGGGGTTCCTCAGGGCTCAGTCCTGGACCCCCTTCTCTTACTGTCGGGGTTCCTCAGGGTTCAGTCCTAAGCCCCCTTCTCTTACTATCAGGGTTCCACAGGGTTCAGTGCTACATCCACTCCCCTTCTCTCTATACGTTGCCCCTACTGGACAAATCAACAGTAGATTTGGTTTCCATCATCATCTGTCACGATCAGGGGTGTGACCTTTGGTCGCACACGGCAATCACAAGCACAGGGAGGGCTTATCTTAGTTATCCCACCGCTGCCACCATGTGATAATAAAATAGCAAGCTAGTCTTGCCCTAACAATTTACCGCAGGGGGGTTTATTTTAGTTATACCACCACTGCCACAATGTTACAAACTGTCAGGATTTATCGATATCCCACTTTCCAGTTCCACTTTGGGACTTGCAGCTCTCCGGCGCCCCCCCCTTAGCCTCAGGTAAGTCAGGGAACTACATCTAGGATAGTTAGTCACCGGACGAGCTACTTGTTATGCACGATTAGGCCCGCTTGCAGGGATGGAATTATAAATGCTTTGGCCGCAGCCACACAATCAGTTTGTGGGTATGGGTGGACGACAAACTCACATTTAGTGGCCAGAGTCAAGCAGCTGCTGCAAAGGCAAATAAAATAATGAGATGCATTAAAAGAGGCATAGATGCTCATGAGGAGAACATAATTTTACCTCTATATAAGTCACTAGTGCGACCACACTTAGAATACTGTGTATAGTTCTGGTCTCCGGTGTATAAGAAAGACATAGCTGAACTGGAGCGGGTGCAGAGAAGAGCGACCAAGGTTATTAGGGAACTGGGGGGTCTGCAATACCAAGACAGGTTATTACACTTGGGGTTATTTAGTTTGGAGAATCGAAGGCTTAGGAGTGATCTTATTACAATGTATAAATATATGCGGGGACAATACAGAGACCTTTCTAATGATCTTTTTACTCTTAGACCTGTGACGGGGACAAGGGGGCATCCTCTACGTCTGGAGGAAAGAAGGTTTAAGCATACTCACAGACGCGGATTCTTTACTGTAAGAGCAGGGAGACTATGGAACTCTCTGCCATATGATGTTGTAATGAGTGATTCACTACTAAAATTTAAGAAGGGACTGGATGCCTTTCTTGAAAAGTATAATATTACAGGGTATATACACTAGTCTCCTTAATATTGCGTTGATCCAGGGAGCTAGTCTGATTGCCGTATGTGGAGTCGGGAAGGAATTTTTTTCCCCAATGTGAAGCTTTCTGTTGCCACATGGGGTTTTTTTTTGCCTTCCTCTGGATCAACATGTTAGGGCAAGTTAGGATAGGATATGGGGTGAACTAGATGGACTTAAAGTCTCCCTTCAACCTTAATTACTATGTTACTATGTTTATAGAGCCCGATCAGGTCACTGCCAGTGCTACCCGCCTAGCCAGGACACACTTCGCTGAAACCAGCTTCCGATTCCTCGTATTAATATTTAAAAGTAATAGAGGGGTACGAATCAAACCCAAATCAGTAGCGTAATTAGCTTACAGGCATGTGAATTCGTCACAGAGCAAAGAGACTGAACTAATAGATTTTATAAAGTACATAAGAGAGACAGAAGATTCGGCACTGCTCCTTAACCCCAAAGCAGTTCCATGACTGCTATTCAAGTCGAAAATAACACGCCTGGACCGACCGCCAAAATACCGTCAGAATGGGTGCTCA
Source organism: Dendrobates tinctorius (assembly GCF_039654945.1). Lineage (NCBI taxonomy): Eukaryota > Metazoa > Chordata > Amphibia > Anura > Dendrobatidae > Dendrobates > Dendrobates tinctorius. The sequence goes on along the minus strand of NW_027361902.1, from coordinate 1,479,187 downwards.
ATCCAGAAAAGCAAACATGTAATCTGATTTTGTACAAAAGAAAAAAAAAGTGATGGCACTCACCGTTCTGTCGTGAAAATTCTTTATTAATTAAAAGGCATTGGCACGGGAGGAACGTACAAAGAGTGGATGATGGCCGTTTCATGCACTTGCGCTTCAACTGGTCCTGGGCCTGTATCCCAGCCTCAGGACCCGTTGAAGCGCAAGTGTGTGAAACGGCCGTTGTCTACTCTTTGTACGTTCCTCCCGTGCCAATGCCTTTTAATTAATGAAGAATTTTCACGACAGAACGGTGAGTGCCATCACTTTTTTTTCTCTTTTGTACAAAATACTACATTTTATAGTTTATTCCCAAAAGATGGGCAATGTTTACAGAAGATAAAAAGGTTTTACGTTGTGAGACAATAACAGTATGTACAATGCAACTACAAATAAAAGGGATTTAAAAAACAGAGAAACTTACATATTGCTTAAACCATTTCAGGCAGAACCATACTGGGGGAGGAGCCAGACATCATAGTTCATGGATGAGGTCTTGTGGCAACAGCTTCCAAGTAGCAACTCTTACTGGGGGGGCTCAGTTGCAGACTTATAAGTCTGGGCTTGTGACCTCACCAAAGGGGCTGGCTTGTGACGGTCCTCCCCCCTGATCTTACAGTTACAATCTGGCTGAAAAACTTATCATAACCATAACTCGCAGAAGATACCTCGTATAAAAACGCACATAGTATCATCTTTTCCAGCCCGTCGCTGGCATTCATACAAAACCAAACTCGAACTAGTTATTCCACACCGTTCAGGAGAAATCCATTTCTCTGGTTCTGTTGGCGCTGGAACTTAACAAGAACCACTGTAGTGAAGCCCGATCGGGGCACGTCCCAATATATAATTTTTATACTTCTGCCGTAATCTGGCAACTTTTTATGACCAAATGATTAGATTCTCATTCTTGTCTATGAGAGCAGCTAAGCACATGTTGAGGACAAAGAAAATTCTTTCTACTAATTAAGACATTCCTGAGGAAGGAGGGGATAGGAAAGAGCTAGTGTAGTGTTACAAGCTGTGAATGCAGATGCAGGCAGGGGGAAAGGAAGGGGGGGGGAGGCAAATCTACAGCGTGTGTGAGTGAGAATAGAAGAGTCTGGAATGTTCCAGAGATGGTGATAATCAGGGGAATCTTACGTCATATTTTACATTACCATTACATCATCTCTATGCTGATGACGCCAATTACACACATCGTCTCCGGAGATCCCCTCCATATTACTACAGATAGGAGGGATTGTCTATCCGCTGGCTCTAGCATCATGTCCTCCTTCTGACACAATCTCTCCAAAACTGAACTCCTTGTGTTTCCCCCCTCTACAGACCTACATGTACCTAACATTCCCATCTCTGTGTGTGGTTCAACCATAACTCCCCTGCAGTCTACTCGATGTCTTGGGGTCATGTGTGACTCAAAGCTTTCCTTTATCCCCTACATCCGATCATGTAACCTGCACTTCAAAAACATCTCCAGAGACCAAGACTTTCTCACCTATGAAACTGAAAAATCTCTTAGGGCGCTTTGCATCCTGTCTCCTCGTCAGGGCATATGACCGAAATCCTCACAAAACTGGGGACAGACACCTAGTGGCCAGTGACCGGGTCATACATGTACACATACTGGCCGGTGACCGGGTCATACATGTACATATACACATACTGGCCGGTGACCGGGTCATACATGTACATATACACATACTGGCCGGTGACCGGGTCATACATGTACATATACAGATACTGGCCGGTGACCGGGTCATACATGTACATATACAGATACTGGCCGGTGACCGGATCATACATGTACATATACACATACTGGCCGGTGACCAGTTCATACATGTACATATACAGATACTGGACAGTGACCGGATCATACATGTACATATACACATACTGGCCGGTGACCGGATCATACATGTACATATACACATACGGGCCGATGACCGGATCATACATGTACATATACACATACTGGCCGGTGACCGGGTCATACATGTACATATACACATACTGGCCGGTGACCGGGTCATACATGTACATATACACATACTGGCTGGTGACCGGGTCATACATGTACATATACACATACTGGCCGGTGACCGGGTCATACATGTACATATACACATACTGGCCGGTGACCGGGTCATACATGTACATATACAGATACTGGCCGGTGACCGGATCATACATGTACATATACACATACTGGCCGGTGACCGGGTCATACATGTACATATACAGATACTGGACAGTGACCGGATCATACATGTACATATACACATACTGGCCGGTGACCGGATCATACATGTACATATACACATACTGGCCGGTGACCGGATCATACATGTACATATACGGGCCGGTGACCGGCTCATACATGTACATATACACATACGGGCCGGTGACCGGGTCACACATGTACATATACACACACTGGCCGGTGACCGGGTCATACATGTACATATATACATACTGGCCGGTGACTGGGTCATACATGTACATATATGCACACTGTTACGTGTTACAGAACCACTCAGCACTCGGAATATGTTGTGCAGTTATATGTATGTATAATAGGTTCTATGTGAGATGCATGTCCCTAATGCATCAGCCCACAGGCTGCGCCCCTGGGCAGAGGGGACACGATATTCTCCTTTTATCTGCCCTTCCCCCACCTTTGTAATCACCACAGTAAACATCGGCAGGCTCCGGCCACCTGCAGCTTTTGTAATGCATGTCTGGCCTGCCGCTTTTCTATTTGCCTGCCCTCTGTATCTGTGTGATATATTCTGTGTCCTGTGAGTAAAGTGTTGTCAGACTGGAAATACGTGGAGAAGCAGTGATCTTTTATATGCGCCCATGTAACCAAGGAATTCCAGCCAGCGTCATTCATTCAGACCCCAGCCAACGCAGAGCGGACCTCCGAAAACACGGGGTGGTACTGAAAGAGGTACCCCAGCTTGGTAGACCCCGTTACACTGGTGGCAGACAGCGGGATATGATACCCCTTCTACAAGAGGAAAGGAATGAATGGAAAATAACTACCAGAAGTTAAAGAGGACTACATTAAAAGATCTGGTGGAAGCCCGAGGGTTGATCGCCAGCAACAAAACAAAAGCGGATTTGATAGCAGCCATCATGGAACACGACAGTGCAGTGCCCCCCAATGTGAATGTGGAGGAGACCGAATTCCAGAGGGACGTAAAGAACAGACTGGCGTTCTATGACCTAAACCCTGCAGTAGAGATCATACGAGAGGTGATGGCTGATGTGTGTACTGATCTGAAGGAAAAGATGGCCGAGCGGACCAGGATAGAGCTAGCCAAGATGGAGATGGCAGAGCGGAGAGAGGAGAGCCAGCGAGCAGGGGGAGCTCTGGCCTTCGACCAGGTACCTTCAACAGTAAGCCACAAAAAGATCTAGTATAATGCCTTCCGACAGTTGGGGGAGGCAGAGGAAGACATTGATGGTTTTCTGCAGGACTTTGAGCGGCAGTGTGCCCTTCATCAAGTGAAGCTGGAGGAACGGGTTCAGATTCTGGCCAGCAAGCGGACAGGCCGGGCAGCGGACGCCTATCGCACGGTACCTGATGAGGACTGTATGGACTATGAGCGGATCAAAGAAGTGATCTTGGCCCGGTATGCGCTGACACCAGAGGCATACCGCCAAAAGTTCCGCGGACTTATAAAACGCGTAACCGATACCCACGCTGAATGGGCCTGTATATTACGGTGGTCACTGCTACAGTGGGTACAAGGGAGCCAAGCAACCACTAAGGAGGACGTCCTCCAGCTCTTCTTGTTAGAACGATTCTTTAATGGACTAAACCCCGAGACACAGGAATGGCTTTGGGACAGGCGGCCAACGACTCTTGAGGAAGCCGCTCGTCTGGCCGATGAACATCATGATGCCAGGAGGCCGCAGTTGTCCAGATCAAAGATGGTCACTAGGGGCCCGCCCATGGAGATGGAGGGCCCCAAACCACCGAAGATTGTAGGGGGACCAGCTAGAAACCCGGCCTACCACAGTCCCCCTGGGGGGCGATGCCACACCTGCCGTCAGCTGGGCCACCTGCAAAGACAATGTCCCAACCGGACTCAGCATACCCAGTGGCCAAAGGCGGGAACAGCTACCTTCAACCGGGCTGCTGTACACTGCTACCAAGGCGAAGCTGACCCGGCATTGGGGGCTACGACTAACCAAGGGGTGGAAGAGATGGAGGAAGTGCTGCATGAAGTAGACCCCGTGCAGGCAGCCCGGGCAGATAATCGACAACAGCATCGACAGGTCGTGTGGGTTAATGGGAAACGTATGCAGGGACTAAGATTCCGGAGCAACTTTGACCCTTGTGAAGCCTCATCTCGTCAGGGACCAAGAGAAGACGGACCGGACAGTGGCAGTCCGTGTAGCAGGGGGAGCCATACATCGACTACCCACTGCCAGGATTCACCTAAACTGGGGAGTCGGGGATGGCCTTGTTGAGGTCGGCTTGATGGAGGATTTGCCTGCAGAGGTCTTGCTGGGAAATGACTTGGGGCCCATGTTGTCTGCATTCTCGGTGGCCCCTCTGGCTGAGACCTATCCTGTGACCACCCGGAGACAAGCTCGAGCTGCGGAGGCGGAATCACACTCAGAGGAGGCTCAGGTAAGACATCCCAGCCCTGCACGTATTCCCATAGCCAGACACATTTCTTGGGCCACCCCAGATGAATTTAAGAGGGAGTTACTTGAGGATCCTTCATTAGAGGGATATCGTGGGAAGGCACAGGAGGGGAGAGGAGTACTAGAAGGGGAACAGTTTGTATGGAAGCAGGGACTCCTCTACCGGATCACAGAGCAGCACCACACAGGGACGAGCCCCACTATAAAACAACAGCTGGTAGTTCCCAAGAAGTGTAGGCAGGAGTTACTGCGAATCTCTCATGATGTACCCTTGGCCGGGCACTTCAGCGTCAGTCGCACCAGGCATCGTCTGACACAAAACTTCTTTTGGCCGGAGGTAACCTATGATGTTCATCAGTACGGCCAGACCTGTGACAGTTGTCAGCGCATTGGCAAGAGGGGGGAATCGATGCAAGGCCAAATTACACCCCCTCCCCATTGTGGAGGAGCCATTTAGCCGAGTACCAGTCGATTTGATAGGGCCGTTAGCCAAACCCAGTCCGTCAGGGAAAAAGTATATATTGACAGTGGTAGATTATGCCACATGGTATCCAGAGGCGGTTGCATTACCTAACATACTGGCAGAGACGGTGGCGGCCGCCCTGCTCCAGGTGTTCTCACGGGTTGGATTTCCCCGGGAGATTATCTCGGACCAGGGTACCCAGTTTACAGGAGAGGTGACCAACCGTGGAAGCTGTGCGGCGTAAAGTCCATTAGAAGCACCCCGTACCACCCTCAAACCAATGGGTTGTGTGAACGCTTTAACGGGACATTAAAACAGCTCATTGGGACTTTTACCAGGACCTACAGGGACTGGGAGAAATTCTTGCCACACCTCCTGTTTGCCTATCGGGAGGTGCCCCAAGAATCCATGGGGTTCTCCCCGTTCGAGCTGGTATACGGGAGATGGGTAAGGGGACCCCTAGACTTAGTGCTGGAACACTGGGAAGGGGAGGGCCTTATAGAAGGGGTACCTATTGTACCCTATGTGCTGGAATTCCGGGACCACCTACAGGAGCTGACTCAGGCTGTACGTGAGAACCTGCAGGCGACACATCGGCGCCAGCGCATATGGTACGATCTGAGGGCCAGAGAGCGCACTTTGGAAATAGGACAGAAGGCAGGTGAAATTCCTGCTGTATGCAGATGACTTGCTGCTTCTGTCACCAACCGAGAAAGGCCTCCAAGAAAACCTGAAAATCTTAGAGAAATTCAGCTCCACCTGGGCTCTACCGGTCAACCTAAAGAAAACCAACATCATGGTGTTTCAGAAGAGAAAGAGAAAATCAGACCAGCACCCTTCATTTATCCTCAACAACTGCGCCCTTACAGGAACGGACAAATATACCTATCTGGGCCTAGAGATTCACCGATCAGGGAGCTTCAAACAAGCCATAGAGACCCTGAAAGACAAGGCATGCAAAACCTTCTATGCCATCCGAAGGAAACTCTACCATCTAAAGCCACCAGTGAGGGTCTGGTTAAAAATCTTCGATTCTATCATCGCCCCAATCCTCCTGTATGGCAGCGAAGTCTAGGGTCCTCACACCTACCCAGACTGGTCAAGGTGGGATTCAAGCCCAACAGAAATATTCCACCTGGAATTTTGCAAGCCCCTTCTCCAAGTCCATCGAGCACCTCCAACAGTGCTTGCCGTGCCGAGCTGGGCAGATTCCCTCTACACCTAACGGTTCTAAAGAGGGCACTGTCATTCCGGGCTCACCTACGTAGGAGCAATCCAAGCTCCCATCACCATAAAGCCCTGACACATGTAGGGGAAACAGAAAAACCAGGACCCTCGGAACAGCTCACCCAAACCCAACCTGACCAGAAAACCAATCACAACAACCTGACAAAAGCCGGAATCAGGAAGATGGTAGACGAAGGCCAGGAGAGGTACGTAAGTGACTGGAAGAACGACATCATCAGCTCACAGAAACTGACCATGTACCAGAGTCTACAGAGAGACTACAGACTGGCTCCATACCTGGAGAAACTCCAGGACCCCAAAGACCGCAAGATCCTGAGCCGGTATAGACTCAGTGCCCACAGTCTGGCCATCGAATCCGGCCGACACAGGCAGAGCTACAAGCCCAGGGAGGAAAGACTGTGCCAACACTGTGACCAGGAGGCCCTGGAGGATGAGACCCACTTCCTGCTACACTGCTCCAAGTACTCAGCAGTGAGGGACACTCACTTCAGGAGACTCTCACATCTCTTCCCGGATTTCACCACCATGAAGGAGGAAGAGAAAACATACATCCTGCTGGGGGAAGAAGAGAGAGCAGTGGAGATAGCAGCGCAATATGTGAACGAATGCCATAGACTGCGAGAAAGAGAACTCTGATATGCCATGGACTTCTATGGCACCAACCCTGGATATGCCCCAATCCCCCATCCACCTTCCCTATGCCATGGACTTCTATAGCCTCATCCTGGATCTGCCCCCATGCCGCCATCCACCTTCCCTATGCCATGGACTTCTATAGCCCCAACCTGGATCTGCCCCATCCACCTTTCCTACAGCCCCTTCCCAACATCCCTACAGTCCCTATCCCTATTCCCTTCTGTACACCTGCTTTGGCAAAACTAATGTGTATTTAGTCCTGCCAATAAAGCTTCTTTGAATCTTGAATCTTGAGGTCCTGGTGTTAGAGCCCACTAAGCAGAATAAGTTCCAAGCTGCATGGCAGGGGCCCTACCAGGTAGTGGGGAAAATAGCCGACACAACCTATAATGTCGCCGATTGTGACGACCCCAGGGTTATCCGCATGTTCCACGTGAATATGCTGAAGCCCTACCGGGAGCGCCCTGAAGAGGTAGTGGCCATCTGTGCACCTGAAGCAGAGGATTTAGCCGGACTTCCCTTGCCGGATGTCTTAGGGGAAAGGACTCAGTCTAAAACATGGGACCAGGTACACTTGGGTGAAGACCTAGGCCCCCGGGAGAGACAGCAGGTGGAGGCGTTGCTGAGGCAGAGACAGAGGATGTTTTCGGGGAGACCGGGGTACACTCGCCTGGCACAACACAAGGATGAGACCCAGGATCATACCCCCCTACGACAACCCCCCTTCCGCGTCCCTGAGTCTGTATGAGAGGGGATGCGACAAGAGATACAAGAGATGCTGCGTTTAGGGGTCATTGAAGAGTCAGATAGTCCCTGGGCATCCCCCGTAGTGTTAGTGCCCAAGAAGGATGGGACTACACAGTTTTGTGTAGACTATCGTAGGCTCAATGAGAAAACAGTGACGGATGCATATCCCATGCCGCGTGTGGATGAGTTGTTAGACCGGCTGGCGGGGGCAAAGTATTTGACCACCATCGATCTATGCAAAGGCTACTGGCAGATTCCCCTTAGTCCTGACGCTATTCCCAAGTCGGCATTTGTCACCCCGTTCGGCTTATTCCAGTTTCGAGTTATGCCATTCGGGATGAAGAATGCCCCGGCGACCTTCCAAAGGCTGGCTGACCGGCTTCTGGATGGTCTCCAGGACTATGCTTGTGCCTACCTGGACGACATCGCCATCTACAGTGCGACATGGGAAGAGCACCTAAATCACCTAGAGACAGTATTGGACAGGATCCACCAGGCCGGAATCACCCTGACCCCAAACAAGTGTCACGTGGGCAAAGCAGAGGTTCAGTATTTAGGGCATTGAGTAGGAAGTGGGAAACAGTGACCAGAACCAGCCAAGATTGAGGCCATAGCCAAGTGGCCCATCCCATGCACTAAAACCCAGGTCATGGTGTTTCTAGGGACAGCGGGGTATTACAAGAAATTCGTTCCCAATTACAGCAGCGTAGCCAAGCCCCTCACTGATCTGACCCCTAAGAACCAACCCCGCCAGGTAACCTGGACCTCAGACTGTGAGGAAGCCTTCCGCCAACTAAAGGACTCCCTCACCAATACCCCTGTATTGGCCGCACCCGATCCAACTAAACGTGTCCTTGTTCACACAGACGCTTCTATGATTGGATTGGGGTCAGTACTGAGCCAAGTCGGGCCGGACGGCCAAGAACACCCGGTAGCTTACCTGAGTCGGAAACTACTGCCCCGTGAAGTAAGCTATGCGGCCATCGAGAAGGAGTGCCTGGCGGTAGTATGGGCACTCAAGAAGTTGCAACCATATTTGTATGGACGACAGTTTTCCCTCCTAACGGACCATAATCCCCTAGTCTGGCTTAATCGGGTCTCTGGAGACAACGCCAGATTGCTGCGGTGGAGTTTAGCCCTACAACCTCTGGACTTCACGATCCACCACAGACCCGGCAAACAAAACGGTAACGCCGATGGACTAAGTCGACAAACGGAACTTGTACCAACCCCATAAACTTCGGTCATCCCCAAACCGATCCGTTGAGGATCAGACTGTGTATGCCAATCGCATCACTGAAAAGGGGAGCCGTGTTACAGAACCACTCAGCACCCAGAATATCTTGTGCAGTTATATGTATGTATAATAGGTTCTATGTGAGATGCATGTCCCTAATGCATCAGCCCACAGGCTGCGCCCCTGGGCAGAGGGGACACGATATTCTCCTTTTATCTGCCCTCCCCCCACCTTTGTAATCACCACAGTAAAAATCAGCAGGCTCCGGCCACCTGCAGCTTTTGTAATGCATGTCTGGCCTGCCGCTTTTCTCTTGGCCGGCCCTCTGTATCTGTGTGATATATTCTGTGTCCTGTGAGTAAAGTGTTGTGAGACTGGAAATACATGGAGAAGCAGTGATCTTTTATATGCGCCCATGCAACCAAGGAATTCCAGCCAGCGTCATTCATTCAGACTCCAGCCAACGCAGAGCGGACCTCCGAAAACACGGGGTGCTACTGAAAGAGGTACCCCAGCTTGGCTAGACCCCGTTACACACACAATGGCCAGTGACCGGGTCATACATGTACATATACAGACACTGGCCGGTGACCGGGTCATACATGTACATATACAGATACTGGACAGTGACCGGGTCATACATGTACATATACTGGACGGTGACCGGGTCATACATGTACATAGACAGATACTGGCCAGTGACCGGGTCATACATGTACATATACACATACTGGCCAGTGACCGGGTCATACATGTACATATACACATACTGGCCGGTGACCGGGTCATACATGTACATATACACATACTGGCCGGTGACCGGGTCATACATGTACATATACACATACTGGCCGGTGACCGGGTCATACATGTACATATACAGATACTGGCCGGTGACCGGGTCATACATGTACATATACACATACTGGCCGGTGACCGGGTCATACATGTACATATACTGGCCGGTGACCGGGTCATACATGTACATATATAGATACTGGCCAGTGACCGGGTCATACATGTACATATACACATACTGGCCGGTGACCGGGTCATACATGTACATATACACATACTGGCCGGTGACCGGGTCATACATGTACATATACACATACTGGCCGGTGACCGGGTCATACATGTACATATACAGATACTGGCCGGTGACCGGGTCATACATGTACATATACAGATACTGGCCGGTGACCGGGTCATACATGTACATATACACATACTGGCCGGTGACCGGGTCATACATGTACATATACAGATACTGGCCGGTGACCGGGTCATACATGTACATATATAGATACTGGCCAGTGACCGGGTCATACATGTACATATACACATACTGGCCGGTGACCGGGTCATACAGGTACATATACAAATACTGGCCGGTGACCGGATCATACATGTACATATACAGATACTGGACAGTGACCGGGTCGTACACGTACATATACAGATACTGGACAGTGACCGGGTCGTACACGTACATATACACATACTGGACAGTGACCGGATCGTACACGTACATATACACATACTGGCCGGTGACCGGGTCGTACACGTACATATACACATACTGGCCGGTGACCGGGTCATACACGTACATATACACATACTGGCCGGTGACCGGATCATACACGTACATATACAGATACTGGACGGTGACCGGGTCATACACGTACATATACAGATACTGGACGGTGACCGGGTCATACACGTACATATACAGATACTGGACGGTGACCGGGTCATACACGTACATATACACATACTGGCCGGTGACCGGGTCATACATGTACATATACACATACTGGCCGGTGACCGGGTCATACATGTACATATACAGATACAGGCCAGTGACCGGATCATACATGTACATATACACATACTGGCCGGTGACCGGGTCATACATGTACATATACAGATACTGGCCGGTGACCGGGTCATATATGTACATATACTGGCCGGTGACCGGATCATACATGTACATATACAGATACTGGCCGGTGACCGGGTCATACATGTACATATACACATACTGGCCGGTGACCGGGTCATACATGTACATATACAGATACTGGCCGGTGACCGGGTCATACATGTACATATACAGATACTGGCCGGTGACCGGGTCATACATGTACATATACAGATACTGGCCGGTGACCGGGTCATACATGTACATATACTGGCCGGTGACCGGGTCATACATGTACATATACTGGCCGGTGACCGGATCATACATGTACATATACTGGCCGGTGACCGGATCATACATGTACAGATACTGGCCGGTGACCGGGTCATACATGTACATATACTGGCCGGTGACCGGGTCATACATGTACATATACTGTACATATACTGGCCGGTGACCGGATCATACATGTACATATACAGATACTGGACAGTGACCGGGTCATACACGTACATATACAGATACTGGCCGGTGACCGGGTCATACACGTACATATACAGATACTGGCCGGTGACCGGGTCATACATGTACATATACAGATACTGGACAGTGACCGGGTCATACATGTACATATACACATGCTGGCCGGTGACCGGGTCATACATGTACATATACTGGCCGGTGACCGGATCATACATGTACAGATACTGGCCGGTGACCGGGTCATACATGTACATATACTGGCCGGTGACCGGGTCATACATGTACATATACTGTACATATAATGGCCGGTGACCGGATCATACATGTACATATACAGATACTGGCCGGTGACCGGGTCATACATGTACATATACAGATACTGGCCGGTGACCGGGTCATACATGTACATATACAGATACTGGCCGGTGACCGGGTCATACATGTACATATACAGATACTGGCCGGTGACCGGATCATACATGTACATATACACATACTGGCCGGTGACCGGGTCATACATGTACATATACAGATACTGGCCGGTGACCGGGTCATACATGTACATATATAGATACTGGCCAGTGACCGGGTCATACATGTACATATACACATACTGGCCGGTGACCGGGTCATATATGTACATATACTGGCCGGTGACCGGATCATACATGTACATATACAGATACTGGCCGGTGACCGGGTCATACATGTACATATACACATACTGGCCGGTGACGGGGTCATACATGTACATATAGAGATACTGGCCGGTGACCGGGTCATACATGTACATATACAGATACTGGCCGGTGACCGGGTCATACATGTACATATACTGGCCGGTGACCGGGTCATACATGTACATATACTGGCCGGTGACCGGATCATACATGTACAGATACTGGCCGGTGACCGGATCATACATGTACATATACTGGCCGGTGACCGGGTCATACATGTACATATACTGGCCGGTGACCGGGTCATACATGTACATATACAGATACTGGACAGTGACCGGGTCATACACGTACATATACAGATACTGGACAGTGACCGGGTCATACATGTACATATACAGATACTGGACAGTGACCGGGTCATACATGTACATATACACATACTGGCCGGTGACCGGGTCATACATGTACATATACTGGCCGGTGACCGGATCATACATGTACAGATACTGGCCGGTGACCGGGTCATACATGTACAGATACTGGCCGGTGACCGGGTCATACATGTACATATACTGTACAGATACTGGCCGGTGACCGGGTCATACATGTACATATACAGATACTGGCCGGTGACCGGGTCATACATGTACATATACAGATACTGGCCGGTGACCGGGTCATACATGTACATATACAGATACTGGCCGGTGACCGGGTCAAACATGTACATATACAGATACTGGCCGGTGACCGGGTCATACATGTACAGATACTGGCTGGTGACCGGATCATACATATACAGATACTGGCCGGTGACCGGGTCATACATGTACATATACAGATACTGGCCGGTGACCGGGTCATACATGTACATATACAGATACTGGCCGGTGACCGGGTCATACATGTACATATACAGATACTGGCCGGTGACCGGGTCATACATGTACATATACAGATACTGGCCGGTGACCGGGTCATACATGTACATATACAGAAACTGGCCGGTGACCGGGTCATACATGTACATATACAGAAACTGGCCGGTGACCGGGTCATACATGTACAGATACTGGCCGGTGACCGGGTCATACATATACAGATACTGGCCGGTGACCGGGTCATACATGTACATATACAGATACTGGCCGGTGACCGGGTCATACATGTACAGATACTGGCCGGTGACCGGGTCATACATATACAGATACTGGCCGGTGACCGGGTCATACATGTACATATACAGATACTGGCCGGTGACCGGGTCATACATGTACATATACAGATACTGGCCGGTGACCGGGTCATACATGTACATATACAGATACTGGCCGGTGACCGGGTCATACATGTACATATACAGATACTGGCCGGTGACCGGGTCATACATGTACATATACAGATACTGGCCGGTGACCGGGTCATACATGTACATATACAGAAACTGGCCGGTGACCGGGTCATACATGTACATATACAGAAACTGGCCGGTGACCGGGTCATACATGTACATATACAGAAACTGGCCGGTGACCGGGTCATACATGTACATATACAGAAACTGGCCGGTGACCGGGTCATACATGTACATATACAGAAACTGGCCGGTGACCGGGTCATACATGTACATATACAGAAACTGGCCGGTGACCGGGTCATACATGTACATATACAGAAACTGGCCGGTGACCGGGTCATACATGTACATATACAGAAACTGGCCGGTGACCGGGTCATACATGTACATATACAGAAACTGGCCGGTGACCGGGTCATACATATACAGATACTGGCCGGTGACCGGGTCAAACATGTACATATACAGATACTGGCCGGTGACCGGGTCATACATGTACAGATACTGGCCGGTGACCGGGTCATACATATACAGATACTGGCCGGTGACCGGGTCATACATGTACATATACAGATACTGGCCGGTGACCGGGTCATACATGTACATATACAGATACTGGCCGGTGACCGGGTCATACATGTACATATACAGATACTGGCCGGTGACCGGGTCATACATGTACATATACAGATACTGGCCGGTGACCGGGTCATACATGTACATATACAGAAACTGGCCGGTGACCGGGTCATACATGTACATATACAGAAACTGGCCGGTGACCGGGTCATACATGTACATATACAGAAACTGGCCGGTGACCGGGTCATACATGTACATATAGATACTGGCCGGTGACCGGGTCATACATGTACATATACAGATACTGGCCGGTGACCGGGTCATACATGTACATATACAGATACTGGCCGGTGACCGGGTCATACATGTACATATACACATACTGGCCGGTGACCGGATCATACATGTACGTATACAGACACTGGCCGGTGACCGGGTCATACATGTTCATATACAGATACTGGCCGGTGACCGGGTCATACATGTACATATACACATACTGGCTGGTGACCGGGTCATACATGTACATATACACATACTGGCCGTTATCATACATGTACATATACAGATACTGGCCGGGTCATACATGTACATATACACATACTGGCCGGTGACCGGGTCATACATGTACATATACAGATACTGGCCGGTGACCGGATCATACATGTACATATACAGATACTGGCCGGTGACCGGGTCATACATGTACATATACACATACTGGCCGGTGACCGGGTCATACATGTACATATACAGATACTGGCCGGTGACCGGGTCGTACATGTACATATACAGATACTGGCCGGTGACCGGATCATACATGTACATATACAGATACTGGCCGGTGACCGGATCATACATGTACATATACAGATACTGGCCGGTGACCGGGTCATACATGTACATATACAGATACTGGCCGGTGACCGGGTCATACATGTACATATACAGATACTGGCCGGTGACCGGGTCATACATGTACATATACAGATACTGGCCGGTGACCGGATCATACATGTACATATACAGATACTGGCCGGTGACCGGGTCATACATGTACATATACAGATACTGGCCGGTGACCGGGTCATACATGTACATATACAGATACTGGCCGGTGACCGGGTCATACATGTACATATACAGATACTGGCCGGTGACCGGGTCATACATGTACATATACAGATACTGGCCGGTGACCGGGTCATACATGTACATATACAGATACTGGCCGGTGACCGGGTCATACATGTACATATACACATACTGGCCGGTGACCGGGTCATACATGTACATATACACATACTGGCCGGTGAACGGGTCATACATGTACATATACTGGCCGGTGACCGGGTCATACATGTACATATACAGATACTGGCCGGTGACCGGGTCATACATGTACATATACAGATACTGGCCGGTGACCGGGTCATACATGTACATATACAGATACTGGCCGGTGACCGGGTCATACATGTACATATACAGATACTGGCCGGTGACCGGGTCATACATGTACATATACAGATACTGGCCGGTGACCGGGTCATACATGTACATATACAGATACTGGCCGGTGACCGGGTCATACATGTACATATACAGATACTGGCCGGTGACCGGGTCATACATGTACATATACAGATACTGGCCGGTGACCGGGTCATACATGTACATATACAGATACTGGCCGGTGACCGGGTCATACATGTACATATACAGATACTGGACAGTGACCGGGTCATACATGTACATATACACATACTGGCCAGTGACCGGATCATACATGTACATATACAGACACTGGCCAGTGACCGGATCATACATGTACATATACAGACACTGGCCGGTGACCGGGTCATACATGTACATATACAGATACTGGACAGTGACCGGGTCATACATGTACATATACACATACTGGCCAGTGACCGGATCATACATGTACATATACAGATACTGGCCGGTGACCGGGTCATACATGTACAAATACAGATACTGGCCGGTGACCGGGTCATTCATGTACATATACACATACTGGCCGGTGACCGGATCATACATGTACATATACAGACACTGGCCGGTGACCTAGTCATACATGTACATATACAGATACTGGCCGGTGACCTAGTCATACATGTACAGATACTGGCCGGTGACCGGGTCATACATGTACATATACAAATACTGGCCGGTGACCGGGTCATACATGTACATATACAGATACTGGCCGGTGACCGGGTCATACATGTACATATACAGAAACTGGCCGGTGACCGGGTCATACATGTACATATACAGAAACTGGCCGGTGACCGGGTCATACATGTACATATAGATACTGGCCGGTGACCGGGTCATACATGTACATATACAGATACTGGCCGGTGACCGGGTCATACATGTACATATACAGATACTGGCCGGTGACCGGGTCATACATGTACATATACACATACTGGCCGGTGACCGGGTCATACATGTACATATACACATACTGGCCGGTGACCGGATCATACATGTACATATACACATACTGGCCGGTGACCGGATCATACATGTACATATACAGACACTGGCCGGTGACCGGATCATACATGTACATATACAGATACTGGACGGTGACCGGGTCATACATGTACATATACAGATACTGGCCGTTATCATACATGTACATATACAGATACTGGCCGGGTCATACATGTACATATACAGATACTGGCCGGTGACCGGGTCATACATGTACATATACAGATACTGGCCGGTGACCGGGTCGTACATGTACATATATAGATACTGGCCGGTGACCGGGTCGTACATGTACATATATACATACTGGCCGGTGACCGGATCATACATGTACATATACAGATACTGGCCGGTGACCGGGTCATACATGTACATATACACATACTGGCCGGTGTCCGGATCATACATGTACATATACAGATACTGGCCGGTGACCGGGTCATACATGTACATATACAGATACTGGCCGGTGACCGGGTCGTACATGTACATATATAGATACTGGCCGGTGACCGGGTCATACATGTACATATACACATACTGGCCGGTGACCGGATCATACATGTATATATACACCACATTTTAAAAAAGACATCAACAAACTGGAGCAAGTTCAGAAAAGAGCGACCAGAATGGTGACCGGTCTGCAAACCCTGTCTTATGAGGAAAGGTTGCAGGATTTGGGAATGTTTAGTTTGCAAAAGAGAAGACTGAGAGGAGACTTAATAGCTGTCTACAAATATCTAAAGGGCTGTCACATTGTAGAAGGATCAACTTTATTCTCATTTGCACAAGGAAAGACTAGAAGCAATGGGATGAAACTGAATGGGAAGAGACACAGATTAGATATTAGAAAAAACTTTTTGACAGTTAGAGTGATCAATGAGTGGAACAGGCTGCCACGAGAAGTGGTGAGTTCTCCTTCAATGGAAGTCTTCAAACAGAGGCTGGACAGACATCTGACTGGGATGATTTAGCGAATCCTGCTTTGAGCAGGGGGTTGGACCAGATGGCCCAGGAGGTCCCTTCCAACTCTACGATTCTATGATTCTACAGATACTGGCCGGTGACCGGGTCATACATGTACATATACAGATACTGGCCGGTGACCGGGTCATACATGTACAGATACTGGCCGGTGACCGGATCATACATGTACATATACACATACTGGCCGGTGACCGGGTCATACATGTACATACACACATACTGGCTGGTGACCGGGTCATACATGTACATATACAGATACTGGCCGGTGACCGGGTCATACATGTACATATACACATACTGGCCGGTGACCGGGTCATACATGTACATATACACATACTGGCCGGTGACCGGGTCATACATGTACATATACACATACTGGCCGGTGACCGGGTCATACATGTACATATACACATACTGGCCGGTGACCGGGTCATACATGTACATATACAGAAACTGGGCGGTGACCGGGTCATACATGTACATATACAGAAACTGGCCGGTGACCGGGTCATACATGTACATATACAGAAACTGGCCGGTGACCGGGTCATACATGTACATATACAGAAACAGGCCGGTGACCGGGTCATACATGTACATATACACATACTGGCCGGTGACCGGATCATACATGTACATATACACATACTGGCCGGTGACCGGATCATACATGTACATATACAGACACTGGCCGGTGACCGGGTCATACATGTACATATACACATACTGGCCGGTGACCGGGTCATACATGTACATATACAGATACTGGACGGTGACCGGGTCATACATGTACATATACACATACTGGCTGGTGACCGGGTCATACATGTACATACACACATACTGGCCGTTATCATACATGTACATATACAGATACTGGCCGGTGACCGGGTCATACATGTACATATACAGACACTGGCCGGTGACCGGGTCATACATGTACATATACAGATACTGGACGGTGACCGGGTCATACATGTACATATACACATACTGGCCGGTGACCGGGTCATACATGTACATACACACATACTGGCCGTTATCATACATGTACATATACAGATACTGGCCGGATCATACATGTACACATACAGACACTGGCCGGTGACCGGGTCATACATGTACATATACAGACACTGGCCGGTGACCGGGTCATACATGTACATATACAGATACTGGCCGGTGACCGGGTCATACATGTACATATACAGATACTGGCCGGTGACCGGGTCATACATGTACATATACAGATACTGGCCGGTGACCGGGTCATACATGTACATATACAGATACTGGCCGGTGACCGGGTCATACATGTACATATACAGATACTGGCCGGTGACCGGGTCATACATGTACAGATACTGGCCGGTGACCGGATCATACATGTACATATACACATACTGGCCAGTGACCGGATCATACATGTACATATACAGACACTGGCCGGTGACCGGGTCATACATGTACATATACAGATACTGGACAGTGACCGGGTCATACATGTACATATACACATACTGGCCAGTGACCGGATCATACATGTACATATACAGATACTGGCCGGTGACCGGGTCATACATGTACATATACACATACTGGCCGGTGACCGGGTCATACATGTACATATACAGATACTGGCCGGTGACCGGGTCGTACATGTACATATACAGATACTGGCCGGTGACCGGATCATACATGTACATATACAGATACTGGCCGGTGACCGGGTCATACATGTACATATACAGATACTGGCCGGTGACCGGGTCATACATGTACATATACAGATACTGGCCGGTGACCGGGTCATACATGTACATATACAGATACTGGCCGGTGACCGGATCATACATGTACATATACAGATACTGGCCGGTGACCGGGTCATACATGTACATATACAGATACTGGCCGGTGACCGGGTCATACATGTACATATACAGATACTGGCCGGTGACCGGGTCATACATGTACATATACAGATACTGGCCGGTGACCGGGTCATACATGTACATATACAGATACTGGCCGGTGACCGGGTCATACATGTACATATACAGATACTGGCCGGTGACCGGGTCATACATGTACATATACACATACTGGCCGGTGACCGGGTCATACATGTACATATACACATACTGGCCGGTGAACGGGTCATACATGTACATATACTGGCCGGTGACCGGGTCATACATGTACATATACAGATACTGGCCGGTGACCGGGTCATACATGTACATATACAGATACTGTCCGGTGACCGGGTCATACATGTACATATACAGATACTGGCCGGTGACCGGGTCATACATGTACATATACAGATACTGGCCGGTGACCGGGTCATACATGTACATATACAGATACTGGCCGGTGACCGGGTCATACATGTACATATACAGATACTGGCCGGTGACCGGGTCATACATGTACATATACAGATACTGGCCGGTGACCGGGTCATACATGTACATATACAGATACTGGCCGGTGACCGGGTCATACATGTACATATACAGATACTGGCCGGTGACCGGGTCATACATGTACATATACAGATACTGGACAGTGACCGGGTCATACATGTACATATACACATACTGGCCAGTGACCGGATCATACATGTACATATACAGACACTGGCCAGTGACCGGATCATACATGTACATATACAGACACTGGCCGGTGACCGGGTCATACATGTACATATACAGATACTGGACAGTGACCGGGTCATACATGTACATATACACATACTGGCCAGTGACCGGATCATACATGTACATATACAGATACTGGCCGGTGACCGGGTCATACATGTACAAATACAGATACTGGCCGGTGACCGGGTCATTCATGTACATATACACATACTGGCCGGTGACCGGATCATACATGTACATATACAGACACTGGCCGGTGACCTAGTCATACATGTACATATACAGATACTGGCCGGTGACCTAGTCATACATGTACAGATACTGGCCGGTGACCGGGTCATACATGTACATATACAAATACTGGCCGGTGACCGGGTCATACATGTACATATACAGATACTGGCCGGTGACCGGGTCATACATGTACATATACAGAAACTGGCCGGTGACCGGGTCATACATGTACATATACAGAAACTGGCCGGTGACCGGGTCATACATGTACATATAGATACTGGCCGGTGACCGGGTCATACATGTACATATACAGATACTGGCCGGTGACCGGGTCATACATGTACATATACAGATACTGGCCGGTGACCGGGTCATACATGTACATATACACATACTGGCCGGTGACCGGGTCATACATGTACATATACACATACTGGCCGGTGACCGGATCATACATGTACATATACACATACTGGCCGGTGACCGGATCATACATGTACATATACAGACACTGGCCGGTGACCGGATCATACATGTACATATACAGATACTGGACGGTGACCGGGTCATACATGTACATATACAGATACTGGCCGTTATCATACATGTACATATACAGATACTGGCCGGGTCATACATGTACATATACAGATACTGGCCGGTGACCGGGTCATACATGTACATATACAGATACTGGCCGGTGACCGGGTCGTACATGTACATATATAGATACTGGCCGGTGACCGGGTCGTACATGTACATATATACATACTGGCCGGTGACCGGATCATACATGTACATATACAGATACTGGCCGGTGACCGGGTCATACATGTACATATACACATACTGGCCGGTGTCCGGATCATACATGTACATATACAGATACTGGCCGGTGACCGGGTCATACATGTACATATACAGATACTGGCCGGTGACCGGGTCGTACATGTACATATATAGATACTGGCCGGTGACCGGGTCATACATGTACATATACACATACTGGCCGGTGACCGGATCATACATGTACATATACACATACTGGCCGGTGACCGGATCATACATGTATATATACACCACATTTTAAAAAAGACATCAACAAACTGGAGCAAGTTCAGAAAAGAGCGACCAGAATGGTGACCGGTCTGCAAACCCTGTCTTATGAGGAAAGGTTGCAGGATTTGGGAATGTTTAGTTTGCAAAAGAGAAGACTGAGAGGAGACTTAATAGCTGTCTACAAATATCTAAAGGGCTGTCACATTGTAGAAGGATCAACTTTATTCTCATTTGCACAAGGAAAGACTAGAAGCAATGGGATGAAACTGAATGGGAAGAGACACAGATTAGATATTAGAAAAAACTTTTTGACAGTTAGAGTGATCAATGAGTGGAACAGGCTGCCACGAGAAGTGGTGAGTTCTCCTTCAATGGAAGTCTTCAAACAGAGGCTGGACAGACATCTGACTGGGATGATTTAGCGAATCCTGCTTTGAGCAGGGGGTTGGACCAGATGGCCCAGGAGGTCCCTTCCAACTCTACGATTCTATGATTCTACAGATACTGGCCGGTGACCGGGTCATACATGTACATATACAGATACTGGCCGGTGACCGGGTCATACATGTACAGATACTGGCCGGTGACCGGATCATACATGTACATATACACATACTGGCCGGTGACCGGGTCATACATGTACATACACACATACTGGCTGGTGACCGGGTCATACATGTACATATACAGATACTGGCCGGTGACCGGGTCATACATGTACATATACACATACTGGCCGGTGACCGGGTCATACATGTACATATACAGATACTGGCCGGTGACCGGGTCATACATGTACAGATACTGGCCGGTGACCGGATCATACATGTACATATACAGAAACTGGCCGGTGACCGGGTCATACATGTACATACACACATACTGGCTGGTGACCGGGTCATACATGTACATATACAGATACTGGCCGGTGACCGGGTCATACATGTACATATACACATACTGGCCGGTGACCGGGTCATACATGTACATATACACATACTGGCCGGTGACCGGGTCATACATGTACATATACACATACTGGCCGGTGACCGGGTCATACATGTACATATACAGAAACTGGCCGGTGACCGGGTCATACATGTACATATACAGAAACTGGCCGGTGACCGGGTCATACATGTACATATACAGAAACAGGCCGGTGACCGGGTCATACATGTACATATACACATACTGGCCGGTGACCGGATCATACATGTACATATACACATACTGGCCGGTGACCGGATCATACATGTACATATACAGACACTGGCCGGTGACCGGGTCATACATGTACATATACACATACTGGCCGGTGACCGGGTCATACATGTACATATACAGATACTGGACGGTGACCGGGTCATACATGTACATATACACATACTGGCTGGTGACCGGGTCATACATGTACATACACACATACTGGCCGTTATCATACATGTACATATACAGATACTGGCCGGTGACCGGGTCATACATGTACATATACAGACACTGGCCGGTGACCGGGTCATACATGTACATATACAGATACTGGCCGGTGACCGGGTCATACATGTACATATACACATACTGGCCGGTGACCGGGTCATACATGTACATACACACATACTGGCCGTTATCATACATGTACATATACAGATACTGGCCGGATCATACATGTACACATACAGACACTGGCCGGTGACCGGGTCATACATGTACATATACAGACACTGGCCGGTGACCGGGTCATACATGTACATATACAGATACTGGACGGTGACCGGGTCATACATGTACATATACACATACTGGCCGGTGACCGGATCATACATGTACATATACAGACACTGGCCGGTGACCGGGTCATACATGTACATATACAGATACTGGCCGGTGACCGGGTCATACATGTACATATACAGATACTGGCCGGTGACCGGGTCATACATGTACATATACACATACTGGCTGGTGACCGGGTCATACATGTACATATACACATACTGGCCGTTATCATACATGTACATATACAGATACTGGCTGGGTCATACATGTACATATACAGATACTGGCCGGTGACCGGGTCATACATGTACATATACAGATACTGGCCGGTGACCGGGTCATACATGTACATATACAGATACTGGCCGGTGACCGGGTCGTACATGTACATATATAGATACTGGCCGGTGACTGGATCATACATGTACATATACACATACTGGCCGGTGACCGGGTCATACATGTACATATATAGATACTGGCCGGTGACTGGATCATACATGTACATATACACATACTGGCCGGTGACCGGGTCATACATGTACATATACAGATACTGGCCGGTGACCGGGTCATACATGTACATATACAGATACTGGCCGGTGACCGGGTCGTACATGTACATATATAGATACTGGCCGGTGACCGGGTCATACATGTACATATACACATACTGGCCGGTGACCGGGTCATACATGTACATATACAGATACTGGCCGGTGACCGGGTCATACATGTACAGATACTGGCCGGTGACCGGGTCATACATGTACAGATACTGGCCGGTGACCGGGTCATACATGTACATATACAGATACTGGCCGGTGACCGGGTCATACATGTACATATACAGATACTGGCCGGTGACCGGGTCATACATGTACATATACAGATACTGGCCGGTGACCGGGTCATACATGTACATATACAGATACTGGCCGGTGACCGGGTCATACATGTACATATACAGATACTGGCCGGTGACCGGGTCATACATGTACAGATACTGGCCGGTGACCGGATCATACATGTACATATACACATACTGGCCAGTGACCGGATCATACATGTACATATACAGACACTGGCCGGTGACCGGGTCATACATGTACATATACAGATACTGGACAGTGACCGGGTCATACATGTACATATACACATACTGGCCAGTGACCGGATCATACATGTACATATACAGATACTGGCCGGTGACCGGGTCATACATGTACATATACAGAAACAGGCCGGTGACCGGGTCATACATGTACATATACACATACTGGCCGGTGACCGGATCATACATGTACATATACACATACTGGCCGGTGACCGGGTCATACATGTACATATACAGATACTGGCCGGTGACCGGGTCGTACATGTACATATACAGATACTGGCCGGTGACCGGGTCATACATGTACAGATACTGGCCGGTGACCGGGTCATACATGTACATATACACATACTGGCCGGTGACCGGGTCATACATGTACATATACACATACTGGCCGGTGACCGGGTCATACATGTACATATACACATACTGGCCGGTGACCGGGTCGTACATGTACATATATAGATACTGGCCGGTGACCGGGTCATACATGTACATATACACATACTGGCCGGTGACCGGGTCATACATATACATATACAGATACTGGCCGGTGACCGGGTCATACATGTACATATACAGATACTGGCCGGTGACCGGATCATACATGTACATATACACATACTGGCCGGTGACCGGGTCGTACATGTACATATATAGATACTGGCCGGTGACCGGATCATACATGTACATATACACATACTGGACAGTGACCGGATCATACATGTACATATACAGATACTGGCCGGTGACCGGGTCATACATGTACAGATACTGGCCGGTGACCGGGTCATACATGTACATATATACTGGCCGGTGACCGGGTCATACATGCACATATACACATACTGGCCGGTGACCGGGTCATACATGTACATATACACATACTGGCCGGTGACCGGGTCATACATGTACATATACACATACTGGACAGTGACCGGATCATACATGTACATATACACATACTGGACAGTGACCGGATCATACATGTACATATACAGATACTGGCCGGTGACCGGGTCATACATGTACATATACACATACTGGACAGTGACCGGATCATACATATACAGACACTGGACAGTGACCGGATCATACACGTACATATACAGATACTGGCCGGTGACCGGGTCATACATGTACATATACACATACTGGCCGGTGACCGGGTCATACATGTACATATACACATACTGGACAGTGACCGGATCATACATATACAGACACTGGACAGTGACCGGGTCATACATGTACATATACACATACTGGCCGGTGACCGGGTCATACATGTACATATACACATACTGGACAGTGACCGGGTCATACATGTACATATACACATACACATATGAGGGGTACACATTACCCGGCAGGGGGCTTCGGGTGCCCGGCAGCACTCACCTGTTACGGTCCAGTATAAAGCTGCGGCCCTCGGGCAGCTGCGTCAGGTTGCACATCAGGGGCCCCAGGTAGTGGAGGGCCGCGGCTGCGTTGTAGTGGGGGCTGCAGATCATCTCCAGCAGTTTGTTCAGGCCCCGATCTGTCAGCAACGTGATGACGGCGCGGCAGGACGCCTCCTCGCGGCTCAGGTTACACAGCGCGGTGCAGACAGAGTCCGCATAAACGTAGCGGGGGTCCGTCAGCCGCTCCGCCAGCACAGGGAGCAGAGTGGGGATCTCCAGCAAGAAGCGGTGAGTGCAGGGGTCAGAGGTCAGATTCACCAGTATGTGGTAAGTTTCCTGAATCACTGGCGGTGAGGGGTCAGAGGTCACATCCAGCACCGCACGCACCAATCCCGGCAGCTCACACAGGCTCCGCCTACCCTCGGGCGTGGCGCTTACACCCAGCACATACTCCAGGGCCTGGCTCTTCACGTCCGCCCGCGTGCCCGGCCTCAGGAAGGTCAAGAACTCAGAGCAGAGCGCCGGATCCATAGACTGCGCCAACAACCTGCCGCAGAAGGAGGAGACAGAGGAACGGTCAGCGAGCGCAGCAGGCAGAGAATGGAGTGACAGGGGTGGGGGGTCTGGGGATATAATGTATAATGGCAGGGGGGAGACCCGGGGATATAACGGAGGAGGGGGGGGTCCGGGGATATAATGGCAGGGGGGAGAACAGGGGATATAACGGAGGAGGGGGGGTCCGGGGATATAATGGCAGGGGGGAGAACCGGGGATATAATGGCGGGGGGGGGGACCCGGGGATATAATGGCAGGGGGGGGAACCTGGGATATAACGGAGGAGGAGGGGGTCCGGGGATATAATGGCGGGGGGGGGGGACCCGGGGATATAATGGCAGGGGGGGGTCCGGGGATATAATGGCAGGGGGGAGACCCGGGGATATAACGGAGGAGGGGGGGGTCCGGGGATATAATGGCAGGGGGGAGAACCGGGGATATAACGGAGGAGGGGGGGGTCCGGGGATATAATGGCGGGGGGGGGACCTGGGGATATAATGGCAGGGGGGAGACCCGGGGATATAACGGAGGAGGGGGGGGTCCGGGGATATAACGGAGGAGGGGGGGGTCCGGGGATATAATGGTAGGGGGGAGAACCGGGGATATAACGGAGGAGGGGGGGGTCCTGGGATATAATGGGAGGATGAGGGCTCCAGGGATATAATGGGGGAGGGGGGGGCCGGGGATATAATGGGAGGAGGGCTCCTGGAATATAATGGGGGGGGCTCCGGAGATATAATGAGGGAGAACCAGGGATATAATGGGAGGAGGGGGGGTATAGTGGGGGGAGGGGGGCCTCCGGGGGTATAGTGGGGGGAGGGGGGGCCTCCGGGGGTATAGTGGGGGGGAGGGGGGGGCCTCCGGGGGTATATAGTGGGGGGGGGGTCCGGGGGTATATAGTGGGGGGGAGGAGGGGGGGTCCGGGGGTATATAGTGGGGGGGAGGAGGGGGGGTCCGGGGGTATATAGTGGGGGGGAGGAGGGGGGGTCCGGGGGTATATAGTGGGGGGGAGGAGGGGGGGTCCGGGGGTATATAGTGGGGGGGAGGAGGGGGGGTCCGGGGGTATATAGTGGGGTGGTCCGGGGGTATATAGTGGGGGGGTCCGGGGTTATATAGTGGGGGGGTCCGGGGTTATATAGTGGGGGGAGGAGGGGGGGTCCGGGGGTATATAGTGGGGGGAGGGGGGGTCCGGGGGTATTGTGGGGGGGAGGGGGGGTCCGGGGGTATATAGTGGGGGGAGGGGGGGTCCGGGGGTATATAGTGGGGGGGAGGGGGGTCCGGGGGTATATAGTGGGGGGAGGGGGGTCCGGGGGTATATAGTGGGGGGAGGGGGGGTCCGGGGGTATATAGTGGGGGGGTCCGGGGGTATATAGTGGGGGGAGGGGGGGTCTGGGGGTATATAGTGGGGGGAGGGGGGGTCTGGGGGTATATAGTGGGGGGGAGGGGGGGTCCGGGGGTATATAGTGGGGGGGAGGGGGGGTCCGGGGGTATATAGTGGGGGGAGGGGGGGTCCGGGGGTATATAGTGGGGGGAGGGGGGGTCCGGGGGTATATAGTGGGGGGGAGGAGGGGGGGTCCGGGGGTATATAGTGGGGGGAGGAGGGGGGGTCCGGGGGTATATAGTGGGGGGAGGAGGGGGGGTCCGGGGGTATATAGTGGGGGGAGGAGGGGGGGTCCGGGGGTATATAGTGGGGGGGAGGAGGGGGGGTCCGGGGGTATATAGTGGGGGGGAGGAGGGGGGGTCCGGGGGTATATAGTGGGGGGGAGGAGGGGGGGTCCGGGGGTATATAGTGGGGGGGAGGAGGGGGGGTCCGGGGGTATATAGTGGGGGGGAGGAGGGGGGGTCCGGGGGTATATAGTGGGGGGGTCCGGGGGTATATAGTGGGGGGAGGGGGGTCCGGGGGTATATAGTGGGGGGGAGGGGGGGTCCGGGGGTATATAGTGGGGGGGAGGAGGGGGGGTCCGGGGGTATATAGTGGGGGGGAGGAGGGGGGGTCCGGGGGTATATAGTGGGGGGGAGGAGGGGGGGTCCGGGGGGTATATAGTGGGGGGGAGGAGGGGGGGTCCGGGGGGTATATAGTGGGGGGGAGGAGGGGGGGTCCGGGGGGTATATAGTGGGGGGGAGGAGGGGGGGTCCGGGGGGTATATAGTGGGGGGGAGGAGGGGGGGTCCGGGGGGTATATAGTGGGGGGGAGGAGGGGGGGTCCGGGGGGTATATAGTGGGGGGGAGGAGGGGGGGTCCGGGGGGTATATAGTGGGGGGGAGGAGGGGGGGTCCGGGGGGTATATAGTGGGGGGGAGGAGGGGGGGTCCGGGGGGTATATAGTGGGGGGGAGGAGGGGGGGTCCGGGGGGTATATAGTGGGGGGGAGGAGGGGGGGTCCGGGGGGTATATAGTGGGGGGGAGGAGGGGGGGTCCGGGGGGTATATAGTGGGGGGGAGGAGGGGGGGTCCGGGGGGTATATAGTGGGGGGGAGGAGGGGGGGTCCGGGGGGTATATAGTGGGGGGGAGGAGGGGGGGTCCGGGGGGTATATAGTGGGGGGGAGGAGGGGGGGTCCGGGGGGTATATAGTGGGGGGGAGGAGGGGGGGTCCGGGGGGTATATAGTGGGGGGGAGGAGGGGGGGTCCGGGGGGTATATAGTGGGGGGGAGGAGGGGGGGTCCGGGGGGTATATAGTGGGGGGGAGGAGGGGGGGTCCGGGGGGTATATAGTGGGGGGGAGGAGGGGGGGTCCGGGGGGTATATAGTGGGGGGGAGGAGGGGGGGTCCGGGGGGTATATAGTGGGGGGGAGGAGGGGGGGTCCGGGGGGTATATAGTGGGGGGGAGGAGGGGGGGTCCGGGGGGTATATAGTGGGGGGGAGGAGGGGGGGTCCGGGGGGTATATAGTGGGGGGGAGGAGGGGGGGTCCGGGGGGTATATAGTGGGGGGGAGGAGGGGGGGTCCGGGGGGTATATAGTGGGGGGGAGGAGGGGGGGTCCGGGGGGTATATAGTGGGGGGGAGGAGGGGGGGTCCGGGGGGTATATAGTGGGGGGGAGGAGGGGGGGTCCGGGGGGTATATAGTGGGGGGGAGGAGGGGGGGTCCGGGGGTATATAGTGGGGGGGAGGAGGGGGGGTCCGGGGGTATATAGTGGGGGGGTCCGGGGGTATATAGTGGGGGGAGGGGGGTCCGGGGGTATATAGTGGGGGGGAGGGGGGGTCCGGGGGTATATAGTGGGGGGGAGGAGGGGGGGTCCGGGGGGTATATAGTGGGGGGGAGGAGGGGGGGTCCGGGGGGTATATAGTGGGGGGGAGGAGGGGGGGTCCGGGGGGTATATAGTGGGGGGGAGGAGGGGGGGTCCGGGGGGTATATAGTGGGGGGGAGGAGGGGGGGTCCGGGGGGTATATAGTGGGGGGGAGGAGGGGGGGTCCGGGGGGTATATAGTGGGGGGGAGGAGGGGGGGTCCGGGGGGTATATAGTGGGGGGGAGGAGGGGGGGTCCGGGGGGTATATAGTGGGGGGGAGGAGGGGGGGTCCGGGGGGTATATAGTGGGGGGGAGGAGGGGGGGTCCGGGGGGTATATAGTGGGGGGGAGGAGGGGGGGTCCGGGGGGTATATAGTGGGGGGGAGGAGGGGGGGTCCGGGGGGTATATAGTGGGGGGGAGGAGGGGGGGTCCGGGGGGTATATAGTGGGGGGGAGGAGGGGGGGTCCGGGGGGTATATAGTGGGGGGGAGGAGGGGGGGTCCGGGGGGTATATAGTGGGGGGGAGGAGGGGGGGTCCGGGGGGTATATAGTGGGGGGGAGGAGGGGGGGTCCGGGGGGTATATAGTGGGGGGGAGGAGGGGGGGTCCGGGGGGTATATAGTGGGGGGGAGGAGGGGGGGTCCGGGGGGTATATAGTGGGGGGGAGGAGGGGGGGTCCGGGGGGTATATAGTGGGGGGGAGGAGGGGGGGTCCGGGGGGTATATAGTGGGGGGGAGGAGGGGGGGTCCGGGGGGTATATAGTGGGGGGGAGGAGGGGGGGTCCGGGGGGTATATAGTGGGGGGGAGGAGGGGGGGTCCGGGGGGTATATAGTGGGGGGGAGGAGGGGGGGTCCGGGGGGTATATAGTGGGGGGGAGGAGGGGGGGTCCGGGGGGTATATAGTGGGGGGGAGGAGGGGGGGTCCGGGGGGTATATAGTGGGGGGGAGGAGGGGGGGTCCGGGGGGTATATAGTGGGGGGGAGGAGGGGGGGTCCGGGGGGTATATAGTGGGGGGGAGGAGGGGGGGTCCGGGGGGTATATAGTGGGGGGGAGGAGGGGGGGTCCGGGGGGTATATAGTGGGGGGGAGGAGGGGGGGTCCGGGGGGTATATAGTGGGGGGGAGGAGGGGGGGTCCGGGGGGTATATAGTGGGGGGGAGGAGGGGGGGTCCGGGGGGTATATAGTGGGGGGGAGGAGGGGGGGTCCGGGGGGTATATAGTGGGGGGGAGGAGGGGGGGTCCGGGGGGTATATAGTGGGGGGGAGGAGGGGGGGTCCGGGGGTATATAGTGGGGGGGAGGAGGGGGGGTATATAGTGGGGGGGAGGAGGGGGGGTATATAGTGGGGGGGAGGAGGGGGGGTATATAGTGGGGGGGAGGAGGGGGGGTCCGGGGGTATATAGTGGGGGGGAGGAGGGGGGGTCCGGGGGTATATAGTGGGGGGGAGGAGGGGGGGTCCGGGGGTATATAGTGGGGGGAGGGGGGGTCCGGGGGTATATAGTGGGGGGAGGAGGGGGTATATAGTGGGGGGGTCCGGGGGTATATAGTGGGGGGGTCCGGGGGTATATAGTGGGGGGAGGGGGGGTCCGGGGGTATATAGTGGGGGGGTCCGGGGGTATATAGTGGGGGGGTCCGGGGGTATATAGTGGGGGGGTCCGGGGGTATATAGTGGGGGGAGGGGGAGTCCGGGGGTATAGTGGGGGGGGAGGCGGCGGCCGGTGCTGGGCTCAGGTCTCGGTCACTCACCGTTGAGCCCCCGGTGCCGCACACGATTAGTTTCCGGCCGGTGTGTGACGTCATTGTCGTCCTCCAATCAGCGCTCAGCAGGATGTGTGGCGCGTGGTCGTGTTGCGCAGTCGCAGTTGTGCGCGGCGGCGCGGAGTGGTGACGTCAGTGGTTCCCGGGGTGAGGCCTCCGGGCTGCAGGTCACGTGTCCCCCTGTAGCGGTGACGCAATGGCGGGGCTCTGTGTCCTGCTGTAGTGATGGCGACGCCCCCGGGTCTGCTGGAGGAAGCACAGACCGCTGCCGCCCGTCCCCAGGACTATGGGGCTGGCTGCCATCCCGAGCCTCTGCCCATAGACCGGAGCCAGCTGTCCGGCCATGCTGCACACGGTCCCCAGAGCGGAGACTCTCCCATCTATTACACGGGCGCACTGATGACACCTCACACCGTCCGTTCTCCGCCGCAGACGGTTGTCCTGTAGCCGGAGCTCCTGCCGCTGCTCCCCAGCCCTGGCCGCACATCTGCTAGGCGTTGGGATTTTCCTTAGCAGGGCTTGTGCCGCCATAGACAATACATGGAGCCCGGCCGAAGAGGTGGGAATGAAGGAGCTTTCATCTGCTGCCAGCGTTACCGTCCTCCGGGCAGCCATCAGCGGGCACGCGGTGCATCGCGTCATAAGGCCCCAGATCACACATTGCTTGAAGGCAGCATTTAATAACTACATTATAGAACCATTTCCACCTTTTCTGCTTCGTCAAACGTCTTCTTGATGGGGGCGCAACCCCTTTATGGACCGATTTCCGCAGCAGAGGGTGATGTGAGCGCTTTCTCCCTTCTCCGGTGATATCTCTGTGGATTTTATCTTTTTACCTCTATGACACAGAAGATAAAACATTACGTCCCCAAACCACAACATCAGTGACAACGAGCGAGATCTCCAGTGTCGGGATCTGCAACATGACATCAGTGATAACGAGCGAGATCTCCAGTGTCGGGATCCGCAACATGACATCAGTGATAACGAGCGAGATCTCCAGTGTCGGGATCCGCAACATGACATCAGTGATAACGAGCGAGATCTCCAGTGTCGGGATCCGCAACATGACGTCAGTGACGACGAGCGAGATCTCCAGTGTCGGGATCCGCAACATGACGTCAGTGACGACGAGCGAGATCTCCAGTGTCGGGATCCGCAACATGACATCAGTGACGACGAGCGAGATCTCCAGTGTCGGGATCCGCAACATGACATCAGTGACGACGAGCGAGATCTCCAGTGTCGGGATCCGCAACATGACATCAGTGACAACGAGCGAGATCTCCAGTGTCGGGATCCGCAACATGACATCAGTGACAACGAGCGAGATCTCCAGTGTCGGGATCCGCAACATGACATCAGTGACGACGAGCGAGATCTCCAGTGTCGGGATCCGCAACATGACATCAGTGACGACGAGCGAGATCTCCAGTGTCGGGATCCGCAACATGACATCAGTGATAACGAGCGAGATCTCCAGTGTCGGGATCCGCAACATGACATCAGTGACAACGAGCGAGATCTCCAGTGTCGGGATCCGCAACATGACATCAGTGACGACGAGCGAGATCTCCAGTGTCGGGATCCGCAACATGACATCAGTGACGACGAGCGAGATCTCCAGTGTCGGGATCCGCAACATGACATCAGTGACGACGAGCGAGATCTCCAGTGTCGGGATCCGCAACATGACGTCAGTGACGACGAGCGAGATCTCCAGTGTCGGGATCCGCAACATGACGTCAGTGACGACGAGCGAGATCTCCAGTGTCGGGATCCGCAACATGACATCAGTGACGACGAGCGAGATCTCCAGTGTCGGGATCCGCAACATGACGTCAGTGACGACGAGCGAGATCTCCAGTGTCGGGATCCGCAACATGACGTCAGTGACGACGAGCGAGATCTCCAGTGTCGGGATCCGCAACATGACGTCAGTGATGACGAGAGAGCTCTCCAGTGTCGGGATCCGCAACATGACGTCAGTGATAACGAGCGAGATCTCCATTGTCGGGATCCGCAACATGACGTCAGTGATAACGAGCGAGATCTCTAGTGTCGGGATCCGCAACATGACGTCAGTGATAACGAGAGAGCTCTCCAGTGTCGGGATCCGCAACATGACGTCAGTGATAACGAGCGAGATCTCCAGTGTCGGGATCCGCAACATGACGTCAGTGATAACGAGCGAGATCTCCAGTGTCGGGATCCGCAACATGACGTCAGTGATAACGAGCGAGATCTCCAGTGTCGGGATCCGCAACATGACGTCAGTGAAAACGAGCGAGATCTCCAGTGTCGGGATCCGCAACATGACGTCAGTGATGACGAGAGAGCTCTCCAGTGTCGGGATCCGCAACATGACGTCAGTGAGGACGAGCGAGATCTCCAGTGTCGGGATCCGCAACATGACGTCAGTGACGACGAGCGAGATCTCCAGTGTCGGGATCCGCAACATGACGTCAGTGACGACGAGCGAGATCTCCAGTGTCGGGATCCGCAACATGACGTCAGTGAAGACGAGCGAGATCTCCAGTGTCGGGATCCGCAACATGACGTCAGTGAAGACGAGCGAGATCTCCAGTGTCGGGATCCGCAACATGACGTCAGTGATAACGAGAGAGCTCTCCAGTGTCGGGATCCGCAACATGATGTCAGTGATAACGAGAGAGCTCTCCAGTGTCGGGATCCGCAACATGACGTCAGTGATAACGAGCGAGATCTCCAATGTCTGCAGCATTCGACACTGTGGATCATCAGCTCCTCCTCACTATGCTCCATTCCATTGGCCTCAAGGACACCGTTCTCTCCTGGTTCTCCTCCTATCTCTCCGACCGCTCCTTTACTGTTTCTTTTGCCGGTTCCTCCTCCTCTCACTTTCCCCTTACTGTTGGGGTTCCTCAAGGATCGGTTCTAGGCCCCCTCCTCTTCTCCTTGTACACTGCCCCTATTGGTCAAACAATCAGTAGATTTGGTTTCCAGTACCATCTCTATGCTGACGACACCCAATTATACGCTTCTTCTCCTGACATCACGCCAGCCTTTCTAGAAAACACCGGCGATTGTCTAAACGCTGTGTCTAATATGTCCTCACTATATCTGAAACTGAACCTGTCAAAGACTGAACTCCTGGTGTTTCCTCCCGCTACTAATGTACCTACACCCGACATTGCCATTTCCGTCTGTGGTTCCACTATTACTCCCCAGCAACATGCCCGCTGTCTTGGGGTCATACTTGATTCCGAGCTTTCCTTTGCCCCCCACATTCGATCACTGGCTCGCTCTTGTCATCTGCACCTCAAAAACATTTCTAGAATTCGACCTTTTCTTACTTTTGACTCTGCAAAAACTCTTACTGTTTCTCTTATTCATTCTCGTCTCGACTATTGTAACTCTCTTCTAATCGGTCTCCCTCTTACAAAACTCTCCCCTCTCCAATCTGTCTTGAATGCTGCAGCCAGGATCATATTCCTCACCAATCGTTACACCGATGCCTCTACCTTGTGCCAGTCATTACACTGGCTACCCATCCACTCCAGAATTCAGTATAAACTTATTACCCTCACCCACAAAGCCCTCCATGGCTCAGCACCACCCTACATCTCCTCCCTTGTTTCAGTATACCACCCTACCCGCGCCCTCCGTTCTGCTGATGACCTGAGGTTAGTATCCTCAATAGTCAGAACCTCCCACTCCCGTCTCCAAGACTTTACACGTGCTGTGCCAATTCTTTGGAATGCACTTCCCAGGTCAATACGATTAGTCCCCAATCCCCACAATTTTAAGCGTGTCCTGAAAACGCATTTATTCAGACTGGCCTATCGCCTCAACACATTAACCTAATCTATCCCTGTGTGGCAGAGCCAAAAGTTTTACCATAACCAGGTTCCCAGCATCATGTTCCCACATGCTTTATGCATCCATTAGCCCTCTGTGTCTGTACTGTTACACACTTAACATTATGGCTGGTCCATACAATCAGGGCAACTGTTACCACCCACCTTTCGTGTCTCCCTCTTTCCTCATAGACTGTAAGCTTGCGAGCAGGGCCCTCACTCCTCTTGGTATTTGTTATAATCTACTGTATGTGATTATTGTTATGCTGTAATGTCTATTGTCTGTACAAATCCCCTCTGAAATGTAAAGTGCTGAGGAATATGTCGGCGCTATAAAAATAAAATTTATTATTATTATAATGTCGGGATCCGCAACACGTCAGTGATAACTAGCGAGCTCTCCATTGTCGGGATCCGCAACACGACGTCAGTGACAACGAGCGAGATCTCCAGTGTCGGGATCCGCAACACGACGTCAGTGACAACGAGCGAGATCTCCAGTGCCGGGATCCGCAACACGACGTCAGTGAAAACGAGCGAGATCTCCAGTGTCGGGATCCGCAACACGACGTCAGTGACAACGAGCGAGATCTCCAGTGTCGGGATCCGCAACATGACGTCAGTGAAAACGAGCGAGATCTCCAGTGTCGGGATCCGCAACATGACGTCAGTGACAACGAGCGAGATCTCCAGTGTCGGGATCCGCAACATGACGTCAGTGACAACGAGCGAGATCTCCAGTGCCGGGATCCGCAACATGACGTCAGTGAAAACGAGCGAGATCTCCAGTGTCGGGATCCGCAACATGACTCCAGTGATAACGAGCGAGATCTCCAGTGTCGGGATGCGCAACATGACGTCAGTGACAACGAGCGAGATCTCCAGTGTCGGGATCCGCAACATGACGTCAGTGACAACGAGCGAGATCTCCAGTGTCGGGATCCGCAACATGACGTCAGTGACAACGAGCAAGATCTCCAGTGCCGGGATCCGCAACATGACGTCAGTGACAACGAGCGAGATCTCCAGTGCCGGGATCCGCAACATGACGTCAGTGAAAACGAGCGAGATCTCCAGTGTCGGGATCTGCAACATGACGTCAGTGACAACGAGCGAGATCTCCAGTGTCGGGATCCGCAACATGACGTCAGTGACAACGAGCGAGATCTCCAGTGCCGGGATCCGCAACATGACGTCCGTGATAACGAGCGAGATCTCCAGTGTCGGGATCCGCAACATGACGTCAGTGACAACGAGCGAGATCTCCAGTGTCGGGATCCGCAACATGACGCCAGTGATAACGAGCGAGATCTCCAGTGTCGGGATGCGCAACATGACGTCAGTGACAACGAGCGAGATCTCCAGTGTCGGGATCCGCAACATGACGTCAGTGACAACGAGCAAGATCTCCAGTGCCGGGATCCGCAACATGACGTCAGTGACAACGAGCGAGATCTCCAGTGCCGGGATCCGCAACATGACGTCAGTGAAAACGAGCGAGATCTCCAGTGTCGGGATCCGCAACATGACGTCAGTGATAACGAGCGAGATCTCCAGTGTCGGGATCCGCAACATGACGTCAGTGACAACGAGCGAGATCTCCAGTGCCTGGATCCGCAACATGACGTCAGTGAAAACGAGCGAGATCTCCAGTGTCGGGATCCGCAACATGACGCCAGTGATAACGAGCGAGATCTCCAGTGTCGGGATGCGCAACATGACGTCAGTGACAACGAGCGAGATCTCCAGTGTCGGGATCCGCAACATGACGTCAGTGATAACGAGCGAGATCTCCAGTGCCGGGATCCGCAACATGACGTCAGTGAAAACGAGCGAGATCTCCAGTGTCGGGATCCGCAACATGACGCCAGTGATAACGAGCGAGATCTCCAGTGTCGGGATCCGCAACATGACGTTAGTGACAACGAGCGAGATCTCCAGTGTCGGGATCCGCAACATGACGTCAGTGACAACGAGCGAGATCTCCAATGCCGGGATCCGCAACATGACGTCAGTGAAAACGAGCGAGATCTCCAGTGTCGGGATCCGCAACATGACGTCAGTGATAACGAGCGAGATCTCCAGTGTCGGGATCCGCAACATGACGTCAGTGATAACGAGCGAGATCTCCAGTGTCGGGATCCGCAACATGACGTCCGTGATAACGAGCGAGATCTCCAGTGTCGGGATCCGCAACATGACGTCAGTGATAACGAGCGAGATCTCCAGTGTCGGGATCCGCAACATGACGTCAGTGATAACGAGCGAGATCTCCAGTGTCGGGATCCGCAACATGACGTCAGTGATAACGAGCGAGATCTCCACTGTCGGGATCCGCAACATGACGTCAGTGATAACGAGCGAGATCTCCACTGTCGGGATCCGCAACATGACGTCAGTGACAACGAGCGAGATCTCCAGTGCCGGGATCCGCAACATGACGTCCGTGATAACGAGCGAGATCTCCAGTGTCGGGATCCGCAACATGACGTCAGTGAAGACGAGCGAGATCTCCAGTGTCGGGATCCGCAACATGACGTCAGTGAAGACGAGCGAGATCTCCAGTGTCGGGATCCGCAACATGACGTCAGTGATAACGAGAGAGCTCTCCAGTGTCGGGATCCGCAACATGATGTCAGTGATAACGAGAGAGCTCTCCAGTGTCGGGATCCGCAACATGACGTCAGTGATAACGAGCGAGATCTCCAATGTCTGCAGCATTCGACACTGTGGATCATCAGCTCCTCCTCACTATGCTCCATTCCATTGGCCTCAAGGACACCGTTCTCTCCTGGTTCTCCTCCTATCTCTCCGACCGCTCCTTTACTGTTTCTTTTGCCGGTTCCTCCTCCTCTCACTTTCCCCTTACTGTTGGGGTTCCTCAAGGATCGGTTCTAGGCCCCCTCCTCTTCTCCTTGTACACTGCCCCTATTGGTCAAACAATCAGTAGATTTGGTTTCCAGTACCATCTCTATGCTGACGACACCCAATTATACGCTTCTTCTCCTGACATCACGCCAGCCTTTCTAGAAAACACCGGCGATTGTCTAAACGCTGTGTCTAATATGTCCTCACTATATCTGAAACTGAACCTGTCAAAGACTGAACTCCTGGTGTTTCCTCCCGCTACTAATGTACCTACACCCGACATTGCCATTTCCGTCTGTGGTTCCACTATTACTCCCCAGCAACATGCCCGCTGTCTTGGGGTCATACTTGATTCCGAGCTTTCCTTTGCCCCCCACATTCGATCACTGGCTCGCTCTTGTCATCTGCACCTCAAAAACATTTCTAGAATTCGACCTTTTCTTACTTTTGACTCTGCAAAAACTCTTACTGTTTCTCTTATTCATTCTCGTCTCGACTATTGTAACTCTCTTCTAATCGGTCTCCCTCTTACAAAACTCTCCCCTCTCCAATCTGTCTTGAATGCTGCAGCCAGGATCATATTCCTCACCAATCGTTACACCGATGCCTCTACCTTGTGCCAGTCATTACACTGGCTACCCATCCACTCCAGAATTCAGTATAAACTTATTACCCTCACCCACAAAGCCCTCCATGGCTCAGCACCACCCTACATCTCCTCCCTTGTTTCAGTATACCACCCTACCCGCGCCCTCCGTTCTGCTGATGACCTGAGGTTAGTATCCTCAATAGTCAGAACCTCCCACTCCCGTCTCCAAGACTTTACACGTGCTGTGCCAATTCTTTGGAATGCACTTCCCAGGTCAATACGATTAGTCCCCAATCCCCACAATTTTAAGCGTGTCCTGAAAACGCATTTATTCAGACTGGCCTATCGCCTCAACACATTAACCTAATCTATCCCTGTGTGGCAGAGCCAAAAGTTTTACCATAACCAGGTTCCCAGCATCATGTTCCCACATGCTTTATGCATCCATTAGCCCTCTGTGTCTGTACTGTTACACACTTAACATTATGGCTGGTCCATACAATCAGGGCAACTGTTACCACCCACCTTTCGTGTCTCCCTCTTTCCTCATAGACTGTAAGCTTGCGAGCAGGGCCCTCACTCCTCTTGGTATTTGTTATAATCTACTGTATGTGATTATTGTTATGCTGTAATGTCTATTGTCTGTACAAATCCCCTCTGAAATGTAAAGTGCTGAGGAATATGTCGGCGCTATAAAAATAAAATTTATTATTATTATAATGTCGGGATCCGCAACACGTCAGTGATAACTAGCGAGCTCTCCATTGTCGGGATCCGCAACACGACGTCAGTGACAACGAGCGAGATCTCCAGTGTCGGGATCCGCAACACGACGTCAGTGACAACGAGCGAGATCTCCAGTGCCGGGATCCGCAACACGACGTCAGTGAAAACGAGCGAGATCTCCAGTGTCGGGATCCGCAACACGACGTCAGTGACAACGAGCGAGATCTCCAGTGTCGGGATCCGCAACATGACGTCAGTGAAAACGAGCGAGATCTCCAGTGTCGGGATCCGCAACATGACGTCAGTGACAACGAGCGAGATCTCCAGTGTCGGGATCCGCAACATGACGTCAGTGACAACGAGCGAGATCTCCAGTGCCGGGATCCGCAACATGACGTCAGTGAAAACGAGCGAGATCTCCAGTGTCGGGATCCGCAACATGACTCCAGTGATAACGAGCGAGATCTCCAGTGTCGGGATGCGCAACATGACGTCAGTGACAACGAGCGAGATCTCCAGTGTCGGGATCCGCAACATGACGTCAGTGACAACGAGCGAGATCTCCAGTGTCGGGATCCGCAACATGACGTCAGTGACAACGAGCAAGATCTCCAGTGCCGGGATCCGCAACATGACGTCAGTGACAACGAGCGAGATCTCCAGTGCCGGGATCCGCAACATGACGTCAGTGAAAACGAGCGAGATCTCCAGTGTCGGGATCTGCAACATGACGTCAGTGACAACGAGCGAGATCTCCAGTGTCGGGATCCGCAACATGACGTCAGTGACAACGAGCGAGATCTCCAGTGCCGGGATCCGCAACATGACGTCCGTGATAACGAGCGAGATCTCCAGTGTCGGGATCCGCAACATGACGTCAGTGACAACGAGCGAGATCTCCAGTGTCGGGATCCGCAACATGACGCCAGTGATAACGAGCGAGATCTCCAGTGTCGGGATGCGCAACATGACGTCAGTGACAACGAGCGAGATCTCCAGTGTCGGGATCCGCAACATGACGTCAGTGACAACGAGCAAGATCTCCAGTGCCGGGATCCGCAACATGACGTCAGTGACAACGAGCGAGATCTCCAGTGCCGGGATCCGCAACATGACGTCAGTGAAAACGAGCGAGATCTCCAGTGTCGGGATCCGCAACATGACGTCAGTGATAACGAGCGAGATCTCCAGTGTCGGGATCCGCAACATGACGTCAGTGACAACGAGCGAGATCTCCAGTGCCTGGATCCGCAACATGACGTCAGTGAAAACGAGCGAGATCTCCAGTGTCGGGATCCGCAACATGACGCCAGTGATAACGAGCGAGATCTCCAGTGTCGGGATGCGCAACATGACGTCAGTGACAACGAGCGAGATCTCCAGTGTCGGGATCCGCAACATGACGTCAGTGATAACGAGCGAGATCTCCAGTGCCGGGATCCGCAACATGACGTCAGTGAAAACGAGCGAGATCTCCAGTGTCGGGATCCGCAACATGACGCCAGTGATAACGAGCGAGATCTCCAGTGTCGGGATCCGCAACATGACGTTAGTGACAACGAGCGAGATCTCCAGTGTCGGGATCCGCAACATGACGTCAGTGACAACGAGCGAGATCTCCAATGCCGGGATCCGCAACATGACGTCAGTGAAAACGAGCGAGATCTCCAGTGTCGGGATCCGCAACATGACGTCAGTGATAACGAGCGAGATCTCCAGTGTCGGGATCCGCAACATGACGTCAGTGATAACGAGCGAGATCTCCAGTGTCGGGATCCGCAACATGACGTCCGTGATAACGAGCGAGATCTCCAGTGTCGGGATCCGCAACATGACGTCAGTGATAACGAGCGAGATCTCCAGTGTCGGGATCCGCAACATGACGTCAGTGATAACGAGCGAGATCTCCAGTGTCGGGATCCGCAACATGACGTCAGTGATAACGAGCGAGATCTCCACTGTCGGGATCCGCAACATGACGTCAGTGATAACGAGCGAGATCTCCACTGTCGGGATCCGCAACATGACATCAGTGATAACGAGCGAGATCTCCACTGTCGGGATCCGCAACATGACATCAGTGATAACGAACGAGATCTCCACTGTCGGGATCCGCAACATGACATCAGTGATAACGAACGAGATCTCCAGTGTTGGGATCCGCAACATGACATCAGTGATAATGAGCGAGATCTCCACTGTCGGGATCCGCAACATGACATCAGTGATAACGAGCGAGATCTCCAGTATCGGGATCCGCAACATCACAGTGATAACGAGCGACATCTCCACTGTCGGCATCCACAACATGACATCAGTGATAATGAGCGAGTTCTCCAGTGTCAGGATCCGCAACATGACATCAGTGATAACGAGCGAGATCTCCACTGTCGGGACCCGCAACATGACATCAGTGATAACGAGCGAGATCTCCAGTGTCGGGATCCGCAACATGACATCAGTGATAATGAGCGAGTTCTCCAGTGTCAGGATCCGCAACATGACATCAGTGATAATGAGCGAGATCTCCACTGTCGGGACCCGCAACATGACGTCAGTGACAACGAGCGAGATCTCCAGTGTCGGGATCCGCAACATGACATCAGTGATAATGAGCGAGGAATTTTTTGAATGTTTTAAAAAAAAATGTATATATTTGTACCGTGTTAGCCGGTAGACAGAAAAATATTCAGAGTTGAGAGTCCTCAGTGGTTGATGCCTTTTAATGGCTAACTGAAAAGATGGTGACACATTGCAGCTTTCCAGACTCCTCAGGTCTCTTCATCAGGTATGAAGAGATTGTATTAGTCTAGCCTGATGAAGAGACCTGAGGAGTCTGGAAAGCTGCAATGTGTCACCATCTTTTCAGTTGGCCATTAAAAGGTACCAACCACTGAGGACTCTCAACTCTGAATATTTTTTTTTTAAAAAATGAAAATGTAACTTTTTTCACAAAAAAAGTCCAATTTTTTTTATTTTCCCGAGGGTAACAGGAGAAATTGGACTGCAAAAGTTATTGTGCAATTTGTCCCGAGTGCGCCGATACCTGATATGTGGGGGTAAACCACTGTTTGGGCACATGGCAGAGCTCAGAAGAGAATGAGCGCCGTTTGACTTTTCCAATGCAAAATTGGCTGGAATTAAGATCGGACGCCATGTCACGTTTGGAAAGCCCCTGATGTACCTAAACAGTGTAACCCCCCACAAATGACACCATTTTCGAAACTAGACCCCCCAAGGAACTTATCTAGATATGTGGTGAGAACTTTGAACCCCCCAGTGCTTCACAGAAGTTTATAACGTACAGCTGTACAAATAAAAAAAATCTTATTTTTTCCACAAAAATTATCTTTTCACCCCCAATTTTTATTTTTCCAAGGGTAACAGGACTCTAAACGTTATTGTGCAATTTGTCTGGAGTTCGCTGATACCCCACATGTGGGGGTAAACCACTATTTGGGCGCATGGCAGAGCTTGAAAGGGAAGCAGCGCAATTTGACTTTTTTTGGCTGGAATTGAGATCCGACACCATGCCGCGTTTGGAGAGCCCCTGATGTACCTAAACAGTGGAAACGCCTCCACAAATGACCCCATTTTCGAAAATAGAAGCCCAAAGGAACTTATCTAGATGTGTGGTGAGCAGTTTGAACCCCGAAGTGCTTCACAGAAGTTTATAACACCCGGGCGTAAAAATTAAAAAATCATTTTTTCCACAAACTTGATCTTTTAGTCCCCAATTTTTTTATTTTCCCGAAGGGTAACAGGAGAAATTGGACCCCAAAAGTTGTTGTACGATTTGTCCTGAGTAGGCTGATACCCCATATGTGGGAGAAAACTACTGTATGGGCGCATGGCAGAGCTCGGAAGGGAAGGAGCTCCGTTTGACTTTTTCAACGCAGAATTGGCTGGAATTGAGATCAGACGCCATGCTGCATTTGGAGAGCCCCTGATGTGCCCAAACAGTGGAAACCCCCAATTCTAACTCCAGCCCTAACCCCAACACACCCATAACCCTAATCTCAGCCCTAACCCTAATCTCAGCCCTAACTCTAACCCCAGCCCTAATGGGAAAATGGAAATAAACATTTTTTTTATATATTTCATTATTTTTCCCTAAGGGGGTGATAACGGGGGGTTTGATTTACTATTTATGGCGGTTTTTATGTTTGGCGGCTGTCACACGCTAAAAGACGCTTTTTATTGTAAAAATAGTTTTTGCATCACCACATATTGAGAGCTATAATTTTTCCGTATTTTGACCCACAGAGTCATGTGAGGTCTTATTTTTTGCAGGACGAGTTGACGTTTCTATTGGTACCATGTTCGGGGACGTGACTTTTTTGATCGCTTTTTATTCTGATTTTTGGGACGCAGAATGAGCAAAAACCAGCATTTCATGAATTTCTTTTGGGGGGGTGCGTTTACACCGTTCCGCGTGCGGTAAAATTGATGAAGCGGTTTTATTCTTCGGGTCAGTACGGTTACAGCGATACCTCATTTATGTCATTTTTTGTGTTTTTGCGCTTTTATGCAATGAAAACAATTTTATATAAAAAATAATTATTTTTGCATCGCTTTATTCTGCGAGCTATAACTTTATTTGTCCGCTGATGACGCTGTATGGCGGCTCGTTTTTTGCTGCACAAGCTGACGTTTTCAGCGGTACCATGGTTATTTATATTTTGATCGCGTGTTATTGCACTTTTTGTTCGGCAGTATGATGATAAAGCATTGTTTTTTGCCTATTTTTTTTATTTTTGAAGGGGTTAACTAGTGGGACAGTGTTATAGGGCGGGTCGTTACAGATGCGGAGATACTAAATATGTGGACTTTTATTATTTTTTTATTTACGAAAAATTAGGAATTTTTTTATTATTTATTTAGGTTTTTTTAATTAATTATTTTTCCACTTGTTTTTCATTATACTTTACAGTAATGTCCCCCCTGGGATATTATAATAATGTGTCAGATCGCTGATCTGACAGTTTGCACATCACTCTGGTCAGATCAGCGATCTGACTGGCGCTGCACAGGCTTCCTCTGTGCCTGCTCTCAGCAGGCAATGAAGAAGCCGCCTCCCGGCAGGCCCCCACGGCCATATTGGATCCAGGGGCCTGCAGAGAGGGAGGCCCTTGGAACAGGTGATCACATTGCGCTGTTCCGAGGGTCCAGGGAAGCACGGAGGGAGCCCCCTCCCTGCACCCCCGGTACACTGTGATCATGTTTGATCGCAGTGTGCCAGGGGATAATGTGCCGGGGGCAGTCCGTGACCACCCCTGATACATAGTGCCTGGTGTCAGCTGTGATAATCAGCTGACACCCAGCCGCGATCAGCGTCGCCCACCCCCGGGAGACCCACTGATCGCGCTGACGTACTATCCCGTCCCCGGTCATACGGGACCGGGTACCATGGACGGGATAGTACGTCAGATGGCAGAAAGGGGTTATAAAGATGAGAGCGGCCTGTAACTGACATCATAGGTAGACCCCA
The DNA here is from genome assembly GCF_039654945.1 of Dendrobates tinctorius. Lineage (NCBI taxonomy): Eukaryota > Metazoa > Chordata > Amphibia > Anura > Dendrobatidae > Dendrobates > Dendrobates tinctorius. The sequence goes on along the minus strand of NW_027361902.1, from coordinate 1,434,298 downwards.
GCTATGAGAGCCACAATAAGAAAACAAATCCACTTGTCTGATTTGGGAAGATTTATTTTCCAGATTATGGTAGAAAATCAGTATTTGGTCATTAACAAAAGTTCATCTCAGTATTTTGTTATATATCCTTTGTTGGCAATGACAGAGGTCAGACGTTTTCTGTCTTCACACGGTTTCCACACACTGGTGGTGGTATGTTGGCCCATTCCTCCATGCAGATCTCCTCTAGAGCAGTGATGTTTTGGGCCTGTCGCTGGGCAACACGGACTTTCAAATCCCTCCAAAGGTTTTCTATGGGGTTGAGAGCTGGAGACTGGCTAGGCCACTACAGGACCTTCATATGCTTCTTATGAAGCCACTCCTTTTTTGCCCTGACGGTGTGCTTGGGGTTATCATGCTGAAAGACCCATCCACGTTTCATCTTCAATGCCCTTGCTGATGGAAGGAGGTTTGCACTCAAAATCTCTTGATTCATGGCCCCATTCATTCTTTCATGTACCCGGATCAATTGTCCTGGTCCCTTTGCAGAGAAACGATGTTGCCACCCCCATACTTCACAGTAGGTATGATGTTCTTTGGATGCAACTCAGCATTCTGTCTCCTCCAAACACGACGTGTTTTGTTTCTACCTAACAGTTCTACTCAGACATAATGACATTCTCCCAATACTCTTCTGGATAATCCAAATGCTTTTTAGCAAACTTCAGACGGGCCCGGACATGTACAGGCTTAAGCAGAGGGACACGTCTGGCACTGCAGGATCTGAGTCCCTGGCGCGTAGTGTGTTACTGATGGTAGCCTGTGCTATGGTGGTCCCAGCTCTGTGCAGCTCATTCACTAGGCCCCCCATGTGGTTCTGGGATTTTTGCTCACCGTTCTTGTGATCATTCTGACCCCACGGGGAGAGATCTTGCGTGGAGCCCCAGATGGAGGGAGATTATCAGTGGTCTTGTATGTCTTCCATTTTCTAATTATTACTCCCACAGTTGATTTCATCACTCCAAGCTACTTGCCTATTGCAGATTCATTCTTCCCAGCCCGGTGCAGGGCTACAATTTTGTTTCTGGTGTCCTTCACAGCTCTTTGGTCTTCACCATAGTGGAGTTTGGAGTGTGACTGTTTGAGGTTGTGGACAGGTGTATATTATAAACAGGCGCCATTACTACAGGTAATGAGGGGAGGACAGAGGAGCCTCTTACAGAAGAAGTTACAGGTCTGTGAGAGCCAGAAATCTTGCAGGTTTTTAGGCGACCAAATACTTATTTTCCACCATAATTTGCTAAATAAATCTTCCCAAATCAGACAAGGTGATTTCCTGGATTTGTTTCCTCATTGTGGCTCTCATAGTTGTGGTCACCTATGATGTCAGTTACAGGCCGCTCTCCTCTATATAAGGGGAGAACTGGCACAGTTGGCGGCTGACTATAGACTTTTTTCCCCACTGTATATAGATCCGGCGTATACAGTACAGACCCGCATAGACCTGTCTATATATGTAGACCTGGCATATATAGAACCAGCGCATGTACAGTATAGACCCAGAATATATAAGTCAGATGTATATATAGTATAGACCCGGCATGCATAGACCTGGAATACAGTCATGGCAGAAAGTGTTGGCACCCTTGTAATTGTTCCAGAAAATGAAGTATTCCTCCCAGGCGATGGTTGCACGCACACACTTTGTTATACTCAGGTTTATTTCCTGTGTCTGTATTGGAACAACACAAAAAAAAGTTCCACACAAAACCCCAAAAATGGACAGAATAAAACTGTTCAACCCTCCCCTTAATATTTGGTTGCACCCCCTTTGGAATAAATAACTGCTTCCTATAACCATTGACAAGCTTGTTAAGCCGCCGTCACACATAGCGAGATCGCTAGCGAGTGTGTGACAGCGATCAGTGACCGCCCCCCTGCCGGGATCGCTGATCGCTGTGGAAACCTCTGGACATTTCTTTGATCGCTGGTCTCCTGCTGGCCAGCACGTATCACTGTGTGTGACAGCGATCAGTGACCGTCCCCCCTGCCGGGATCGCTGATCGCTGAGGAAACCTCTGGACATTTCTTTGATCGCTGGTCTCCTGCTGACCAGCACGTATCACTGTGTGTGACAGCGATCAGTGACCGTCCCCCTGCCGGGATCGCTGAGGAAACCTCTGGACATTTCTTTGATCGCTGGTCTCCTGCTGGCCAGCACGTATCACTGTGTGTGACAGCGATCAGTGACCGTCCCCCCTGCCGGGATCGCTGATCGCTGTGGAAACCTCTGGACATTTCTTTGATCGCTGGTCTCCTGCTGGCCAGCACGTATCGCTGTGTGTGACAGCGATCAGTGACCGCCCCCCTGCCGGGATCGCTGTGGAAACCTCTGGACATTTCTTTGATCGCTGGTCTCCTGCTGACCAGCACGTATCACTGTGTGTGACAGCGATCAGTGACCGCCCCCCTGCCGGTACCGCTGATCGCTGTGGAAACCTCTGGACATTTCTTTGATCGCTGGTCTCCTGCTGGCCAGCACGTATCACTGTGTGTGACAGCGATCAGTGACCGCCCCCCTGCCGGGATCGCTGATCGCTGTGGAAACCTCTGGACATTTCTTTGATCGCTGGTCTCCTGCTGACCAGCACGTATCACTGTGTGTGACAGCGATCAGTGACCGTCCCCCCTGCCGGGATCGCTGATCGCTGTGGAAACCTCTGGACATTTCTTTGATCGCTGGTCTCCTGCTGACCAGCACGTATCACTGTGTGTGACAGCGATCAGTGACCGTCCCCCCTGCCGGGATCGCTGATCGCTGTGGAAACCTCTGGACATTTCTTTGATCGCTGGTCTCCTGCTGACCAGCACGTATCACTGTGTGTGACAGCGATCAGTGACCGCCCCCCTGCCGGGATCGCTGATCGCTGTGGAAACCTCTGGACATTTCATTGATATCACTGTGTGTGACAGCGATCAGTGACCGTCCCCCTGCCGGGATCGCTGATCGCTGTGGAAACCTCTGGACATTTCTTTGATCGCTGGTCTCCTGCTGACCAGCACGTATCACTGTGTGTGACAGCGATCAGTGACCGCCCCCCTGCCGGGATCGCTGATCGCTGTGGAAACCTCTGGACATTTCTTTGATCGCTGGTCTCCTGCTGACCAGCACGTATCACTGTGTGTGACAGCGATCAGTGACCGTCCCCCCTGCCGGTACCGCTGATCGCTGTGGAAACCTCTGGACATTTCTTTGATCGCTGGTCTCCTGCTGACCAGCACGTATCACTGTGTGTGACAGCGATCAGTGACCGTCCCCCTGCCGGGATCGCTGATCGCTGTGGAAACCTCTGGACATTTCTTTGATCGCTGGTCTCCTGCTGACCAGCACGTATCACTGTGTGTGACAGCGATCAGTGACCGTCCCCCTGCCGAGATCGCTGATCGCTGTGGAAACCTCTGGACATTTCTTTGATCGCTGGTCTCCTGCTGACCAGCACGTATCACTGTGTGTGACAGCGATCAGTGACCGTCCCCCTGCCGGGATCGCTGATCGCTGTGGAAACCTCTGGACATTTCTTTGATCGCTGGTCTCCTGCTGACCAGCACGTATCACTGTGTGTGACAGCGATCAGTGACCGCCCCCCTGCCGGGATCGCTGATCGCTGTGGAAACCTCTGGACATTTCTTTGATCGCTGGTCTCCTGCTGACCAGCACGTATCACTGTGTGTGACAGCGATCAGTGACCGCCCCCCTGCCGGGATCGCTGATCGCTGTGGAAACCTCTGGACATTTCTTTGATCGCTGGTCTCCTGCTGACCAGCACGTATCACTGTGTGTGACAGCGATCAGTGACCGTCCCCCTGCCGGGATCGCTGATCGCTGTGGAAACCTCTGGACATTTCTTTGATCGCTGGTCTCCTGCTGACCAGCACGTATCACTGTGTGTGACAGCGATCAGTGACCGTCCCCCTGCCGGGATCGCTGATCGCTGTGGAAACCTCTGGACATTTCTTTGATCGCTGGTCTCCTGCTGACCAGCACGTATCACTGTGTGTGACAGCGATCAGTGACCGTCCCCCTGCCGAGATCGCTGATCGCTGTGGAAACCTCTGGACATTTCTTTGATCGCTGGTCTCCTGCTGACCAGCACGTATCACTGTGTGTGACAGCGATCAGTGACCGCCCCCTGCCGAGATCGCTGATCGCTGTGGAAACCTCTGGACATTTCATTGATATCACTGTGTGTGACAGCGATCAGTGACCGCCCCCCTGCCGGTACCGCTGATCGCTGTGGAAACCTCTGGACATTTCTTTGATCGCTGGTCTCCTGCTGACCAGCACGTATCACTGTGTGTGACAGCGATCAGTGACCGCCCCCCTGCCGGTACCGCTGATCGCTGTGGAAACCTCTGGACATTTCTTTGATCGCTGGTCTCCTGCTGACCAGCACGTATCACTGTGTGTGACAGCGATCAGTGACCGTCCCCCCTGCCGGGATCACTGATCGCTGTGGAAACCTCTGGACATTTCTTTGATCGCTGGTCTCCTGCTGGCCAGCACGTATCACTGTGTGTGACAGCGATCAGTGACCGTCCCCCTGCCGGGATCGCTGATCGCTGTGGAAACCTCTGGACATTTCATTGATATCACTGTGTGTGACAGCGATCAGTGACCGTCCCCCTGCCGGTACCGCTGATCGCTGTGGAAACCTCTGGACATTTCTTTGATCGCTGGTCTCCTGCTGGCCAGCACGTATCACTGTGTGTGACAGCGATCAGTGACCGCCCCCCTGCCGGTATCACTGATCGCTGTGGAAACCTCTGGACATTTCTTTGATCGCTGGTCTCCTGCTGACCAGCACGTATCACTGTGTGTGACAGCGATCAGTGACCGTCCCCCTGCCGGGATCGCTTATCGCTGTGGAAACCTCTGGACATTTCATTGATATCACTGTGTGTGACAGCGATCAGTGACCGCCCCCCTGCCGGTACCGCTGATCGCTGTGGAAACCTCTGGACATTTCTTTGATCGCTGGTCTCCTGCTGGCCAGCACGTATCACTGTGTGTGACAGCGATCAGTGACCGTCCCCCCTGCCGGGATCACTGATCGCTGTGGAAACCTCTGGACATTTCTTTGATCGCTGGTCTCCTGCTGACCAGCACGTATCACTGTGTGTGACAGCGATCAGTGACCGCCCCCCTGCCGGGATCGCTGATCGCTGTGGAAACCTCTGGACATTTCTTTGATCGCTGGTCTCCTGCTGGCCAGCACGTATCTCTGTGTGTGACAGCGATCAGTGACCGCCCCCCTGCCGGGATCGCTGATCGCTGTGGAAACCTCTGGACATTTCTTTGATCGCTGGTCTCCTGCTGACCAGCACCTATCACTGTGTGTGACAGCGATCAGTGACCGCCCCCCTGCCGGGATCGCTGATCGCTGTGGAAACCTCTGGACATTTCTTTGATCGCTGGTCTCCTGCTGACCAGCACGTATCACTGTGTGTGACAGCGATCAGTGACCGTCCCCCTGCCGGGATCGCTGATCGCTGTGGAAACCTCTGGACATTTCTTTGATCGCTGGTCTCCTGCTGACCAGCACGTATCACTGTGTGTGACAGCGATCAGTGACCGTCCCCCTGCCGAGATCGCTGATCGCTGTGGAAACCTCTGGACATTTCTTTGATCGCTGGTCTCCTGCTGACCAGCACGTATCACTGTGTGTGACAGCGATCAGTGACCGCCCCCCTGCCGGGATCGCTGATCGCTGTGGAAACCTCTGGACATTTCATTGATATCACTGTGTGTGACAGCGATCAGTGACCGTCCCCCTGCCGAGATCGCTGATCGCTGTGGAAACCTCTGGACATTTCTTTGATCGCTGGTCTCCTGCTGACCAGCACGTATCACTGTGTGTGACAGCGATCAGTGACCGCCCCCCTGCCGAGATCGCTGATCGCTGTGGAAACCTCTGGACATTTCTTTGATCGCTGGTCTCCTGCTGGCCAGCACGTATCTCTGTGTGTGACAGCGATCAGTGACCGTCCCCCCTGCCGGTACCGCTGATCGCTGTGGAAACCTCTGGACATTTCTTTGATCGCTGGTCTCCTGCTGACCAGCACGTATCACTGTGTGTGACAGCGATCAGTGACCGCCCCCCTGCCGGTATCACTGATCGCTGTGGAAACCTCTGGACATTTCTTTGATCGCTGGTCTCCTGCTGACCAGCACGTATCACTGTGTGTGACAGCGATCAGTGACCGTCCCCCTGCCGGTATCACTGATCGCTGTGGAAACCTCTGGACATTTCTTTGATCGCTGGTCTCCTGCTGGCCAGCACGTATCACTGTGTGTGACAGCGATCAGTGACCGCCCCCCTGCCGGGATCGCTGATCGCTGTGGAAACCTCTGGACATTTCTTTGATCGCTGGTCTCCTGCTGGCCAGCACGTATCACTGTGTGTGACAGCGATCAGTGACCGCCCCCCTGCCGGGATCGCTGATCGCTGTGGAAACCTCTGGACATTTCTTTGATCGCTGGTCTCCTGCTGGCCAGCACGTATCACTGTGTGTGACAGCGATCAGTGACCGCCCCCCTGCCGGGATCGCTGATCGCTGTGGAAACCTCTGGACATTTCTTTGATCGCTGGTCTCCTGCTGACCAGCACGTATCACTGTGTGTGACAGCGATCAGTGACCGTCCCCCTGCCGGGATCGCTGATCGCTGTGGAAACCTCTGGACATTTCTTTGATCGCTGGTCTCCTGCTGACCAGCACGTATCACTGTGTGTGACAGCGATCAGTGACCGCCCCCCTGCCGGGATCGCTGATCGCTGTGGAAACCTCTGGACATTTCTTTGATCGCTGGTCTCCTGCTGACCAGCACGTATCACTGTGTGTGACAGCGATCAGTGACCGTCCCCCTGCCGGGATCGCTGATCGCTGTGGAAACCTCTGGACATTTCTTTGATCGCTGGTCTCCTGCTGGCCAGCACGTATCACTGTGTGTGACAGCGATCAGTGACCGCCCCCCTGCCGGGATCGCTGATCGCTGTGGAAACCTCTGGACATTTCTTTGATCGCTGGTCTCCTGCTGACCAGCACGTATCACTGTGTGTGACAGCGATCAGTGACCGCCCCCCTGCCGGGATCGCTGATCGCTGTGGAAACCTCTGGACATTTCTTTGATCGCTGGTCTCCTGCTGACCAGCACGTATCACTGTGTGTGACAGCGATCAGTGACCGCCCCCCTGCCGGGATCGCTGATCGCTGTGGAAACCTCTGGACATTTCTTTGATCGCTGGTCTCCTGCTGGCCAGCACGTATCACTGTGTGTGACAGCGATCAGTGACCGCCCCCCTGCCGGGATCGCTGATCGCTGTGGAAACCTCTGGACATTTCTTTGATCGCTGGTCTCCTGCTGACCAGCACGTATCACTGTGTGTGACAGCGATCAGTGACCGTCCCCCTGCCGGGATCGCTGATCGCTGTGGAAACCTCTGGACATTTCTTTGATCGCTGGTCTCCTGCTGGCCAGCACGCATCGCTGTGTGTGACAGCGATCAGTGACCGTCCCCCCTGCCGGGATCGCTGATCGCTGTGGAAACCTCTGGACATTTCTTTGATCGCTGGTCTCCTGCTGGCCAGCACGCATCGCTGTGTGTGACAGCGATCAGTGACCGCCCCCCTGCCGGGATCGCTGATCGCTGTGGAAACCTCTGGACATTTCTTTGATCGCTGGTCTCCTGCTGACCAGCACGTATCACTGTGTGTGACAGCGATCAGTGACCGTCCCCCTGCCGGGATCGCTGATCGCTGTGGAAACCTCTGGACATTTCTTTGATCGCTGGTCTCCTGCTGACCAGCACGTATCACTGTGTGTGACAGCGATCAGTGACCGTCCCCCTGCCGGGATCGCTGATCGCTGTGGAAACCTCTGGACATTTCTTTGATCGCTGGTCTCCTGCTGGCCAGCACACATCGCTGTGTGTGACAGCGATCAGTGACCGTCCCCCTGCCGGGATCGCTGATCGCTGTGGAAACCTCTGGACATTTCTTTGATCGCTGGTCTCCTGCTGACCAGCACGTATCACTGTGTGTGACAGCGATCAGTGACCGTCCCCCCTGCCGGGATCGCTGATCGCTGTGGAAACCTCTGGACATTTCTTTGATCGCTGGTCTCCTGCTGGCCAGCACGTATCACTGTGTGTGACAGCGATCAGTGACCGCCCCCCTGCCGGGATCGCTGATCGCTGTGGAAACCTCTGGACATTTCTTTGATCGCTGGTCTCCTGCTGACCAGCACGTATCACTGTGTGTGACAGCGATCAGTGACCGCCCCCCTGCCGGGATCGCTGATCGCTGTGGAAACCTCTGGACATTTCTTTGATCGCTGGTCTCCTGCTGGCCAGCACGTATCACTGTGTGTGACAGCGATCAGTGACCGCCCCCCTGCCGGGATCGCTGATCGCTGTGGAAACCTCTGGACATTTCTTTGATCGCTGGTCTCCTGCTGGCCAGCACACATCGCTGTGTGTGACAGCGATCAGTGACCGTCCCCCTGCCGGGATCGCTGATCGCTGTGGAAACCTCTGGACATTTCTTTGATCGCTGGTCTCCTGCTGGCCAGCACGTATCACTGTGTGTGACAGCGATCAGTGACCTTCCCCCTGCCGGGATCGCTGATCGCTGTGGAAACCTCTGGACATTTCTTTGATCGCTGGTCTCCTGCTGGCCAGCACGTATCACTGTGTGTGACAGCGATCAGTGACCGCCCCCCTGCCGGGATCGCTGATCACTGTGGAAACCTCTGGACATTTCTTTGATCGCTGGTCTCCTGCTGACCAGCACGTATCACTGTGTGTGACAGCGATCAGTGACCGTCCCCCTGCCGGGATCGCTGATCGCTGTGGAAACCTCTGGACATTTCTTTGATCGCTGGTCTCCTGCTGACCAGCACGTATCACTGTGTGTGACAGCGATCAGTGACCGCCCCCTGCCGGGATCGCTGATCGCTGTGGAAACCTCTGGACATTTCTTTGATCGCTGGTCTCCTGCTGACCAGCACGTATCACTGTGTGTGACAGCGATCAGTGACCGTCCCCCTGCCGGGATCGCTGATCGCTGTGGAAACCTCTGGACATTTCTTTGATCGCTGGTCTCCTGCTGACCAGCACGTATCACTGTGTGTGACAGCGATCAGTGACCGCCCCCTGCCGGGATCGCTGATCGCTGTGGAAACCTCTGGACATTTCTTTGATCGCTGGTCTCCTGCTGACCAGCACGTATCACTGTGTGTGACAGCGATCAGTGACCGCCCCCCTGCCGGGATCGCTGATCGCTGTGGAAACCTCTGGACATTTCTTTGATCGCTGGTCTCCTGCTGACCAGCACGTATCACTGTGTGTGACAGCGATCAGTGACCGTCCCCCTGCCGGGATCGCTGATCGCTGTGGAAACCTCTGGACATTTCTTTGATCGCTGGTCTCCTGCTGACCAGCACGTATCACTGTGTGTGACAGCGATCAGTGACCGCCCCCCTGCCGGGATCGCTGATCGCTGTGGAAACCTCTGGACATTTCTTTGATCGCTGGTCTCCTGCTGACCAGCACGTATCACTGTGTGTGACAGCGATCAGTGACCGCCCCCCTGCCGGGATCGCTGAGGAAACCTCTGGACATTTCTTTGATCGCTGGTCTCCTGCTGACCAGCACGTATCACTGTGTGTGACAGCGATCAGTGACCGCCCCCCTGCCGAGATCGCTGATCGCTGTGGAAACCTCTGGACATTTCTTTGATCGCTGGTCTCCTGCTGACCAGCACGTATCACTGTGTGTGACAGCGATCAGTGACCGTCCCCCTGCCGGGATCGCTGAGGAAACCTCTGGACATTTCTTTGATCGCTGGTCTCCTGCTGACCAGCACGTATCACTGTGTGTGACAGCGATCAGTGACCGTCCCCCCTGCCGGGATCGCTGATCGCTGTGGAAACCTCTGGACATTTCTTTGATCGCTGGTCTCCTGCTGACCAGCACGTATCACTGTGTGTGACAGCGATCAGTGACCGTCCCCCTGCCGGGATCGCTGATCGCTGTGGAAACCTCTGGACATTTCTTTGATTGCTGGTCTCCTGCTGGCCAGCACGTATCACTGTGTGTGACAGCGATCAGTGACCGCCCCCCTGCCGGGATCGCTGATCGCTGTGGAAACCTCTGGACATTTCTTTGATCGCTGGTCTCCTGCTGGCCAGCACGTATCACTGTGTGTGACAGCGATCAGTGACCGCCCCCCTGCCGGGATCGCTGATCGCTGTGGAAACCTCTGGACATTTCTTTGATCGCTGGTCTCCTGCTGACCAGCACGTATCACTGTGTGTGACAGCGATCAGTGACCGTCCCCCTGCCGGGATCGCTGATCGCTGTGGAAACCTCTGGACATTTCTTTGATCGCTGGTCTCCTGCTGGCCAGCACGTATCACTGTGTGTGACAGCGATCAGTGACCGCCCCCCTGCCGGGATCGCTGATCGCTGTGGAAACCTCTGGACATTTCTTTGATCGCTGGTCTCCTGCTGACCAGCACGTATCACTGTGTGTGACAGCGATCAGTGACCGTCCCCCTGCCGGGATCGCTGATCGCTGTGGAAACCTCTGGACATTTCTTTGATCGCTGGTCTCCTGCTGACCAGCACGTATCACTGTGTGTGACAGCGATCAGTGACCGTCCCCCTGCCGGGATCGCTGATCGCTGTGGAAACCTCTGGACATTTCTTTGATCGCTGGTCTCCTGCTGACCAGCACGTATCACTGTGTGTGACAGCGATCAGTGACCGCCCCCCTGCCGGTATCACTGATCTCTAATGGAGGCTGTGAGAAAATTCAGGTGACGCACCTGGTATCGAGTCCGTATCACCCACAGACTAATGGTTTGTGTGAACGTTTCAACGGTACCCTCAGATGCTCCGCATGCTGGTTGAGACCCAAGGGCGCGACTGGGAGCGGTACCTCCCACACCTGCTGTTCGCTTACAGAGAAGTTCCGCAGGCCTCGACCGGGTTCTCCCCCTTCGAGCTCCTGTATGGCAGGAGAGTCCGGGGACCCCTTGGGCTGATAAGAGAATCCTTGGAAGATGAGCCGAACCCCACAGGAGTGTCCATCGTGGATTATGTCATGTGCTTCCGTGACAAGATGCAGACCGTGACGCAGTTGGTGCATGACACTTAAACTTATCTCGTAATAAAAAGAAAGAAAGAAATAGGGAGTATCAAAAAAATGCAGCTTTAGATAAAGCTTATCTCGTAGTTACACGAATACTAATACGCTGCAAAAAACAGACCCAAATATCAGATAATAAAGTCAGTAAAAAACGACTACAAGGAAATTCAATAAATAGCACAATTGACAATCAAAAAATTGCACATTAAAGGCAGAAAAATGAATCTTGTGTTGCACATGCAGCGACCATTATTTTAGAAGTAGGGGTATTTCATCACCCTATTTCACTTGGAGACACGATCCACCTCCGATACACTATCTGCACATAAAAAAGATTGCATGATAATTGTGCCGTCTTATCCAGGTTATAGATGAAAAAATGAGGCTAACAAATTCACCTCAATGGTAATTTCCATTCCAATAGTAATGCATACAAAGTGTAGACCAACCGAGTATAATAGCTCAAATAGGGTTAATCTCCCCACTACAAGAGGAATCTGCCAAGATATCATGTGCAAAAAAATGTACTTATCAGCCAATTGATGCAGATGAAAGCCCGACGCGTTTCCCCCTCTTGGTCCTATGAGGGTTCATCAGGGGTCAGAAAGTGGGGTCTCATTACCCCCGGCCGAAAGAGAAATGCAATGTGCGGCTTGCTCCAGGCGCGTTCACCGCCGGTGTTTAAAGATTCCGGGTTAGTACAGAACGCCCACTTCCGGTCACTGTGAAACCAAGATGGTGGTATAATGGAGCGCATCATGCGTTCCAAAAACCGGAAGGGAACAATATTGAGGAGGGACCAACAGTGCTCAGGGAAGCTGTTCAATGCAAACAATGCCTGAATGACGCGGGTGACGCGCACCCGAATAAACAGCCCTCCCAGAAACAGCGCTTCACTCAATAGTGCCAGAGGACAAATGAATCACAGACATAATACGTCCTCATTCACTAACAAAACGCTCTCAAATACAAATTACCCTCCACAGACAATGTGCAGAAGGTCCTTTATTATTAAGATTCAACGCTAATCAGTGCGTGTCACCTTACATATGTATTCAGGATAAATAATCTGGTTAATCAGAGCACCAGGCACATTACAAAGATAGTGAAGACACTCCTCAATAGCGTGGAGTAAAATAGATGTATCCTCACAAAAGATAAAGAACAGAACAATAATCAGAATTAGTAACAATATACTGACCCAATCATCACTCAAAACCGCCGGCTGGGGAGGTGCGGGACCACATTCATTATAAATAACTGCTGAAGGTTAACTGTTCGTTTAGGCCTTTCGGGCTCTGAGATTCAAGCCAAAAAATCCAGCGTGTCTCACGCTGTAGGATTCTTTTATCCCAATCTCCCTGTCTGGCTGCAGGCTGCACTCTCTCTATAACACGAAAATTCATTTGTTTGTCATCACCTCCATGCACCATATTGACATGACGGGCCAGGGGGGTCTCTCCCATGTCTAATATCCCCCAGATGTTCACCTATGCGGACACGTAATTCACGCTTTGTTTTCCCCACATAGTCAAGGGGGCAGGTACAGGTACACAGATATACAACTCCAGTGGTTTTACAGTTTGCAAAGCTTTTCATTTCATACACCCTTTTCGTGTATGCACTACTAAAAGTATGAGATACAGATATATATTTACAAAAAGTAACAGTGCCCACACTTAAAGGTGCCTGTTGCTCTATTCCGTAGCCACGTTTCCTCTCTCTTCTGAGGCTCCAGATGGCTACTCACCACCCGATCCTTAATTGACCTGCCCTTCCTAAATGTAACTGACGGACCCGGGGTAATACAATCACTGATATCATTATCCATTTTAAGGATAGACCAGTACTTCTCAAGAATATCCATGACTTTTTCAGATTGATCGTCATAGGTTCCTATTATTCTAGTGATTGTATTTGAATCCTCCTTAACCCTCGGGACCAACAAGGACGTCCTACTTACTTGTTTTGCATGTTTATAGGCAGGTTCGATCACCCTTGTTGGGTACCCCCTGCTTCTAAACCTCCCCCATAAGTCTCTTGAGTGTGATTCAAAATCACTCCAATCAGAACAGTTCCTCCGACCTCTGAGGAACTGACCCTTCGGTATACCTTGTTGTAAAGGGGGGGGATGATAACTCTCCCACCTCAGAAGACTACATGGAGGTGATGACAAACAAATGAATTTTCGTGTTATAGAGAGAGTGCAGCCCGCAGCCAGACAGGGAGATTGGGATAAAAGAATCCTACAGCGTGAGACACGCTGGATTTTTTGGCTTGAATCTCAGAGCCCGAAAGGCCTAAACGAAGAGTTAACCTTCAGCAGTTATTTATAATGAATGTGGTCCCGCACCTCCCCAGCCGGCGGTTTTGAGTGATGATTGGGTCAGTATATTGTTACTAATTATGATTATTGTTCTGTTCTTTATCTTTTGTGAGGATACATCTATTTTACTCCACGCTATTGAGGAGTGTCTTCACTATCTTTGTAATGTGCCTGGTGCTCTGATTAACCAGATTATTTATCCTGAATACATATGTAAGGTGACACGCACTGATTAGCGTTGAATCTTAATAATAAAGGGCCTTCTGCACATTGTCTGTGGAGGGTAATTTGTATTTGAGAGCGTTTTGTTAGTGAATGAGGACGTATTATGTCTGTGATTCATTTGTCCTCTGGCACTATTGAGTGAAGCGCTGTTTCTGGGAGGGCTGTTTATTCGGGTGCGCGTCACCCGCGTCATTCAGGCATTGTTTGCATTGAACAGCTTCCCTGAGCACTGTTGGTCCCTCCTCAATATTGTTCCCTTCCGGTTTTTGGAACGCATGATGCGCTCCATTATACCACCATCTTGGTTTCACAGTGACCGGAAGTGGGCGTTCTGTACTAACGCGGAATCTTTAAACACCGGCGGTGAACGCGCCTGGAGCAAGACGCACATTGCATTTCTCTTTCGGCCGGGGGTAATGAGACCCCACTTTCTGACCCCTGATGAACCCTCATAGGACCAAGAGGGGGAAACGCGTCGGGCTTTCATCTGCATCAATTGGCTGATAAGTACATTTTTTTGCACATGATATCTTGGCAGATTCCTCTTGTAGTGGGGAGATTAACCCTATTTGAGCTATTATACTCGGTTGGTCTACACTTTGTATGCATTACTATTGGAATGGAAATTACCATTGAGGTGAATTTGTTAGCCTCATTTTTTCATCTATAACCTGGATAAGACGGCACAATTATCATGCAATCTTTTTTATGTGCAGATAGTGTATCGGAGGTGGATCGTGTCTCCAAGTGAAATAGGGTGATGAAATACCCCTACTTCTAAAATAATGGTCGCTGCATGTGCAACACAAGATTCATTTTTCTGCCTTTAATGTGCAATTTTTTGATTGTCAATTGTGCTATTTATTGAATTTCCTTGTAGTCGTTTTTTACTGACTTTATTATCTGATATTTGGGTCTGTTTTTTGCAGCGTATTAGTATTCGTGTAACTACGAGATAAGCTTTATCTAAAGCTGCATTTTTTTTGATACTCCCTATTTCTTTCTTTCTTTCTTTTTATTACGAGATAAGTTTACATTGTGGGGTATCTATACTATCAGAATTACTACGAGATAAGTTCACAGCACATCAGTATTATCTATGAGACTATTTATGTCCCTTTAAACATTTTTTTCGGTATTATATGTGTGTGTGTATATTTTTTGTGTCCTTTTTTGTATACTTAGGGAGGTTTAGGGATTATTAGGGATACCGACGTTGAGCGGGGGCGCCATATCGTCAACAATTAGGGTGCCAACCTCCGCGGTTAGGAAGGGCTGAAACGGTGGACTAGGGCGATTTAGCCTGTGGCCCTTAATTTGGTATAACTGATTAGAAACGAAATAGCATTTCAGCCATCCATTAGAACTATCTGTCCCCTATCCCTCCCCTCCTGTTTTAGTCATTTCTACTAATGTTTTTAGTGATTGAATTAAAAGCTATATTTTAGGGAATTGTTTTTGTTTTCTGGTGTTTCAATTGACTCTATAATCCCATCAAAAATATTTTTTGAGGTCTGTTTTTTATCCCTCTGATCACAAAAAGTACGGACAGAGATGTAGAAAATGACATTCATTTCGGAATGATTCCACATTACAATGGAGAAAGCGGCTTTTGTTCTTTTTAGCCTTTTTGTGAGGTTAATGGAAAGTAGCAGAAAAGAAATAAGTAGAAAACAGATGAGCAGAAGAGAAAACATCAGATTCATGGAGACCGACATTCCTCACAACGATGGCACCTGGTTAGGAACTTCATTTGTTTTGTTCATTAAGGTCAAGAAAACAAGAAGGGGTAAGAGTCCAATTATGGCAAAGAAGTTTTACAATGTAGCCCTCACACTGACAATGCTGCACTGATACACTGCAACGAACCCACTCCTCTGATGCTCCACTGTGGGTCTTCTGTAGTTGCAGAGGTTCTTCACCTCTCAGAGCTGAGAACCGGAAGGTCCTGTGACCTTAGGATCATTCATCTGAAGAAAAGTCTCCAAATAAAATATCAAATAAGTATAAAGAGATAAAGAACTGATCATCCGGGAGCGCTGATGTCATCACAGGTAGAGAGGCCTGGTGGTGAGGTCATCACAGGTAGAGAGGCCTGGTGGTGGGGTCATCACAGGTAGAGAGGCCTGGTGGTGGGGTCATCACAGGTAGAGAGGCCTGGTGGTGAGGTCATCACAGGTAGAGAGGCCTGGTGGTGGGGTCATCACAGGTAGAGAGGCCTGGTGGTGGGGTCATCACAGGTAGAGAGGCCTGGTGGTGGGGTCATCACAGGTAGAGAGGCCTGGTGGTGGGGTCATCACAGGTAGAGAGGCCTGGTGGTGAGGTCATCACAGGTAGAGAGGCCTGGTGGTGAGGTCATCACAGGTAGAGAGGCCTGGTGGTGAGGTCATCACAGGTAGACAGGCCAGGTGGTGAGGTCATCACAGGTAGAGAGGCCAGGTGGTGAGGTCATCACAGGTAGAGAGGCCTGGTGGTGAGGTCATCACAGGTAGAGAGGCCTGGTGGTGAGGTCATCACAGGTAGACAGGCTGGTGGTGAGGTCATCACAGGTAGAGAGGCCTGGTGGTGAGGTCATCACAGGTAGAGAGGCCTGGTGGTGAGGTCATCACAGGTAGAGAGGCCTGGTGGTGAGGTCATCACAGGTAGAGAGGCCTGGTGGTGAGGTCATCACAGGTAGAGAGGCCTGGTGGTGAGGTCATCACAGGTAGAGAGGCCTGGTGGTGAGGTCATCACAGGTAGACAGGCCAGGTGGTGAGGTCATCACAGGTAGACAGGCTGGTGGTGAGGTCATCACAGGTAGAGAGGCCTGGTGGTGAGGTCATCACAGGTAGAGAGGCCTGGTGGTGAGGTCATCACAGGTAGAGAGGCCTGGTGGTGAGGTCATCACAGGTAGACAGGCCTGGTGGTGAGGTCATCACAGGTAGACAGGCCTGGTGGTGAGGTCATCACAGGTAGACAGGCCAGGTGGTGAGGTCATCACAGGTAGAGAGGCCAGGTGGTGAGGTCATCACAGGTAGAGAGGCCAGGTGGTGAGGTCATCACAGGTAGACAGGCCAGGTGGTGAGGTCATCACAGGTAGACAGGCCAGGTGGTGAGGTCATCACAGGTAGACAGGCCAGGTGGTGAGGTCATCACAGGTAGAGAGGCCTGGTGGTGAGGTCATCACAGGTAGAGAGGCCTGGTGGTGAGGTCATCACAGGTAGAGAGGCCTGGTGGTGAGGTCATCACAGGTAGACAGGCCTGGTGGTGAGGTCATCACAGGTAGACAGGCCAGGTGGTGAGGTCATCACAGGTAGACAGGCCAGGTGGTGAGGTCATCACAGGTAGACAGGTCAGGTGGTGAGGTCATCACAGGTAGACAGGCCAGGTGGTGAGGTCATCACAGGTAGACAGGCCAGGTGGTGAGGTCATCACAGGTAGAGAGGCCAGGTGGTGAGGTCATCACAGGTAGACAGGCCAGGTGGTGAGGTCATCACAGGTAGACAGGCCAGGTGGTGAGGTCATCACAGGTAGACAGGCCAGGTGGTGAGGTCATCACAGGTAGACAGGCTGGTGGTGAGGTCATCACAGGTAGAGAGGCCTGGTGGTGGTGATGGCATCACAGGTAGAGGCATACCTCTGAGCTCACATGACCGCAGCTAATAGCCGCGATGATACATATCTCCCCTCCAGGACTTGTCCGGAAGCCATCTTACAACAGGCAGAGGGCTCAGTGTAAGTTGGGTGGGAGTCTCTGGAGGTGCAAGATGGGCAGGAAGGAGAGAACAATAAACAGAGAGAAGGATGTGGAGACACCGAGAGAGTCCACCAGGAGTCCCGAGACCGCACTGAAAACCACTTTACCCAGAACCTCCAGAGAAGACAGAAGACTGTAGTGACTGGCCTGTGGGCGAGAAAATCAGGAGCAAATGTAAGTATGGTGTAACAACGTAACCCCAAAATTACTGCCGCCACCCCCGTACCCTGTGGTACAGCGGGGTAACCCCAATATTACTGCCGTCACCCCCGTACCCTGCGGTACAGCGGGGTCACCCCAATATTACTGCCGTCACCCCCGTACCCTGCGGTACAGCGGTGTCACCCCAATATTACTGCCGTCACCCCGTACCCTGCGGTACAGCGGGGTCACCCCAATATTACTGCCGTCACCCCCGTACCTTGCGGTACAGCGGTGTAACCCCAATATTACTGCCGTCACCCCGTACCCTGCGGTACAGCGGGGTCACCCCAATATTACTGCCGTCACCCCCGTACCCTGCGGTACAGCGGGGTAACCCCAATATTACTGCCGTCACCCCGTACCCTGCGGTACAGCGGTGTAACCCCAATATTACTGCCGTCACCCCGTACCCTGCGGTACAGCGGGGTAACCCCAATATTACTGCCGTCACCCCGTACCCTGCGGTACAGCGGGGTAATCCCAATATTACTGCCGTCACCCCCGTACGCTGCGGTACAGAGGGGTAATCCCAATATTACTGCCGTCACCCCGTACCCTGCGGTACAGCGGGGTAATCCCAATATTACTGCCGTCACCCCCGTACGCTGCGGTACAGAGGGGTAACCCCAATATTACTGCAGTCACCCCCGTACCCTGTGGTACAGCGGGGTAACCCCAATATTACTGCCGTCACCCCCGTACCCTGCGGTACAGCGGGGTAACCCCAATATTACTGCAGTCACCCCCGTACCCTGCGGTACAGCGGGGTAACCCCAATATTACTGCAGTCACCCCCGTACCCTGCGGTACAGCGGGGTAACCCCAATATTACTGCCGTCACCCCCGTACGCTGCGGTACAGCGGGGTAACCCCAATATTACTGCCGTCACCCCCGTACCCTGCGGTACAGCGGGGTAATCCCAATATTACTGCCGTCACCCCCGTACGCTGCGGTACAGAGGGGTAATCCCAATATTACTGCAGTCACCCCTGTACCCTGAGGTATAGCGGGGTAACCCCAATATTACTGCCGTCACCCCCGTACCCTGCGGTACAGCGGGGTAACCCCAATATTTCTGCTGTTAACTCCATACGCTGCGGTATAGCGGGGTAACCCCAATATTTCTGCTGTTAACTCAATACGCTGCGGTATAGCGGGGTAACCCCAATATTACTGCAGTCACCCCCGTACCCTGCGGTACAGCGGTGTAACCCCAATATTACTGCCATCACCCCCGTACCCTGCGGTATAGTGGTGTAACCCCAATATTACTGCCGTCACCCCCGTACCCTGCGGTATAGTGGTGTAACCCCAATATTGCTGCCGTCACCCCCATATGCTGCGGTATATAGGGGCTACCGTAAATTAATAAGTGCAACCTCTTTACACAATGGTGAGACACAGTATAATGAGGTAACCCTAATGTGGGACTCTGCTCTACACAGCCAACACTGCCTCCACATATCAGATCAGATCTCTCATGTCCTCCACTGTACAAGATCCCTGATCTCTCGTATCCTTTTCTGTATGGGATCCTCGATCTCTCATGTCCTCCCCTATATAACAACCCTATTCTCTCATGTCCTCCCCTGTATGAGATTCCCTGATCTCTCCTGTCCTCCCCTGTGTGAGATCCCAGATCTCTCGTCCTCCCCTTTATAACATCCCTGATCTCTCGTGTCCTCCCCTGTATAACATCCCTGATCTCTCATGTCCTCCTCCATACAACATACCCGATCTCTCATGTTATCCCCCGTATAACTCCCAGATCTCTCATGTCCTCCTCCATACAACATACCCGATCTCTCATGTTATCCCCCGTATAACTCCCAGATATCTCATGTCCTCCCCCGTACAACATACCCGATCTCCCATGTCCTCCCCTGTATAAGATCCCTGATCTCTCATGTCCTCCTCCGTACAACATACCCGATCTCTCATGTCCTCCCCTGATAACATCCCAGATCTCTCATGTCCTCCCCTGTGTGAGATCCCTGACCTCTCATGTTCTCCACTGTGTGAGATCCCTGACCTCTCATGTTCTCCCCTGTGTGAGATCCTTGACCTCTCATGCTCTCCCCTGTGTGAGATCCCTGATCTCTCATGTCCTCCCGATAACATCCCAGATCTCTCATGTCCTCCCATGTGAGATCCCTGACCTCTCATGTTCTCCACTGTGTGAGATCCCTGACCTCTCATGTTCTCCACTGTGTGAGATCCTTGACCTCTCATGCTCTCCCCTGTGTGAGATCCCTGATCTCTCATGTCCTCCCGATAACATCCCAGATCTCTCATGTCCTCCCATGTGAGATCCCTGACCTCTCATGTTCTCCACTGTGTGAGATCCCGGACCTCTCATGCTCTCCCCTGTGTGAGATCCCCGATCTCTCATGTTCTCCCCAGTGTGAGATCCCCGATCTCTCATGTTCTCCCCAGTGTGAGATCCCCGATCTCTCATGTTCTCCCCAGTGTGAGATCCCCGATCTCTCATGTTCTCCCCAGTGTGAGATCCCCGATCTCTCATGTTCTCCCCAGTGTGAGATCCCCGATCTCTCATGTTCTCCCCAGTGTGAGATCCCCGATCTCTCATGTTCTCCCCAGTGTGAGATCCCCGATCTCTCATGTTCTCCCCAGTGTGAGATCCCCGATCTCTCATGTTCTCCCCAGTGTGAGATCCCCGATCTCTCATGTTCTCCCCAGTGTGAGATCCCTGATCTCTCATGTTCTCCCCAGTGTGAGATCCCTGATCTCTCATGTTCTCCCCAGTGTGAGATCCCTGATCTCTCATGTTCTCCCCAGTGTGAGATCCCTGATCTCTCATGTTCTCCCCAGTGTGAGATCCCTGATCTCTCATGTTCTCCCCAGTGTGAGATCCCTGATCTCTCATGTCCTCCCCAGTGTGAGATGCCCTGACCTCTCATGTTCTCCCCTGTGTGAGATGCCCTGACCTCTCATGTTCTCCCCTGTGTGAGATGCCCTGACCTCTCATGTTCTCCCCTGTGTGAGATCCCCGACCTCTCATGTCCTCCCCTGTGAGATCCCCGACCTCATGTTCTCCCCTGTGTGAGATTCCCGACCTCATGTTCTCCCCTGTGTGAGATCCCCGATCTCTCGTCCTCCCGTGTGAGATCCCCGACCTCTCATGTTCTCCCGTGTGAGATCCCTGACCTCTCATGTCCTCCTCTGTATTAGATCCCTGATCTCTCGTGTTCTCCCCTGTGTGAGATCCCTGACCTCTCATGTTCTCCCGTGTGAGATCCCTGACCTCTCATGTCCTCCTCTGTATTAGATCCCTGACCTCTCATGTCCTCCTCTGTATTAGATCCCTGACCTCTCATGTCCTCCCCTGTGAGATCCCTGACCTCTCATGTCCTCCTCTGTATTAGATCGCTGACCTCTCCTCCTCACCTTTGTGAGATCCCTGACCTTTCCTCCTCCCCGTTCACACATTGGTACCTGTACTTTCTTGGGAGCGGCCCGGGTGCAGTGCATCATTAGGGTGAAGGTTGCAGTAGTGATCACACCAGCCAGGAAATTTTGCAGCACCAGAGTGAGGAGCAGACAATCTGAGGAACATGGAAATAATAATGAGCAGTGTCAGAGCTGTGTACACGGTGGAATGTGTGCGATCACTACTGGAGCCGCGTGACGTTGTATCCGGACACACGGGATCGCCATTAGGCTGTTCACATTACGTTCCTGCCACGTGCATGTGGCATCCTGAAGATTGGTGTCTGAATCCCTGGAAAATGAGACGGAAACTGACGGAGCCATTGCCTGTACTGAAATATATTCTGTATGTGATCCGCATCAGAGCCTGAGCACACAGGTGTAATACTAAACATGATCATCATAAATAAGTACACCTCCTGGGAATGGAACATTTGATCAGTGTCTCACTGAGTACAACAGTTTCCACATTCTCACAGTTCTCGGCTTCATAGAACAGTTTTCCTCAAAGCCTGACAGTGAGGTTATGATATAAACTCATTACAAAAGCTTCAGTTTACCCAAAAAATGAGTACACCCCCCATCAATAACTCCTCCTCTGGTATTGTGCGTGGCCTCCAAGATATGTCAGGAGGTACTAAGTCTTCTAGGCCTGGAACAACCACAGTGGCGACATATTACAGCGGCCATCTTTCTCCATCTCCAGAACGAGCTCTAGAGCCAGGATGCCGGAGGGACAGTGGTGAAAATTTGTCTCCAGGACTCCTTGTAGGGGTCCGGTTGTCAGGAGACACTTGGCCACCAAGTCACTATCAGCTGCTCTACAGAAGTGCAGCTGATGTGAGTTTTGTAAGGGCAGCATCTTCTCTGTTATCTTAAAGCAGCACATCTGTGACTTTTTAATACCATCAATGATATGTAGACCCCACCCCGACACCAGAAGCTCACGTGTCCCCCTCCACCCAGACACCAGCAGCTCACGTGTCCCCCTCCACCCAGACACCAGCAGCTCACGTGTCCCCCTCCACCCCGACACCAGCAGCTCACGTGTCCCCCTCCACCCAGACACCAGCAGCTCACGTGTCCCCCTCCACCCAGACACCAGCAGCTCACGTGTCCCCCTCCACCCCGACACCAGCAGCTCACGTGTCCCCTCCACCCTGACCCCGACACCAGCAGCTCATGTGTCCACCTCCACCCCGACACCAGCAGCTCATGTGTCCCCCTCCACCCCGACACCAGCAGCTCACGTGTCCCCCTCCACCCAGACACCAGCAGCTCACGTGTCCCCCTCCACCCAGACACCAGCAGCTCACGTGTCCCCCTCCACCCAGACACCAGCAGCTCATGTGTCCCCTCCACCCTGACCCCGACACCAGCAGCTCATGTGTCCACCTCCACCCCGACACCAGCAGCTCGTGTCCCCTCCACCCTGACACCAGCAGCTCGTGTCCCCTCCACCCTGACACCAGCAGCTCACGTGTCCCCCTCCACCCAGACACCAGCAGCTCATGTGTCCACCTCCACCCAGACACCAGCAGCTCATGTGTCCCCCTCCACCCCGACACCAGCAGCTCATGTGTCCCCCTCCACCCCGACACCAGCAGCTCATGTGTCCCCCTCCACCCAGACACCAGCAGCTCATGTGTCCCCCTCCACCCAGACACCAGCAGCTCACGTGTCCCCCTCCACCCAGACACCAGCAGCTCATGTGTCCCCTCCACCCTGACCCCAGCAGCTCGTGTCCCCTCCACCCCGACACCAGCAGCTCATGTGTCCCCGACAGCTCATGTGTCCCCCTCCACCCCGACCCCAGCAGCTCGTGTCCCCTCCACCCCGACACCAGCAGCTCATGTGTCCCCGACAGCTCATGTGTCCCCCTCCACCCCGACCCCAGCAGCTCATGTGTCCCCCTCCACCCCGACCCCAGCAGCTCATGTGTCCCCCTCCACCCCGACCCCAGCAGCTCATGTGTCCCCCTCCACCCCGACCCCAGCAGCTCATGTCCCCCTGACCACGACACCAGCAGCTTGTGTCCCCACCACCCCAACACCAGCAGCTTATGTGTCCCCTCCATCCTGACACCAGCAGCTCATGTGTCCCCACCACCCCAACACCAGCATCTCGTGTCCCCCCCACCCCGACACCAGCAGCTCATATACCCCTGCCCCAGCAGCTCATGTGCCCCCCCACGACACCAGCAGCTCATGTGTCCCCCTCCACCCAGACACCAGCAGCTCATGTGTCCCCCTCCACCCAGACACCAGCAGCTCGTGTCCCCTCCACCCTGACACCAGCAGCTCATGTGTGCCCCCCACCCACACACCAGCAGCTTGTGTCCCTCCCCCCACCAGCAGCTCGTGTCCCTCCCCCACCCAGACACCAGCAGCTCATGTGTCCCCTTCACCCCGACACCAGAAGCTCATATACCCCTGCCCCAGCAGCTCATGTTCCCCCCCACGACCCCAGCAGCTCGTGTGTCCCCCTCCACCCCGACCCCAGCAGCTCATGTGTCCCCCTCCACCCCGACCCCAGCAGCTCATGTGTCCCCCTCCACCCCGACCCCAGCAGCTCATGTGTCCCCCTCCACCCCGACCCCAGCAGCTCATGTGTCCCCCTCCACCCCGACCCCAGCAGCTCATGTGTCCCCGACAGCTCATGTGTCCCCCTCCACCCCGACCCCAGCAGCTCATGTCCCCCTGACCACGACACCAGCAGCTCATGTGTCTCCCCGACCCCAGCAGCTTATGTGTCCCCACCACCCCAACACCAGCAGCTTATGTGTCCCCTCCATCCTGACACCAGCAGCTCATGTGTCCCCACCACCCCAACACCAGCATCTTGTGTCCCCCCCACCCCGACACCAGCAGCTCATATACCCCTGCCCCAGCAGCTCATGTGCCCCCCACGACACCAGCAGCTAATGTGTCCCCCTCCACCCCGACCCCAGCAGCTCATGTCCCCTTGACCCCGACACCAGCAGCTCAGGTGTCTCCCCCACCCGTACAACAGGGATTGAAGCATGAGGAAGAAAATTTGCATATTCTAGGTGTTTTCTGGGAAAAGCGAAGAGTCTCCCTAAGCAAGAGGATTGTTGGATACAGCCGGGACCAGGTGCTTGGAAAGCATCGCCAAACCAGGGATTGAAGCTTGAGGAAGATAATTTGCATATTCCAGGTGCCTTCTGGGAAAAGCGAAGAGAACCTCCAAAAGCAGACGAGTGGAAGCATGTGACCAAAAGAAGCAAGAAGACCATGGAGACATCACCAACCACACAACTGAGAAACCGATACCAAGGCTTTGTGGAGGACGATGATGGTACACCTAAGGATGAGTCACTACCAGCAAGCAAAGAAGAAAAGGGCACACAGCAACACCCAGAAGTGACAACAAAAAGTACAGCCAAGAAGCGAAGAAGAGAGGTGGTGGGAGACTCACTACTGAGAGGCACAGAAGCAGCCATCTGCAGACCGGACATAACCGCAAGAGAAGTATGCTGCCTCCCAGGTGCGAAGATCCAAGGATGTGACCGATAGGATACCAAAGCTCATCAGTTCCAAGGACGTCCACCCATTTCTTCTGATACATGTTGGCACCAATGACGGAGGACCTACCGACAATCTGCAAGGACTTGGAAGAGTTGAGGAAGAAAGTAAAGGAACTGGATGCCCAGGTAGATTTTTCTTTTATCCTTCCAGTAGACGGGCATGGCAGCAGGAGATGGAACAGGATCCTTGATGCGAACAACTGGTCAAGACGATGGTGCAGACAACAAGGACTCGGATTCCTGGACCACGGTGTGAATTACCTGTACGACGGACTCCTCACCAGAGAAGGACTACACCTCAACAAACCTGGGAAACAGACATTCCCCAGAAGACTCGCTGCACTCATCAGGAGAGCGTTACACTAGAAGAGGAGGGGACGGGAAGAAAAACGTTAGACACGAACATGAAACCAGAAAATATACTGATGAAGGATATGAGGAGCGGCAAAGAAGACCAAAGACAACATACTCCGAAGGGAGGTAAGAAAATGTCTAAAACAATCCACAGGGAGGAGATTGGAACAGAACAAAATCCTCTACACTGCATGCTCGCAACCGCCAGAAGCCGGACAAACAAGATGGAAGAACTAGAAGCAGAAACATCTACAGGTGACTATGACATAGTGGGAATAACCGAGACATGGTGAGATGAAAGCTGTGACCGGGCAGGTAACTTACAGGGTTACAGTCTGCTTAGAAAGGATCGTAACAATCGGAGAGGAGGAGGAGGGGTTTGTCTTTATGTAAAGTCTTGTCTAAGGTCCACTTTAAGGGAAGATATTAGCGAATGAGGATGTCGAGTCCATATGGGCCGAAATACATGGAGGGAAAAATAGTAACAAAATTCTCATTGGGGTCTGTTACACCCCCCCCCAGATATAAAAGAAATCATGGAAAGTTTGCTACTAAGGCAGATAGATGAAGCTGCAGCCCATAATGAGGGTCTTGTTATGGGGACTTTACCCGGATATTAACTGGGAAACCGAGACCTGCGAAACTCATAAAGGCGACAGGTTTCTGCTAATAGCCAAGAATAATTATCTCTCACTATTGGTGCAGAATCCGACCAGAGGAGCCGCACTTTACACCTAATACTATCTAACAGACCGGACAGAATAACAGATCTGCAGGAAATAGCGGCCACAATATTGTACAGTGTCACTTGTGTTTCGCTCGGGGGACTTGTCAGGGAGTCACAAAAACACTGAACTTTAGGAAGGCAAAGTCTGACCAGCTGAGAGACGCCCTCAATCTGGTGACTGGGACAATGTCCTCAGAAATAAGAATACAGATAATAAATGGGAAATGTGTAAGAACATCCTAAATAGGCGCTGTAAGCGGTTTATACCTTGTGGGAATAAAAGGACCAGAAATAGGAAAAACCCAATGTGGCCAAACACAGAAGTAAGAGGGCGATTACCAGTAACAGGAAAGCATTTACACTACTAAAGCAGGACGGCCCCGCTGAGATCTAACAACTACAGGGAGAAAGTACTTTATCTAAAAAACTAATTACAGCTGCCAAAAAGGAAACAGAGAATCACAAAGGAGAGTAACACTAATCCCAAGCTGTTCTTCACCTATATCAATAGTAACAGAATCATAAGTGACAGTGTAGGAGCCTTATAAAACTGTGAGGAAAGAATGGTTGTAGATGATGAGGAAAAAGCGAATATATTACACACCTTCTTCTCCACGGTATTCACGGTGGAAAATGAAATGCCGAGAGACAAAGAAAACCCGATATTAAGGGTCACCAATCTAACCCAAGAAGAGGGGCGAAACCGGCTACATAAGATTACAATAGATAACTCTCCGGGTCTGGATGGCATACACCCACGAGTACTAAGAGAACTAAGTAATGTAATAGACAAGCCATTATTTCTTATGTTTAGGGACTCAATAGTGACGGGGTCTGTTCCACAGGACTGGCGCACAGCAAATGTGGTACCAATATTCAAAAAGGCTCTAAAAGTGACCTGGAAATTATAGGCCAGTAAGTCTAACCTCTATTGTTGGTGAGATATGTGAAGGGTTTCTGAGGGACGTTATTCTGGATGATCTCACTGAGAATAACTGTGTAACTCCATATCAGCATGGGTTTATGAGGAATCGCTCCTGTCACACCAATCTAATCAGTTTTTATGAAGAGGTCAGCTATAGACTGGACCCAGGTGAGTCACTGGACGTGGTAGATCTTGATTTTTCCCAAAGCGTTTGATACCGTGCCACACAAGAGGTTGGTACACAGAATGAGAATGCCGGGTCTGGGGGAAAATGTGTGTAATGGGTAAGTAACTGGCTGAGTGATAGAAAGCAGAGGGGGGGGTTATAAATGGTATATTCTCTAACTGGGTCGCTGTGACCAGTGGGGACCGCAGGGGTCGGTGTTGGGACCTCTTCTCTTCAACATATTTATTAACGATCTGATAGAAGGTTTACACAGTAAAATATCGATATTTGCAGATTATACAAAACTATGTACAGCCGTCAATACAAGAGAGGATAGTATTCTGCTACAGATGGATCTGGATAAGTTGGAAACTTGGGCCGAAAGGTGGCAGATGGGGTGTAACAATGATAAATGTAAGGTTATACACATGGGAAGAAGGAATCAATATCACCATTACACACTGATCGGGAAACCACTGGGTAAATCTGTCATGAAGGACTTGGGGATCCTAGTTACTGATAAACTTACCTGGAGCAGCCAGTGCCAGTCAGCGGCTGCCAAGGCAAACAGGATCATGGGGTGCATTAAAAGAGGTCTGGATCCACATGATGAGAGCATTATACTGCCTCTGTACAAATCCCTGGTTAGACCGCACATGGAGGACTGTGGACAGTTTTGGGCACCGGTGCTCAGGAATGATATAATGGAACTAGAGAGGGTACAAAGGAGGGCAACAAAATTAATAAAGGGGATGGGGGAACTACAATACCTAGAGAGATTAGCAAAATTAGGATTATTTAGTCTAGAAAAAAAGACAACTGAGGGGCGATCTAATAACCATGTGTAAGTATATAAGGGGACAATACAAATATCTCTCCGAGGATCTGTTTATGCCAAGGAAGGTGACGGTCACAAGGGGGCATTCTCTGCGTCTGGAGGAGAGAAGGTTTCTCCACCAACATAGAAGAGGATTCTTTACTGTTAGGGCAGTGAGAATCTGGAATTCCCTGCCTGAGGAGGTGGTGATGGCGAACTCAGTCGAAGGGTTCAAGAGAGGCCTGGATGTCTTCCTGGAGCGTAACGATATTGAATCTTACAGTGAGTAGGTTCTTTAGAAGGACGCAGATCTCGGGATTTATTCTGACAGAATTTTATAGGCTGAACTGGATGGACTAATGTCTTTTTTTGGCCTATGTTACCAGCAGCTCATGTGTCCCCCCCCCACCCCGACACCAGCAGCTCGTGTCCCTCCCCCCACCCCAGCAGCTCATGTGTCCCCTCCACCCCGACACCAGCAGCTCATGTGTCCCCTCCACCCCGACACCAGCAGCTCGTGTCCCTCCCCCCACCCCAGCAGCTCATGTGTCCCCTCCATCCCGACACCAGCAGCTCATGTGTCTCTCCCCCCGATAGCTCTCCCCCCGATAGTAGCAGCTCATGGGTCCCCCACACCCTGACCCCCCCACCTCAACACCAGCAGCTCATATACCCCTGCCCCAACAGCTCATGTGCCCCCCCGACACCAGCAGCTCATGTGTCCCCCTCAATGATACCATGTGTGGGGGGAGGCCTCCCTCACTAGAGGCACCAGGCATCTGGAAAGATGAATTTAGAAAACTACATAGTGCTTACAGTGAAACTTGGTGGTCATGTTCTTATCTGGGGGGACATGAGCTGCTGGTGTCGGGGGGCACATGAGCTGCTGGTGCCCTGTTTAAACAGACTGAAGAAAATACGGTCTGAGCAAGTTCAGAGAAGAGCGACCAAGATGGTGAGCGGACTGCAATGTATGTCTTACGAGGAACGGTTAAAGATCTGGGAATGTTTAGATGCAAAAGAGAAGGCTGAGAGGAGACTTAATAGCTGTCTACAAATATCTCAAGGGCTGTCACATTGTAGAAGGATCATCTTTATTCTCATTTGCACAAGGAAAGACTAGAAGCAATGGGATGAAACTGAATGGGAGGAGACACAGGTTAGATATTAGAAAAAAAACTGACAGTTAGAGTGATCAATGAGTGGAACAGGCTGCCACGAGAAGTGGTGAGTTCTCCTTCAATGGAAGTCTTCACACAGAGGCTGGACAGACATCTGTCTGGGATGATTTGGTGAATCCTGCATTGAGCAGAGTTTTGGACAGTGTGACCCTGGAGGTCCTGATGACCCTGGGGGTCTCATCCAACTCTAACATTCTATGATGCTATGAAAGGACTAATGATCGATAATGGTTTATAGATTGCTGGTCGTTTAGTGTTGACCTTGTAAGCACACCCCAATACAGTATCCTATACCATACCCCTATACAGTATGCTACACAGCCCCTTATACAGTCCCAACAGTGCCCCTATTAACACCCCATACAACATCCTATGCAGTACGCTATACCCTGTAGTTGTTACAGAAGCACAACTCCCCAGCTGGCTTTGGCATCAACACTATGTGACTGGATCAGCCACTTTTGGACTCTTCAATAAATCCCAGACTCAGCATCCACTTCACCTCTTTCGAGATCACCTCTCACCAGGCTTCTGGGATCTGATAGTGCTTCAGATTGACTTAAACATGAGGCTCCGTGAGAACCTCATGCTCTATGACCTGAGTAAGATCTGGTAATTCAGAGAAGAGGTCTCTATTTCAGTGCAACAGCTCCCAGCACTGTTTCTTTTTGGGGGCATGACAAAGTCTCAGGCACCTCGATATCTTTCATGTTGACTTCTGACTTGGCCAACAAAGCAGCATGATTAGGTTACTTGGTAAACATGGTGAGGCTTCCTTTTCCCTGGTTGGTGAACTTTGTAGTTGACTTTGCCAATCTTCTTCACTTCTTCTAGGGGGCCTGCCAGTTGGCCAGGAACTAGCTTACCTCCTGCAGTCCATCTGAGTCACATGCTCTACCACACTTCTGTAGGGTGTGGTCTAGGCTTCCAAAAACTCTTTTCCCACATCAAGGAGTCCACGGGGATTGTCAGCCATGCAGCAGTTCAAATGGGGAGAAGCTTGTGGAAATAGGCTGATGGAGAATAGATAGGCAAGTAGACAGTCTCAGACCCAGCTGTACTTCTCTACCATCTTCTTCGATACAAGCTAGTGGACATGGCCGACAGGGCCACGGCCTCGCTCAATAGAAGTGTATGGAGCAAGGACACCTACAGGAAGGGAGAATGTCTAACTCATACATACCTTCAGTCCCGATTCAGAAACCGGTGAATCCCCGCGGCACAGTGTGTGCGCTGGGGGTAGTCATAAGTATGCATTCACGCAGAGTAACTGCAGACTTAAAGGGGTTGTCCGGTCCAAACCGATAAGTCATAATAGGCTTTTTGTGGTTCCCAGTCAAATATGGTGCCAGCACCTCAGCCTGCGTATTTAATTTCTCTCAGTCCACTACCCTCTGACATCATCATGCGGAGTTATCTTTGCAACAAGCCTCTTACTATTTTTCTCACCTGTGTCTCTTCGGTTTGGAGGAGTCAGTTTCCCTGGCCGGGAGCATCTTTGCCAAGAGCGTCATCTGCTGCCACTGTTGTTGCTGCTGTTGATCTACTTGTTGCACTAACAGTTTATTAATCTCGTACTGTGCTTGCTGTTGCATGTTGGCCTGGACCAGCTGCTTGATTAGCTCCTCCATGGCTTCAGACCAAGCTTTAAAAGCCAAGGCTGCCTTCACCCAGAACAAACAGTCTTTCCAGCAATTACCTGTGTTCCTTGATATTCACTGCCCGCATTCTCCACCAATTGTAGGAATTCAGTCATTTTTTACATAAGCGGTGTTCACACAAGCTCACGGTACCTTTGTCCAAACCGGCAGATTTGTAAAAGTTTATAAGTGTGCACCATAAACAAATGTACACCTCTTCCAGCACAAAACAAAAACCGTCAGTGCAGCAATTTGGCTCCATCGTTTCATTATCACAGGGCTTAGTCCCAACCAACTCTGCCAGTCGTTCCAAAATCTGGGCCCATTAGAAACACCTCTCAGAACTATACGCAGTGGTGCCTGCTTCTCCGGGTTTCACGTCACCATGGCTAGGCACCTGGGAGACACATACACTCCATCCAGGATCTGTCCAGCTACTTTCTTACAATATATAATGTACGGATGATACAGGTGGCGTACTCCACTATGCTGTGCACTGTGGGTGATCACTCTTAAGGACACGGTTGCACTCACATAACTGTATGCACTCTTAGACCCTGATTATATTGTTGTACTTACAACATATCTGTAACCATTACTACATTGAGTGGAGCAGGACTCTTATTCTGTGGTGGCCGGATCAGGACAGTGCAAGTGCAACCTGGCCGCCTCCTGTCACCACCTGATGTGGTGGAGCCTTGTACACGTGAGAGGCGATGCTGAAGCAGGACGTGTGTCATCACGGTCAGATCATGTGCACGTGATCTGTATGTGTGATCGCAGTCATGGCTTCTCATCACCTGATGGGGACCTTAGGACTCATCTACATAAAAGGTCTTGTGACTCTCTTACCTTTTACAACACTGGTGTCTTCACCCAAGGAAATGATGAGTAAAGTCTGAAGAACAAGACAGGAGAGCCGGAGCAGGAACAGCATCCTAAGCAGCGCAGGCACCGACCTGAGAAAGAGAAGGCAAGCGATGAAAACATTGCAGCCTGCCCAACCTGGAGAAGTCATCTCCACGCAGCAAAGGTTGCCCCACCAACTCAGACCCCGGTGTATGAGTGATAATTCACCCTACTGTATCAATCTGCTGAGGGATCAGGTGAGTCACACTGCAGTTGTGGCTACAGATCGGTAGGATGCCTTAAATGTATAAGAGTAACAATCTTTGCTTTTCTGATCTTGGCTTGTATCATCCTACTGCCACCTCCAGAGCTGGAGTCACAAGCCTGATCTCTACCACCTCCAAAGCTGGAGTCACAAGCCTGATCTCTACCACCTCCAGAGCTGGAGTCACAAGCCTGATCTCTACCACCTCCAGAGCTGGAGTCACATTTCTGATCTCTACCACCTCCAGAGCTGGAGTCGCAAGTCTGATCTCTACCACCTCCAGAGCTGGAGTCGCAAGTCTGATCTCTACCACCTCCAGAGCTGGAGCCACAAGCCTGATCTCTACCACCTCCAGAGCTGGAGCCACAAGCCTGATCTCTACCACCTCCAGAGCTGGAGTCGCAAGTCTGATCTCTACCACCTCCAGAGCTGGAGTCGCAAGTCTGATCTCTACCACCTCCAGAGCTGGAGTCGCAAGTCTGATCTCTACCACCTCCAGAGCTGGAGTCGCAAGTCTGATCTCTACCACCTCCAGAGCTGGAGTCGCAAGTCTGATCTCTACCACCTCCAGAGCTGGAGTCGCAAGTCTGATCTCTACCACCTCCAGAGCTGGAGCCGCAAGCCTGATCTCTACCACCTCCAGAGCTGGAGCCACAAGCCTGATCTCTACCACCTCCAGAGCTGGAGCCACAAGCCTGATCTCTACCACCTCCAGAGCTGGAGCCACAAGCCTGATCTCTACCACCTCCAGAGCTGGAGCCACAAGCCTGATCTCTACCACCTCCAGAGCTGGAGCCACAAGCCTGATCTCTACCACCTCCAGAGCTGGAGCCACAAGTTTATCAATGCCGTGCAGGAGAGAGGGATCAGCGCATGACAGAGGACCCCGCTGGATCAGCACTACACCTGAGTACTGAATAAAAGCACTTACCCTATAGGGTTATATACCCTCTAACCCCAACGTCTCAGCCACTTATTCTGTAGGGTTATATACCGTCTAACCCCAACATCACAGCCAATTACCCTATAGGGTTAAATACCGTCTAACGCCAACGTCTCAGCCACTTACCCTATAGTAGGCCTGGGCAAACTGCGGGGCCCCCTGAGTGTCTCCCGTGCGGGGGGCCGCTGATGCTCACAGTCAGAGGGCTGGAGTCCTCACCTTTGTATGTGAGGGTTAACCCTTACCTCCCTTTTTGCTCCCAGCTTGTGCTGTTGTATGTCCTGTGCAGGAGAGGTAAGGGTTAAGTCCCCCATAGTGCTCCCCCTGTGATCTGTGGCTTATCACTCCAGTCCATAGACTGCAGTAAGGATTCCCACCCCGATGTGATGTGGAGCTCTGCATGTGGAGTGGAGGTGGGAGAAAACTTTTTTTCCAATGTTCCCAGTTTATTGCTTGATCACTTCTATTACGTGTTACGATCAGCTTCATTATAACAAGTATTGTCAGGCCGTGTTCACGTGACTAACATTT
The DNA here is from genome assembly GCF_039654945.1 of Dendrobates tinctorius. Taxonomy (NCBI): domain Eukaryota; kingdom Metazoa; phylum Chordata; class Amphibia; order Anura; family Dendrobatidae; genus Dendrobates; species Dendrobates tinctorius. Next base: position 1,401,221 of record NW_027361902.1, on the reverse strand, counting down.
GTCCAAGTGCTGTCCGTGACAAGAAAATAAACCCGACCTCAGACAGAGCGTGAGGAGCAATGTTAAGTAATTGGGCTATCCAGATTACAGTCAGAAAACGTCTGTGAGAAATGTCACAACACCCACCTGTGTCACAGCACCCGCCAATGTCACAGCGCCCACCGGTGTCACAGCGCCCACCGGTGTCACAGCGCCCACCGGTGTCACAGCGCCCACCGGTGTCACAGCGCCCGCCAGTGTCACAGCGCCCGCCAGTGTCACAGCGCCCGCCAGTGTCACAGCGCCCGCCAGTGTCACAGCAGCCGCCAGTGTCACAGCAGCCGCCAGTGTCACAGCAGCCGCCAATGTCACAGCGCCCGCCAATGTCACAGCGCCCGCCAATTTCACAGTGCCCGACAATTTCACAGCGCCCGACAATTTCACAGCGCCCGCCAATGTCACAGCGCCCACCGGTGTCACAGCGCCCGCCAGTGTCACAGCGCCCGCCAATGTCACAGCGCCCGCCAGTGTCACAGCGCCCGCCAGTGTCACAGCGCCCGCCAGTGTCACAGCAGCCGCCAGTGTCACAGCGCCCGCCAGTGTCACAGCGCCCGCCAGTGTCACAGCGCCCGCCAGTGTCACAGCAGCCGCCAGTGTCACAGCAGCCGCCAATGTCACAGCAGCCGCCAATGTCACAGCGCCCGCCAATGTCACAGCGCCCGCCAATTTCACAGTGCCCGACAATTTCACAGCGCCCGACAATTTCACAGCGCCCGCCAATGTCACAGCGCCCACCGGTGTCACAGCACCCAATGTCACAGCACCCGCCAATGTCACAGCGCCCACCGGTGTCACAGCACCCGCCAATGTCACAGCACCCGCCAATGTCACAGCACCCGCCAGTGTCACAGCGCCCGCCAGTGTCACAGCGCCCGCCAATGTCACAGCACCCACCAGTGTCACAGCACCCACCAGTGTCACAGCGCCCGACAATTTCACAGCGCCCGACAATTTCACAGCGCCCGCCAATGTCACAGCGCCCACCGGTGTCACAGCACCCACCAATGTCACAGCACCCGCCAATGTCACAGCGCCCACCGGTGTCACAGCACCCGCCAATGTCACAGCACCCGCCAATGTCACAGCGCCCGCCAATGTCACAGCGCCCGCCAATGTCACAGCGCCCGCCAATGTCACAGCGCCCGCCAATGTCACAGCGCCCGCCAGTGTCACAGCACCCACCAGTGTCACAGCGCCCGCCAATTTCACAGCGCCCGCCAATTTCACAGCGCCCAGTGTCACAGCACCCGCCAGTGTCACAGCGCCCACCAGTGTCACAGCGCCCACCAGTGTCACAGCGCCCACCAGTGTCACAGCGCCCACCAGTGTCACAGCGCCCACCAGTGTCACAGCGCCCACCAGTGTCTTCTGTATGTCAGATCAGACTCGCCTGTTGAGGTCTATGGGTGTGCAAAAATAAAAAAATTGGCTCCCATATGAATCATCCATAGAGCGTCCGATTATTCTGGATACATTGCCATTGCTGACGCTGGATTTCTTCTTTTACATTTATTCACTTCTGATATATAAACATGGATGCCGTACGGATGACAGAGGGAAAGTCGTCTTTTTCTGGATGAAAATCACGATTTTTTATACGCTCATGTAAACTTCGCCACATAGGGCACTGCGTCACATAAGGTGATGAAATTAATAATATGCAGAATTAAAGGGTGATCCGAAACCCAAGGAGGCGACTCCCAGACGAAATTCAGTCATCACTTTTCTAATATACACTGTGTTCCAAAATATTATGCAGAAACTATTTCCTCCTATTTCCTCTACATTCCCTCTATGAATTGCCGTCATTGTTATTTTCCAGTCATCTAATATTCTAGTATAATTGTAATGTTTTTGAACAAACTGCCTATGAAAACAGGATATTTTTAAAAAGAAAACCCTCAAAATGCATGTTCCAAATTATTATGCACAGCAGAGTTTTCAACCTTTTTATTTTTATTTTGAACAAAACAATGGTGAATTGTGAAGTTATCAGTATTATCAGCTTATTACAGAATGACATCAAACAGTTTTCAGGTCAGACCTTTCTTCTGGGTGATGTTACATTTGCACATAGGACCCTTGTTGGAAAGAAGCTTCTGAACTCTCTCGTCCATTGAATTTGTCAGTTTTTGGACGGTTTGTGCTTCAGTTGTTTTGCCTGTGGACAGAATTCCCTCCCAGAGCTGTTGCTTAGATGTGAGCTGCCTCCCGCCATCATAGACGGTCCTTGTGATGATGCTCCAGAGGTTCTCAATGGGGTTGAGGTCAGGGGAAGATGGTGGCCACACCAGAAGTTTCTCCTCTTTTATGCCCATAGCAGCCAGAGATGCAGATGTGTTATTTGCAGCATGAGACGGCGCATTATCAGGCATGACAATGATCTTGCTGCGGAAAGCACGGCTCTTCCTCTTGAACCATGGCAGGAAGTGCTGTTCTAGAAACTCCACATAGATTATGGAGTTCATCTTTACTGCTTCAGGGACCCTAAAGGGGCCGACAATCTCTCTCCCCATGATTCCAGCCCAAAACATTACTCCATCTCTTCCTTGTTGGCGCCGTAGCCGTGTTTTCATGGGGTGTCCATCAACCAGCCATCCTCCACTCCATCCATCTGGACCATCGAGCGTTGCACGGCACTCATCGGTCTTCATGTCTCGTTTGGCCCACTGGAGCCGTTTCTGCTTGTGTGCAGTGGATAGAGGTGGTCGACAGGACGGCTTACACACAGCTGCAAACCTCTGAAGGACCCTGCGTCTTGTTGTTCGGGGGGACGTTGGAGGCACCAGCAGCTTCAAAAACTTGTCTGCTGCTAGGACAAGGCATTTTTGCAGCTGCTCTTTTAACCTGACGCAATTACCTGTTGGAAAGAGTCCTCAATTTTTCCTTATCAGCCGCACACGTGTGTGCTGGGAATCAGTTACATACTTCTTGATTGTGCGATGATCACGATGAAGGGTCTTGGCAGTGTTGATTGAAGTCATGCCTTGACCTAAATACTCCACAATTTGTGGCTTCTCAGCAGCCGACACATCCTTTTTCTTTCCCATTCTGGCAAAAAATGTCGGCTGCTTAATAATGTGGAACAGCCTTCTTCAGTAGTCTTGCCTTTATTTGGACACATCGGCCAAACTAATGTGCACAGGTCTCTGCAATTGCTCTCAGTGATATAAAGAGCCCTGACACACATCACCAGCAATGAGTGTAAAGGACAAAAACATTCTAACCTTATCACTCCGAAACTCGTTTTGCATAATAATTTGGAACACAGTATATTTCAATTAAAACATTTCTACCATTCCCGCTCTACTCTAACTTCCTGTCTGCTTGTGGGTTTTTTAAACTTCCAATGACATTTCTTTGAGCATCCCAGTGCATTTTGGGGTACTCACACGGGACATCATCAGGGGGTAAAGGCTGATGTCACTGCCACAGCTGCTTTCCCCACCATGAAAAGAAGCATCCTCTGTTTCAGAGACTGGACTGGCCCCTGCCGGGTCATCTCTTCTCCTTAGAGCCAGCAAGTGAGCGCACTGTCACTGTGCATTCAAAGGAATATAGCACAGGGAGCGCACTGTCACTGTGCATTCAAAGGAATATAGCATAAGAATCTCATACTGAGTATACATCACACTTTACGAACGACACATCATCAGGTGAGCAGGACTAGCCGAACACAATGTCACAGCACCCACCGGTGTTATGAATGAGTCACCGTAGGAGGCAAAAACAGAAATGCTAGCTAAGTCCAGAAAACCAGAGAAGTTGGCAGCTATCGGATTGCAGACCCCTGAACCTATCAACAACAACTAGCAATAGCCGTGGGGGGTTCCTACGATGCCCTAGACCCCTTGATCACAGCCGGAGAACTGCCTAGCCTAAAGACAGAAAGGGAAATCTAAACTGCCCCAGAGCAGACCCCAAAGCAATAGGCAGCCCCCAACATATAATGACGGTGAAGCAAGAAGAAAAAACACTAACACAGATAGAAAGATAGACTGAGCAAATGATGGGGCCCAAGCTAACTAGACAGGACAGGATAGGAAAGCTGCTGTCTGCAATCCGCGAAAAACCCTATCAAAATAAGAGCCAACGGACTGACAGGGAAAAACAGGCCCTGAAGACGCTAGGCTTCAAAAAGACTATGTCAGTACTCAGGTATTTTCTGAAGACAGAGCAAACCGACAAAAAGGAATTCAGCTCACCCCAGCAGGGAATGGCAGAATCCAGAAAAGCAAGGAAAACTAAAACCAAAACACAAATGCAAAAAGGCAAAGCAGAAAACTTAGCTTTTGAGGAGCAGGAATCAGACTGGTCTCCTAGAATTCCACAGAGAAATCACCAGCGAGGCAGAAGGGCGTCGGCTGCCTTATATCCAGTCAGAGATCACCGTCGCCCAGTCATCCTCCCCCAGCTCAGGTGCTTGATAATCAGCCTCAATACCTTCCTTCACCAGAAGAGGGAGTTCATCAGACCTCAATGGTGAAGGGGAAAATGAACTCACAACAGTACCTCCCCCTTGAGGAGGGGTCACCGAACCCTCATCCAAGCCACCAGGGCGATCAGGGTGAGCCCGATGAAAGGCACGCACCAATCTTTTGGCATGAATATCAGAGGCAGAGACCCAGGAATTATCCTCCTGACCATAACCCTTCCACTTAACCAAATACTGGAGTCTCCGTCTAGCCAGATGGGAATCCAGTATCTTCTCTACCTCATATTCCATGTTACCTTCAACCAATACAGGGTCCGGAGGTGCCACCCCAGGAGCAACTGGTTCAACAAACCTCTTCAACAAGGACTTATGAAACACATTATGGATTTTAAATGTGACAGGAAGAGCCAACCGAAAAGAGACCGGATTAATAATCTCCAAAATCTTGTAAGGCCCAATAAATCTAGGCTTAAACTTAGGAGAAGCCACCTTCATAGCGATATTTTTTGATAACCAAACCATATCACCCACCTTAAACTGGGGACCAACGGTCCTATGCCGGTTGGAAAACCGCTGGGCCTTTTCCTGGGAGCGAGATAACTTATCAACCACTTGGTCCCAGATCAGGTGCATTCTCTCCATCACAGTGTCAACACCTGGGCAGGCAGAAGGCTCCATCTACCCTGAAGAAAAATCGAGGATGAAACCCAAAGTTACAAAAAAAAAAAAAAAAAAAAAAAAAAAGGTGACATCAAAGTGGCAGAACTAGCTCTATTATTTAAAGCAAATTCGGCTAAGGGCAAAAATGAAACCCAATCATCCTGATCAGCGGAAATAAAACATCTCAAATACGACTCCAAGATCTGATTTGTTCTCTCCATCTGCCCATTGGTCTGAGGGTGAAACGCAGAGGAGAAGGACAACTGAATTCCCAGCTTGGAACAGAAAGTCCTCCAAAATCTAGACACAAACTGAACTCCTCTGTCAGATACAATGTTCTCAGGAATCCCGTGCAAGCGAACCACCTGTTGCAAAAACAGGGGCACCAACTCAGAAGAAGATGGCAACTTAGGGAGTGGTACAAGATGAACCATCTTAGAGAACCTATCACAAATCACCCAAATAACAGTCATTCTCTGAGAGACAGGCATATCAGAGATGAAATCCATTGAAATATGGGTCCATGGCCTCCTGGGGACCAGCAAAGGCATCAACAACCCACTAGAGCGAGAACAAGGTTTAGATCGGGAGCAAGTCCCACAGGACTGCACAAAATTCCTGACATCACGAGACAAGGCGGGCCACCAAAAAGACCGACTCACCAGATCTCTAGTACCAAAAATACCTGGATGACCAGCCAATGCAGAGCAATGAACTTCAGACATCACTCTTCTTCCACTGGTCAGGAACATACAACTTTCCACTTGCTACAACTCTCAGGTTTGTCCTCCTGGAACTCTTCCAGAGCACGTCTCAAATCGGGTGAGATGGCAGAAAGAACTACTCCTTCACCTAAGATGGTAGCAGGCTTGGTCACCACAGGAGAATCAGCAAAGAAGCTCCTAGAAAGAGCGTCAGCCTTGACATTCTTAGTGCCAGGAAGAAAAGAGACCACAAAATCAAAACGTGTAAAAAACAAGGCCCATCTAGCCTGTCTAGGGTTCAAGCGTTTGTCCGACTCCAGGTAAATCAAATTCTTGTGGTCAGTGAGGACCACGACTTGAGGTTTAGCTCCCTCCAACCAATGTCTCCACTCCTCAAATGCCCATTTCATGGCCAACAGTTCCCGATTCCCCACATCATAGTTACGTTCAGATGGGGAGAACTTTCGGGAAAAGAAAGCACAGGGATTCATTTTAGATGTTACAGCATCCTTTTGGGACAAAACAGCTCCTGCACCAATCTCAGAAGCGTCCACCTCTACCTGGAACGGGAGTGAGACATCAGGTTGCCGCAAAACCGGGGCAGAAGTGAATCTTCGCTTCAGCTCCTGAAAGGAAGAAACAGCCTCCGGAGACCAATTCAACACATCAGCACCCTTCTTAGTCAGATCAGTCAATGGCTTGGCAATACTAGAAAATTTTGCTATAAATTTCCGATAAAAATTAGCAAAACCCAAACACTTCTGGAGGGCCTTCAAAGAAGTGGGCTGAACCCAATCATAAATGGCCTGTACCTTGGCCGGATCAATTTCAATAGTTGACGGAGACAAAATAAATCCCAAAAATGAAATCCTCTGTACCCCAAAAAGGCATTTCGATCCTTTGACATACAGGGAATTCTCCCTCAAGATCCGGAACACCGTCCGAACATGTTCCACATGAGAATCCCAATCCTTGGAGAAGATCAAAATATCATCCAGATAGATAATCAAAAATTTATCCACAAAGTCTCGGAAAATGTCGTTCATGAAGCACTGGAAGACAGAAGGGGCATTAGTGAACCCAAAAGGCATCACCAGGTACTCAAAATGTCCCTCCGGAGTATTAAACGCCGTCTTCCATTCATCCCCCTGCTTAATGCGGATAAGATTATACGCCCCCCTGAGGTCAAGCTTGGTAAACCAGCAAGCACCTTTAACTCTGGAGAATAGATCCGAAATCAGGGGTAACGGATACTGATATTTAACAGTAATTTTGTTGAGGGCACGATAATCAATACAAGGCCTTAATGAACCATCCTTTTTGGCCACGAAAAAAAACCCAGCACCTAATGGTGACGAGGATGGTCTAATATGACCCTTCTCCAACGCCTCCTTAATATAGGACCGCATAGCCTCGTGCTCGGGTACAGATAAATTGAAGAGCCGACCCTTGGGAAATTTACACCCCGGGCTCAGTTCAATTGCACAGTCATAACTCCTATGGGGAGGCAAAGACGCAGACTCATTCTCACTAAATACATCATAAAAGTCCGCCAAATAGTCAGGAACATCATGTGACTGGGGAGAGGTGGAAAACACCGGAGCCTCACTAAAGGCACACCGACAACCCCAACTCACCACAGACACAGATTTCCAATCCAAAACTGGATTATGAATTTGCAACCAGGGAAACCCCAGAACAATGGTATCATGCAAATTATGCAACACCAAAAATCTGCAATTTTCTTGGTGGTCCGAGGCGACCCGCATTACCACCTGGGTCCAAAACTGAGGTTTATTTTTCGCCAAAGGAGTAGCATCAATCCCCCTCAAAGGGATAGGTGTCCGCAGAGGTGTCATAGGAAATCCACAACGTTTAGCAAAATCCAAGTCCATTAGGTTCAGAGCTGCTCCTGAATCCACAAAAGCCTTGGCGGAAAATGTGGACAGGGAGCAGATCAGAGTAATTGCCAGAAGAAACTTAGGTTGAACACCACCCACAGAAAACGTGTGTGCAAAACGTTTCTCTCGTTTAGGACAGACAGAAATAATATGCGAGGCATCTCCACAAAAAAAAAAAAACACAACTTATTACGCCTTCTGAACTCCCGACGTTGCTCCCTGGACAAAACTCTATCACATTGCATAGGTTCAGACATTCGTTCAACAGGTGGCCACACCTCTCGTGCAGTCCTGCGTTCACGTAAACGCCGATCAACCTGAATGGCTAATGACATAGAATCGTCAAGACCAGAGGGAACAGGAAATCCCACCATAGTATCTTTTACGGCTTCTGACAAACCCTTCCAAAAGAGAGCTGCCAAGGCATTATCATTCCAGGCAGTAAGGACCGCCCACTTTCGGAATTTTTGACAGTACAATTCTGCAGAATCTCGACCCTGGCTCAATGCCAGCAGGGTCTTTTCAGCCTGATCAATAGCATTAGGTTCGTCATACAACAACCCCAAGGCTTGAAAAAATGCGTTCACATTAGTCAGACTAGGATCATCAGGTTTCAAAGAAAACGCCCAATCCTGGGGATCGCCACGCAGCAAAGAGATGACAATTTTAACCTGCTGCGCGGAGCTCCCTGACGAGTTAGGCTTCAAGGCAAGAAATAATTTACAATTATTCTTAAAATTCAAAAATTTAGACCGATCCCCAGAAAACACATCAGGAGTAGGGATCTTTGGTTCAGCAGCATGTGAATGAGCAAGATAGGCGGAAATTCCCCAGCGAGCTGCTCCACATGATCAGACAATTGCTTTATCTCCATTGAGAGAAAAAAAAATTCCCCCTACGGCCTCAGAGATATAGAGGAAAAAATATACACACTTTTTTTTTTTTTTTTTTTTTACAATTCTTTCCTGCTATTGAGTACCCTAGGATCTGCGGTATGGCTGGTGATTCTGTTATGAATGAGTCACCGTAGGAGGCAAAAACAGAAATGCTAGCTAAGTCCAGAAAACCAGAGAAGTTGGCAGCTATCGGATTGCAGACCCCTGAACCTATCAACAACTAGCAGTAGCCGTGGGGGGGTTCCTAAGGTGCCCTAGACCCCTCGATCACAGCCGGAGAACTGCCTAGCCTAAAGACAGAAAGGGAAATCTAAACTGCCCCAGAGCAGACCCCAAAGCAATAGGCAGCCCCCAACATATAATGACGGTGAAGCAAGAAGAAAAAACACTAACACAGATAGAAAGACAGACTGAGCAAATGATGGGGCCCAAGCTAACTAGATAGGACAGGATAGGAAAGCTGCTGTCTGCAATCCGCAAAAAACCCTATCAAAATAAGAGCCAACGGACTGACAGGGAAAAACAGGCCCTGAAGACGCTAGGCTTCAAAAAGACTATGTCAGTACTCAGGTATTTTCTGAAGACAGAGCAAACCGACAAAAAGGAATTCAGCTCACCCCAGCAGGGAATGGCAGAATCCAGAAAAGCAAGGCAAACTAAAACCAAAACACAAATGCAAAAAGGCAAAGCAGAAAACTTAGCTTTTGAGGAGCAGGAATCAGACTGGTCTCCTAGAATTCCACAGAGAAATCACCAGCGAGGCAGAAGGGCGTCGGCTGCCTTATATCCAGTCAGAGATCCCCGTCGCCCAGTCATCCTCTCCCAGCTCAGGTGCTTGGTAATCAGCCTCACTACCTTCCTTCACCAGAAGAGGGAGTTCATCAGACCTCAATGGTGAAGGGGAAAATGAACTCATAACACACCGGTGTCACAGCGCCCGCCAATATCACAGCGCCCGCCGAGTCTGCTTTAGTGACTGCAGCTTCTGCCCCCTGATGATGGCTAATTCGAGTATCCCAGCATGCACTGGTGAAGCTCAAACAAAATGTAGAGGGTACGTTAGGGAATTTTTCATTGAAGTATATTAGAAAACAAGATTAGATTATTACACTGAATAGATATACATTTAATATGAAATTCACCCTTGGTTTCAGACCGCCCCTTTAAGTTCAGCCGATTGGTTCGGCCCTCCACAGCAGTGCCAGTTTCTCATGTGGCACCTTGGGAAAATTAATTGCCCGTCCCGGCCCTATAGGGTTATATACCGTCTAACCCTAAGGTCTCAGCCACTTACCTGCCCTTCCTCAGGATGGCACCGCCACTGGCAGATCCAGCAATGGAAAACCCCAAGGAGAGAATCCCGCTCCAAAATCCCAACTCAGCCGGAGAGACGCCCTGATCCAAGAGTAACAGGGGGACCATGGAGAGGGAGCCCTGCTCACCTGCAAGAAGAGCAGCCTGCATGTCTGAGGGTCACACAAGTACAACTTCCATCATGTCACCTCTGATGGTCTCACAGCTGGGGATCCTCTCCAGGCACAGATCTCACTTTACATAGAGTAACTCGGTCCCTGATCCGTGATGTCCTCTGTTAACACCAGTGTAGTAGACGATCTTGTGTTTTATAGACGCAAACACAATATATATATATATATATATATATATATATATATATAAAAAGTTTGTGCCCCCCTCTACAGAACACATCTCCTCCAGAGTCCAGTGGTGGTGCTTTACACCTCTCCATCTGCCTGATGGAATTGTGCCTGGTGATGTACGGCTGCAGCTCTCGGCAGGGGCGCAGTGTTTGGGCTGATACCAGAGGAGGTCTGTACTCTGCAGTTATGGGGTCAGCAGAGCGGGGGTGACATTTCTGCTCCTCAGCACTCGGCCCCCGGCTCTAACATTACGGCGTCTCCACTTCGTGGTAAGTTGCTGCAATTCTTTCCACTTATCAATAATATCAGTGACAGGTGATTGGGAAGGTTCAGGAGGCGGAAATGTCATGGACGGACATGTTACCCCGGGGCTCTTATTACAGGACCACGCTGGTATCAGGGGGGCTCTGCACCACCGGCCGCCCCGTCACATGGTAGTAGAGGCAGATGGCATGGAGGGGGCAGGGGTATGGGGGCTTATACACCGAGGACAAGTGGCCGGAGGTTATACAGTGGTGGGCCGGAGGTCATACTGCGGAGGGCAACGGGACCAGATGTCATACACCAGGGGGTGATGGGCCAGAGGTTATACACCGGGGTATGGGGGGACAGAGCGGAGGCGAGGGGCCAGATACTGTACACCAGGGGGTGATGGGCCAGAGGTTATACACCGGGGTATGGGGGGGGGACAGAGCGGAGGGTATACACTGGGGAAGGAGGCGAGGGGCCAGATACTGTACACCAAGGGGGTGATGGGCAAGAGGTTATCCACCGGGGTATGGGGGGACAGAGTGGAGGCTATACACTGGGGAAGGAGGCGAGGGGCCAGATACTGTACACCAAGGGGGTGATGGGCAAGAGGTTATCCACCGGAGTATGGGGGGACAGAGCGGAGGCTATACACTGGGGAAGGAGGCGAGGGGCCAGATACTGTACACCAAGGGGGTGATGGGCCAGAGGTTATACACCGGAGTATGGGGGGACAGAGCGGAGGCTATACACTGGGGAAGGAGGCGAGGGGCCAGATACTGTACACCAGGGGGTGAGGGGCCAGAGGTTATACACCGGAGTATGGGGGGACAGAGCGGAGGCTATACACTGGGGAGAGGAGGCGAGGGTCCAGATACTGTACACCAAGGGGGTGATGGGCCAGAGGTTATACACCGGAGTATGGGGGGACAGAGCGGAGGCTATACACTGGGGAAGGAGGCGAGGGGCCAGATACTGTACACCAGGGGGTGAGGGGCCAGAGGTTATACATCGGGGTATGGGGGGGACAGAGCGGAGGCTATACACTGGGGAGAGGAGGCGAGGGGCCAGATACTGTACACCAGGGGGGGGGGTGATGGGCCAGAGGTTATACACCGGGGTATGGGGGGACAGAGCGGAGGCTATACACTGGGGAAGGGGGCGAGGGGCCAGATACTGTACACCAGGGAATCGGGAGCTGTATGCTATATACCAGGGTATGGGGGGCTGTATGCTATATACCAGGGTATGGGGGGACAGAGCGGAGATTATACATTGGGGACAATGAGAATGAAGTAAAAACAAGTGAAAGAAATCGTCTCCCAACAGGCGTAGATTTTTGCAGCCCTCACCCAGCTTGTAGATCACCACATAGACCATGGTCCACACAGTCCCTGGAGCGCTGAAGACTCTGTCCATGATGTCCATCAGCCTCAGTTTACAAGACGTCTTCTGGTTTCCTTGATATCTGGAATCCCCTCCTTTAAGGGCTTCTGACCATTGCGCACAGAGCACCGCCATAAGGTACCCGCCCGAGAGCAGCAGGAAGACCCCTCTCCAGCCCAGGCTACTGAGCACGGTGAGTGCGCCCCCTCCGGCCAGCACTGAGCCCAGCTTGTAGGCCACTACTTGGATGGAGTTACCTAGACCCAGCTGGTCCTGGTTCAGGACAGCTACTGTCACCGCATCTAGTGCCACGTCCTGCATGGAGGACAGTACATGCATGAGGAGGAGCAGCCAGGCCAGAGTGGTGAACGCACCCTGGAGGGGCAACACCGAGCACAGGGCACAACAAAGGCACAGACCCCCAGTACTCAGCACAAGCCAAGTCTGACGATGCCACAGCCCATCCACCAGAGGCGACCAAAGAAACTTCAGGAGCCATGGCAGGTACAGGACCCGAGTCAGGCCGATGTGCGACAGTGACAGTCCCTGAGTGCGAAGCAGAACCGGGAGCAGACCAGACTGAAGACCATAGGGAAAGCCTTGTACCAGGTAAAGGACCCCCAGCGTGAGGTACGGACCGGACATGGTGTATAGCGGGGTGTGCAGAGCGGACGTGGTGAATAGAAAGGTGTACCGAGCGGTCAAGATATATAGCGGCGTGTACGGCGCGGAGGTGGTATACAGCGGGGTGTACGGAGCGGAGGTGGTATACAGCGAGGTGTACGGAGCGGAGGTGGTATACAGCGAGGTGTACGGAGAGGAGGTGGTATACAGCGAGGTGTACGGAGCGGAGGTGGTATACAGCGAGGTGTACGGAGCGGAGGTGGTATACAGCGAGGTGTACGGAGCGGAGGTGGTATACAGCGAGGTGTACGGAGCGGAGGTGGTATACAGCGAGGTGTACGGAGCGGAGGTGGTATACAGCGAGGTGTACGGAGCGGAGGTGGTATACAGCGATGTGTACGGAGCGGAGGTGGTATACAGCGAGGTGTACGGAGCGGAGGTGGTATACAGCGAGGTGTACGGAGCGGAGGTGGTATACAGCGAGGTGTACGGAGCGGAGGTGGTATACAGCGAGGTGTACGGAGCGGAGGTGGTATACAGCGAGGTGTACGGAGCGGAGGTGGTATACAGCGAGGTGTACGGAGCGGAGGTGGTATACAGCGAGGTGTACGGAGCGGAGGTGGTATATAGAGAGGATATCAGCTATACAGCGATGGACATATGACGTTGGTCACGGATCGGCAGGACACACAACGGATTCCCTCTGTTATGTCACATCTTGTAGATTACTGGAGACCTGGAGGAAAAGGGACAGAAACACCAAAACCATCACTGATGTGTGGCGGGTATATGCCATAGAGGAAAATTAAAATCAATAAGACATCTCGAAAATTGGAAGAGCTAACTCTACAACCACCACTGAGCATGTGTAACTATAGCTAGGCAGAGAGAAACTAAATGAAAACTGGGGAAATAAAGAGAAAGAGATGACTCTTCAACATCCTTGGAAGCAGACACCCTCTGCAATGGCCAGGTAATTAAGACAGGAAGTTCTGCTCTGGGAACCATATACCAAAATGGACATTCGTTTACGCAGAGGAGTTCTGCGTTCCACAGGCAGAAGTGTCTGCACAACAGAGTCACAGACCAGCAAATGTCAGTGTCCAGATATGAATTTTGGGGTTTGGATTGATCCAATAATTATGAACTATAAATATTACGGCCATTCTAACTCCTCCAGCTTAATAACAGTCCAATAGATGATGCTATCCAACTTTTGTTTGATCCTGGTGAAAAGGTAAAATCACAATTAAAAAAAAAAAAAAAATTACAATATCTACCACCTGGAAAAACGAGGGGAGACATCATGTAAGTTGGGAATCTCACAAAACTCTGTGGGATGTGCTGGGTCTGTCAATCAGCCCCCATCAAAGCTCATCACAGGGATTGTCAGAGATTTAACTTCTCAGGACTTTCTTCATCCCCCAAATCCCTGATATCACAGGCCAGGAAGGTCACGAATACCACCCGCTGTGATTTTTGGAGCGACCTGCTATCGCCCCTGACGAAGGCAGATGACGAAACGCGCGTCGGGGCAGGGCGCATCCAGGGGACTCCTCCTATACCCACACAAGGTAAATACTGGTTGGCTATATATTGAGTTACTTTGAGTCAGCAGTACTCATGCTATTATTACTCATTTACTATTCACTCAATTTTGGGACTTTTGCCCTAGCCACCTTGCTGCATATTGGCACTTTATTTTCTACTGGGTATTTAAGCTTTTGCATATTGATATTGTTGATTGCAAAATAATTATTATTATTATCATTTTTTCCTTATCTGTGGCACCTATATTATCTGTGTCCATTTTGGATATATACAAGTTATTTATTCAGTGTTTTATTACATGTTGCCACATTATTTTGTGATCCATGTCGTCCCCTGTGTAGTGCCCTTTTCTTTGGTATTTTGTCCCCCACTCTACCTCACTTTGTTGTATACCCTTTAATAAATATTACTATATATTTAAATTACTGGACTTTTTTTGTTTTTTTTCCTTTGTATACTATTCTTTTTGGAGTAAAATCTATAAAATTACTAGTTCCTTTTTCCTTGCTCTATAAACTTACTGCCACGTCTCCGTGCTAAAATTCTAGCTCCCTAGTGGGTTGGCTCCGGACCAGATATTCATATAGAACTAGGGGCTTGGGTTCAGCAAAGTGTTCTGGGCTTTTGGAGAGACTGGCACTATAGACAGTATACACAGCGCACTATAGATAGTATATACTATACACAGCGCACTATAGACAGTATATACTATACACAGCGCACTATAGACAGTATATACTATACAAGATTCAAAGAAGCTTTATTGGCAGGACTAAATACACATTAGTTTTGCCAAAGCAGGTGTACAGAAGGGAATTGGGATAGGGACTGTAGGGATGTTGGGAAGGGGCTGTAGGAAAGGTGGATGGGGCAGATCCAGGATGGGGCTATAAAAGTCCATGGCATAGGGAAGGTGGATGGGGGCAGATCCAGGATGAGGCTATAGAAGTCCATGGCATAGGGAAGGTGGATGGGGGATTGGGGCATATCCAGGGTGGGTGCCATAGAAGTCCATGGCATATCATAGTTCTCTTTCTCGCAGTCTATGGCATTCGCTCACATATTGCGCTGCCATCTCCACTGCTCTCTCTTCTTCCCCCAGCAGGATATATGTTTTCTCTTCCTCCTTCATGGTGGTGAAATCCGGGAAGAGATGTGAGAGTCTCCTGAAGTGAGTGTCCCTCACTGCTGAGTACTTGGAGCAGTGTAGCAGGAAGTGGGTCTCATCCTCCAGGGCCTCCTGGTCACAGTGTTGGCACAGTCTTTCCTCCCTGGGCTTGTAGCTCTGCCTGTGTCGGCCGGATTCGATGGCCAGACTGTGGGCACTGAGTCTATACCGGCTCAGGATCTTGCGGTCTTTGGGGTCCGGGAGTTTCTCCAGGTATGGAGCCAGTCTGTAGTCTCTCTGTAGACTCCGGTACATGGTCAGTTTCTGTGAGCTGATGATGTCGTTCTTCCAGTCACTTACGTACCTCTCCTGGCCTTCGTCTACCATCTTCCTGATTCCGGCTTTTGTCAGGTTGTTGTGATTGGTTTTCTGGTCAGGTTGGGTTTGGGTGAGCTGTTCCGAGGGTCCTGGTTTTTCTGTTTCCCCTACATGTGTCAGGGCTTTATGGTGATGGGAGCTTGGATTGCTCCTACGTAGGTGAGCCCGGAATGACAGTGCCCTCTTTAGAACCGTTAGGTGTAGAGGGAATCTGCCCAGCTCGGCCCGGCAAGCACTGTTGGAGGTGCTCCGATGGACTTGGAGAAGGTGCTTGCAAAATTCCAGGTGGAATATTTCTGTTGGGCTTGAATCCCACCTTGACCAGTCTGGGTAGGTGTGAGGACCCCAGACTTCGCTGCCATACAGGAGGATTGGGGCGATGATAGAATCGTAGATTTTTAACCAGACCCTCACTGGTGGCTTTAGATGGTAGAGTTTCCTTCGGATGGCATAGAAGGTTTTGCATGTCTTGTCTTTCAGGGTCTCTATGGCTTGTTTGAAGCTCCCTGATCGGTGAATCTCTAGGCCCAGATAGGTATATTTGTCCGTTCCTGTAAGGGCGCAGTTGTTGAGGATAAATGAAGGGTGCTGGTCTGATTTTCTCTCTCTCTTCTGGAACACCATGATGTTGGTTTTCTTTAGGTTGACCGGTAGAGCCCAGGTGGAGCTGAATTTCTCTAAGATTTTCAGGTTGTCTTGGAGGCCTTTCTCGGTTGGTGACAGAAGCAGCAAGTCATCTGCATACAGCAGGAATTTCACCTGCACGTCGTGGAGGGTGAGACCTGGTGCTGTGGAAAATTCCAGAGCGGTAGCCAGCTCATTGATGTAAATGTTGAAGAGCGTTGGGCTTAGGCTGCAGCCTTGTCTGACTCCCCGGCTCTGCTGGAAATAAGCCGTTCTTCTGCCGTTCACACTCACACTGCAGAGGTTCTCGGTGTAGGAGCTTTTGATAACATCGTAGGTCTTTCCTCCTATTCCGCTCTCCAGCAGTTTCAGGAATAAGCCTGGGTGCCACACCGAATCAAAGGCCTTTTTAAAGTCCACGAAACAGGCGTATATCTTCTCGTTCTTTGTATTGTGGACGTGGCTCTGAATGAGGCTGTGCAGGGTGTAGATGTGGTCAGTAGTGCGGTGGTTTGGCATGAAGCCTGCTTGGCTCTTGCTGAGGACGTTGTGCTCGGTGAGGAAACTGAGGATCCTCTTGTTCAGGATGCTGTTGAACAGTTTTCCCAGGTTGCTGCTGACACATATTCCTCTGTAGTTGGCTGGGTCATACCTGTCCCCATTCTTGTGGATGGGTGTGATGAGGCCTTGATTCCAGGTAGGAGGGAAGTAGCCGGCACTTAGCACAATATTGAAGAGTTTAACCATTGCGGCCTGTATTTCTGGTGGGCTGTACTTCAGCATTTCTGGTAGGATTCCATCCAGGCCACCGGCTTTTCTACATCTTATGGAAGAGATTCTCTCTGCTACTTCCTGTAATGTAATAGGTGCATCCACGGGGTTTTGGAAATTTTTTACTTTTTCCTCCATTGCTTTTAGTTTTGCCATTATGTTTACCTGTTCTTGGCTTAGTTCTTCCTTTGGAATGTCTTTATAGAGGTCTCTGAAGTACTGGAGCCAGATGTTGCCATTTTGGATATGGATGTTGTTTTTCTGGTCTTTTGTGCCCATGTGGTTCCATAGTTCCCAGAAGGAGTTGTCTTGGAGGGCGTCTTGGAGTTGGTTAAGTTTGGTGGAGATGTAACTCTGCTTCTTCCTCCTGAGGATGGTTTTGTACTGCCTTTGTATGGTTTCATAGGCTTCCCTCAGACCCGGGTGGTTGGGGTCTCTGTGTTTCTTGTTTGAGGCTGTTCTCAGGGTCTTCCGTACGGCTTTACATTCTCTGTCAAACCATCCATTGATCTGTTTTTCTTTTGGTCTCTTGTAGTTGACTTTTTTAAGGTCGGACAGTCTGGCCATTGCATAGAATATATTGTTGAGGTCTTTTGCAGCTTGACTCACTCCCTTTGGGTTAGGCTGGTACTCGTAGTTGTAGAAGTGGTGGAGCATCCGCTGTATTTCAGGTCTGCTGGGAGCCTCTTTATACTTTAATGTCGACGTTTTGTGCCATTTATAGGATGGAGGCCGGGTGAAGAGGCCGCTCTGCTGTGGCTTTTGAGTGGATGGTTTCTCTGTAGATATCAGGTACAGAAGAAGTTGGCTGTGGTCTGACAGGTGCGTTTGTGGGGAGACTATGAAGGCGCTGACATTTGCCAGGTTCATATCTGTAATGGCATAATCTACTACACTCCTCCCTACATGGGAGTTTAGTGTGCACCTTCCTAAGGAGTCTCCTTTGGTTCGTCCGTTAAGAATATGAAGTCCTAAACTTCTGCATACGGTCAGGAGCTTTTTACCACTTTTGTTGACTGTACTGTCATAGCTGTTTCTCTCTGTGACTACTGAGTCTTGGCCGTCATTCTCTGCTCCAAATATGTAGATGTTCCCGTCCGTGGTCAGGAAGTCGTTTTCTCTCCCTGTTCTTGCATTGAGGTCTCCAAAGATGAGAACTTTGCCCAGGCCCTGATAGTGGGCGGCTTCTCTTTGTAAGATCTCGAAGCAGTCTGGATTGAAGTAGGGCGACTCTGGCGGTGGTATATAGGTGGCGCAGAGATAGACATCAGACTGAGAGGTGAGGATGGAGCTGCTGATCCTGATCCATATGTGGCTGCCTCCTCTCTTCACCGGTTTGATGTACTGGTGGAGCTCCTCTTTATGCCAGATCAGTATTCCTCCTGAGCTCCGGCCCTGTTTGATGTTCTTATTTTTCAGGGCAGGGACAGAGATTTCCCTGTATCCGATGGGCACCAGAGATTCGTCTTCGGCTCTGGTCCATGTACACAGCGCACTATAGACAGTATACACTATACACAGCGCACTATAGACAGTATATACTATACACAGTGCACTATAGACAGTATATACTATACACAGCACACTATAGACAGTATACACTATACACAGCGCACTATAGACAGTATATACTATACACAGTGCACTATAGACAGTATATACTATACACAGCGCACTATAGACAGTATATACTATACACAGCGCACTATAGACAGTATATACTATACACAGCACACTATAGACAGTATATACTATACACAGCGCACTATACACAGTATATACTATACACAGCACACTATAGACAGTATATACTATACACAGCACACTATAGACAGTATATACTATACACAGCGCACTATAGACAGTATATATTATACACAGCACACTATAGACAGTATACACAGCACACTATAGACAGTATATACTATACACAGCACACTATAGACAGTATATACTATACACAGCACACTATAGACAGTATATACTATACACAGCACACTATAGACAGTATACACTATACACAGCGCACTATAGACAGTACATACTATACACAGCGCACTATAGACAGTATATACTATACACAGCACACTATAGACAGTATATACTATACACAGCACACTATAGACAGTATATACTATACACAGCACACTATAGACAGTATATACTATACACAGCACACTATAGACAGTATACACTATACACAGTACACTATAAACAGTACATACTATATACAGCGCACGATACACAGTATATACTATACACAGCGCACTATAGACAGTATACACTATACACAGCGCACTATAGACAGTATATACTATACACAGCACACTATAGACAGTATATACTATACACAGCACACTATAGACAGTATATACTATACACAACACACTATAGACAGTATATACTATACACAGCGCACTATAGACAGTATATACTATACACAGCACACTATAGACAGTATATACTATACAGAGCACACTATAGACAGTATATACTATACACAGCGCACTATAGACAGTATATACTATACACAGCACACTATAGACAGTATATACTATACACAGCACACTATAGACAGTATATACTATACACAGCACACTATAGACAGTATACACAGCACACTATAGACAGTATATACTATACACAGCACACTATAGACAGTATATACTATACACAGCACACTATAGACAGTATATACTATACACAGCGCACTATAGACAGTATACACTATACACAGCACACTATAGACAGTATATACTATACACAGCACACTATAGACAGTATATACTATACACAGCGCACTATAGACAGTATATACTATACACAGCACACTATAGACAGTATACACAGCACACTATAGACAGTATATACTATACACAGCACACTATAGACAGTATATACTATACACAGCGCACTATAGACAGTATACACAGCGCACTATAGACAGTATACACAGCGCACTATAGACAGTATACACAGCGCACTATAGACAGTATACACAGCGCACTATAGACAGTATACACAGCGCACTATAGACAGTATATACTATACACAGCACACTATAGACAGTATATACTATACACAGCACACTATAGACAGTATATACTATACACAGCGCACTATAGACAGTATACACTATACACAGCGCACTATAGACAGTATATACTATACACAGCACACTATAGACAGTATATACTATACACAGCACACTATAGACAGTATATACTATACACAGCGCACTATAGACAGTATATACTATACACAGCACACTATATACAGTATACACAGCACACTATAGACAGTATATACTATACACAGCACACTATAGACAGTATATACTATACACAGCACACTATAGACAGTATATACTATACACAGCACACTATAGACAGTATACACAGCGCACTATAGACAGTATACACAGCGCACTATAGACAGTATACACAGCGCACTATAGACAGTATACACAGCGCACTATAGACAGTATACACTATACACAGCACACTATAGACAGTATATACTATACACAGCACACTATAGACAGTATACACTATACACAGCACACTATAGACAGTATATACTATACACAGCGCACTATAGACAGTATATACTATACACAGCACTCTATAGACAGTATACACAGCACACTATAGACAGTATATACTATACACAGCACACTATAGACAGTATATACTATACACAGCACACTATAGACAGTATACACAGCACACTATAGACAGTATACACAGCGCACTATAGACAGTACACACTATACACAGCGCACTAGAGACAGTATATACTATACACAGCACACTATAGACAGTATATACTATACACAGCACACTATAGACAGTATACACTATACACAGCACACTATAGACAGTATATACTATACACAGCGCACTATAGACAGTATACACAGCACACTATAGACAGTATACACAGCGCACTATAGACAGTACACACTATACACAGCGCACTATAGACAGTATATACTATACACAGCACACTATAGACAGTATATACTATACACAGCACACTATAGACAGTATACACAGCACACTATAGACAGTATACACAGCGCACTATAGACAGTACACACTATACACAGCACACTATAGACAGTATATACTATACACAGCACACTATAGACAGTATACACTATACACAGCGCACTATAGACAGTATATACTATACACAGCACACTATAGACAGTATACACAGCACACTATAGACAGTACACACTATACACAGCACACTATAGACAGTATACACTATACACAGCACACTATAGACAGTATATACTATACACAGCACACTATAGACAGTATACACTATACACAGCGCACTATAGACAGTATACACAGCACACTATAGACAGTACACACTATACACAGCACACTATACACAGTATATACTATACACTGCACACTATAGACAGTATACACAGCGCACTATAGACAGTATACACTATACACAGCGCACTATAGACAGTATATACTATACACAGCGCACTATAGACAGTATATACTATACACAGCGCACTATAGACAGTATATACTATACACAGCACACTATAGACAGTATACACTATACACAGCACACTATAGACAGTATACACTATACACAGCGCACTATAGACAGTATACACAGCGCACTATAGACAGTACACACTATACACAGCACACTATAGACAGTATATACTATACACAGCACACTATAGACAGTATACACAGCACACTATAGACAGTATATACTATACACAGCACACTATAGACAGTATACACTATACACAGCACACTATAGACAGTATACACTATACACAGCACACAATAGACAGTATACACTATACACAGCACACTATAGACAGTATATACTATACACAGCGCACTATAGACAGTATATACTATACACAGCGCACTATAGACAGTATATACTATACACAGCGCACTATAGACAGTATACACTATACACAGCACACTATAGACAGTATACACTATACACAGCACACTATAGACAGTATATACTATACACAGCACACTATAGACAGTATATACTATACACAGCACACTATAGACAGTATACACAGCACACTATAGACAGTATATACTATACACAGCACACTATAGACAGTATATACTATACACAGCACACTATAGACAGTATACACAGCACACTATAGACAGTATACACAGCACACTATAGACAGTATACACAGCACACTATAGACAGTATACACAGCACACTATAGACAGTATACACAGCGCACTATAGACAGTATACACAGCGCACTATAGACAGTACACACTATACACAGCACACTATAGACAGTATATACTATACACAGCACACTATAGACAGTATACACTATACACAGCACACTATAGACAGTATATACTATACACAGCGCACTATAGACAGTATACACTATACACAGCACACTATAGACAGTATACACAGCGCACTATAGACAGTATATACTATACACAGCACACTATAGACAGTATATACTATACACAGCACACTATAGACAGTATATACTATACACAGCACACTATAGACAGTATATACTATACACAGCACACTATAGACAGTATACACTATACACAGCACACTATAGACAGTATACACTATACACAGCGCACTATAGACAGTATACACAGCGCACTATAGACAGTACACACTATACACAGCACACTATAGACAGTATACACTATACACAGCACACTATAGACAGTATATACTATACACAGCGCACTATAGACAGTATATACTATACACAGCACACTATAGACAGTATACACAGCACACTATAGACAGTATATACTATACACAGCACACTATAGACAGTATATACTATACACAGCACACTATAGACAGTATACACAGCGCACTATAGACAGTATACACAGCGCACTATAGACAGTACACACTATACACAGCGCACTAGAGACAGTATATACTATACACAGCACACTATAGACAGTATATACTATACACAGCACACTATAGACAGTATACACTATACACAGCACACTATAGACAGTATATACTATACACAGCGCACTATAGACAGTATACACTATACACAGCGCACTATAGACAGTATATACTATACACAGCACACTATAGACAGTATATACTATACACAGCACACTATAGACAGTATACACAGCACACTATAGACAGTATACACCGCGCACTATAGACAGTACACACTATACACAGCACACTATAGACAGTATATACTATACACAGCACACTATAGACAGTATACACTATACACAGCGCACTATAGACAGTATATACTATACACAGCACACTATAGACAGTATACACAGCACACTATAGACAGTACACACTATACACAGCACACTATAGACAGTATACACTATACACAGCACACTATAGACAGTATATACTATACACAGCACACTATAGACAGTATACACTATACACAGCGCACTATAGACAGTATACACAGCACACTATAGACAGTACACACTATACACAGCACACTATACACAGTATATACTATACACTGCACACTATAGACAGTATACACAGCGCACTATAGACAGTATACACTATACACAGCGCACTATAGACAGTATATACTATACACAGCGCACTATAGACAGTATATACTATACACAGCACACTATAGACAGTATACACAGCACACTATAGACAGTATACACTATACACAGCACACTATAGACAGTATATACTATACACAGCACACTATAGACAGTATACACAGCACACTATAGACAGTATATACTATACACAGCACACTATAGACAGTATATACTATACACAGCACACTATAGACAGTATACACAGCACACTATAGACAGTATACACAGCGTACTATAGACAGTATACACAGCGCACTATAGACAGTACACACTATACACAGCACACTATAGACAGTATATACTATACACAGCACACTATAGACAGTATACACTATACACAGCGCACTATAGACAGTATACACTATACACAGCACACTATAGACAGTATACACTATACACAGCGCACTATAGACAGTACACACTATACACAGCACACTATAGACAGTATACACTATACACAGCGCACTATAGACAGTACACACTATACACAGCACACTATAGACAGTATACACTATACACAGCACACTATAGACAGTATACACAGCACACTATAGACAGTATATACTATACACAGCACACTATAGACAGTATATACTATACACAGCACACTATAGACAGTATACACAGCACACTATAGACAGTATATACTATACACAGCACACTATAGACTATATACTATACACAGCACACTATAGACAGTATACACAGCACACTATAGACAGTATACACAGCACACTATAGACAGTATACACAGCGCACTATAGACAGTATACACAGCGCACTATAGACAGTATACACAGCGCACTATAGACAGTACACACTATACACAGCACACTATAGACAGTATATACTATACACAGCACACTATAGACAGTATACACTATACACAGCACACTATAGACAGTATACACTATACACAGCACACTATAGACAGTATATACTATACACAGCGCACTATAGACAGTATATACTATACACAGCGCACTATAGACAGTATATACTATACACAGCACACTATAGACAGTATATACTATACACAGCACACTATAGACAGTATACACTATACACAGCACACTATAGACAGTATATACTATACACAGCGCACTATAGACAGTATACACTATACACAGCACACTATAGACAGTATATACTATACACAGCGCACTATAGACAGTATACACTATACACAGCGCACTATAGACAGTATACACAGCGCACTATAGACAGTATACACTATACACAGCACACTATAGACAGTATATACTATACACAGCACACTATAGACAGTATATACTATACACAGCACACTATAGACAGTATACACTATACACAGCACACTATAGACAGTATATACTATACACAGCGCACTATAGACAGTATATACTATACACAGCACACTATAGACAGTATATACTATACACAGCGCACTATAGACAGTATACACAGCGCACTATAGACAGTACACACTATACACAGCACACTATAGACAGTATACACAGCACACTATAGACAGTATACACAGCACACTATAGACAGCATACACAGCGCACTATAGACAGTACACACTATACACAGCACACTATAGACAGTATATACTATACACAGCACACTATAGACAGTATACACTATACACAGCACACTATAGACAGTATATACTATACACAGCGCACTATAGACAGTATATACTATACACAGCACACTACAGACAGTATACACAGCACACTATAGACAGTATATACTATACACAGCACACTATAGACAGTATACACAGCGCACTATAGACAGTATACACAGCGCACTATAGACAGTATACACAGCGCACTATAGACAGTATACACAGCGCACTATAGACAGTATACACAGCGCACGATAGACAGTATACACAGCGCACTATAGACAGTATATACTATACACAGCACACTATAGACAGTATATACTATACACAGCACACTATAGACAGTATACACTATACACAGCACACTATAGACAGTATATACTATACACAGCGCACTATAGACAGTATACACTATACACAGCACACTATAGACAGTATATACTATACACAGCGCACTATAGACAGTATATACTATACACAGCGCACTATAGACAGTATATACTATACACAGCACACTATAGACAGTATACACAGCACACTATAGACAGTATATACTATACACAGCACACTATAGACAGTATATACTATACACAGCACACTATAGACAGTCTACACAGCACACTATAGACAGTATATACTATACACAGCACACTATAGACAGTATATACTATACACAGCACACTATAGACAGTATATACTATACACAGCACACTATAGACAGTATACACTATACACAGCACACTATAGACAGTATACACTATACACAGCACACTATAGACAGTATACACTATACACAGCACACTATAGACAGTCTACACAGCACACTATAGACAGTATATACTATACACAGCACACTATAGACAGTATATACTATACACAGCGCACTATAGACAGTATATACTATACACAGCGCACTATAGACAGTATATACTATACACAGCACACTATAGACAGTATACACAGCACACTATAGCCAGTATATACTATACACAGCACACTATAGACAGTATATACTATACACAGCACACTATAGACAGTATATACTATACACAGCACACTATAGACAGTATATACTATACACAGCGCACTATAGACAGTACACACTATACACAGCACACTATAGACAGTATACACTATACACAGCACACTATAGACAGTATACACTATACACAGCACACTATAGACAGTATATACTATACACAGCACACTATAGACAGTATACACAGCACACTATAGACAGTATATACTATACACAGCACACTATAGACAGTATATACTATACACAGCACACTATAGACAGTATACACAGCACACTATAGACAGTATACACAGCGCACTATAGACAGTATACACAGCGCACTATAGACAGTATACACAGCGCACTATAGACAGTATACACAGCGCACTATAGACAGTATACACAGCGCACTATAGACAGTACACACTATACACAGCGCACTATAGACAGTATATACTATACACAGCACACTATAGACAGTATATACTATACACAGCACACTATACACTATACACAGCGCACTATAGACAGTATACACAGCGCACTATAGACAGTACACACTATACACAGCACACTATAGACAGTATATACTATACACAGCACACTATAGACAGTATATACTATACACAGCACACTATAGACAGTATATACTATACACAGCGCACTATAAACAGTATATACTATACACAGCACACTATAGACAGTATATACTATACACTGCACACTATAGACAGTATATACTATACACAGCACACTATAGACAGTATACACTATACACAGCACACTATAGACAGTATACACAGCGCACTATAGACAGTATATACTATACACAGCACACTATAGACAGTATACACAGCGCACTATAGACAGTATATACTATACACAGCACACTATAGACAGTATACACTATACACTGCACACTATAGACAGTATATACTATACACAGCACACTATAGACAGTATACACTATACACAGCACACTATAGACAGTATACACAGCGCACTATAGACAGTATATACTATACACAGCACACTATAGACAGTATACACAGCGCACTATAGACAGTATATACTATACACAGCGCACTATAGACAGTATATACTATACACAGCACACTATAGACAGTATACACTATACACAGCACACTATAGACAGTATATACTATACACAGCGCACTATAGACAGTATACACTGTACACAGCGCACTATAAACAGTATATACTATACACAGCGCACTATAGACAGTATACACTATACACAGCGCACTATAGACAGTACATACTATACACAGCACACTATAGACAGTATATACTATACACAGCACACTATAGACAGTATATACTATACACAGCACACTATAGACAGTATACACAGCGCACTATAGACAGTATATACTATACACAGCACACTATAGACAGTATACACTAAACACAGCACACTATAGACAGTATACACTATACACAGCGCAATATAGACAGTATACACTATACACAGCGCACTATAGACAGTACACACTATACACAGCACACTATAGACAGTATACACTATACACAGCACACTATAGACAGTATATACTATACACAGCACACTATAGACAGTATATACTATACACAGCACACTATAGACAGTATACACAGCACACTATAGACAGTATATACTATACACAGCACACTATAGACAGTATATACTATACACAGCACACTATAGACAGTATACACAGCACACTATAGACAGTATACACAGCACACTATAGACAGTATACACAGCACACTATAGACAGTATACACAGCGCACTATAGACAGTATACACAGCGCACTATAGACAGTATACACAGCGCACTATAGACAGTACACACTATACACAGCACACTATAGACAGTATATACTATACACAGCACACTATAGACAGTATACACTATACACAGCACACTATAGACAGTATATACTATACACAGCGCACTATAGACAGTATACACTATACACAGCACACTATAGACAGTATACACAGCGCACTATAGACAGTATATACTATACACAGCACACTATAGACAGTATACACTATACACAGCACACTATAGACAGTATATACTATACACAGCACACTATAGACAGTATATACTATACACAGCACACTATAGACAGTATACACTATACACAGCACACTATAGACAGTATACACTATACACAGCGCACTATAGACAGTATACACAGCGCACTATAGACAGTACACACTATACACAGCACACTATAGACAGTATACACTATACACAGCACACTATAGACAGTATATACTATACACAGCGCACTATAGACAGTATATACTATACACAGCACACTATAGACAGTATACACAGCACACTATAGACAGTATATACTATACACAGCACACTATAGACAGTATATACTATACACAGCACACTATAGACAGTATACACAGCGCACTATAGACAGTATACACAGCGCACTATAGACAGTACACACTATACACAGCGCACTAGAGACAGTATATACTATACACAGCACACTATAGACAGTATATACTATACACAGCACACTATAGACAGTATACACTATACACAGCACACTATAGACAGTATATACTATACACAGCGCACTATAGACAGTATACACTATACACAGCGCACTATAGACAGTATATACTATACACAGCACACTATAGACAGTATATACTATACACAGCACACTATAGACAGTATACACAGCACACTATAGACAGTATACACCGCGCACTATAGACAGTACACACTATACACAGCACACTATAGACAGTATATACTATACACAGCACACTATAGACAGTATACACTATACACAGCGCACTATAGACAGTATATACTATACACAGCACACTATAGACAGTATACACAGCACACTATAGACAGTACACACTATACACAGCACACTATAGACAGTATACACTATACACAGCACACTATAGACAGTATATACTATACACAGCACACTATAGACAGTATACACTATACACAGCGCACTATAGACAGTATACACAGCACACTATAGACAGTACACACTATACACAGCACACTATACACAGTATATACTATACACTGCACACTATAGACAGTATACACAGCGCACTATAGACAGTATACACTATACACAGCGCACTATAGACAGTATATACTATACACAGCGCACTATAGACAGTATATACTATACACAGCACACTATAGACAGTATACACAGCACACTATAGACAGTATACACTATACACAGCGCACTATAGACAGTATACACAGCGCACTATAGACAGTACACACTATACACAGCACACTATAGACAGTATATACTATACACAGCACACTATAGACAGTATACACAGCACACTATAGACAGTATATACTATACACAGCACACTATAGACAGTATATACTATACACAGCACACTATAGACAGTATACACAGCACACTATAGACAGTATACACAGCGTACTATAGACAGTATACACAGCGCACTATAGACAGTACACACTATACACAGCACACTATAGACAGTATATACTATACACAGCACACTATAGACAGTATACACTATACACAGCGCACTATAGACAGTATACACTATACACAGCACACTATAGACAGTATACACTATACACAGCGCACTATAGACAGTACACACTATACACAGCACACTATAGACAGTATACACTATACACAGCGCACTATAGACAGTACACACTATACACAGCACACTATAGACAGTATACACTATACACAGCACACTATAGACAGTATACACAGCACACTATAGACAGTATATACTATACACAGCACACTATAGACAGTATATACTATACACAGCACACTATAGACAGTATACACAGCACACTATAGACAGTATATACTATACACAGCACACTATAGACTATATACTATACACAGCACACTATAGACAGTATACACAGCACACTATAGACAGTATACACAGCACACTATAGACAGTATACACAGCGCACTATAGACAGTATACACAGCGCACTATAGACAGTATACACAGCGCACTATAGACAGTACACACTATACACAGCACACTATAGACAGTATATACTATACACAGCACACTATAGACAGTATATACTATACACAGCACACTATAGACAGTATACACTATACACAGCACACTATAGACAGTATATACTATACACAGCGCACTATAGACAGTATACACTATACACAGCACACTATAGACAGTATATACTATACACAGCGCACTATAGACAGTATACACTATACACAGCGCACTATAGACAGTATACACAGCGCACTATAGACAGTATACACTATACACAGCACACTATAGACAGTATATACTATACACAGCACACTATAGACAGTATATACTATACACAGCACACTATAGACAGTATACACTATACACAGCACACTATAGACAGTATATACTATACACAGCGCACTATAGACAGTATATACTATACACAGCACACTATAGACAGTATATACTATACACAGCGCACTATAGACAGTATACACAGCGCACTATAGACAGTACACACTATACACAGCACACTATAGACAGTATACACAGCACACTATAGACAGTATACACAGCACACTATAGACAGCATACACAGCGCACTATAGACAGTACACACTATACACAGCACACTATAGACAGTATATACTATACACAGCACACTATAGACAGTATACACAGCACACTATAGACAGTATATACTATACACAGCACACTATAGACAGTATACACAGCGCACTATAGACAGTATACACAGCGCACTATAGACAGTATACACAGCGCACTATAGACAGTATACACAGCGCACTATAGACAGTATACACAGCGCACGATAGACAGTATACACAGCGCACTATAGACAGTATATACTATACACAGCACACTATAGACAGTATACACTATACACAGCACACTATAGACAGTATACACTATACACAGCGCACTATAGACAGTATACACTATACACAGCGCACTATAGACAGTATACACTATACACAGCACACTATAGACAGTATATACTATACACAGCGCACTATAGACAGTATATACTATACACAGCGCACTATAGACAGTATATACTATACACAGCACACTATAGACAGTATACACAGCACACTATAGACAGTATATACTATACACAGCACACTATAGACAGTATATACTATACACAGCACACTATAGACAGTCTACACAGCACACTATAGACAGTATATACTATACACAGCACACTATAGACAGTATATACTATACACAGCACACTATAGACAGTATATACTATACACAGCACACTATAGACAGTATACACTATACACAGCACACTATAGACAGTATACACTATACACAGCACACTATAGACAGTATACACTATACACAGCACACTATAGACAGTATATACTATACACAGCGCACTATAGACAGTATATACTATACACAGCGCACTATAGACAGTATATACTATACACAGCACACTATAGACAGTATACACAGCACACTATAGCCAGTATATACTATACACAGCACACTATAGACAGTATATACTATACACAGCACACTATAGACAGTATATACTATACACAGCACACTATAGACAGTATATACTATACACAGCGCACTATAGACAGTACACACTATACACAGCACACTATAGACAGTATACACTATACACAGCACACTATAGACAGTATACACTATACACAGCACACTATAGACAGTATATACTATACACAGCACACTATAGACAGTATACACAGCACACTATAGACAGTATATACTATACACAGCACACTATAGACAGTATATACTATACACAGCACACTATAGACAGTATACACAGCACACTATAGACAGTATACACAGCGCACTATAGACAGTATACACAGCGCACTATAGACAGTATACACAGCGCACTATAGACAGTATACACAGCGCACTATAGACAGTATACACAGCGCACTATAGACAGTACACACTATACACAGCGCACTATAGACAGTATATACTATACACAGCACACTATAGACAGTATATACTATACACAGCACACTATACACTATACACAGCGCACTATAGACAGTATACACAGCGCACTATAGACAGTACACACTATACACAGCACACTATAGACAGTATATACTATACACAGCACACTATAGACAGTATATACTATACACAGCACACTATAGACAGTATATACTATACACAGCGCACTATAAACAGTATATACTATACACAGCACACTATAGACAGTATATACTATACACTGCACACTATAGACAGTATATACTATACACAGCACACTATAGACAGTATACACTATACACAGCACACTATAGACAGTATACACAGCGCACTATAGACAGTATATACTATACACAGCACACTATAGACAGTATACACTATACACTGCACACTATAGACAGTATATACTATACACAGCACACTATAGACAGTATACACTATACACAGCACACTATAGACAGTATACACAGCGCACTATAGACAGTATATACTATACACAGCACACTATAGACAGTATACACAGCGCACTATAGACAGTATATACTATACACAGCGCACTATAGACAGTATATACTATACACAGCACACTATAGACAGTATACACTATACACAGCACACTATAGACAGTATATACTATACACAGCGCACTATAGACAGTATACACTGTACACAGCGCACTATAAACAGTATATACTATACACAGCGCACTATAGACAGTATACACTATACACAGCGCACTATAGACAGTACATACTATACACAGCACACTATAGACAGTATATACTATACACAGCACACTATAGACAGTATATACTATACACAGCACACTATAGACAGTATACACAGCGCACTATAGACAGTATATACTATACACAGCACACTATAGACAGTATACACTATACACATCACACTATAGACAGTATATACTATACACAGCGCACTATAGACAGTATACACTATACACAGCACACTATAGACAGTATACACTATACACAGCACACTATAGACAGTATACACTATACACAGCGCACTATAGACAGTATATACTATACACAGCACACTATAGACAGTATACACTATACACAGCACACTATAGACAGTATACACAGCGCACTATAGACAGTATACACTATACACAGCGCACTATAGACAGTATACACTATACACAGCACACTATAGACAGTATATACTATACACAGCACACTATAGACAGTATATACTATACACAGCACACTATAGACAGTATATACTATACACAGCACACTATAGACATATACTATACACAGCACACCATAGACAGTATATACTATACACAGCGCACTATAGACAGTATATACTATACACAGCGCACTATAGACAGTATATACTATACACAGCACACTATAGACAGTATATACTATACACAGCACACTATAGACAGTATACACTATACACAGCACACTATAGACAGTATATACTATACACAGCGCACTATAGACAGTATATACTATACACAGCACACTATAGACAGTATATACTATACACAGCACACTATAGACAGTATACACTATACACAGCGCACTATAGACAGTATATACTATACACAGCACACTATAGACAGTATACACTATACACAGCGCACTATAGACAGTATACACTATACACAGAGCACTATAGACAGTATATACTATACACAGCGCACTATAGACAGTATATACTATACACAGCGCACTATAGACAGTATACACTATACACAGCACACTATAGACAGTATATACTATACACAGCGCACTATAGACAGTATATACTATACACAGCACACTATAGACAGTATATACTATACACAGCACACTATAGACAGTATACACTATACACAGCGCACTATAGACAGTATATACTATAGACAGTATACACTATACACAGCGCACTATAGACAGTATATACTATACACAGCACACTATAGACAGTATACACTATACACAGCACACTATAGACAGTATATACTATACACAGCGCACTATAGACAGTATATACTATACACAGCACACTATAGACAGTATATACTATACACAGCACACTATAGACAGTATACACTATACACAGCGCACTATAGACAGTATATACTATACACAGCGCACTATAGACAGTATATACTATACACAGCACACTATAGACAGTATATACTATACACAGCACACTATAGACAGTATACACTATACACAGCGCACTATAGACAGTATATACTATACACAGCACACTATAGACAGTATACACTATACACAGCGCACTATAGACAGTATATACTATACACAGCACACTATAGACAGTATATACTATACACAGCACACTATAGACAGTATACACTATACACAGCGCACTATAGACAGTATATACTATACACAGCACACTATAGACAGTATACACTATACACAGCGCACTATAGACAGTATATACTATACACAGCACACTATAGACAGTATATACTATACACAGCACACTATAGACAGTATACACTATACACAGCGCACTATAGACAGTATACACTATACACAGCGCACTATAGACAGTATATACTATACACAGCACACTATAGACAGTATACACTATACACAGCGCACTATAGACAGTATATACTATACACAGCACACTATAGACAGTATATACTATACACAGCACACTATAGACAGTATACACTATACACAGCGCACTATAGACAGTATATACTATACACAGCACACTATAGACAGTATACACTATACACAGCGCACTATAGACAGTATATACTATACACAGCACACTATAGACAGTATACACTATACACAGCACACTATAGACAGTATATACTATACACAGCACACTATAGACAGTATATACTATACACAGCGCACTATAGACAGTATATACTATACACAGCGCACTATAGACAGTATACACTATACACAGCACACTATAGACAGTATATACTATACACAGCGCACTATAGACAGTATATACTATACACAGCACACTATAGACAGTA
The DNA here is from genome assembly GCF_039654945.1 of Dendrobates tinctorius. NCBI lineage: Eukaryota > Metazoa > Chordata > Amphibia > Anura > Dendrobatidae > Dendrobates > Dendrobates tinctorius. The sequence continues at coordinate 1,365,906 of NW_027361902.1, read as the reverse complement.
TATACTATACACAGCACACTATAGACAGTATACACTATACACAGCGCACTATAGACAGTATATACTATACACAGCGCACTATAGACAGTATACACTATACACAGCGCACTATAGACAGTATATACTATACACAGCGCACTATAGACAGTATACACTATACACAGCACACTATAGACAGTATACACTATACACAGCACACTATAGACAGTATACACTATACACAGCACACTATAGACAGTATATACTATACACTATAGACAGTATACACTATACACAGCGCACTATAGACAGTATACACTATACACAGCGCACTATAGACAGTATATACTATACACAGCGCACTATAGACAGTATATACTATACACAGCGCACTATAGACAGTATATACTATACACAGCACACTATAGACAGTATATACTATACACAGCACACTATAGACAGTATACACAGCGCACTATAGACAGTATACACTATACACAGCACACTATAGACAGTATATACTATACACAGCACACTATAGACAGTATATACTATACACAGCACACTATAGACAGTATATACTATACACAGCACACTATAGACAGTATATACTATACACAGCACACTATAGACAGTATATACTATACACAGCGCACTATAGACAGTATATACTATACACAGCGCACTATAGACAGTATATACTATACACAGCGCACTATAGACAGTATATACTATACACAGCACACTATAGACAGTATACACAGCGCACTATAGACAGTATATACTATACACAGCGCACTATAGACAGTATATACTATACACAGCGCACTATAGACAGTATATACTATACACAGCGCACTATAGACAGTATATACTATACACAGCACACTATAGACAGTATATACTATACACAGCACACTATAGACAGTATACACTATACACAGCACACTATAGACAGTATACACAGCGCACTATAGACAGTATATACTATACACAGCACACTATAGACAGTATACACTATACACAGCACACTATAGACAGTATATACTATACACAGCGCACTATAGACAGTATATACTATACACAGCACACTATAGACAGTATATACTATACACAGCATACTATAGACAGTATATACTATACACAGCGCACTATAGACAGTATATACTATACACAGCACACTATAGACAGTATATACTATACACAGCACACTATAGACAGTATATACTATACACAGCGCACTATAGACAGTATATACTATACACAGCGCACTATAGACAGTATATACTATACACAGCGCACTATAGACAGTATATACTATACACAGCACACTATAGACAGTATACACTATACACAGCGCACTATAGACAGTATACACAGCACACTATAGACAGTATACACTATACACAGCACACTATAGACAGTATATACTATACACAGCGCACTATAGACAGTATATACTATACACAGCACACTATAGACAGTATATACAATACACAGCGCACTATAGACAGTATATACTATACACAGCACACTATAGACAGTATATACTATACACAGCACACTATAGACAGTATATACTATACACAGCGCACTATAGACAGTATACACTATACACAGCGCACTATAGACAGTATATACTATACACAGCGCACTATAGACAGTATATACTATACACAGCACACTATAGACAGTATACACAGCGCACTATAGACAGTATACACTATACACAGCACACTATAGACAGTATATACTATACACAGCACACTATAGACAGTATATACTATACACAGCACACTATAGACAGTATATACTATACACAGCACACTATAGACAGTATATACTATACACAGCACACTATAGACAGTATATACTATACACTATAGACAGTATACACAGCGCACTATAGACAGTATATACTATACACAGCACACTATAGACAGTATACACTATACACAGCACACTATAGACAGTATACACTATACACAGCACACTATAGACAGTATACACTATACACAGCACACTATAGACAGTATACACTATACACAGCACACTATAGACAGTATACACTATACACAGCACACTATAGACAGTATATACTATACACAGCACACTATAGACAGTATATACTATACACAGCACACTATAGACAGTATATACTATACACAGCACACTATAGACAGTATATACTATACACTATAGACAGTATACACAGCGCACTATAGACAGTATATACTATACACAGCACACTATAGACAGTATACACTATACACAGCACACTATAGACAGTATACACTATACACAGCACACTATAGACAGTATACACTATACACAGCGCACTATAGACAGTATACACTATACACAGCACACTATAGACAGTATACACTATACACAGCACACTATAGACAGTATATACTATACACAGCATACTATAGACAGTATATACTATACACAGCGCACTATAGACAGTATATACTATACACAGCACACTATAGACAGTATATACTATACACAGCACACTATAGACAGTATATACTATACACAGCACACTATAGACAGTATATACTATACACAGCACACTATAGACAGTATATACTATACACAGCATACTATAGACAGTATATACTATACACAGCGCACTATAGACAGTATATACTATACACAGCATACTATAGACAGTATATACTATACACAGCACACTATAGACAGTATATACTATACACAGCACACTATAGACAGTATATACTATACACTATAGACAGTATACACAGCGCACTATAGACAGTATATACTATACACAGCACACTATAGACAGTATACACTATACACAGCACACTATAGACAGTATACACTATACACAGCACACTATAGACAGTATACACTATACACAGCACACTATAGACAGTATACACTATACACAGCACACTATAGACAGTATACACTATACACAGCACACTATAGACAGTATATACTATAAACAGCACACTATAGACAGTATATACTATACACAGCACACTATAGACAGTATATACTATACACTATAGACAGTATACACAGCGCACTATAGACAGTATATACTATACACAGCACACTATAGACAGTATACACTATACACAGCACACTATAGACAGTATACACTATACACAGCACACTATAGACAGTATACACTATACACAGCGCACTATAGACAGTATACACTATACACAGCACACTATAGACAGTATACACTATACACAGCACACTATAGACAGTATATACTATACACAGCATACTATAGACAGTATATACTATACACAGCGCACTATAGACAGTATATACTATACACAGCACACTATAGACAGTATATACTATACACAGCACACTATAGACAGTATATACTATACACAGCACACTATAGACAGTATATACTATACACAGCACACTATAGACAGTATATACTATACACAGCATACTATAGACAGTATATACTATACACAGCGCACTATAGACAGTATATACTATACACAGCACACTATAGACAGTATATACTATACACAGCACACTATAGACAGTATATACTATACACAGCACACTATAGACAGTATATACTATACACAGCACACTATACACAGTATATACTATACACAGCACACTATAGACAGTATATACTATACACAGCATACTATAGACAGTATATACTATACACAGCGCACTATAGACAGTATATACTATACACAGCACACTATAGACAGTATATACTATACACTGCACACTATACACAGTATATACTATACACTGCACACTATAGACAGTATATACTATACACTGCACACTATACACAGTATATACTATACACTGCACACTATAGACAGTATACACAGCGCACTATAGACAGTATACACTATACACAGCGCACTATAGACAGTATATACTATACACAGCGCACTATAGACAGTATACACTATACACAGCGCACTATAGACAGTATATACTATACACAGCACACTATAGACAGTATATACTATACACAGCACACTATAGACAGTATACACTATACACAGCACACTATAGACAGTATATACTATACACAGCGCACTATAGACAGTATATACTATACACAGCACACTATAGACAGTATATACTATACACAGCGCACTATAGACAGTATATACTATACACAGCACACTATAGACAGTATACACAGCACACTATAGACAGTATACACTATACACAGCGCACTATAGACAGTATATACTATACACAGCGCACTATAGACAGTATATACTATACACAGCACACTATAGACAGTATATACTATACACAGCACACTATAGACAGTATATACTATACACAGCACACTATAGACAGTATATACTATACACAGCACACTATAGACAGTATACACTATACACAGCACACTATAGACAGTATATACTATACACAGCACACTATAGACAGTATACACTATACACAGCACACTATAGACAGTATACACTATACACAGCGCACTATAGACAGTATATACTATACACAGCGCACTATAGACAGTATATACTATACACAGCGCACTATAGACAGTATACACTATACACAGCACACTATAGACAGTATATACTATACACAGCGCACTATAGACAGTATACACTATACACAGCACACTATAGACAGTATATACTATACACAGCACACTATAGACAGTATATACTATACACAGCACACTATAGACAGTATACACTATACACAGCGCACTATAGACAGTATACACTATACACAGCACACTATAGACAGTATACACTATACACAGCACACACTATACACAGCACACTATAGACAGTATACACTATACACAGCACACTATAGACAGTATACACTATACACAGCGCACTATAGACAGTATACACTATACACAGCGCACTATAGACAGTATATACTATACACAGCGCACTATAGACAGTATATACTATACACAGCGCACTATAGACAGTATATACTATACACAGCGCACTATAGACAGTATATACTATACACAGCACACTATAGACAGTATATACTATACACAGCGCACTATAGACAGTATACACTATACACAGCACACTATACACAGTATATACTATACACAGCACACTATAGACAGTACACACTATACACAGCACACTATAGACAGTATACACTATACACAGCACACTATAGACAGTATATACTATACACAGCACACTATAGACAGTATACACTATACACAGCGCACTATAGACAGTATACACTATACACAGCACACTATAGACAGTATATACTATACACAGCACACTATAGACAGTATACACTATACACAGCACACTATAGACAGTATACACTATACACAGCACACTATAGACAGTATACACAGCACACTATAGACAGTACACACTATACACAGCACACTATAGACAGTATACACAGCGCACTATAGACAGTATACACTATACACAGCACACTATAGACAGTATATACTATACACAGCACACTATAGACAGTACACACTATACACAGCACACTATAGACAGTATACACAGCGCACTATAGACAGTATACACTATACACAGCACACTATAGACAGTATATACTATACACAGCACACTATAGACAGTATATACTATACACAGCACACTATAGACAGTATACACTATACACAGCACACTATAGACAGTATATACTATACACAGCACACTATAGACAGTATATACTATACACAGCACACTATAGACAGTATACACTATACACAGCGCACTATAGACAGTATACACTATACACAGAGCACTATAGACAGTATACACTATACACAGCGCACTATAGACAGTATATACTATACACAGCGCACTATAGACAGTATATACTATACACAGCACACTATAGACAGTATATACTATACACAGCACACTATAGACAGTATATACTATACACAGCACACTATAGACAGTATACACTATACACAGCACACTATAGACAGTATATACTATACACAGCACACTATAGACAGTATACACTATACACAGCACACTATAGACAGTATACACAGCACACTATAGACAGTATATACTATACACAGCACACTATAGACAGTATATACTATACACAGCGCACTATAGACAGTATATACTATACACAGCGCACTATAGACAGTATATACTATACACAGCGCACTATAGACAGTATATACTATACACAGCGCACTATAGACAGTATACACTATACACAGCGCACTATAGACAGTATACACTATACACAGCGCACTATAGACAGTATACACTATACACAGCGCACTATAGACAGTATATACTATACACAGCGCACTATAGACAGTATACACTATACACAGCACACTATAGACAGTATACACTATACACAGCACACTATAGACAGTATATACTATACACAGCACACTATAGACAGTATATACTATACACAGCGCACTATATACAGTATATACTATACACAGCGCACTATAGACAGTATATACTATACACAGCGCACTATAGACAGTATATACTATACACAGCACACTATAGACAGTATACACTATACACAGCACACTATAGACAGTATATACTATACACAGCACACTATAGACAGTATACACTATACACAGCGCACTATAGACAGTATATACTATACACAGCGCACTATAGACAGTATATACTATACACAGCGCACTATAGACAGTATATACTATACACAGCACACTATAGACAGTATACACTATACACAGCGCACTATAGACAGTATATACTATACACAGCACACTATAGACAGTATACACTATACACAGCACACTATAGACAGTATATACTATACACAGCACACTATAGACAGTATACACTATACACAGCGCACTATAGACAGTATACACTATACACAGCGCACTATAGACAGTATATACTATACACAGCGCACTATAGACAGTATATACTATACACAGCGCACTATAGACAGTATATACTATACACAGCACACTATAGACAGTATACACTATACACAGCGCACTATAGACAGTATATACTATACACAGCGCACTATAGACAGTATATACTATACACAGCGCACTATAGACAGTATATACTATACACAGCGCACTATAGACAGTATATACTATACACAGTGCACTATAGACAGTATACACTATACACAGCGCACTATAGACAGTATATACTATACACAGCACACTATAGACAGTATATACTATACACAGCGCACTATAGACAGTATACACTATACACAGCGCACTATAGACAGTATACACTATACACAGCGCACTATAGACAGTATATACTATACACAGCGCACTATAGACAGTATATACTATACACAGCGCACTATAGACAGTATACACTATACACAGCGCACTATAGACAGTATATACTATACACAGCGCACTATAGACAGTATATACTATACACAGCACACTATAGACAGTATATACTATACACAGCGCACTATAGACAGTATATACTATACACAGCGCACTATAGACAGTATATACTATACACAGCACACTATAGACAGTATATACTATACACAGCACACTATAGACAGTATACACTATACACAGCACACTATAGACAGTATATACTATACACAGCACACTATAGACAGTATATACTATACACAGCACACTATAGACAGTATATACTATACACAGCGCACTATAGACAGTATACACTATACACAGCACACTATAGACAGTATATACTATACACAGCACACTATAGACAGTATACACTATACACAGCACACTATAGACAGTATATACTATACACAGCACACTATAGACAGTATACACTATACACAGCACACTATAGACAGTATACACTATACACAGCGCACTATAGACAGTATATACTATACACAGCACACTATAGACAGTATATACTATACACAGCACACTATAGACAGTATATACTATACACAGCGCACTATAGACAGTATACACTATACACAGCACACTATAGACAGTATATACTATACACAACACACTATAGACAGTATATACTATACACAGCGCACTATAGACAGTATATACTATACACAGCACACTATAGACAGTATACACTATACACAGCGCACTATAGACAGTATACACTATACACAGCACACTATAGACAGTATATACTATACACAGCGCACTATAGACAGTATACACTATACACAGCACACTATAGACAGTATACACTATACACAGCACACTATAGACAGTATATACTATACACAGCACACTATATACAGTATACACTATACACAGCACACTATAGACAGTATATACAGGGTATAGAGAGTCATGTACAGTCAGCACTCACTTCTCCTGGGGGCGGCCATGTTTGGAGGATCACTCCAGCTTGTTGCTGGTCACATGACATGGTCTCCGCCCCTTTAAACAAGTTTCAGCTGTTAACCCTGTGTGTGCTGCCTGTCTCTGACTGATCCTTCCTCTCCTCTCAGCCTCAGAACTAGTGATCACTAGAGATCAGCGACTTTGCCTTTTTTCGGGTTGAATGAGCGTACCCCAGAACCAGCTGCTGCAGGACCTCCACCGACCACTCGCACGTGGAGAAACCTTCAGAAAGTTGTGGGACGCAGGGTGTGCCACAGTCCGCGCTGCCGAGAGTCACCAATCACCTGGGATGTTGTAGCAGTGTCCTCCTTCATTTCCTCCTACGCGTTTCGGCTCCTTCCTGGCCCCTTCCTCAGGGATATTACATCAGCCGTAGGAGCAGGGAATGTATAGCCCCTTCCATTAGCAGTTATGGGGGTGTTCTGTTTACATGTGATGTCATAATGGTCATCACTGGGGGAGGGGCAGCATTTTGGGCGGAATTTCACATAAATAGCATAATAAAACAAGAAAATGGTCCAAAACACTTGCTAAAATATACATAAAAATCTTACAAACAGAATGATGTAAAAATTTCATGAAAAATGCAGCAGAAACGTTGCTAAAATATCCAGATTATCACTGCAGAAAAAATGCTTTATAAACCCGATGTCACCCGACTTTCAGGGTAGTAGAACTCATGGAGTCGCGGGTTTCAGTGTTTTCTCTTGTGACTGGTGGTGAGCGCCAGCGTCTCACCGGTATCAGAGCCGTTGGATCGACGGTTCCATAAACTGCTTTTTCATGACAATATCCTGTTAAATATATGGTTCTGTGATTGCTATAAAAGAATTGTTATGAAAAATTAGAAAAGAAATATGTCAAAAATATTATTATTATGTTGACAAACAATCTTCTTTATTTTTGTTTTAGGAGGGGAGCAAAGAGTGGTGCTGCTATTAAAATAAACTTCATAAAATATAAACCAGATTATTCCTAAGATCAACTGTTCTTAAAAATTTTCATTTTCATTTTATTTTAATTATTTATTGTCAATAAAAAAATATCTAAAAAATTGTATTAAAACTATTAAAAATGGCTTAAAAACTGTGTTTCTCATCTTCCGTGTGTTTATGGTCCTATTATATATATTGGCTGTGGTGGTATCACCCATAGATCGTGTGTCTGTGGGTGCAGCCAACCTCGGTTCTAATACCCAGGAAGATCACAGGTCTCCATACAGGCGCAAGCAAGATAGCGTGAAGGACAATGAGGAGAACTTACCCGCCACCAGAAAAACCAACTTAAGATCTAATGAGCAGCTATATGGATTTGGCTTGTTTTTTTCTGGTTATTGAAGATAGCATATGAATATCAACACCGACATAAAATCGAATGAATAGCTATTTGAACTTTCTGTTTTTTCTGATGGCGTGTATTTTCTCCTCTTTCTCCTTTATGCTATATTAGAAAACATTTTTTCTGCAGTGATAATCTGGATATTTTAGCAACGTTTCTGCTGCATTTTTCATGAAATTTTTTTCATCATTCTGTTTGTAAGATTTTTATGTATATTTTAGCAAGTGTTTTGGACCATTTTTTTGTTTTATTATGCTATTTATGTGAAATTCCGCCAAAAATGCTGCCCCTCCCCCAGTGATGACCATTATGACATCACATGTAAACAGAACACACCCATAATTGTTAATGTAAGGGGCTATAAATTCCCTGCTCCTATGACTGATGTAATATCCCTGAGGAAGGTGCCAGGAAGGGCGCCGAAACGCGTAGGAGGAAATAAAGGAGTACACTGCTACAACATCTTGCATCCCAGGTGATTTGTGAATCTCGGCAGCGCGGACTGCAACACACCCTGCTTCCCACAACTTTCTGTACCCAACTAAGGCTCAGAGGCCCCAGCAGCAACGTGTGGCAGCCAGAAGGAAAAGGCTACGGCTGCCTGCCATATGAGAAAGTTCCAAAAGAGAGTCAACGGAGGGAACTTCATGGAACTCAGCACTGCGAGTACCTCAGATAAGCGCTAGAGCGGAGGCCACACTACCTATCTGCAGAGAGAGAATTCCAAATTGGCTTCCAGGCTGACCAACTCCTTCTCCATCTGTACTCTGGGTCCTGGACGGCACTTACCAAGTACAGGTAAAGGAACTGTGTGACGGGGTATACGACAGAGCAAGAAGGGACAACAGGCCGAGGGACGATCCAACGAGATTTATTAAGGCAGGGAGCATACAACATCAAATATCCATAATGTCCTTGGAGTCCATGAGAAGTCCACAATAAGTCCACACAATGGAAACAAATCCGGGCACCTCACGATAGTCCTTGTGCCAGATGCGATAACAATAATCCTTGAAATAGTCCACAGGATTCCACACAATCCCACGGACGTCACGAGCTGGCCTCAACTCAGTTCGTGACTCCTTCCACCTCCGCACTCAAATCACAACTGATCTTGAAAGAAGAATGCATTGTCAGGGCTCCTGGGATCAGCCCATCTGAAGGGGGGTAGGGGGGGTCACACCTACTATTCAATGGTTTGGTCCATCAGAAGATTCTAGAAATGTAAGGGCTTCACTGAGTCTACAGGATGTGTATTGTAGGTTATCTTCTGCTTAGGAAAACAATAGCCACAGTTCCACTAGCTGTTGACACAAGCCTAAATTAGATTATGGTCCAGGTACATCACAAGACATTGCAAAGTATTGGGGGAAGGAGACATGGTTAATTTACAGCAAACACAACCAGAGGAAAGTTAAATGACATATTATACAAAATACAGGACAGGGCAAGACTGCAAATCATGACAATCCCTTCCCCTCCCAATTTGTGTACGTACTAGGGACCTCTACAGGTCACTGGTTAAGTACACACAGGCATGGCTGACAGGACTCAGGGCTCCTCCTGCCTGGACAGTCCATCTGCATTTTGGTGTTGGCTGCCTCTTCTATACTGTATGGTAAAGTTATAGGGTGCAGAGCCAGGCTCCATCGTAGTAAGCGTCCATTGTCCCCAGAGACTCTGTTCAGCCAGGTGAGGGGATTGTGATCAGTAACCACAGTGAATTCTCGTCCATACAGATACGGCCTTAGTTTCCTAAGGGCCCACACTACAGCCAGACATTCTTTTTCGACAGTTGCATAGGCCACTTCTCGCTCCAGCAGTTTCCTGCTAAGGTAGGCAATGGGGTGCTCGTCCCCAGCTGCATTCACCTGGCTGAGTACAGCTCCCAGTCCATAAGCAGAGGCGTCCGTCTGCACAATGAATCTCCTCTTGTAATCTGGAGCAGCCAGATTAAAAGCCAGTTAAAAGCCTCATCACAGGCTGGAGTTCAGATCACCAGCCGGGGCATCGTTTTCTTGGTCAGGTCAGTAAGAGGCTTGGCCACAGTGCTGAAATGCGAAACAAATTTTCGGTAATAACTGGCAGTGCCCAAAAAAGCCATAACTTGTTTCTTAGTTTGGGGCACAGGCCAGTCTCTAATAGCCTGGATTTTGGCAGGTTCAGGACGGAGCTTTCCTCCTCCTACTCTATGCCCTAGGTACTGGACTTCACCCATCCCCAATTGGCATTTATCGAGTCGAATGGTTAGGCCGGCTGCAAGAATCAGGTCAAGAATAATGGCTACTTGATTCAGATGTTCCTCCCACGTCTGGCTGAAGATGTCGATATCATCCAAGTAGGCACAAGCAAAGTCACCACATCCCCGGAGGATCTGGTCCACCATTCTCTGCAAGGTTGCCGGGGCATTCTTCATTCCAAAAGGCATGCTTAGAAATTCATACAGACCAAAGGGGGTTATAAAAGCGGACCGTTCTCTCCCTTCCTCCGTGAGCGGGATTTGCCAGTATCCCTTACTGAGATCCAAGGTAGTGACATATCAGGACCCAGCCAGTCGGTCTAGAAGTTCGTCAATACGGGGCATTGGGTAAGGATCGCTGACGGTATGGTCGTTGATAGTCCACACAAAATCGAGTACTCCCATCCTTCTTGGGTACTAACACCACAGGAGAGGCCCAAGGGCTATGGGAGACCTGGATTTCCCCAAGCTGTAACATCTCCTCCAGTTCGTGCTGCATGGTGTTTCGAACAGATTCAGGTACCCGGTAAGGAGCCTGTTGTATGGGACGGATACCCTGAGTGTCCACATGATGTTGGGTGACGGTGGTTAGTCCTGGTTGGGATGAGAAAGCAGCCCGTCTCTGTTGAAGCACTCCCAGCATCTGTTTTTTCTGCAAGGAATCCAGGTGATCTCCCAGAGGAACCTGTTCCACAGTGGATGGGGCTCTCGCTGCTTCCACGAGATCAGGTAGGGAGTCCTCATCCTCTTGACCGTCTTCTGAAGCTAGCCGACAGCTTGCTATCATTGGAAGGTTCCGGTCATGGTACTCCTTAATCATATTCACATGGACAGTCTTTTGTCTTAGCCCCTGATCATCTAAAGCAAGAAGATAATTAGTATCATTTAGTTTTCTGAGAACCCGGAAGGGACCCTCCCATGTTGTCTGCAGTTTATTCTGCCGATGGGGAACAATCATTAAGACCTGTTGTCCTTCTACAAACTCCCGATAGCGTGCTTTACGGTCATACCATGTCTTCTGTCTGGTTTGAGCCATCCGCACATGACTCTGGGCTAAACTAGCGAGTTGAGCCAGGGTTTCTCGCAGCTTTAGGACATAAGGGACAACAGGGGCTCCTGTATCTTCAACTTGTCCCTCCCAATATTCTTTTAGCAGGGTTAAGGGTCCTCGGACCTTTCTTCCATAGAGTAGTTCAAAGGGGGAGAACCCGGTGGACTCCTGGGGAACTTCCCGATAGGCAAACAAGAGATGGGGTAGGTACTTCTCCCAGTTTGAATCTCTGTCAGTGAAGGCCCTCAGCATATTCTTCAGAGTGCCATTGAATCGTTCACAAAGTCCATTTGTTTGGGGATGATACGGGGTCGTTCGGATCGCTCTTACTCCACAGGTGCGCCACAGACACTGGACAAGCTCTGACATGAACTGGGAGCCTTGGTCTGACAAGATCTCACTGGGGAATCCTACTCTGGTGAAAATGGTAACCAGGGCCTCGGCCACCTTGGCTGCAGAAATACTTGACAAGGCCACAGCTTCTGGATATCGGGTGGCATAGTCCACAACAGTGAGGATGTACTGCTTTCCAGATTTACTTGGTTTAGCCAGAGGTCCAATGATATTGACAGCTACTCTTTGAAAGGGTTCTTCTATTATAGGGAGCGGTTGCAGGGGTGCCTTTGGGTGATCTCCGGGTCGCCCTCTACGCTGACATATGTCGCAAGTTCGGCAGAAATGCACTACGGCTTGGGAAATCCCAGGCCAATAGAAAGATTGAGTCAATCGTCTCTTTGCAGGTTTTGCCTTGATGGCCAGCAGTAGGAATGTCATGAGCAAGGTGTAATAGGGGAATTCTGTATTTCTGAGGAACAATCAGCTGTTTGCTATAAGTCCAGGGCTTATCTAGGGAGTCAGCATTGGTAACCCGATACAGAAGACCAATTTCTCTGATAATTGTTTCCCGTTCTCCCCCAACTGCGCTATCTCAGCTCAAGCTCTAAAACTAGCTAGGGTGGGGTCAATATCTACCTCTTGTCCAAACTGAACTTTATCCCAAGTAACACTCACATTGTCCCCACAAAAACCACTCACCGGCTGTGACGGCAGTTCTGGTGGCCTTATTTCCATGGATGGGTTGTACACGTCCACATTAGCTGCTCTCTTGGCTTGACTTCTGGTTACCGCACCGACAAAGTGGCAATGAAGATTTCCCACATCATTTCCTAGAAGAACGTCTGCAGGGACTGAATCCAGCTCTTCTCCTGGTGAGGGTGTCTGTAGATAATGAACAGGCAAAGGCGGTTTGTAGCTGTCCTGCCTCCGAACACCTGGACATTGGAATTGCAGATGCCCAGGCTGTCCACATCTATAACATCTGCGCTCTGGGATGCTTCCTCCACGTCGTAGTCCCGAAGGTGGAGCAGGAGTAATGCGAGGCACAGTCACACGAAGGTCACCATGAGTTAATTGTCTAGTGAGATGGTGAATATTGGAGGCCGAAGGACCAGGGGCCGCCAGCGTTGGGGGGCTGGTAGTTTTTTTCTTACTGAGTAGTAGCTTTTTCCACTGAGGCTTGATGGTGAGAGCCTCATCAGCTAGAGCTGCAGCTTCCTCCACAGTGGCTGGTCTCCTTTCACACACCCATTCCCGGATCTCAGCGGGGCACTTGAAGTAAAACTGCTCTTTTAGGATGACTTGGAGGAAGGTCTCCCAAGTTAAGTCCTCCTCTCCCTCCAGCCAGCGATTACATATTTGTTTGAGTCTGTGGGCATACATCTTGAAGGACACTTCCTCATCACAGGCTAAAGTACGGAACTGGGTCCTGTAAGTGTCTGGGGTCACAGCATGATGTTCTAGAATAGTCTGTTTAATCTCCGCATACTCACAGTTCCACCGAGGGTCCATAGCTCTATAGGCTACGGCAGCTCCACCCTCTAAGAGCCCCACCAGACGTCGGACTCGCTCCCTTTCCGGGACTTCCATTAATCGACACTGATGCTCAAAGTCCTGGAAGAAGCCCTCAATGTCACCTGAAGCCTCATTAAACAGCTTGAAGTCTTTGCGGGACACTCTGGGGAGTTCCCTCATGGTGGGTGCTGGGGTTACAGTCTGTCTGGAGCTTCTAGCTGCTTCCACAGCGAGCTGCCTCTCCAGCAATGCCCTCTCTTGAGCTCTATGAATGGCCTCGCTCTTATCTTCTATGGTAGCATTTTCTCCCAGCAATGCCATCTGCCTCTCCAGCAATGCCCTCTCCTTAGCTCCGCGCATGACCTCTTATCTTCTATGGTAGCCTCTTCTCCCAGCAATGCCAACTCTTCCTCATGCCACACAACCCACTGACTTTTTTGGGTATTTACCTCCGGCTGCAGTCTTTCCTCCGTTTGCTGTGGGGATTGTGACGGGAGTATTCTCCAGAGCAAGGAGGGACAACAGGCCTGGGAATAATCCAACAGATTTATTGACCAAAAAAACAGGAACAACACGAAGGTAATTTGCAGAGTCCCAAAATAAGTCCACAGGAAACTGATTCGGGGGCACCTCCCGACAATCCTTGTGCCAGATCACAAAACCATAGTCCTTTAAGAGTCCCAGAAATCCACCACGATCACACAGAGGCCGAAGCTTCCTCAGACAGCCTCGTCCTTCTCTTTTAGCATCCAACTCACATCTGATCTTAAAGCAAGAATGTATTGTCAGGGCTCCTGGGATCAGTCCATCTGAAGGGGGGTAGGGGTCACACCTACTATTCAATGGTTTGGTCCATCAGAAGATTCTAGAAATGTAAGGGCTCCACTTAGTCTACAGGATGTGTATTGTAGGTTATCTTCTGCTTAGGAAAACAATAGCCAAAGTTCCACTAGCTGTTGACACAAGCCTAAATTAGATTATGGTCCAGGTACATCACAAGACATTGCAAGTATTGGGGGAAGGAGACATGGTTAATTTACAGCAAATGAACCAGAGGAAAGTTAAATGACATATTATACAAAATACAGGACAGGGCAAGACTGCAAATCATGACAATCCCTTCCCCTCCCAATTTGTGTACGTACTAGGGACCTCTACAGGTCACTGGTTAAGTACACACAGGCATGGCTGACAGGACTCAGGGCTCCTCTTGCCTGGACAGTCCATCTGCATTTTGGTGTTGGCTGCCTCTTCTATACTGTATGGTAAAGTTATAGGGCTGCAGTGCCAGGCTCCATCGTAGTAAGCGTCCATTGTCCCCAGAGACTCTGTTCAGCCAGGTGAGGGGATTGTGATCAGTAATGACAGTGAATTCTCGTCCATACAGATACGGCCTTAGTTTCCTAAGGGCCCACACTACAGCCAGACATTCTTTTTCAACAGTTGCATAGGCCACTTCTCGGTCCAGCAGTTTCCGGCTGAGGTAGGCAATGGGGTGCTCGTCCCCAGCTGCATTCACCTGGCTGAGGACAGCTCCCAGTCCATAAGCAGAGGCGTCCGTCTGCACAATGAATCTCCTCTTGTAGTCTGGAGCAGCCAGAACAGGGTCACAGACCAGAGCGTCCTTCAGCTGGTTAAAAGCCTCATCACAGGCTGGAGTCCAGATCACCAGCCGGGGCATCGTTTTCTTGGTCAGGTCGGTAAGAGGCTTGGCCACAGTGCTGAAATGAGAAACAAATTTTCGGTAATAACTGGCAGTGCCCAAAAAAGCCATAACTTGTTTCTTAGTTTGGGGTACAGGCCAGTCTCTAATAGCCTGGATTTTGGCAGGTTCGGGACGGAGCTTCCCTCCTCCTACTCTATGCCCTAGGTACTGGACTTCACCCATCCCCAATTGGCATTTATCTGGTCGAATGGTTAGGCCTGCTGCAAGAAGCAGGTCAAGAATAACGGCTACTTGGTTCAGATGTTCCTCCCACGTCTGGCTGAAGATAGCGATATCATCCAAGTAGGCACAAGCAAAGTCACCACATCCCCGGAGGATCTGGTCCACCATTCTCTGGAAGGTGGCCGGGGCATTCTTCATTCCAAAGGGCATATTTAGGAATTCATACAGACCAAAGGGGGTTATAAAAGCGGACCGTTCTCTCCCCTCCTCCGTCAGAGGGATTTGCCAGTATCCCTTACTGAGATCAAAGATAGTGACATATCGGGATCCAGCCAGTCGGTCTAGAAGTTCGTCAATACGAGGCATTGGGTAAGGATCACTGACGGTATGGTCGTTTAGTCGTCGATAGTCCACACAAAATCGAGTACTCCCATCCTTCTTGGGTACTAACACCACAGGAGAGGCCCAAGGGCTATGGGAGGCCTGGATTACCTCAAGCTGTAGCATCTCCTCCAGTTCGTGCTGCATGGTGTTTCGAACTGATTCAGGTACCCGGTAAGGAGCCTGTTGTATGGGACGGATGCCCTGAGTGTCCACATGATGTTGGGTGACGGTGGTTCGACCTGGTTGGGATGAGAAAGCAGCACGTCTCTGTTGAAGCACTCCCAGCATCTGGTTTTTCTGTAAGGAATCCAGGTGATCTCCCAGAGGAACCTGTTCCACAGTGGATGGGGCTCTCGCTGCTTCCACAAGATCAGGTAGGGAGTCCTCATCCTCTTGACCGTCCTCTGAAGCTAGCCGACAGCTTGCTATCATTGGAAGGGTCCGGTCATGGTACTCCTTAATCATATTCACATGGACAGTCTTTTGTCTTAGCCCCTGATCATCTAAAGCAAGAAGGTAATTGGTGTCATTCAGTTTTCTGAGAACCCGGAAGGGACCCTCCCATGTTGTCTGCAGTTTATTCTGCCGATGGGGAACAATCATTAAGACCTGTTGTCCTTCTACAAACTCCCGGTAGCGTGCTTTACGGTCATACCATGTCTTCTGTCTGGTTTGAGCCATCCGCACATGACTCTGGGCAAAACTAGCAAGTTGGGCCAGGGTTTCTCGCAGCTTTAGGACATAAGGGACAACAGGGGCCCCTGTATCTTCAACTTGCCCCTCCCAGTATTCCTTGAGCAGGGTTAAGGGTCCTCGGACCTTTCTTCCAAAGAGTAGTTCAAAGGGGGAGAACCCAGTGGACTCCTGGGGAACTTCCCGATAGGCAAACAAGAGATGGGGTAGGTACTTCTCCCAGTTTGAATCTCTGTCAGTGAAGGCCCTCAGCATATTCTTCAGAGTGCCATTAAATCGTTCACAAAGTCCATTTGTTTGGGGATGATACGGGGTCGTGCGGATCGCTCGTACTCCACAGGTGCGCCACAGACACTGGACCAGCTCTGACATGAACTGGGAGCCTTGGTCCGACAAGATCTCACTGGGAAATCCTACTCTGGTGAAAATGGTAACCAGGGCCTCGGCCACCTTGGCTGCAGAAATACTTGACAAGGCCACCGCTTCTGGATATCGGGTGGCATAGTCCACAACAGTGAGAATGTACTGCTTTCCAGATTTACTTGGTTTAGCCAGAGGTCCAATGATATCAACAGCTACTCTTTGAAAGGGTTCTTCTATTATAGGGAGCGGTTGCAGGGGTGCCTTTGGGTGATCTCCGGGTCGCCCTCTACGCTGACATATGTCGCAAGTTCGGCAGAAATGCGCCACTGCTTGGGAAATCCCAGGCCAATAGAAAGATTGAGTCAATCGCCTCTCGGTGCGGGTTTTGCCTTGATGGCCAGCAGTAGGAATATCATGAGCAAGGTGTAATAGGGGAATTCTGTATTTCTGAGGAACAATCAGCTGTTTGCTATAAGTCCAGGGCTTATCTAGGGAGTCGGCATTGGTAACCCGATACAGAAGTCCATTTTCTCTGATAATTCTTTCTCCATTCTCCCCTAGCTGCCCTATTTCAGCTCGAGCTCTAAAACTAGCTAGGGTGGGGTCAGTCTCCACTTCTTGTCTAAACTGAACTTTATCCCAGGTAACATTCATATTATCCCCACAAGAAGAATCACTCACCGGCTGTGACGGCAGTTCTGGTGGCCTCATTTCCATGGATGGGTTGTACACGTCCACATTGGCTGCTCTCTTGGCTTGACTTCGGGTTACCGCACCGACAAAGTGGCAATGAAGATTCCCCACATCATTTCCTAGAAGAACGTCTGCAGGGAGGCCGCTCATCACACCGACCATGCATTGTTTGGCCCCAAAGCCATAATCCAGGGTCACACTCGCTCTTGGAATATATCTCTGGGTACCTCCAGCCAATTCAATGGCAATTCCTGGTCCCTTTTGAATTGCTTCTGGTTGAATTACTCGGGGATCGGCTATGGTGAGAAAAGCCCCAGTGTCACGGAAGCCAACAACTTTTTGACCATCCAGCACGACCTCCTGTAGATGTTTGTGCTGAAGATCAGAAGAACAGGTGGCTGGGGCTCGCACCCCATAGACTCCAGGTAGGGAAGCCAGGATATCAGAGTCACTTGGCAAGTCATCAGGCACTGAATCCATCTCTTCTCCAGGTGAGGGGGTCTGTAGATAATGAACAGGCAAAGGCGGTCTGTAGGTGTTCTGCCTCCGTACACCTGGACATTGGAATTGCATATGCCCGGGCTGCCCACATCCATAGCATCTGCGCTCTGGGATTCTTCCTCCACGTCGTAGTCCCAAAGGTGGAGCAGGAGTAATGCGAGGCACAGTCACACGAAGGTCACCATGAGTTGATGGTCTAGTGGGATGGTGAATATTGGAGGCAGAAGGACCAGGGGCCGCCAGCGTTGGGGGGCTGGTAGTGTTTTTCTCCCTGAGTAGTAATTTTTTCCACTGAGGCTTGATGGTGAGAGCCTCATCAGCTAGAGCTGCAGCTTCCTCCACTGTTGCTGGTCTCCTTTCACGCACCCATTCCCGGATCTCAGCGGGGCACTTAAAATAAAACTGCTCTTTTAGGATGACCTGCAGGAACGTTTCCCAGGTTATTGCCTCCTCTGCCTCCAGCCAGCGATGACATATATGTTTGAGTTTGTGAGCATACATCTTGAAGGACACTTCCTCATCACAGGCTAAAGTACGGAACTGAGTCCTGTAAGTGTCTGGGGTCACAGCATAATGTTCTAGAATAGTCTGTTTAATCTCCGCATACTCACAGTTCAACCGAGGGTCCATAGCTCTATAGGCTGCGGCAGCTCCACCCTCTAAGAGCCCCACAAGATGTCGGACGCGCTCCCTTTCCGGGACTTCCATTAATCGACACTGATGCTCAAAGTCCAGGAAGAAGCCCTCAATGTCACCGGAAGCCTCATTAAACGGCTTGAAGTCTTTGCGGGACACTCTGGGGAGTTCCCTCATGGGGGATGCTGTGGGTACAGTCTGTCTGGAGCTTCTCGCTGCCTCCAAAGTGATCTCCCTCTCCAGCATTGCCCTCTCCTCCATCCTGCGCTGCCTCTCCTTGGCTGTGCGCATGACCTCCCTCTTATCTTCTATGGTAGCCTCTTCTCCCAGCAAGGCCATCTCCTCCTCGTACCACACAACCCACTGACTTTTTTGGGTATTTACCTCCGACTGCCGCCTTTCCTCTCTTTGCTGTGAGGATCCTTCCTCAGCATCATCTTGCAGGTGAACTGCTTCCAAAGCCTCAATCAGCTGCTCCTTAGAATCATAGAATCGTCGAGTTGGAAGGGACCTCCTGGGCCATCTGGTCCAACCCCCTGCTCAAAGCAGGATTCGCTAAATCATCCCAGTCAGATGTCTGTCCAGCCTCTGTTTGAAGACTTCCATTGAAGGAGAACTCACCACTTCTCGTGGCAGCCTGTTCCACTCATTGATCACTCTAACTGTCAAAAAGTTTTTTCTAATATCTAATCTGTGTCTCTTCCCATTCAGTTTCATCCCATTGCTTCTAGTCTTTCCTTGTGCAAATGAGAATAAAGTTGATCCTTCTACAATGTGACAGCCCTTTAGATATTTGTAGACAGCTATTAAGTCTCCTCTCAGTCTTCTCTTTTGCAAACTAAACATTCCCAAATCCTGCAACCTTTCCTCATAAGACAGGGTTTGCAGACCGGTCACCATTCTGGTCGCTCTTTTCTGAACTTGCTCCAGCTTGTTGATGTCTTTTTTAAAATGTGGTGCCCAAAACTGGACACAATATTCCAGATGAGGTCTGACCAAAGAGGAGTAGAGGGAAATAATGACTTCACGTGATCTAGACTGTATGCTTCTGTTAATACATCCTAGAATTGCATTTGCCTTTTTTGCTGCTGCATCACACTGTTGACTCATATTCAGTCTGTGATCTATTAGTATACCCAAGTCTTTTTCACATGTGCTGTCACTTAGCCCTATTCCTCCCATTCTATATATGCTTTTTTCATTTTTATTGCCCAGATGTAGTACTTTGCATTTCTCCCTGTTAAAAACCATTCTGTTAGTTGCTGCCCACTTCTCCAGTTTATTTAAATCTTTTTGAATCCTCTCTCTCTCTTCTCTAGTATTAGCTATCCCTCCTAGCTTTGTGTCATCAGCAAATTTAATCAGTTTACCCTCAATTCCTTCATCTAAATCGTTGATAAAGATGTTGAACAATACAGGGCCCAGGACAGAGCCCTGTGGTACCCCACTTGAGACATTCTTCCAACTGGATGTGCAGCCATTTACGACCACTCTTTGGGTCCGATCACTAAGCCAGTTATGAATCCACCTAACAGTTGCCTTGTCCATTCCATACTTAGTCATTTTATCAATAAGGATTGTATGAGAGACTTTGTCAAATGCTTTGCTGAAGTCAAGATATACTATATCTACAGCATTTCCTTGATCCACCCAATCAGTGATACCGTCATAGAAGGAAATTAAGTTAGTCTGACATGACTTATTAGTTAGAAACCCATGCTGACTCTGTTTAATCACTTCATTCTTATCCAGGTATTGACATACATGTTGTTTAATAATTTGTTCAAAGATCTTTCCTGGTATAGAAGTCAGACTCACCGGCCTATAGTTGCCTGGGTCCACCTTCTTCCCCTTTTTGAAGATAGGAACAACATTTGCTCTTCTCCAGTCTTCTGGCACTTCTCCTGTTCTCCAAGAATTTTCAAAGATTATGGAGAGGGGTTCAAAAATTTCTTCTGCTATCTCCTTCAGTACTCTGGGGTGTAATTCATCTGGACCTGGAGATTTGAATTCATTTAGGTTAGCTAAGTGTTTCCTCACTATCTTTCTGTTTATAGATATCCTGGATTCTTCTATTCCCTTAATAGGACAGTGAATAACAGTTGATGTTGCATTTCCTTTCTGAGAGAAAACAGATGCAAAATAGGAATTTAAAAGTTCAGCCTTCTCAACATCCTGTCTTACCATTTCATCATTTTCATCCTGTAAAAATCCTATAGCATCTTTGACTTTTCTTTTACTTTTGACATATCCCCAAAATCCTTTATTATTGCTTTTGACATCTCTTGCAAGCCTCAGTTCATTTTCAGCTTTAGATAATCTGATTTGTGCCCTGCAGGTTCTGCAGACAGCATTATATTCTTCTTTAGATATGCCTCCCTCTTTCCATTTTATAAACATTTTTTTCTTCCTTTTTAGCATGTGCTTAAGTTCTGTGTTCATCCATCCTGGTTTCCTTAAATGCTTCCTATTCTTCCCTCTTTTCGGAATTGTTAACAACTGTGCTTTGAGAATTTCATTTTTCAAGATTTCCCATCCTTCCTGGACATTTTTGTCTTTAAGGATATCCAGCCATTGGATCCCTCCAATTCTCTTTCTGAATCCCTTAAAATCTGCCTTTCTGAAATCTAACCTTGATGTCTGAGTCTTCACAGGTCTTCCACCTCTAGTAATCCAAAATTCTAAAATAGCATGGTCGCTACCTCCTAGGGTCCCAGCCACTTTTACCTCCTCAACCATTTCCTCCCTGTTTATAAGGATTAGATCCAAGGTAGCAGTTCCCCTTGTTTTCTCCCTTACCTTTTGGAAGATAAAGTTGTCAGCAAGAGAGGATAAGAATTTCCTTGACCTGTTAGTTTTGCCCGAGAGAGATTCCCAACAAATGTCTGGATAGTTGAAATCTCCCATGACAACTAAGTCATATTTTTTGGAGAACTTGGCCATCTGATGCATAAAGAGTTCATCTATATCTTCGGCTTGCACAGGCGGCCTGTAGTAAATGCCTACAATGGTGTCCTTTCCATTGTTCTGTCCTTGTATTCTTACCCAAATAGTTTCCACAGAACTCCCAGTCTCTGAAGCTTCAATCTCTGTGCAGATATACGCGTTTCGAACATACAATGCGACACCCCCTCCTCGTTTATCAAGTCTGTTTCTTGCAAATAAGTTGTATCCTTCTAGTCTTGTATTCCAATCATGTGTATTGTCCCACCAAGTTTCAGTGATTCCAATTACATCATATTTCTGTTCCTGTGTTAGTAGTTCCAATTCTCCTTGTTTGTTGCCCATGCTTTGTGCATTAGTATAGAAACATTTTAGTTTGTGATTGGTTTCTCTTTCTCCAATATTTTTATTAATTAGATTCTTTCGTCTTTGTTCTTCCTTTCCACTTCTAATAGCAGAGTTCTCAATAGCATTTGTCAGGTGTATGGCTTTTTCTGGTCTTTTGCTTCCCTTCCCATGTTGTTCTAGTTTAAAGCTCTCCTTACAAGTGTAGCAAGGCGACTTCCAAATACATGCTTTCCAGTCTTCGTAAGGTGCACCCCATCTCTAGCAAGTAGTCCATCGTATAAGTAGTTCACTCCGTGATCCAGAAATCCAAATCGTTGCTGACGGCACCATCGACGTAGCCAGTTGTTCACCTGCAGAATCTTATTCCACCTCCTTGTTCCATGGCCATCCACTGGGAGGATGGAAGAGAAGACCACCTGCGCTCCCAGTTCTTTCACTTTCTTGCCTAAGTCTTCAAAGTCTCTGCAGATGGTTTCCAGGTCGTTTCTTGCGGTGTCATTTGTCCCCACATGTAGTAGCAGGAATGGGTAGTCATCTGTAGGTCTGAAGAGTCCTGATATCCTGTCAGACACATCTTTAATTTTTGCACCTGGAAGACAGCACATTTCTCTTGTAGTTATATCCGGTCTGCAGATAGCGGCCTCTGTTCCTCTCAGCAGGGAATCCCCCATGACCACCACTCTCCGTTTCTTCTTCACAACATTTTTCTTTCTCCATCCAGGAGGACTCTGAGGGCGTACAAGGTTGTTGTTTGTGGGTAAAGTCTTATCCTGATGTATTTCTTCATCGTTTTCCTGCGTGAGAGCCTGGTACTGGTTTCTGAGCAGTATGGGTGCTGACTGCCTCCTGATCCTCCTGCTTCTCTGGGTCACATGTCTCCATTCCTCTGTTTCTTCAGGTGCACTTCGAATTTCTTCTCTTTCTGTAACATGAAGAGATAATTCTGCTCTGTCCAAGAACTCTTCACCTTCCTTAATGATCTTCAACGTAGCTAACCTCTCTTCGAGATTTTGCAACTTTTCCTCCAACAGGGACACAAGCTTGCATTTGTGGCATGTGAAGTTTGGCTTTTCCACTGGTAAATCTGTGAACATGTAGCAAGAAATGCAGCTCACCAAATGGCTCCTGGCCTCTTCCATCTTGAGATTTCTTAAAAACGATGAAAGATGAGCCAAATTTCGCGCGCCGATAGGCGCGCGGTTTTTCCGATTTCCTCTTTTCAGCTGCAACCGCCAAAACCCAGTGATCGTTGAGCTCGCGGAGACTCTTCACTTATCCCAGAAGGCACTGGGAATATGCAAATGATCTCCTCAAGACTCTTCCCCTGGTTTTCCGATTTCCTCTTTTCAGCTGCAACCGCCAAAACCCAGTGATCGTTGAGCTCGCGGAGACTCTTCACTTATCCCAGAAGGCACTGGGAATATGCAAATGATCTCCTCAAGACTCTTCCCCTGGTTTTCCGATTTCCTCTTTTCAGCTGCAACCGCCAAAACCCAGTGATCGTTGAGCTCGCGGAGACTCTTCACTTATCCCAGAAGGCACTGGGAATATGCAAATGATCTCCTCAAGACTCTTCCCCTGGTTTTCCGATTTCCTCTTTTCAGCTGCAACCGCCAAAACCCAGTGATCGTTGAGCTCGCGGAGACTCTTCACTTATCCCAGAAGGCACTGGGAATATGCAAATGATCTCCTCAAGACTCTTCCCCTGGTTTTCCGATTTCCTCTTTTCAGCTGCAACCGCCAAAACCCAGTGATCGTTGAGCTCGCGGAGACTCTTCACTTATCCCAGAAGGCACTGGGAATATGCAAATGATCTCCTCAAGACTCTTCCCCTGGTTTTTTTCCTTGGAGAGTCCCTTGTAGCTGACTCCCAGTTCACGGGCCTTTGTTTGTAGGTTCACCGCAGTCCAGTTCTTGTACTCTGCGGTGCTGGTTCCAGATGTTGATGGGCCGTTGTCCTCCATTCCTTCTGCTCTGATCCCACCGCTGCCACCAGTTTGTGACGGGAGTATTCTCCAGAGCAAGGAGGGACAACAGGCCTGGGAATAATCCAACAGATTTATTGACCAAAAAAACAGGAACAACACGAAGGTAATTTGCAGAGTCCCAAAATAAGTCCACAGGAAACTGATTCGGGGGCACCTCCCGACAATCCTTGTGCCAGATCACAAAACCATAGTCCTTTAAGAGTCCCAGAAATCCACCACGATCACACAGAGGCCGAAGCTTCCTCAGACAGCCTCGTCCTTCTCTTTTAGCATCCAACTCACATCTGATCTTAAAGCAAGAATGTATTGTCAGGGCTCCTGGGATCAGTCCATCTGAAGGGGGGTAGGGGTCACACCTACTATTCAATGGTTTGGTCCATCAGAAGATTCTAGAAATGTAAGGGCTCCACTTAGTCTACAGGATGTGTATTGTAGGTTATCTTCTGCTTAGGAAAACAATAGCCAAAGTTCCACTAGCTGTTGACACAAGCCTAAATTAGATTATGGTCCAGGTACATCACAAGACATTGCAAGTATTGGGGGAAGGAGACATGGTTAATTTACAGCAAATGAACCAGAGGAAAGTTAAATGACATATTATACAAAATACAGGACAGGGCAAGACTGCAAATCATGACAGGGATCCTTCCTCAACGTCATCTTGCAGGCGAACTCCTTCCAAAGCCTCAATCAGCTGCTCCTTGGAGAGTCCCTTGTAGCTGACTCCCAGTTCACGGGCCTTTGTTTGTAGGTTCACCGCAGTCCAGTTCTTGTACTCTGCGGTGCTGGTTCCAGATGTTGATGGGCCGTTGTCCTCCATTCCTTCTGCTCTGATCCCACTGCTCCCACCAGTTTGTGACGGGGTATACGACAGAGCAAGAAGGGACAACAGGCCGAGGGACGATCCAACGAGATTTATTAAGGTAGGGAGCATACAACATCAAATATCCATAATGTCCTTGGAGTCCATGAGAAGTCCACAATAAGTCCACACAATGGAAACAAATCCGGGCATCTCACGATAGTCCTTGTGCCAGATGTGATAACAATAATCCTTGCAATAGTCCACAGGATTCCACACAATGCCACGGACGTCACGAGCTGGCCTCAACTCAGTTCGTGACTCCTTCCACCTCCGCACTCAAATCACAACTGATCTTGAAAGAAGAATGTATTGTCAGGGATCCTGGGATCAGCCCATCTGAAGGGGGGTAGGGGTCACACCTACTATTCAATGGTTTGGTCCATCAGAAGATTCTAGAAATGTAAGGGCTGCACTGAGTCTACAGGATGTGTATTGTAGGTTATCTTCTGCTTAGGAAAACAATAGCCAAAGTTCCACTAGCTGTTGACACAAGCCTAAATTAGATTATGGTCCAGGTACATCACAAGACATTGCATATATATATATATATAGGATATCAGGACTCTTCAGACCTACAGATGACTACCCATTCCTGCTACTACATGTGGGGACAAATGACACCGCAAGAAACGACCTGGAAACCATCTGCAGAGACTTTGAAGACTTAGGCAAGAAAGTGAAAGAACTGGGAGCGCAGGTGGTCTTCTCTTCCATCCTCCCAGTGGATGGCCATGGAACAAGGAGGTGGAATAAGATTCTGCAGGTGAACAACTGGCTACGTCGATGGTGCCGTCAGCAAGGATTTGGATTTCTGGATCACGGAGTGAACTACTTATACGATGGACTACTTGCTAGAGATGGGGTGCACCTTACGAAGACTGGAAAGCATGTATTTGGAAGTCGCCTTGCTACACTTGTAAGGAGAGCTTTAAACTAGAACAACATGGGAAGGGAAGCAAAAGACCAGAAAAAGCCATACACCTGACAAATGCTATTGAGAACTCTGCTATTAGAAGTGGAAAGGAAGAACAAAGACGAAAGAATCTAATTAATAAAAATATTGGAGAAAGAGAAACCAATCACAAACTAAAATGTTTCTATACTAATGCACAAAGCATGGGCAACAAACAAGGAGAATTGGAACTACTAACACAGGAACAGAAATATGATGTCATTGGAATCACTGAAACTTGGTGGGACAATACACATGATTGGAATACAAGACTAGAAGGATACAACTTATTTGCAAGAAACAGACTTGATAAACGAGGAGGGGGTGTCGCATTGTATGTTCGAAATGCGTATATCTGCACAGAGATTGAAGCTTCAGAGACTGGGAGTTCTGTGGAAACTGTTTGGGTAAGAATACAAGGACAGAACAATGGAAAGGACACCATTGTAGGCATTTACTACAGGCCGCCTGTGCAAGCCGAATATATAGATGAACTCTTTATGCATCAGATGGCCAAGTTCTCCAAAAAATATGACATAGTTGTCATGGGAGATTTCAACTATCCAGACATTTGTTGGGAATCTCTCTCAGGCAAAACTAACAGGTCAAGGAAATTCTTATCCTCTCTTGCTGACAACTTTATCTTCCAAAAGGTAAGGGAGAAAACAAGGGGAACTGCTACCTTGGATCTAATCCTTATAAACAGGGAGGAAATGGTTGAGGAGGTAAAAGTGGCTGGGACCCTAGGAGGTAGCGACCATGCTATTTTAGAATTTTGGATTACTAGAGGTGGAAGACCTGTGAAGACTCAGACGTCAAGGTTAGATTTCAGAAAGGCAGATTTTAAGGGATTCAGAAAGAGAATTGGAGGGATCCAATGGCTGGATATCCTTAAAGACAAAAATGTCCAGGAAGGATGGGAAATCTTGAAAAATGAAATTCTCAAAGCACAGTTGTTAACAATTCCGAAAAGAGGGAAGAATAGGAAGCATTTAAGGAAACCAGGATGGATGAACACAGAACTTAAGCACATGCTAAAAAGGAAGAAAAAAATGTTTATAAAATGGAAAGAGGGAGGCATATCTAAAGAAGAATATAATGCTGTCTGCAGAACCTGCAGGGCACAAATCAGATTATCTAAAGCTGAAAATGAACTGAGGCTTGCAAGAGATGTCAAAAGCAATAATAAAGGATTTTGGGGATATGTCAAAAGTAAAAGAAAAGTCAAAGATGCTATAGGATTTTTACAGGATGAAAATGATGAAATGGTAAGACAGGATGTTGAGAAGGCTGAACTTTTAAATTCCTATTTTGCATCTGTTTTCTCTCAGAAAGGAAATGCAACATCAACTGTTATTCACTGTCCTATTAAGGGAATAGAAGAATCCAGGATATCTATAAACAGAAAGATAGTGAGGAAACACTTAGCTAACCTAAATGAATTCAAGTCTCCAGGTCCAGATGAATTACACCCCAGAGTACTGAAGGAGATAGCAGAAGAAATTTTTGAACCCCTCTCCATAATCTTTGAAAATTCTTGGAGAACAGGAGAAGTGCCAGAAGACTGGAGAAGAGCAAATGTTGTTCCTATCTTCAAAAAGGGGAAGAAGGTGGACCCAGGCAACTATAGGCCGGTGAGTCTGACTTCTATACCAGGAAAGATCTTTGAACAAATTATTAAACAACATGTATGTCAATACCTGGATAAGAATGAAGTGATTAAACAGAGTCAGCATGGGTTTCTAACTAATAAGTCATGTCAGACTAACTTAATTTCCTTCTATGACGGTATCACTGATTGGGTGGATCAAGGAAATGCTGTAGATATAGTATATCTTGACTTCAGCAAAGCATTTGACAAAGTCTCTCATACAATCCTTATTGAAAAAATGACTAAGTATGGAATGGACAAGGCAACTGTTAGGTGGATTCATAACTGGCTTAGTGATCGGACCCAAAGAGTGGTCGTAAATGGCTGTACATCCAGTTGGAAGAATGTCTCAAGTGGGGTACCACAGGGCTCTGTCCTGGGCCCTGTATTGTTCAACATCTTTATCAACGATTTAGATGAAGGAATTGAGGGTAAACTGATTAAATTTGCTGATGACACAAAGCTAGGAGGGATAGCTAATACTAGAGAAGAGAGAGAGAGGATTCAAAAAGATTTAAATAAACTGGAGAAGTGGGCAGCAACTAACAGAATGGTTTTTAACAGGGAGAAATGCAAAGTACTACATCTGGGCAATAAAAATGAAAAAAGCATATATAGAATGGGAGGAATAGGGCTAAGTGACAGCACATGTGAAAAAGACTTGGGTATACTAATAGATCACAGACTGAATATGAGTCAACAGTGTGATGCAGCAGCAAAAAAGGCAAATGCAATTCTAGGATGTATTAACAGAAGCATACAGTCTAGATCACGTGAAGTCATTATTTCCCTCTACTCCTCTTTGGTCAGACCTCATCTGGAATATTGTGTCCAGTTTTGGGCACCACATTTTAAAAAAGACATCAACAAACTGGAGCAAGTTCAGAAAAGAGCGACCAGAATGGTGACCGGTCTGCAAACCCTGTCTTATGAGGAAAGGTTGCAGGATTTGGGAATGTTTAGTTTGCAAAAGAGAAGACTGAGAGGAGACTTAATAGCTGTCTACAAATATCTAAAGGGCTGTCACATTGTAGAAGGATCATCTTTATTCTCATTTGCACAAGGAAAGACTAGAAGCAATGGGATGAAACTGAATGGGAAGAGACACAGATTAGATATTAGAAAAAACTTTTTGACAGTTAGAGTGATCAATGAGTGGAACAGGCTGCCACGAGAAGTGGTGAGTTCTCCTTCAATGGAAGTCTTCAAACAGAGGCTGGACAGACATCTGACTGGGATGATTTAGCGAATCCTGCTTTGAGCAGGGGGTTGGACCAGATGGCCCAGGAGGTCCCTTCCAACTCTACAATTCTATGATTCTATGATTCTATATTATTGGGGGAAGGAGACATGGTTAATTTACAGCAAATACAACCAGAGGAAAGTTAAATGACATATTATACAAAATACAGGACAGGGCAAAACTACAAATCATGACAATCTACACGACTGTGTCTGTCCTCTTTCTCCTGCGCCTGGCGCACGGCTCAGCTACATCCTGCACTGCACACCATCTACCAACTCTTTCATGTGCCCTGCGACTATGGCCCTACCTGGGCTTCTACATCTAACCTGCACCACAACATGTGTCCCAGAGAAGCGCCACTGCAGCGCTGGTCAATTTACTCAGAAACCACAGGTGGCGTCACGTATCATTCACCTATAAACGTAATTCACCCCTTTGCATGGACGCCCAGGGCCACGGAACGGGTCACCACCACCGTGACACATCCCTCTTAGACACCGGCCTGGTACCGATTAACCCCACTGCCCTGGCTGGCCACCCACCCTCCATGTCAGATTCATCTTGGACTGGGGAATTCACAATTTGACTTGATAACCCAGGCATGGTATGATAGAAAGAGCTACATGGACTAATGTGAAGTGTGGCCTGCTGCCTCATTGACTTTGGGTGGGGGTGCAGGACACAAGGAAAGGGGTTCTTCCTGACCAGGAGCCAGCACTTGACGACTCAGTCCTTGCATTTTTTGAAACTTCAGAAGAGGAGGGCATATTTTCTGGAGTCTGTTTCGGCAATGTAAGCCAAAACCAGTTCCTCATGCTCCGGCTTTAAAAGCGGTTAACCTACTCCCAGAAAAGGTAGCCTTCCAGGCGTTCCAGAGCCAGACCATGACGCAGGCTCAACACCTCCTGCCTTAGCTGCTATTGTGTTTTTGCCACTACTAGCAGATGCACCACCACCATCATCACCAGCTGGCCCCCCCGTGCCCACGTCTGCGGCCTCTTCCACCAAACTTCAAAATTTAGCACAAAATAGACCCAAAATAACATCAGATATATGGCACTGTATCAGAAGCGTACAGCTCTATTCAGTCAAAGGATAATTGTCAATCTCCATATATATTCCATCAGTCACACAGATGCTCACAGGCTCAGTATGGATTAGACAAGAATATAAAAAGTGGACAAAGTGTACAGTATCATCAGATAGCAGGTATATATAGCATAGTTTAAACATTAACAATGCACGTCTATATATCAGGAGTAGTGTTGAGCCACCCCGCTAGTGGTTTGGTTCGTCGCACAGGAGGCAAGTTCGTCGGATGTTCGCCGAACCACACTGAAAACAATAACAGGCAAACACAAACACATACTAACACATAGAAAACAATTACATAACACCTTAAAAGGTGTCCCAAAGCGGACAAAATGCTCAGAAGCCAAAAATAACATATGGAAAAGGGCAACTACATTTACAAAAGAGGTGGAGGAGTAAAAGGAGGAGGTGGAGGAGACACAGATCAAGGCTTGTCATGCCCTTATGAAGTCCAGAAAGGCTGGACTAAAAATGTAAAAAACAAACAAAAAAAACCAAAATCTGAAAACGAACACGATCATATACCGTCGGACTTCCCACCAATAAATTATGCCAACTGCCGATCGGGCGTTATTCCCACGAACCTCCAAACAGCGTCCATGAAGTCAAAGTGTTTGCTTTCCGGGGGCAGTATGATTGCAAAGCTGAACCTTAAAGGAATGTCCAAAAGGAGTGGAGCCTGCGTCTTAATTGGACTCCACCCGGGAAACTACAACCATGCCACCTCAAAGAAAGATGCACACATTGAAAGCTTTGTCGATTCTGTGTGTGGTGTGGTATGTTCATTTGTAGTTGTGTTAGCGATTTGTCAGCTTTATTCCATTAACGAACGAGACTCCGGCATGCCCCGCGGTACGCGTCAAGCTTACTAGAGGGATACGCGAGGCTCTGGCACGCGCGATCGAGCAATAACCGGTCTATCATGGCCTTCCATGTCCGGGGCAACATGTGCGCTACACTGAAAGGACCAGCTTTTGTCGCTTACAGGTGCAGATAACCCGCTGAACACCGTTAGTGATGGGGATCTGGGATTCAGATTATTCGCCGTGAACGATGATTTCCCAGTAAGTGCAGGTCAACAACAATTCCTGATTTCGGCCTAACCGCCATTCCAGAAAAAATGCAAAACATTACGTGTCCAAACCACAGGTGCTGTAGCTTGCTTAATAGCTCGGCAGCCGTTCTCAGGCCCAGTATGGATCCGACAAGATTCGAGAAAGTTGATAAAGGGTACAGTTTCACCGGGTAACACGTATATATGTAGCATAGTTTACACATTAAAAACCTATGTGTATCGATCAGGAGGCAGACTCAGATGTTCTCAGGCCCAGTATGGATTAGACCAGATTGTACAAAGTTGAGAAAGTGTACATTACCACTGGATAGCAGGTATATAGAGCATAGTTTAAACATTTAAAATCTCTGTGTTCTCAGTATGGATTACACAGCAATCTAAAAACTAGATAAAAGGAAATGTATTTGAAGCGTACACCATGATACACTTTTGGTGGTATTTCTAAATCTTCATTTATATTTCTGTCTCAGTAATACAGCCCAGACTCTCTGCAATAGGAAATGAGATGCATACAATTATTGACCTAAAGTCTAGTGATTGCAGAAATCTAGGAATTCCTATTCACGGGATAAACTTCCGCCACAATTCTCAGAGGCGATGCTGACCCTCAATTAATTAGTGTGGGGACACAGCAAAAACCTTTCTTTTTGAAGAAAGTGTTGCTGAATCGCAGTACCGTTGATCCCATCACCGTTACTCATATCCATCCAATTTTGATCACAGGGAGAGATGTAAACATGGTGCTCACTGCCTATCATGATCTGTCACGTAACTTTGGAGTGCAAAACACAGAAGCTACAGGACGTAGGTGATTCAATTGGATTGGCATGAGAGGGAGGGCACATTTAAAAATGTGCGCCGGAATGTCACACGTCTGTGGGTAGGAAAACTGTTAAAGCTGATGAGAAACCACCACTGCATCTCATTGTGAGTCGACGTCCATAAGAAATGGAAGCCATTGATCATCTGAAGCTGGATCCCAGTCAGCGGGACAGGGCATAGCTACGTCTTAACCATCATCTTCTATCAGTTCACCAAATTTGAAGTGCCAGTCCCAGTGATGGATTTGACAGCCCAGACTACACAGCGGAGGAGCAGAGAGAGGTAAATATTGCAAATGCTGTGGCCCTGCCCAAGCAAGGGGGGCCCACTCGTGGGCGTCGGTACTGGCACTGGGCCCCTCATAGTACGGCGGTGTGTCAGACGGCAGGTGTGCACCACCACCATCAGAGACACTTGATTGCACTATGAGGGACCCTGTGCCAGTGCCCGCGCCCACGAGTTGGCCCACCCACCTGACCAGGGCAATGGCACTCGCACGGTTGCGTGCGCACGGTGGTGATCCCGGCCATTGGGGGGAGGAGGCTGCCCAGTTAGGGAGGTTTACAAAATGGCATATGTTGATGTGGGACATTCACCTGCTGCTAAAGGCGAAATTGGTCAAGTCCCAGGAAGAGGTGGACCAAAGAAAACAATTTTCCTGGCAACCTATGTGTCATCAGGGTAAGGTGGGACAAAATCCTTGGAAACCCATGCATGGTTCATTGTAATGAAGGTTAGATCATCCACATTTTGGGTTGACAGACGGGTCCTTTTTTCTGTCAGGATTGATCCAGCTGCACTGAAGACTCTTTCCGATAGCACACTTGCAGCTGGGCAAGCGAGCTCCTGTAAGGCATATTGTGCCAATTCAGGCCAGGTGTCCAGTTTAGCGGCCCAATAGTCAAATGGGAATGACCTGTGAGGGAGAACAACGATATGGGAGGAAAAGTAGTTTGTAACCATAGTTGACAACTGCTGTCTCCTGTCACTTTCAATCGATGCAGTATTACCAGTCGTGTGAGCGGGACTTGAAAAATCAGTCCACAACATGGTCATGAAACCCCTGTCTCCAACGCCACTTCTGATGTGTCCACCACCAACACCGCTTCCAAGTTGCCCCCGGCCCCTACGGCTCGTGTGAGAACCATCACCGCTGCTGTGTGCTGGGAATGCCTCAACCAACCGGTTTACCAGAGTTGCTTGTTTATTAGCCAATATTAGGTCAGGGTTCTCCTGTGGCATGATGTTTTGGAATTTGCCTTTATATAGCGTGGATCCAGGATGCTGGCCAACCAGTAGTCATCATCGTTCATCATTTTGGCAATGAGGGGGTCCCGTTTTAGGATCTGCAAGGCATAATTTGACATGTGGGCCAATGTTCCCGGTGTCAATGATGCACTGCGAGTGCTGGGTGGAGGAGCACTTTCTGGCAAATCCACATCCCTCCAGTCATGCACAAACCCTGTACCAGACCTTGCAAAGCCAACATTTTCACTTGCCCCACGAGAAGCATCCTCCTCCCCTAAATAATCATCCCCATCATCATCCTCCTCCTCCTCTTCCTCTTCTTCCTCCACCTCGTCCAGGAGAGGTCCCTGACCAGACAATGGCTGACTGTCATCAAGGCTTCCCTCCTCCTCTTCCTCATCATCCACGGCTGCAGACGCCTGCTCCTTAATGTGCGTCAAAGTTTGCATGAGCAGACGCATAAGTGGGATGCTCATGCTTAGGATGGCGTCGTCTGCGCTTACCAGCCGTGTGCATTCCTCAAAACACTGAAGGACTTTACAGAGGTCTTTCAGCTTCGACCACTGCCCACCTGTCAACTCCATGTCTGCCCTCAAAGTGCCTGGCCGTGTATCCTCCCACAAATGCATTACGGCCTGCCTCTGTTCGCACAGCCGCTCAACCATGTGCAGGGTGGAGTTCCACCTTGTTGCAACGTCGATAATTAGGCGGTGCTTGGGAAGGTGGAGCAATCGCTGCAGCTTCTGCATACGACTGGAGTGTACAGGCGACCGGCGGATGTGCGCGCACAGTCTTCGCACCTTCTGGAGCAGGGCTGTTAACTCCGGATAATTAGTGAGGAAGCACTGCACCACCAGGTTCAAGGTGTGAGCCAAGCAAGGTATGTGTCTGAGTTTTGAAAGGGCTATGGCTGCCACAAAATTACGGCCGTTATCACTAACTACCTTGCCTGCCTCAAGATGTACACTGCCCAGCCATGACTCAGTTTGTCGCTGAAAGTAGTCGGCCAGTACCTCTGCGGTGTGTCTGTCGCCCAAACACATCATCTGCAACACAGCCTGCTGACGCTTTCCACTAGCTGATCGATAGGGGGACACATCGTGTGCAACAGTGGCAGCTGCAGATGGAGTGCTCGTACGACTGCGCTCTGTGGATCAGCTTTCGCTTCTGGAGGAGGAGGAGGGTCGAACGCCTACAGCCAACTGTTTCCTATACCGTGGGCTAGGCAGCACTGTCCCACCACCGCTGTCCCCTGTGGACCCTGCATCCACCACATTAACCCAGTGCACAGTGATGGACACGTAACGGCCCTGGCCATGCCGACTGGACCATGCATCAGTTGTGAGGTGCACCTTTCCACTCACTGACTGCTTGAGTTCATGGACAATGTGGTCTTTTACATGATGGTGGAGGGCTGGGATGGCTTTGCGAGAGAAGAAGTGGCGACTGGGTAGGTCATAGCGTGGTACTGCATAGGCCATGAGTTCGCGGAAAGCTGCGCTTTCCACCAACCGATAGGGCATCATCTCTAACGAGATTAGTTTGGCAATGTGGGTGTTCAAAGCCAGTGTACCCGGATGAGAGGATGAGTACTTTTTTGTCCTACTCATAGTCTCTGGTAGGGTGAGCTGGACTTGAGAGCTGCATATGGTGGAAGTAGCGATGGACAGGGCGGACTGAGAGAGGGTTGATGATGGGGATGGAGTTGATGTTCTTTCTGATGGCCTAGATTCAGTCTTTCGTTACAATAACAGTGTGATTCCCTGAATGATTTGCCCTTGCGACGACACCTCAACATTTGCTGCTGGTGGTGTGCTAACTGGTGGACTTACAGTGGGGGAAACAATGTTGCGTTGCTGACTACTTTCTTTGGGAGCAGTAGCACATGTGGTACATGAGTTTTGGTAGTCCGTCAACGCTTGCAAGTGCATGGTGGTTAAATGTCTAAGCATGCAACTGGTATTCAAATTTCTCAGATTTTTCCCTCGGCTAAAGGTCTTTGCACACTTCTTACAGATTACCTTGGCCTGATCATTAGGATTTTGTTCAAAAAAGTGCCACACTGCACTCTTCCTACTAGGGAAGACATTTTGAGGCCTTGCACGCTGTCCTATTTTGACCGTCTGGCCAAGCTGTCCTGCAATTTTTTGGGTTTTTGTAACCCGTTTTTGGACTGCTCCGGGCCTGCCAGATAACAGCTGTTGCGATGTCGATGCCTGCTGCGGATGCTCCTCCTCCTCTTCTGAGCTATTGGCAGCGGCACCCTTTTCCCCCAATGGATGCCAATCTGGGTCAACAACTGGGTCATCCATCACCTCCTCTTCAATGTCATGTGCACCTTCCTCTGTGTCACCGTGTATGGTGGTATAGTGTGCGGGAAGGGGCACCTGAGTCTCATCAGGGTCAGAATCTGGCTCTGTATACTGCGAGGA
Organism: Dendrobates tinctorius; assembly: GCF_039654945.1. Lineage (NCBI taxonomy): Eukaryota > Metazoa > Chordata > Amphibia > Anura > Dendrobatidae > Dendrobates > Dendrobates tinctorius. The sequence goes on along the minus strand of NW_027361902.1, from coordinate 1,329,287 downwards.
CAATGTAGTGCTCTGAGTGAATGTACCAGCAGAATCATCCATCAGCGGCTGTGCATCAGTGCACTCCATGTCAGATTCATCTTGGCCTGGGTAATTCACCATTTCACTTGATAACCCAGGCATGGTATGAGAAAAGAGCTCCATGGAGTAATCTGTAGTGTGGCCTGCGTCATCCTTCAATCTTGGTTGGGGTGAAGGACACAAGGAAAGGTGTGGTTCATAACCATGAGCCTCCAATGACAACTCAGTGCTTTTATTTTTTAAAACTTCAGAAGAGGAGGTGATAGAGCTGGAGGCTGAGTCAGCAATGTAAGCCAAAACTTGTTATTGAAGCTCTGGCTTTAGAAGCGGTTTACCTACTCCCAGAAAAGGGAGCCTTCGAGGCCTTGTGGAGCCAGACGATGACGCAGGCTCAACACCTCCTGCATTCGGTCCTATTTTGCTTTTGCCACTACCAGCAGATCCACCACCAACACCATCATTACCAGCAGCCAACCCCCGCCCACTTCCACGGACTCTTCCACCACACTTCCTCATTTTTTGGAAAAATTTACACAAATTTACACCAACTCTCTGGTACAGTAAAACAAGATACAAGGTGTATATAGTACTGGGGAGAATTGGAATGTCTCTACACTTCAGGACACTGTGGGATTCAGTCAGGCCCTGTTTATTTAACACCGCAATATGACAGGCAGATTCTCTATGCTGGTAGAAGGGTGTATAGAGGACTGTGTAGAATTGGAATGTCTCTCTACACTTCAGGACACTGTGGGATTCAGTCAGTGTCATGGGAAGCCTAGGTAACTTTAGGCTGAACCCCCGGGGCCCCTGCGGTGTCCCTCATACTAGGGGAGACCCTGTCTGTCTCTCAACCCAGGGTTTACACTGAAGGTGTGCCTGCCTGGGCCTCCACCCTGTCCTTGTCTCCTGTCCATCCCTAAACTGAACCCACCACCCTCCACCCAGTGAGGAGAGCAAACACCAGACCCCACAAATAAGTATGGACAGGGATAAAGGAAACGCACCACACCGCATACACACAAGAGAATACAATAATGTGCAAGGGCAACCAAAAAATACAACACAGGGAGGCAAAATGGCAAAATGGCAACAACGGAATATACTACACCAGAAACCGTATGCTCCTTAGACCACCACTCCAGACCAGTATCGCTAGCACAAGGCAAGAGCTATAGTCGGCGACGCCCATAGTCACGCAGAACAATTTAAAGACAGAGGGCGTGGCTAAGCCCTCAGCAAGAATGACAACCTGGTTAACCCAATCCAAGCCGGATCAGAAGACCAACCAGCGCCGCTGAGAACCAAGTGGTAGGATGGGGTATTGCCGCTGTCTGCCGGACAGCCTGGTGCGAACAGTGTCCGACATGACAGTACCCCGCCTTCTATGAGGGACCCCAGGAACCTCACAATGTCAAGGACCCGGCTTGTCCAGATGGCGGCGATGAAACCCTGTAATCAGTCGGTCTGCAAGTATGTCCGAAGCCGGCACCCAAGTCCTCTCCTGAGGACCATAGTCACGCCAGTGGACCAGGTACTGTAGAGTGCGACGCACTACCCGAGAGTCAACCACCTTGGACACCTCAAACTCCAACGTGCCCTCCACCAAGACGGGAGACGGTGGCATGGGAGAAACATCAACAGAACCCACGACCTTCTTAAGTAACGCCTTGTGAAACACATTATGTATCTTGTATACGGCAGGTAACTCCAAACGAAATGCCACAGGGTTGATAATTGCGGAGATCCTAAACGGACCAATGAACCTGGGACCCAACTTAAGCGATGGTATTTTGAGTTTGATGTTCCTTGTAGACAACCATACCCAATCACCCACACACAGGTCCGGACCTGGCACACGTCTACCGTCAGCCACACGTTTGTACCTAGAACCTACATTCAGCAAGCGCTGCTTTAGTCTCCTCCAAACAGATGACAATTGTGCTCCCAACTGGTCCTCCTCAGGGACGCCCGCAGAGCACCCATGGCGCAAGGTACAGAATTGGGGATGTTGACCATAAACACAAAAGAAAGGAGATTCCCCAGACGATTCCTGACAATGATTGTTTATCGCGAATTCAGCCAGAGGAAGAAACGCCGACCACTCTTCTTGATTGTCAGACACAAAACAGCGTAAGTATTGTTCCAGGTTTTGGTTCATACGCTCAATTCAACTGCGGATGGAAAGCCGATGAATGAGACAATTTAATCCCTAGGCGTCAACAAAAAGCTCTCCAAAATTTTGCCACAAATTGTGTACCTCTATCAGATACAATATCAGACGGGACACCATGAAGTCTGACCACCTCGCGAATAAATACCTGAGCAAGGGTCTTCGCATTGGGCAAAGATGGCAAAGCAACGAAATGCGACATTTTAGAGAACCGATCAACTATTACCAGAATGACCGTGTTCCCAGCCGAGGAGGGCAAGTCCGTAATGAAATCCATGGAATTCTCAGTCCATGGCTTACTGGGCACACAGAGAGGATGCAACATGCCAGTAGGACGGGAGCGTGGTGTCTTGGCCTGTGCGCACGTGGTACAGGCAGACACATATGAGGCCACGTCCTGCAGGATTTTGGGCCACCAAAAGCAACGTGATACAAGTTCCAGAGTGCCCTTAACCCCTGGGTGGCCCGCCAGGACAGTATCGTGATGTTCCTCTAACACCTTTAAGCGTAGGTGTAGTGACACAAACGATTTATTAGGAGGCAGATCCGGCGGTACCTCCTCCTGAGCCTCCGCAATCTCTGCCTCAACTTCTGTCGTGAGAGCCGAGACCACAACTCCCTTTTGGAGGATAGGCACCGGCTCCTCACATGGCTCTCCCCCCGGAAAACATCTGGACAGGGCGTCCGCCTTAGTATTCTTAGAACCTGGTCGGTATGTCACAAAAAAATTGAACCGGGTGAAGAATAGCGCCCAGCGAGCCTGTCTGGGGGACAGGCGTTTAGCAGACTCTAAATAAAGCAGATTTTTATGGTCTGTTATAACAGTAATCTGATGGACAGCCCCCTCCAAGAAGTGTCGCCACTCCTCAAATGCCAACTTGATGGCCAACAATTCCCTGTTACCAATATCGTAATTACGCTCGGCCGGCGACAGTTTCTTGGAGAAGTAGGCACACGGGTGCAATTTGCCCAAGGATGGGCCCTGAGACAGTACCGCCCCCACTCCAACATCAGATGCATCCACCTCCATGGTAAATGGTAGGGAGACACCAGGCTGAACCAGGATGGGAGCTGAAGCAAAACTGTTTTTGAGGAATTCAAACGCGCGCACCGCAGCCTCAGACCAGACAGAAAAATTAGTACCTCTTTTAGTCATGTCGGTGAGCGGTTTAGCAATTATCGAAAAATTCTTAATAAATTTCCTATAATAATTGGAAAAGCCGAGGAATCGCTGAAGCGCCTTGAGATTATCAGGCCGATCCCACTGCAGCACCGCTTGCACCTTAGCCGTGTCCATTTTAAACCCTGAGGCGGAAATTACATGACCCAAAAAAGGTAATTCTTGGACGACAAATACACATTTCTCAAGCTTGGCATAGAGCTTGTTCTCCCTGAGCAACTGCAACACCCGCCTAACATGCTCTATGTGTGCATCACGGTCGCGTGAGTAAATAAGAATGTCATCAAGGTATATGATAACAAATTTCCCCAAAAGATGAGAAAAGACATCATTTATGAAATGTTGAAATACTGCTGGCGCGCTGGTCAACCCAAATGGCATCACCAAATTCTCAAAATGACCCTCAGGGGTATTAAATGCCGTCTTCCATTCATCCCCTTGTCGGACTCTTATGAGATTGTACGCCCCCCTGAGGTCAAGTTTGGAAAACCATTTGGCACCAGACACCTGGTTGAACAAGTCGGGTATCAGTGGCATCGGGTATGGGTCACGAACCGTAATCTGGTTGAGTTCTCTGAAATCCAGACACGGGCGTAATCCGCCATCTTTCTTCTTGACAAAGAAGAACCCCGCCGCCAATGGAGCGGATGAAGGCCTGATGTGCCCTTTGCTTAGACTTTCTGCAATGTATTCTTTGAGAGCTTGCCTCTCAGGACCTGAGATATTAAACATCCTGGCTTTCGGTAACTTGGCCCCTGGTTTTAACCTAATAGCACAGTCATAGGGTCGGTGCGGTGGCAGCTCTGAACAACCTCTTTCAGAAAATACATCAGCAAAGTCCAGCAGTGGCTCCGGGATGCTGGGAGTCACCGCGGAGATACATGTGGCCAGACAACTCTCCTGGCAATATCTGCTCCACTGAATTATGTCCTGGGTTTTCCAATCAATCACCGGATTGTGCATAGACAACCATGGAAACCCCAGAACTACCTGAGCAGGTAAATTACTGAGCACCTTACATGTTACCCGCTCAGAGTGTAGGACCCCAATGTGGAGTTGTACATCAGTCACAAACTCTTTAATCTCCCCTTGTGAGAGTGGGGAGGCATTGATGGTAACCACCCGGATAGGATTAGGCTGCTTCTCCACCTTCAATCCCGCTGTACACGCAAACTTTTCATCAATGAGATTAGCGGCTGAACCACTATCTACAAATACTGTAATCGACAGCTCTTGGCCCCCGACCACTACCTTGGCAGGGAGCATACACTGGGAGACCACCACGGAGGATATGCAAAGGCTCAGATTAGACTCCTCCAAACCCTCTGAGCCTAGCAGTTTTCCACCGGCACGTCTTTCTTAGGTACTAGGGGGCAAGCATTAATAAAATGTCCTGTTTTGCTACAAAAAAAACAGACCCCTTGCTTTCTGGGCAGGGGACATTTATGCTTGTTATTATGTGTATGTGATATACCAGCGATCTGCATAGGTTCCATGGATTCACCTGAGGCAACCTCACCAGAAACTGCCCCCCCACAGGCAATGTCTCCTGCAACCTCTGATGAAGGCGGCGATCAATGCGTACTACAAGCACCATAGCAGCTTCCAGAGAGGCCGGAGTCTCATACATTAGCAGAGATTGTTTAACCCTTTCAGAAACCCCATGCAAAAATTGACTCCTTAGTGCCGGGTCATTCCATTGAGTGTCCACAGCCCAGCGACGAAATTCCGTACAATAATCCTCCGCCAGTCGCTCACCCTGGAGTAGAGAGCGTATTTTAGACTCTGCTAACGCCAGTCTGTCAGGATCGTCATAGATTAAACCAAGAGCAGAAAAAAAAGGTCTACAGACTCAAATGCAGGTGAATCAGAAGGTAGTGAAAACGCCCATGCTTGTGGATCACCACTCAGCAAGGAAATTACCGAGCCCACACGCTGAGCCTCATCTCCTGAGGAGAGAGGACGCATACGAAAATACAATCTGCAGGATTCACGAAATACAACGAACTTACAGCGATCACCAGAAAATCGTTCAGGAAGAGGTAACTTGGGTTCAGCTGCCCTGACTGCTGCCTCAGTCTGTACAGCAGGAACTGACAGGCCTTGTTGCTGGACCGCCCCCCTCAGTTCAGTGACCTGTATGGACAGAGCCTCCAGCTGCTTGGTTATGGAGACTATAGGATCCATGGTGAATAATCCTTTTTTTTTTTTTTGGGCCCGACTATAATGTCACGGGAAGCCTAGGTAACTTTAGGCTGGACCCCGGGGCCCCTGCGGTGTCCCTCAGACTAGGGGAAACCCTGCCTGTCCCTCAACCCAGGGTTTACACTGAAGGTGTGCCTGCCTGGGCCTCCACCCTGTCCTTGTCTCCTGTCCAGCCCTAAGCTGAACCCACCACCCTCCACCCAGTGAGGAGACCAAACACCAGACCCCACAAATAAGTATGAACAGGGATAAAGGAAACGCACCACACCGCATACACACAAGAGAAAACAATAATGTGCAAGGGCAACCAAAAAATACAACACAGGGAGGCAAAATGGCAGCAACGGAATATACTACACCAGAAACCGTATGCTCCTTAGACCACCACTCCAGACCGGTATCGCTAGCACAAGGCAAGAGCTATAGTCAGCGATCCCCATAGTCACGCAGGACAATTTAAAGGCAGGGGGCGTGGCTAAGCCCTCACCCAGACTAACAACCTGGTTAACCCAATCCAAGCCGGATCAGAAGACCAACCAGCGCCGCTGAGAACCAAGTGGTAGGATGGGGTATTACCGCTGTCTGCTGGACACCCTGGTGCGAACAGTGTCCGACATGACAGGCCCTGTTTATTTAACACCGCAATATGACAGGCAGATTCTCTATGCTGGTAGAAGGGTGTATAGAGGACTGTGTAGAATTGGAATGTCTCTACACTTCAGGACACTGTGGGATTCAGTCAGGCCCTGTTTATTTAACACCGCAATGTGACCGGCAGAAATTGCCTAGTGTATGACAAACTACAAGGTGTATATAGAATTGGGCAAAACTGGAATCTCCCTAGAGTGTAGGTCTGTAAGAACGGAACAACTCCTCGACTTATCCTTACAGAGTCACACATAGATAGCTTCACTGTGGCCGTGATAACAGCCGTTACACGGTACTGAGAGAGGAGCGTGCACGTACACCGCTGTCCGGTGTCCGTAAAATTGTCAAGCTCCGTGTTTTTTAAGTATACGGACTGACACACGCTGTCTCTCTATAGTTTTGAATGTAATCAAACAGCAAATATACTAAACTGTTTGAAAACCAGACAAAACTATAAGGTGTAGGTCTGTAAGAACGGAACAACTCCTCGACTTATCCTTACAGAGTCACACCCTTAGCTTCACTGTGGCCGTGATAACAGCCGTTACACGGCACTGAGAGAGCAGCGTGCACGTACACCGCTGTCCGTTGTCCGTAAAATTGTCAAGCTCCGTGTTTTTTAAGTATGCGGACTGACACACGCTGTCTCTCTATAGTTTTGAAAGTAATCAAACAGCAAATATACTAAACTGTTTGAAAACCAAACAAAACTATAAGGTGTAGGTCTGTAAGAACGGAACAACTCCTCGACTTATCCTTACAGAGTCACACACAGATAGCTTCACTGTGGCCGTGATAACAGCCGTTACACGGTACTGAGAGAGGAGCGTGCACGTACACTGCTGTCCAGTGTATGTAAAATTGTCAAGCTCCATGTTTTAGTATACGGACTGACACACGCTGTCTCTCTATAGTTTTGAATGTAATCAAACAGCAAATATACTAAACTGTTTGAAAACCAGACAAAACTATAAGGTGGAGGTCTGTAAGAACGGAACATGTCCTCGACTTATCCTTACAGAGTCACACACAGATAGCTTCACTGTGGCCGTGATAACAGCCGTTACACGGTACTGAGAGAGGAGCGTACACCGCTGTACGGTGTGTGAAAAATGAACGCTCAGTAACTCACAAGGACAAAACAATAAAATCTGGATTGCTTTGAAAAAAGCAGTTTGCTCAGCAGTGTGCACACAGCCATGCAGCTACCAGGTAGCCTTATAAGGCAGCCTAATAACCAACAGAGCTGATGCACCAAAATATAGCCTCCCCTTGCACTGCACAGTGACTGGTGTGTTGTACAGGCAAAATCGCTAGCAGCAGAATCAGTTTTTTTAATCTTCTTCCCTGCCTAACGCTCTCCCTACAGAATCAGCAGCAGCAGCTCTCCCTATTCTGAGATCAGCATGAGTAACATGGCGGTCGGCGTCCCCGCCCTTTTATACCCCCTGTGACGCCCCACAAAGCAAGCCAATCACTTGCATGCCCTTCTCCAAGATGGTGGTGACCGCTGCCTATGTCATCACATTGCCCACAGTGTCCGTTCATCCTGATTGGCTGCAAAAGGGCGCTAAAGCATCTTTTGAAACGCGACTTTGGCGCTAAAGTCGCCGACCTCACGCTAAGGTCGGGTTTCGTTTCATGAAACCCGACTTTGGCGAAAGTCGTGACTTTTGAATTTTTTCGAGCCGTTTCGCTCAACTCTAGTGATGGGAAATCTCGTTCCTTTAGTTCAGTATTTCTCTGGGTTCTGCTGAGATGAATCAGTTCTAGTTGGTGACACAGAAGCTGCGGCTCCTGTAGAGGACTGACTCCCAGTGACTGTGGATGAGGAGAAGCCGCTCAGCATTCACCATTGTGAGAACAGGAGCCAGCGGGAAAGATTTTAGCAAGACTGATCTTCTAGGCTACCGGAGACCGATCCTCTACAGGAGGCTGATCCTCTACTGGAGGAAGATCCTCTACAGGAGGCCGATCCTCTACCGGAGGCTGATCCTCTACAGGAGGCCGATCCTCTACTGGAGGCCGATCCTCTACAGGAGGCTGATCCTCTACTGGAGGCCGATCCTCTACAGGAGGCCGATCCACTACCGGAGGCCGATCCTCTACAGGAGGCCGATCCTCTACCGGAGGCCGATCCTCTACCGGAGGCTGATCCTCTACAGGAGGCTGATCCTCTACTGGAGGCCGATCCTCTACAGGAGGCTGATCCTCTACTGGAGGCCGATCCTCTACAGGAGGCCGATCCACTACCGGAGGCCGATCCTCTACAGGAGGCCGATCCTCTACCGGAGGCCGATCCTCTACCGGAGGCTGATCCCCTACCGGAGGCCGATCCTGTACAGGAGGCCGATCCTCTACAGGAGGCCGATCCTCTACCGGAGGCCGATCCTCTACAGGAGGCCGATCCTCTACCGGAGGCCGATCCTCTACAGGAGGCTGATCCTCTACAGGAGGCCGATCCTCTACAGGAGGCCGATCCTCTACCGGAGGCTGATCTTATCACAAAGACAGGTGAGGGGCATGACCCACACACAGAAACACTCGCTCTCTCTCACACACACATAGGAGCGGTGTCTGTCTACTGTGCAATGTTAGTTTTTATTAATAATATTACTATTGTATTTGATGTGTGGTATTAGTGTTTTACTACCTTCTTTATAAAGAGCAAGCGTGAGACAGAGTCGGGAGCGTCCTGGAGCTGGAGGCGGGGTCACTCTCTGTCTCCTCCCACTTGCTGTTTAGGTCATAATGAACTAATCTCTGTCAGGATGGTGATGAACTAGTTCACTTTGAAGATTAGGGCATTTTGAACTACTCACTACCCATCACTGGTCAGAACCCGAAATCTACAGCAACAGGCAGAGATAATAAGTGTGAGGGGACACGGTGTGTGGGCATTATACAGTGTGAGGGGGCACGGTGTGTGGGCATTATACAGTGTGGGGGCACGGTGTGAGGACATTATACAGTGTGGGGGCACGGTGTGTGGGCATTATACAGTGTGAGGGGGCACGGTGTGTGGGCATTATACAGTGTGAGGGGACACGGTGTGTGGGCATTATACAGTGTGGGGGCACGGTGTGAGGACATTATACAGTGTGGGGGCACGGTGTGTGGGCATTATACAGTGTGAGGGGACACGGTGTGTGGGCATTATACAGTGTGAGGGGGCACGGTGTGTGGGCATTATACAGTGTGGGGGCACGGTGTGTGGGCATAATACAGTGTGAGGGGGAATGGTGTGTGGGCATTATACAGTGTGGGGGCACGGTGTGTGGGCATAATACAGTGTGAGGGGGCACGGTGTGTGGGCATTATACAGTGTAAGGGGGCACGGTGTGTGGACATTATACAGTGTGGGGGCACGGTGTGTGGGCATTATACAGTGTGGGGGGCACGGTGTGTGGGCATTATACAGTGTGAGGGGGCACGGTGTGTGGACATTATACAGTGTGGGGGCACGGTGTGTGGGCATTATACAGTGTGAGGGGACACGGTGTGTGGGCATTATACAGTGTGAGGGGGCACGGTGTGTGGGCATTATACAGTGTGGGGGCACGGTGTGTGGGCATAATACAGTGTGAGGGGGAATGGTGTGTGGGCATTATACAGTGTGGGGGCACGGTGTGTGGGCATAATACAGTGTGAGGGGGCACGGTGTGTGGGCATTATACAGTGTGAGGGGGCACGGTGTGTGGACATTATACAGTGTGGGGGCACAGTGTGTGGGCATTATACAGTGTGGGGGGCACGGTGTGTGGGCATTATACAGTGTGAGGGGGCACGGTGTGTGGGCATTATACAGTGTGAGGGGGCACGGTGTGTGGGCATTATACAGTGTGAGGGGACACGGTGTGTGGGCATTATACAGTGTGGGGGCACGGTGTGAGGACATTATACAGTGTGGGGGCACGGTGTGTGGGCATTATACAGTGTGAGGGGGCACGGTGTGTGGGCATTATACAGTGTGAGGGGACACGGTGTGTGGGCATTATACAGTGTGGGGGCACGGTGTGTGGGCATAATACAGTGTGAGGGGGAATGGTGTGTGGGCATTATACAGTGTGGGGGCACGGTGTGTGGGCATAATACAGTGTGAGGGGGCACGGTGTGTGGGCATTATACAGTGTGAGGGGGCACGGTGTGTGGACATTATACAGTGTGGGGGCACGGTGTGTGGGCATTATACAGTGTGAAGGGGCACGGTGTGTGGGCATTATACAGTGTGGGGGGGCATGGTGTGGGCATTATACAGTGTGGGGGGGCACGGTGTGTAGGCATTATACAGTGTGAGGGGGCACGGTGTGTGGGCATTATACAGTGCGGGGGCACGGTGTGGGCATTATACAGTGTGAGGGGGCACGGTGTGTGGGCATTATACAGTGTGGGGGCACGGTGTGTGGGCATTATACAGTGAGGGGGCACGGTGTGTGGGCATTATACAATGTGGGGCCACGGTGTGTGGGCATTATACAGTGAGGGGGCACGGTGTGTGGGCATTATACAGTGTGAGGGGGCACGGTGTGTGGGCATTATACAGTGTGGGGGGGCACGGTGTGTGGGCATTATACAGTGTGAGGGGGCACGGTGTGTGGGCATTATACAGTGTGGGGGGGCACGGTGTGTGGGCATTATACAGTGTGAGGGGGCATGGTGTGTGGGCATTATACAGTGTGGGGGGGCACGGTGTGTGGGCATTATACAGTGTGAGGGGGCACGGTGTGTGGGCATTATACAGTGTGAGGGGGCCCGGTGTGTGGGCATTATACAGTGGGGGGGCACGGTGTGTGGGCATTACACAGTGTGGGGGCATGGTGTGTGGGCATTACACAGTGTGAGGGGGCACGGTGTGTGGGCATTATACAGTGTGGGGGGGCACGGTGTGTGGGCATTATACAGTGTGAGGGGACCCGGTGTGTGGGCATTATACAGTGTGAGGGGGCCCGGTGTGTGGGCATTATACAGGGGGGCACGGTGTGTGGGCATTACACAGTGTGGGGGCAGGTGTGTGGGCATTATACAGTGTGAGGGGGCACGGTGTGTGGGCATTATACAGTGTGAGGGGGCACGGTGTGTGGGCATTATACAGTGTGGGGGGGCACGGTGTGTGGGCATTATACAGTGTGAGGGGGCACGGTGTGTGGGCATTATACAGTGTGAGGGGGCACGGTGTGTGGGCATTATACAGTGTGGGGGCACGGTGTGTGGGCATTATACAGTATGAGGGGGCACGGTGTGTGGGCATTATACAGTGTGAGGGGGCACGGTGTGTGGGCATTATACAGTGTGGGGGCACGGTGAGTGGGCATTATACAGTGAGGGGGCACGGCGTGTGGGCATTATACAGTGTGGGGCCACGGTGTGTGGGCATTATACAGTGAGGGGGCACGGTGTGTGGGCATTATATAGTGTGGGGGGGCACGGTGTGTGGGCATTATACAGTGTGAGGGGGCATGGTGTGTGGGCATTATACAGTGTGGGGGGCACGGTGTGTGGGCATTATATAGTGTGGGGGGGCACGGTGTGTGGGCATTATACAGTGGGAGGGGGCATGGTGTGTGGGCATTATACAGTGTGGGGGGCACGGTGTGTGGGCATTATACAGTGTGAGGGGGCACGGTGTGTGGACATTATACAGTGTGAGGGGGCACGGTGTGTGGGCATTATACAGTGTGAGGGGGCATGGTGTGTGGGCATTATACAGTGTGAGGGGGCCCGGTGTGTGGGCATTATACAGTGGGGGAGCACGGTGTGTGGGCATTACACAGTGTGGGGGCACGGTGTGTGGGCATTATACAGTGTGAGGGGGCACGGTGTGTGGGCTTTATACAGTGTGGGGGGGCACGGTGTGTGGGCATTATACAGTGTGAGGGGGCCCGGTGTGTGGGCATTATACAGTGTGAGGGGGCACGGTGTGTGGGCATTATACAGTGGGGGGGCACGGTGTGTGGGCATTACACAGTGTGGGGGAACGGTGTGTGGGCATTATACAGTGTGAGGGGGCACGGTGTGTGGGCATTATACAGTGTGAGGGGGCACGGTGTGTGGGCATTATACAGTGTGGGGGGGCACGGTGTGTGGGCATTATACAGTGTGAGGGGGCCCGGTGTGTGGGCATTATACAGTGTGAGGGGGCCCGGTGTGTGGGCATTATACAGTGGGGGGGCACGGTGTGTGGGCATTACACAGTGTGGGGGCACGGTGTGTGGGCATTACACAGTGTGGGGGCACGGTGTGTGGGCATTATACAGTGGGGGGGCATGGTGTGTGGGCATTACACAGTGTGGGGGCACGGTGTGTGGGCATTATACAGTGTGAGGGGGCACGGTGTGTGGGCATTATACAGTGCGAGGGGGCACGGTGTGTGGGCATTATACAGTGTGAGGGGGCACGGTGTGTGGGCATTATACAGTGTGAGGGGGCACGGTGTGTGGGCATTATACAGTGTGGGGGGGCACGGTGTGTGGGCATTATACAGTGTGTGGGGGCACGGTGTGTGGGCATTATACAGTGTGAGGGGGAACGGTGTGTGGGCATTACACAGTGTGGGGGCACGGTGTGTGGGCATTATACAGTGTGAGGGGGCAAGGTGTGTGGGCATTATACAGTGTGAGAGGGCACGGTGTGTGGGCATTATACAGTGTGAGGGGGCACGGTGTGTGGGCATTACACAGTGTGGGGGCACGGTGTGTGGGCATTACACAGTGTGGGCATTATACAGTGGGGGGGCATGGTGTGTGGGCATTACACAGTGTGGGGGCACGGTGTGTGGGCATTATACAGTGTGAGGGGGCACGGTGTGTGGGCATTATACAGTGCGAGGGGGCACGGTGTGTGGGCATTATACAGTGTGAGGGGGCACGGTGTGTGGGCATTATACAGTGTGAGGGGGCACGGTGTGTGGGCATTATACAGTGTGGGGGGGCACGGTGTGTGGGCATTATACAGTGTGAGGGGGCACGGTGTGTGGGCATTATACAGTGTGAGGGGGCACGGTGTGTGGGCATTACACAGTGTGGGGGCACGGTGTGTGGGCATTATACAGTGTGAGGGGGCAAGGTGTGTGGGCATTATACAGTGTGAGAGGGCACGGTGTGTGGGCATTATACAGTGTGAGGGGGCACGGTGTGTGGGCATTACACAGTGTGGGGGCATGGTGTGTGGGCATTATACAGTGTGAGGGGGCAAGGTGTGTGGGCATTATACAGTGTGAGGGGGCAAGGTGTGTGGGCATTATACAGTGTGAGGGGGCACGGTGTGTGGGCATTACACAGTGTGGGGGCATGGTGTGTGGGCATTATACAGTGTGAGGGGGCAAGGTGTGTGGGCATTATACAGTGTGAGAGGGCACGGTGTGTGGGCATTATACAGTGTGAGGGGGCACGGTGTGTGGGCATTACACAGTGTGGGGGCATGGTGTGTGGGCATTATACAGTGTGAGGGGGCAAGGTGTGTGGGCATTATACAGTGTGAGGGGGCAAGGTGTGTGGGCATTATACAGTGTGAGGGGGCAAGGTGTGTGGGTGTTCAAAAACATTTAACCTACTGATGTCTCAATTAATTTTACTTTTATTGGTGTCTATTGTTATTTTTGACATTTACCAGGAGCTGCTGCATTTCCCACCCTAGGCTTATATGCGAGTCAATAAGTTTTCCCAGTTTTTTGTGGCACAATTAGGGGGGGGGGGGGTCGGCTTATACACGGGTATATACGGTATATTAACCTTTTAACAAATCTATATGGAGATAAGGAACATTAGAAATATATCAATGAATCCTTATAGCATCGCAGCTCAGGTATAAAGATGAATACCACCAGTAAAACAATGATTGGCAGAAGTCAATTCAATTCTCTCCATCTGAAATATTACGTTCAGCACTCGTACAATAACTTTACCACATTGTCATTACTACGTCAGGCGCCGCTCTCTCTGGAGATCCTCTCCGCTTCTCCCATCGGCTTCTGGAAGAAAATTATCACCAGTAGCTTGAAACCGTAGTTTGCAGACAACAAATCAATAATCTCCACCTGAAATAGAAATTTCGACGCTCATGCAATCTACTGGCGCCTTTCTCTCCTGGAGATCCTCTCCTCTGCCTCCGCCGGGCTCTGGAAGACAATGACCCTCTCACCCTCTACTGCTCTTAGCCTGGCTGGTACGCCATGGAATCAGTCACATTGGAACTTTTCAGACGTCTCTTAATCCAAGTGAATGAGGCTCTTCATTTCTGCAAATCTGCTGAAAAGTCGGGAAACAACATTCCGGTGACACTTTCATGCCAGTTGCAGGATATAAGTTGAGGAATCTGATCAGTAGGGGTCTTGGGGGCTCCAGGAGGATTCGGATTCCCAGGTACACGGTGTGCCCTCTCCACCGCATACGCAGCAGAGAAGGCGGCTCCCGGAAATAGGTTGCGTCACCAGGATTATTTCCTTCTGCCCTTCCCGGCAGTCCTATCATACGGATATGGTTGCACCTCATTCTACTCTCTAAGTCAGGGGGAATATAGCTATGAGGGTCCTGGTTCAATAAAATGAAATTTAGCCTTTATTTACAACTATTAACATAACCTCTGGACCTGTGACAACAGTGATCCAAGAAGAAAACCAATAAAGTGCTCAATTAGAAAATTGGTTTGGTCTCACCAATAAATGTTTTCCCATGGCAGATTCATCATGGACAGGAGCAGGATATGTGATCCAATATGTTTGCTAGGGAGAAGATGAGTCAAGTCATCGGTGTGCGGTGCCCTTTAAGCCGGAACCATTGGGGCTGTCACCACTGTTGGTGGGAGAGTTTTCCTCTGAAGGGGAGAGACCTTTCTGTTGGACAGCAGGGGGCGTGGGGTACAAAAGGAGACCTGAGTGCGGGAACGGGGCAGACTTGGCAGGAAGGTGATAGGAGACGGTTGACCCTTGTAGGGAAGGTGACCTGACGGACGGACGGACTTGTCAGAATAGAGAAGGAAAAGTTTGCACAGTGTAGACAGGTGTCAGTTACTACAGTGGGGAAACAGCTAGGAAAGTGTAGTGGACATGCAGTACCTGGGGTTGACTATTAGAGGGCAGGGAGGAGTGTGAGCAAAGGACTTGACATCAGCTTAGGGCTTCAGAAACCGTTGGTCATGGGGGGCGGAGTTACAGGGAACCGGGAAAGGTATAAATTTGAAGGAGGGTTCCAGAAAGTTCCAGTCCCCAGAGGGAGCTCCAGTGACAGGAGGACTATGACAGTTTGTGCACTGTGAGGAGAACCAAACTAGGGGGACTGAGGAGAGAGAACGTCAGGGGGGTGGTCCTGACAGGAAAGTACCGCAGAAGAGACGAGGCACGGGGTGAAGGACACCGTATTTGGAACGACAAAGCTGACCAGTAAAGTGCTGATGGTGTACGGGCCTAAGGCGGCCACAGTGACTGAGCTGCCAGGATCGTCGAAGAGTGTTGTGATATACAATGTCTGTGAGGTACGGGGTTTTGCCTACAAAAATATGATGTTTTCTGTTGTAACTTCCCAGAAAGATCCAGCACATATGACAATCCAGGCTGCTAGCTCTGCAGCTTCACCCCTCCTCCCTTCACACACACAGAGCAGTGTCACCCCCCTCCTTTACAGCCTGTGTTCACACTAGGAATAGGAGGCCCCCTGCTGTTACACCATTTGGCTTCTCTCAGCCTCAACTGAAAGGAAAAAAAGTGCGGGGGGAAAAAACTCTTTGTTTGAAATCAGGAGTTAGAAGTAAACCTTTAAGAGCCTGCCCTGCGAAAGCCCTATAACATAGAGATATAATAACCATATCTCAGTGATCCGAGCGGTCCCAGCTCCGCTACAGTGTCACTTCCCAAGTCCTAACATGTCGAGAACCTGAGATAGGATTTGCGCCTAAATGGACGGTCATATCGCATAGATGTTTGATGTTTTCTTGATGGGCTCATTACGCTGGGAAACATGATACCACTGATGAGTCCATACCAGCTTCTCCCATAAAGTTATAGCTAATCTAAGTTTTGTAGCCAAAACATAACTTGGATGAGAGAGGTGGGATCAACCCAGAATGCACCTCTCCGTGATGTCACAAAGCAAAGCCTATAAGGCATTCCCTTGGCAAAACCAGCTCAGAAGAGCTCCAATCCTCGTGCTGACAAGAACTCCAGATGAGTGGAGATGTGTGGCTCCGCCTTCTTTCTCCGCCGCATGGGTTTGCCTAACGAGTCATGAACAACCGTGAGTGTACCTCTGTTTTTAATCCCTTTATTTTATGTTTGTACTGTACATATTTTATGTCTCAACTTTATAGCAACTTTTATCTGTAACCACTGCCCTACTTTTTCGGGGAATAAATGATAAAATTATTTAGATCTGTCTCTATGCTCTAAGAATCGAACTATACGCCTTTGATAGATAATCGCTACTAATTCAAGGGGTTTGCCACGGACCCTCTTAATTTAACACTGTGAATTAAGTAACCGTGACAGGTGGCAGCGCGTTGTGTACGGCTATTGCGGCTTGCTGGCAGTACAGAAGGGTCTTATATTGCTGAATGAGTGGCTGCGGCCACAGCATTGATAATTCCCTTACTGCAGAAGCCTAATTGCCGGTTCACAACAGGCAGCCCGTCCGGCGACTAATTATCCTAGGTGCAGTTCCCTGACTGACCTGAGGGTAAGGGGGGCGCCGGAGAGCTGCGAGTTCCAAAGTGGAACTGAGAAAGTGGGATGTACATAAATCCCTGCAGTACTTAGAAGATTGATAGCAGTGGTGGGGCATCCAAATTAAACTCCCCCTGCGGCAAATTGTAGAGCGAGATTAGCTTGCTGGATATTTTTGGTCACATGGTGCCAGTGGTGGGATAACTAAGATAAGCCCCCCACTGTGCCTGTGATAGCCGTGTGCCGGCAGTGTGTCTCGTCCCTCCGTCCGCTGATACACCGGTGTCAGTGGTGGGATTGTAACATAGTGGTGACACAGGGTCCTCTGTCCGTCGCGTTTTGGTGGCAGCGGGACCCCCGTCAGTCTTCCGTATTTGGACGAACGGCGGTGGGCCGTTCGTCACATATTGGTGGCAGAGCGGTGGGATAATCCTAGAGCATTAGTGATTTGGTTTGAGCAATCATTCCTCTCACTAAAAACCTGCACGGTTCCTGCGAGAATCCTGCATCATAGGTTTTGGAGAACAGACTCAGTGGTTACTAGTCCTGAGACATTAGTGTGTACTTGCAAGTATTCCCTCCCTTTTTCTCCGTTTTTCTTTTCTGTCTTTTATTTGGCAGCCATGGCTACGATGGGAGCAGAGTGGTATAAGCAGCATAACAAGGCATCTCTTATTGCCCTCTGCGGGGTGTGGCGGATCGACACCACAAACAAAAGCAAAGCCCAAATGATTGCGGCTCTGGTGCAACGGGAAAACGACCAGAGCCCAGCGAACGCAGAAGCGGGCTCGAGTAACAATGGGGCTGCAGCAGAGGCTCCACTCATGAGCGCTGGCCCCACATTCAACCAGAACGGGCTGGACCCCTATCTGCAAGCGGCCTTGGACGCACTCCCTGCCGAAGACCGTGATGGACGTCTGGCGCTGATCCAGCAAGCTCGAGAGAGAGCAGAGCAGCGAGCCGAGCGGGAGGCAGAGAGAGCTTAGTGCCGAGCAGAGGCTCAGAGGGCCCATGAGCTGGAGATGCTCCAGCGGGGGTGGAATGCCCCCACAGCCCGAACCAGTGAGCCCAGCAGCGTCCAAACTCCTAAACCCCGGCCAGAGCATTTTTCCGTGATGGAAAAGGACGGGGACTTGGACACGTTTCTGCGAGCCTTTGAGAAAGCCTGCAGACAGTACCAGCTGCCTAGAGACCAATGGGCAAGGTGCTTGACCCCAGGGCTAAAAGGCAAAGCCCTGGAGGCATTTGCTTCTCTTCCGCCAGAAGGCGATGAAGACTATGACGCCATAAAGCAGGCACTGATCGCCAAATACCGGCTGACACCTGAGGTATACCGAAAGAAGTTTCGGCACCTCCAACGTGGCCCATACGATAGCTACAGTGATGTGGTGCAAGGACTCAGGACCCACTTTGACCAGTGGATCCATGGACTGTCCGTTGAATCCTTTGAGCAGCTACGGGACCTGATGATCAAAGACCAGTTCCTGCATCTCTGCCCAGCTGAGGTCCGACAGTTCATCCTGGACCGCGAACCAACGAACGCGGACAAAGCGGCGCAGATCGCCGACAACTACGAGGCCAACCGGAAGTCCGAGACGCGGAGGCCAGTCGCCACCAGCTGGAAAGGGGGTAAGCCTGCAACCAACCCCAGTGCCCCAGCTAGCCATCCCTCCGGAGGCCCAGTCCCTGTTGCCAACAGCAGGCCGGCTACTGACAGTCGCCTGTGTCACCACTGCCAGCGGCCTAGTCACTTCTTTTACGCCTGTCCGAATAGGCCGAAGAACCCCCCAGTCAAGGCCCCCGGGCCCAACGCCTCTGTTCTTTTGGTGGGAGGTGTGGTTGGGAGGGCTGACGACAACGTTCAACCTGTTCAAGTGGGGGCCCGTCTTGCTACAGGCCTCAAGGACACCGGGGCTGAACGAACCCTCATCCGTCCTGGACTGGCGGCCCCAGAAGAGTTTGTTGAGGGGAAAACCCTGACTGTCACCGGGATTGGAGGCACCCGATGTCCCTTGCCAGTGGCCCGGGTTTTTCTTGATTGGGGTGCTGGGAGTGGGGTGAGGGAGGTGGGAGTGTCTGAAAACTTGCCCACTGATGTTTTATTGGGGACTGACTTGGGGCGGATGGTTGCATACTATGTCCCTGACACCCTTCCCCAATCTGATAATAATGGTAACGTTAACCCTGATGTTGATGATGATGGGAATCTGAATGTGTTACCTGCTAATGCCTTGATGAGTAATGATGCAACTAACAACCATTCTTACCCCAGGTATGATGCTGATGTGAATGTACCAAAGCAATCTGATAACCATTGTTTTCCTACGAAGGATAATGATGATGTTGATGTATTTGTGCCGACTGAACCCGTTAACCCTTTCTTTGAAACGGTAGATGTGTCCACAGGTACCGAAGTGCTCAGCCCTGTCACTCTGCGGAGTGAGACGGCTGAGGAACCCCTGATAGGAGCAAGCAACGGTGCTCAAGGCAACGGGGAGGTGCATGGGGACCATGAGGAAGGTAATGCCACGCAGCTGACCAGTGCCACCGAGGAAGGTAACTGGCCCATAAGTAGCAATGCTCCTGAAGTGTTGGGGGTGGATGGGGAGGTAGAGCCCAGGGCAGCACCGGCTGGTGGGTCTGTAGAAATCCCCAGGGAGACAGCATACATAGCAGCTGTCACACGCAGTCAGAGTGCCCAGATCGCAGGTAACACACTGTCTTCTGGACCCTCTGCTGCTACAGGAGAGACTGAACCAGAGGTGAACCCAGAGCCGATTCCAGAGGGTCCCAGTAAAGAGGGGACCCTGACGTCACTTCTGGCAGCCTCCAGCATGGAGTTCCAGGCTGCTCTGCACTCAGATGCCAGCCTGGAGAAATTGAGAGGTCTCGCCAAGACGCCCACCTCCAAGTCTGATAAGGAGAGGGTGTTCTGGGAACGAGGAAGGTTGTACCGGGAGACAGTACCCGGAGATCCTAAAAAGGAGTGGTTGAGGGAAAGACAGTTGGTCGTCCCCTATCAGTTCAGAACTGAGTTGTTGCGGATTGCCCATGAGATTCCACTTGCTGGACACTTGGGGATCAGCAAAACAAAGGCCCGGCTGTCTCAACACTTCTATTGGCCCAAGATGGGGACAGATGTAACACACTACTGCCGCTCCTGTGCCATCTGTCAAAAAGTGGGTAAGGCGGGGCCTGCCCTTAAGGCTCCCCTTATTCCTTTACCGGTGATAGAGGAGCCTTTCCAGAGAATCGCGGTGGACATTGTAGGCCCGCTGTCCGTCCCCAGCAGCTCCGGAAAGCGATACATTCTCACCGTGGTAGACTACGCTACCCGGTACCCAGAGGCAGTAGCTCTGTCTTCAACCAGGGCAGATAAGGTGGCTGACGCACTGGTGACCATCTTTTCAAGGGTAGGATTTCCCAGGGAGATGCTTACCGATCAAGGGCCCCAATTCATGTCTCGCCTAATGGAGGCTCTCTGTGAGAAAATGCAGGTGACGCACCTGGTATCGAGTCCGTATCACCCACAGACTAATGGTTTGTGTGAACGCTTCAACGGTACCCTCAAACAGATGCTCCGCATACTGGTTGAGACCCAAGGGCGCGACTGGGAGCGGTACCTCCCACACCTGCTGTTCGCTTACAGACAAGTTCCGCAGGCCTCGACCGGGTTCTCCCCCTTCGAGCTCCTGTATGGCAGGCGAGTCCGGGGACCCCTTGGGTTGATAAGAGAATCCTGGGAAGATGAGCCAAACCCCACAGAAGTGTCCATCGTGGATTATGTCATGCGCTTCCGTGACAAGATGCAGACCTTGACGCAGTTGGTGCATGACAACATGACGCAGGCTCAGGCTGACCAGAAGCGCTGGTACGACCAGAACGCCCGGGAGCGGACCTACCAGGTGGGTCAAAAGGTGTGGGTGCTGGTCCTCGTACGAATGGATAAGCTTCAGGCAGCCTGGGAAGGCCCGTACGTCGTCCACCAACAGCTCAACCCGGTCACCTACGTGGTCACGCTTGACCATGCTCGGGGTGGGCGCAAGGCCTTTCACGTCAACATGCTGAAGGCGCACTACGAACGTGAAGCTTGCGTCCTACCGGTCTGCAATCTGCCAGAGGATGGGGAGGAAGATCCCCTCCTGGACATGCTGGCCCAGGCCAAGGCCGGTGGGTCCATTGAGGACATGGAGATAAGTGGTTCGCTAACCGTATCCCAGCGGTTGCAGTTGATGGCCACCCTGGAACCCTTCCGGGACGTGTTCACCAACAAACCGGGGAGGACGGAGTTAGCGGTTCATGAGCTGGACACCGGGAATCACGCCCCATTACGGCGAACACCTTATCGGATCTCTGAAACAGTGCAACAAGTCATGCGCCAAGAGATAGATGAGATGTTAAGGCTGGGGGTGATTCGACGGTCAAAAAGCACATGGGCCTCACCTGTAGTCCTCGTGCCTAAAAAGGATCGGACCACCCGGTTCTGCGTGGACTACAGGGGGCTCAACGCCATCACAACCTCTGATGCTCACCCGATGCCGCGCATCGAGGATCTGCTCGAGCGGTTGTCAAACGCCAACTACATATCCATCATGGATTTGAGCCGGGGATACTGGCAGATTCCCCTGAGCCCTGAGGCGCAGGAGAAATCCGCCTTTATCACCCCCTTTGGACTGTACGAGTCCACGGTCATGCCCTTCGGCATGAAGAATGCCCCTGCCACTTTCCAGCGGATGGTCAACCACCTGCTTCGGGGACCGGAGGAGTACGCGGTGGCGTACTTAGACGATATTGCCATCTTCAGTTCCACCTGGGAGGAACACCTTCAGCACCTCCAGGAGGTGCTCAAGCGTCTTCACCAGGCAGGCCTGACCATCAAGCCGAGGAAGTGCCAGATAGGCATGCACAAGGTCCACTACCTGGGGCACCGGGTAGGCGGGGGTTCCATGAGTCCGGAGCCAGAAAAAGTGGACGCAATCGTGTCCTGGCCCACCCCCAGGACCAAGAAACAGGTGAAGTCCTTCTTGGGCACTGCAGGGTACTATAGGCGGTTCGTACAGGACTATAGCGCCCTTGCAAAACCCTTGACTGACCTCACCAAGCAGAGGCTACCCCAAACAGTCAACTGGACAGATGACTGTGAGGCGGCTTTTCAAGCTTTGAAAGCAGCCCTGTGCAACTCTCCAGTGTTGAGAGCAGTCGACAGCAGTCGCCCGTTTCTGGTACAGACCGACGCCAGCGAGTTTGGCCTCGGTGCTGTGCTTAGCCAGGTCGACTCGGGGGACCAAGAGCACCGCGTGTTGTACCTGAGCCGGAAACTTTTGCCGAGGGAAGTGGCATACTCGACCATCGAGAAGGAGTGTCTGGCCATGTTGTGGGCACTGCAGCGTTTGCAGCCCTACCTGTACGGGCGCGCCTTCACGGTGGTAACTGACCACAACCCTCTGAGCTGGTTTCACACAGTGTCCGGAACCAATGGGAGGTTGCTCCGCTGGAGCCTTGCCCTTCAACAGTACGAATTTACTGTAAAACACAGGAAGGGCAGTGAAAATGGCAATGCCGATGGGTTGTCCCGCCGGGGCGAACCCGCTGAGGTGCGCATGGCCGATTACCGAGAGGTAATGCCTCCTTAGCGCCCTCTTAAGGGGGGAGGTGTGATATACAATGTCTGTGAGGTACGGGGTTTTGCCTACAAAAATATGATGTTTTCTGTTGTAACTTCCCAGAAAGATCCAGCACATATGACAATCCAGGCTGCTGTCCCTGCAGCTTCACCCCTCCTCCCTTCACACACACAGAGCTGTGTCACCCCCCCTCCTTTACAGCCTGTGTTCACACTAGGAATAGGAGGCCCCCTGCTGTTACACCATTTGGCTTCTCTCAGCCTCAACTGAAAGGAAAAAAAAGTGCGGGAAAAAACTCTTTGTTTGAAATCAGGAGTTAGAAGTAAACCTTTAAGAGCCTGCCCTGCGAAAGCCCTATAACATAGAGATATAATAACCATATCTCTGTGATCCGAGCGGTCCCAGCTCCGCTACAGTGTCACTTCCGAAGTCCTAAGATGTTGAGAACCTGAGATATGATTTGCGCCCAAATGGACGGTCATATCGCATAGATGTTTGATGTTTTCTTGATGGGCTCATTACCCTGGGAAACATGATACCACTGAGGAGTCCATACCAGCTTCTCCCATAAAGTTATAGCTAATCTAAGTTTTGTAGCCAAAACATAACTTGGATGAGAGAGGTGGGATCAACCCAGAATGCATCTCTCCGTGATGTCACAAAGCAAAGCCTATAAGGCATTCCCTTGGCAAAACCAGCTCAGAAGAGCTCCAATCCTCGTGCTGACAAGAACTCCAGATGAGTGGAGATGTGTGGCTCCGCCTTCTTTCTCCGCCGCATGGGTTTGCCTAACGAGTCATGAACAACCGTGAGTGTACCTCTGTTTTTAATCCGTTTATTTTATGTTTGTACTGTACATATTTTATGTCTCAACTTTATAGCAACTTTTATCTGTAACCACTGCCCTACTTTTTCGGGGAATAAATGATAAAATTATTTAGTTCTGTCTCTATGCTCTAAGAATCGAACTATACGCCTTTGATAGATAATCGCTACTAATTCAAGGGGTTTGCCACGGACCCTCTTAATTTAACACTGTGAATTAAGTAACCGTGACTGGTGGCAGCGCGTTGTGTACGGCTATTGCGGCTTGCTGGCAGTACAGAAGGGTCTTATATTGCTGAATGAGTGGCTGCGGCCACAGCATTGATAATTCCCTTACTGCAGAAGCCTAATTGCCGGTTCACAACAGGCAGCCCGTCCGGCGACTAATTATCCTAGGTGCAGTTCCCTGACTGACCTGAGGGTAAGGGGGGGCGCCGGAGAGCTGCGAGTTCCAAAGTGGAACTGAGAGAAAGTGGGATGTACAAAAATCCCCGCAGTACTTAGAAGATTGATAGCAGTGGTGGGGCACCCAAAATACTCCCCTGCGGCAAATTGTAGAGCGAGATTAGCTTGCTGGATATTTTTGGTCACATGGTGCCAGTGGTGGGATAACTAAGATAAGCCCCCACTGTGCCTGTGATAGCCGTGTGCCGGCAGTGTGTCTCGTCCCTCCGTCCGCTGATATACCCGTGTCAGTGGTGGGACTGTGACATAGTGGTGACACAGGGTCCGCTGTCCGTCGCGTTTTGGTGGCAGCGGGACCCCCGTCAGTCCTCCGTATTTGGACGAACGGCGGTGGGCCGTTCGTCACAAGTGGAAAAGGGGCGGTACGTATAAATACATCCCTGGTGTAAAGTACGGTGTGTGAAGCGGCCCTGGACACGGAGGGCCGTGGGAAAGAGATATTGCGGTATGCTGTGAGGGCCGTCAGTCGGACGGTGGAAAATAAACTTGGACCTGTTG